>NW_023276806.1:272494389-273175222 GCF_003668045.3 Cricetulus griseus
TGGACTTTGAGAGCCCATTCCATATAGAGGAATACTCCCTGAACTAAGATACACAGGGGTGTGTGCCTAGGCCCTATCCCAAAGGATAAGAAAGACTCTGATGACACCCTATGGAAGGCATCACCATCCAGGGGGAGCAGAAAAGATATGTGACAGATAAGGTTTTAGTTGGGGGGGGGTAGGGGAGGACAGGTGGGAGAAGGGAACTGGGATTGTCCTGTAAAACAATCCTGTTTCTAATTCAAATAAAAAAAAAAAGTTGGAAAAAAAAAGACTCGCTGAACAAGAGGGAAATCATGCACGGTACTACATGCCTGGTACTAGGAAACTAGCCAACTACACAGCACTAGTGAAATCATGGATCTTGGAGGAGGATCTTCTACAATTACCATTTAACTAATCCAGAAAAATCCCTAAGCTAAGTTGTAAATATTTGTTCTTTTACTCTCAGACAATTATAGTCCTCACACCTTATTAAGGAAACTTCTCTTTGCAACAGATAAAAATCATTACAGAGAACCACAACCAAAAAAAAAAAATGCAGAGACAACAAAGAACAATGCAGAGTTATGGAACATGGTCCCAAGGATACATCTACAAAACAACTCCTGTACCTACAGCAAAGCAAAACTTTCAAAAGCTGAGGAAGAAAAATGTTTATAGAAAGAAAATAATAGAGCTTGCATGAGATTGTGTAACCACATAATACCAAGTACATGCCCATAAAGTCTCAAGGATACAGCTGCCTAAATATGAGCTGAACATAGACAATAACAATATACACGCAAGAGTAAATGTAGAAATCCCCATGAGGCCTCAATCTTATACAAAGAACCATAGGAAACAAAGGAATCCTGTGAATGGAAGAAATAGTCTTCCCTAGGGAAGAGAATACCAATACCAAAGCCCTGAAACATGCATACAAGTAAAATTATATAGATTGAGTACGTTGTATTTATGAATTTAAGAACACACACACACACACACACACACACACACACACACACACACACACACACACACACACACGAAAACTTAATGAAAAAAGAGGCCTTGAGTTTGAAAATGAGCAAGGAGTGATATACGGGAGGATTTACAAGGAGAGAAAGGAAGGGAAAATCATAGAAATATAATTATAACCTAAAAGGTAACACATTTTTTAAGTTCAAGACTCTAAATACACAGATAGATACCATGCATCTCTCAAATCATTGAATTGCGTCCTTCAAACCAAATAAGCCCTTTCACAGATTCTCTTAATTTGTACGTTTTTCCAGTTTTTCAAGGTTCATTTCAACAATTCAATAAACAACTTACTTTTAAACATTTCCAAAAATTGCCTGACACTCTAACAGTGTTATTTGTATAGACTCTTATTACAATGATTATCATATTTTGGGAAAAGATCTATACAGTAAATTGTGACTTTCCTTTTCTCTTCCATTCCATAGAAGACTTCCTCATACATAGTAAAACCTCAACTCACTTTTGTTTTTGTTTTTGTTTTGTTTTGGTTTTGGTTTTTGAGACAGGGTTTCTCTGTATAGATTTGGAGCCTATCCTGGCACTCACTCAGGAGATCAGGCTGGCCTTGAACTCACAGAGATCCGCCTGCCTCTGCATCCAGGGTGCTGGGATTAACGGCATGCGCCACCAACGCCTGGCCCTCAACTCACTTTTAACATGTATTCTCTTTCGTTTAGCTCATATATGCATATAGAAGTTTATCCAATGCATTTTGATCATAATTACTAACCTCTCCCAACTCTTCACAATCTACAATCCCTTCCTTACCTACCCAAGTTTGTGTCCTCAATGTCTTAAAACCCATCATGTCTAAATTCATGTGGCTTGGAAGGTCTTAGCTATATGGCCATCAACCTGAAGTATAATTTACCTACTAAGGGACACACCCTTAGACAGCACTGACTCTTTCCCTCCCAGCAGCAATCAATTGCCAGTGTCTCCTTAGCTCCTATAAGAAATGTGTAGTCCACAACCACATGCTGGGACTCTTGTCAGGCTTGATGTTATCTGGGTCTTGTGGATGCTATCACGGCCTCTGTGAATGCATATGTTTAGATGCCCTGCAGAATCCAAAAGGTGCCATCTTTATCATACAGTCTTTCTGCCCACTCTTTGGCAATGTTCTCTGAATCTTGTAGGATGAAGAGTGGGATATGGTGGTCCCATTCAGGTATTTGGAGATTATGACTTAAATTTCATTTATTTCAAAGATGTCTATGTTGAATCATCTATTGCCTTTAATCAACAGAGATTTGACTTCCCACCTCCCAAATGCCACATTCAGGTTTAGAAGTGTTTTATATGCAACATTTTTATTTAGCTAACATAACATGATTATTTGTCATTAAATTTATGAAGAGATATGGTTAATCTATTTATTTTAATTTTCCCTTGACAGATGATTTAGGTTACAACTATGTAAAAGCCAAAGGTCATGACAATAATGGTATCATAAACAAAAGACTGTTTTAGTGCATTTATGATAACTTATCTGTGTGTGGCTGTGTCAGGGTCACAGGGTCCTGTGATGATTAATGAGAAATGATACTTCTCATGGTAAGAAATGGTTTCAAACCATTAATTCCAGAACTTAGCAATTTAACAAAAGGGTAAGATATAGGCACTGAAAATTTAACGTTGACACAGAATTTTAAAAGAAAATGAATGCTGCCATTTTCTTAGTAAATACATAGTTAGAGATTCAAAGAACAAGTAAGGGATTGAGACTTGAAGTACTAGAACTGAGTATGCATAAAATTGGACATATTTATGAGCTCTATAGACCATAAGTTCAAGGATACGGTCAAGTTCCTTCCACTACTATTCCTAAGTAAACATCCTGTTATGTTTCAGAACATGTTTGACAATACAGAAATAGACATGTTTAGTTAATAAGTGGGGTGTGCTTCAGAAGCCTATAGACCCCCCTCTCTGTTGGCTCCCCAGAAGCCAAATAACAAAATATGTGTGTGTGTGCATGTGGCACAAAAATTTGAAAATACAATTATGATAATAAAATTGCCAAACAGAATATGTCTAATAGGAGTTAGTAGCACCAGCCACATCAGGAGCTATTAATATTTTCTCAGATACATTTTCTTTATTTTCAAATTCTTAATTGAATAAAAATTAAGTTATTGAAAGTAATTACAATACATTCTTATCACTAATGCACCATTATAATACATCATATTTCTGGCATACCTGCTTAGGATGCAGTAGGCACATGTGAAAGTTACAAATTAGTCAGAGTAATCTAAATTCCACCAGAAGACCTTAATAAACTGATATTAGATATTCATGAGAATGTGTTTTATTACAAAGGAATGGTACCATATCCTAAGATTGTCCCCTCATAATAAAGAACTAAGTAAATATATCTCTTACTTTAAGTAGATTGCTTTTAAGGTAAGGAAGATGACAAAAACAATATAGATATTTGCTTTGACAATACAATAATCAGAACGTAAGTCACACTTCTAAGGGAGATCCCATTCTAGCAGCCTACATGAGAGATTCAGAGGAATACAGAGGTCCTTCATGTAATGTGAAATCAATCATCTGCTGCTGACATGGCCAGATGTTTAGATTGTCCTTAGTTTCTTTATATTAGAAATATCAAATACTCATGTTGGAAGCTGAATTACCATAGTATATTACTTTCTCTCTCTGTATTTCTCTGTCTCTGTCTCTGTCTCTGTCTCTGTCTCTCTCTCTCTCTCTCTCTCTCTCTCTCTCTCTCTCTCTCTCTCTCTCTCTTCTCCTCATGTTTATATTCCTGAGTGAAGATAAAATTACTTTGAAATCAAGTACATGGAAATCAGGAATTTTAAGTACCTAAGAATTTTAAGTATTGAGACACATGAGTTTATTAAAGAAAAGAATCGTCTAAGACTTCCAACTCCTTCTTCCCATTATGCTTTAATAATGCACAGCAGAAACTTTTAAAGACACAAAGACAGTTGAGAACTGAAAAACTGCAAGGAATGAGACTCATACCAGAGACCACCAACGACTTTTATGCCACTAGTGCATAGCCACACCCCACCACCAGACATGGAAGAATAAAGGATCCTTATAGTGTACAAATTGATTATACTCATGGTTAACCTATTTCATAAAGTACCTGATGTATGGCACACTGTGGGTGAAGGCACATTCCACCAACCCTGAAGATTTCAGTTTGATTCTTAAAAATCATATGGCACAAGAAGAAAAGGGAAAGTTGTCTGTTCTCTCCATATGTACCATGGCACGTGCAGGTATACATGAACACACATACACAGGTAATTGTAAAACCAAAAAAAAGAATATTGATAGTACTATGTGTATGAACAGAAAACTCACCAGATACAGCCAGAAAGTCATCAATGCTGGTGATGTCATCCACTGCTTCGGTAAGAACATGTATATAATGTTCCCATGTGCGCTTATACATTTCCATGGTGTTTTTGACCACTTGACTCTTCGGTCTTGATGCCAAAGCAAGTGCAGCATTTATGATCTGTAAAGATATTGATAATGCTTACATAGTCACTTCCTTTTAAAAATAAGAATCAATGTACAGGACATCAAGTAGTCTTTTTTCTTCTTCTTTGCATAATTAAACTTGAACATCCTTACGAACCAGGCAAAAGAAACATGTTGCTATGTGTCATCTCCTTTGTTTTGGTAAAATATCAGTTTTGGCAATAATTTTATCTTAAAAATTATTTATTGTATGTCATTGCCAAAGGATGGCAGTATATAGAAATATAATGGATGTCTGCATTTAAGGAGGTTAGATATCACTCAGTGTGATACATATAATTATCACATGATTTAGTATGTTAATGCCATTAGAAAAAACATAGAGGTGATAGTGCTTTAATAAATAAAGAGATTATTGTTCATATAGGTGCCAAGGAAAGCTTTGGGGAAGTGTGACATTTTTTTATTTACTTTTAAGATTTACTTTTATCTATGTGTATATGTGTGCATGCCACTGTGTGGTAGCACCAACAAAGTCCAGAGAGGGTGAAATGTGCCCTGGAACTAGATGCACAGGCTGCTGTAAGTGACCTCTTAATGACTCAGCAATGTCTCCAGTCCTGTAGTGGGACATTTTTAACTGGGCACTTATTTTCATTCACTATCCCCTGCATGAAAAACAAATTAAAATAGGAGGTTTGACATATTAGAGAGTAAATACCTCACTTTACACATCCATTTTTATATCCATTCGTTTCCTATCTCACATACATTTGCTTATAAATCAAGTAAAGATCTGTAGGTCTTAGAACAGGACATAGAAGATGATATAAGCAAATGTTACAACTTCTGTGGAGATGATATCCCATCCGGGGAAAGCAGACAACTGGCAAGTCAAATAAGTAAAATAGCAAGTCTATAAAAGAGTACCTAAAACTAGGAAGGAAACAAGGGCAAGGAGTAGGGTGGTGGCAATGGGGGTGTGTTAAATTTGAGGAGGTCCTTGCACTGAAGCAGACATTTAAATAGTATAATCAGTAGTGGGGATATGAGAGACAGAGAAGTTAGAAGATTCAAAAAAAAAAAAAGGTACATGGAATTTCTGTGAATACAGTAAAACAGTTTATCCAGAGCCTGGATAGGTAGAGTGGGGCAGGAGTTCCTGACTCGTACTACAGGACTACATCAGAAAGGCATGTGGTGTTTGAACCATCTGTGCGGTGCTGTGCTATAGACAACTTAAGATCTCAACACACAGGTGGTTATAGGAGTGAAGAAGAGCCTCAACTGTGATGGTAGAGATAATGAAAAGGGCTTCTTAGGATTTAAAACTAACTAAAGGATTATAAGGGTGTGTCAATGATTCCTGTAAGAAACACCAGTCCCATGGAAAACAGTATGTAAAGAAATAGAAACAATCCATTTATATATAATATATATATATATATTATATATATATATATATATACATTTATACATAAAATAGATGGTAATATATCATAATGTAACATACTTCATGGGAATAAACTAGAAATACACGAATCAGTGCCACAAATTGATGGTTGTATCTGTGTAATGGAAAGTGAGTTTTCTCCCCCTCTGATATTTTAGTGAATTTTCCAGAGTTTCTATGGTGAATAAATGCTAGTTGTATTGTCAAAATAAATGACGCTATACTTGAAAGAAAGATGATTAATATAGTTTTTGCATGAGAATTGGGAAGAATTGTGATGGGACTTTGAATAGAGAGCTTATCAGATATTAAATGCAAGTCATGGTTTTAGAGGTCTGAGTTAAAGAACAGATTTAGCTGTTGGCTGTCCTATTACAGAGTTCGGCATTAAAGTCACTCTGTTTCCATAAAAATACAAAATGTGATTCAAAGATTTGCAACTAGAATTCATTTTGAAGTGTTATTTTCTCTTATGTTGTTCATATATTGAAGTAAATTGTGGCTGCGTAGCCAGAGTCTTATAAGATTCCATACCAGATACATCACAATGGGAAAGGTGTTATCCCTATTTCTGTCCTAATACAGCCATAATCTCTCCAGGGAATCAGCTCAAATCCTGGCAAAGGTGGCCCAACAGAGAATGCTTCTGACTTTAGCCTGTATCTGAATCAGAAAATTCCTAAGCCACACTCCTCTGGCTTCTGGCTCAGTTAACCAATGATGAGACTCAAAACTTGCATATCCAAGGAATTCTCAGGTGACTCTGATGCTACTAGTCAGAAGTCCACAAAATAAGATTTTCCTCTGGCCTCATGTATCTTGGTGTTGAGGCAGCATGGAAATAGACAATGACACAAACATTTCTCAGCAGCAGCAATTTGAGAATCTCCCTCCCTGGTTCCAGGAAACCCAGTCTTCAGACTTACAGATAGCATAAAGGCATTCTTTGTTGCCATCCTTACCCATCTGTCTTCTAGAGGCATCACTATCATTTTATTTTTTGCTGCTTTTGAACACATGGAAAATCCTGCCCTTCACCAGTACTTGGCAGTTCTCATACACCATTTAGGTATCTCCACAGCTGCAATACTGGAACCCTAGTCATGTCAATTTACAGGTGAGGAGACTGGGGGAAGGGAAGGTTTTGTCCCAGTTCTTTAGCTAAGAAATGGTAGTCAGGAGGCAAACTCTACACCCCCTGCCATGACAGAGCATGTCCAGCTATATGTCCCTGCCAGCAACTTGTCAATCAAATCCTACTACCACCTCTCATTCATGCCAATTCCATTTTTCATCTTGTTTCTTTTTATAGGAAATAAACTTGAAGCCATAGCCTAGATTGTTCATCTCCGCTCACAAAAGAGTCACATTCTTTCACTAGTGAAAACCATGTTGATATGGAGTATTATTTCAAGTATTTGTTTTTAAAAATTCAACAGATGTCTGTGTTGTTGTTGCATCACTTGGATGTTTTGCTTTTGTTTGAGAGTTATCAATTTGCCCATGAGATCGTTGGAGTAGGTGGTAGTAGGCTTCTCACTCTTCAACACTAACCACTAACCACTCTTGAAACTTGTAATACCAAATAACTTTCTGAAGCTGGTCTGTAGTGCTAGCAAGATGATAGAATGGGACTTTAAATAGCATACAACACTTCAAAACAAGGATCACTACCAAAGACCATTGGTAAATGGGATAATGTAGGAGCAATCCCAAAGGTGCCTCTGCATGGAAAGGGTACTCTGCTTCATGAAGAAAGGTACCCCTAAAACATGAAATACGAAAATGGGTATCAATTAATAGGACAAGTGGCTACTTTTCTGTTTTCAAAAACAGTAACAGCAAGATAGATCCTGAACCCATTAATCAGAGAATGTTCAGCAAACACAACACAGGAACAGAGTTGTAAAGACAAAAACCATGATGCCTAAGGAAAGAAAAGACCCTGTGGGGTTAAGACTAAGGGGAAGTAGAGAAGGTGACATGGTCAAAGAAATCTCCTTTAGGAAAGAGGTAGAAGACCAAAGTGGTTAAGGGCCCCATGATAAAGATACTTTCAAAATTTCAGTGGTAAAAGAGGGGTAGACAAAATGAGGAAAACCAGGGGACAGGGGAACCATCAAAGAGTTTTGTTGGTAGAGGACGTACCAGATGCGATGCTTAGTTTTAATGGTCAACCTGACAAACTTTTAATCACCAAGCAAGAGAGGCTCAATGAGGGATTGTCTACATTGGATTGGTCTATGGACTTTCTGTAGAAGAGCACCATAATCAAGTTAACTGATGTAGGAGGACCACACCAATCCTTGCACAAGGAATCTGGACTATATCAGAGTATAGAAAGCTAGTTGAGCATAAAGCTGATCTTTATGCATCTATTTTTCTCTGTACTTGGCTGTGGAATGATGTGGCAATTTTCTTACAGCCAATGTGACTATTCTGCTATGATGTACTATAACCTGGCTTTTTATTGCTGGCATATATACAGCAGGCATGGTGACACACTAGGTGGAGGTAAAGGATCAAAATCCCATGGCCATCCTCTGCTACATAATGAGTTGGAGGACAGCTTTTCTAAACAAACAAAATACGCTGTTAGATATCTGGGTTCACCAACTATAATGACTGCACTTGAATAAAATACCCTTTCCATTCAGTGAGCTAACTCCTCCTACACCTTGCTAAAATGGGTTTCTTTCAATAGCATATTACAGGTAAAAAAACTGGGTTCACTTGTTTAAAAATATTATGGTGGAATTCTTTTATTTCTTTGCTCGTGAAAGAGGAGCACATTAAATTTTAACAAAATGTGCTGTAACTTTGGATATAACTCTGGTGAGGTGCCCCCTTGACTTTCAGTTTTAGAGTTTTATTAACCTATTAACTTGCAATGTACCTTTGTGTACCACTGAAAAAGCTCCAGTCTCCCGTGTTTCCTTGTTCTTGCAATTGGACAGAGGTGTACACACTTAGCTGTGCTGAAATGATGGCTTCCCAGCCAGGCACATGCTTTAAGTACTGGAGCGGAAGCTGCAGTGGGATGTGCAGCCATGAATATATGACAGGTGATATTTTGCGAGAACATTTTCAGTTCAACTACTGATCCAATTTATCTGATTCAACACTGTACTCTATGAGAAAGCTTTATCCTGCTTGACTCTGCTGATATTCAGCTTAAATCTAAAAGCAGACACAATTTGGAAGATGTACTAACCCTCTTGAAGACGGAAAAAATATTTCTCCTGAGTCACATTTCTGGCATTTTAGCTATACACACTGGACAGAAAAGATGACCATCCTCAAGGCTTCTTCACATCTAGCTAAAAATTTTCAAATGAAATTTCTTGCTTTTGGAAATGTTTTCTTTATGTCATAGTTGAGCTGTGTGTATATTAGAATCACCCTGGACCTGGCAATTACCTGGTCAGTCAGTTAGCATTTAAGGGTGTCTTAAAACTCAGGCACTTATTATATTTTTACTGGACTGTTTTTACAACCTGATAAAAGTTCCCTACTTCCAGCTGCTATTTTCTCCAAACCACTTTCTTTACTGTGAACATATATTTCTTTCTTAAATTCAGAGAGGGTCATGCCCCTCACCTGCTGGTACCTTCTTGTAGAATCATAGCTGACTAAACGCACAATCTCAATTCCATTTCACTGTAGGCCTCCTTGGGCTCGTCTTATCTGTGGGTCCTTCTGTTTAATAATCTACTTCCTTTTAGTATGCTGCCCACTACACTTTCCAGCTAATTCCCATGATTATAGAACACAAATAGTAGCTCTGTGATTTTGCTGATTTTCACCAAGGTCTCAATTCATGCCCTTCCCCAGCTCACTAGATGAAACAACCTTCACTTGCTAAAATTCAAGGAAAGGTCACTACACACCATGAGATCTCTTCCATCCCTTATGGCCAACCAAATAAGCATCTTCCTTTGTGCTTTAAAATAATCCATTCTGTATATAAAGCAAACAGCAGTTATCCCACTGCATGCTTGCTTTTGGGGTCTTCCCAAGCGCCTAATTATCTATTCCCTTTCCTTCCCTTGAGACCGCCTTAGCCCCATTAGCCTCCTTTTTCTCTCTCACATCACAGGAGACTTCCTAAAATTTATTTTTGAGATTATAATATAATTACATTTTCCACCCCTTTCCTCCCTCCAAACCATTCCAAATACCCTTCCCCACTCTCTTTCAAATTCATTGTCTCCATTTTTTGTTTTTACTAATTTTTATTGTATTCACATATATACATACATATGTACACAAACACACACACACATATCTATATTATTCTTAACTATAATGTCTATATAGTGTTACTCATATGTATAATTATTTCAGGACTGACTATTTGTCACTAACCACCTCACCTGCTTCCAGCTTTCCTCAGTTGTCTATAGTTATGTATGGTTGAGATCTCATGGGTTTTAACTTATCCATTTTGGCATGTGTTTTCCTTATTTAGCTCCAATTTGGACAGCCATGTTGGAGAGACTTCATGCTTGTAGCTTCAGATGTTACTAGGAGACAGATCTTAGAGCAAAGTCCCTGATCCTCTGACTCTTATAATCTTTCTACCCCCTCTTCAGTATGACTGTTCTTACACTCTGCTCCTGAAGCTCTCTTAAGGTACTAAAAATACATGCTTACCGAAGTCATCCACTAAAATCTGAACTAGATGGGCTGATGGAACTAAGGCCACAAAGGAAATACAACAGGCCAATTTCATTATGAAGAAGAAATTGGGTGCACACAGGGCTGGTGAGTCCAGGATACAAAAGGAAGATCAAGAAAATATGCACAGATTCAAATTTTTCAAGAGAGGAAATCACACTCAAATAAAAAAGAAAGAAATTGAGATTTGGGTGGTTTTGAGAGCAACAATTCGGGGATGAAGTCCCACAGAAGATCCCCATGATGATGATATTACTGTTGTTGATGGTGATGATGATGGTGATGATAATGAAGATATTGCAATCATGTCAAATGTTAACAAAGTTCCTACTTGCTCCAGGCTCTATTCCAAGAACTCGATATCAATTAGACTATCTTGTATTTGCACAATATAATAGATGCAGTCATTGCCACTTCCAATGATTTTATAATTAAGGAAAAGTCATCTCTCTGCACTAGATAAGAGTTCATTCTCTGAATCCATGTCCTAGACTTTATTACATACAAATATATAAATTTATGATGTCATTAATGTTGCTAATCCTTGCAAATAAATTAACTGAAGGAAAGATTACATTACTTGCTTCAAATGAAATCGGTGCATATATAATCATATGTATGTATATGATTAAAATAACCTTCCCCTTCTTCCCTTCCCGCCTGCTCCCTCTCCATCCCTGCCCCGTGCTCCCACTTTGGTCAGGGATTCATGTCCCCCTCCCCTTCTTCGAGGGACTATAAATCTTCTTTTGGGGGTCCTACTTGTCTCCTAGCTCCTCTGGCAGTGTGGATTGTAGACTGGTAATCCTTTGCTTTATGTCTAAAAATCATATATGAGTGAGCACATACGATGTTTATCTTTTTGTGACTGGGTTATGTCACTCAGGATGGTTTCTTCTAGTTCCATCCATTTGCGTGTGAATTTCAAGATTTCATTTTTTTTTCTGCTGAGTAGTACTTCACTGTGTAAATGTATCACATTTTCTCTATCCATTCTTCAATTGAGGGGCATCTAGATTGCTTTCAGGTTCTGGCTATTACAAATAATGCTGCTATGAACATAATTGAACATATGTCCTTATTGTATGAATGTGCATTCTTTGAGTATATGCCCAATAGAGGAATTTCTGGATCTTGAGGTAGACTGATTCCCATATTCCTGAGAAACTGCCATACTGATTTCCAAAGTGGTTGTACAAGTTTGCACTCCCACCAGCAATGGAGGAGTGTTTCTCTTTCTCCACATTCTTTCCAGCATAGACTGTCATTTGTGTTATTGTGATTTTAGCCATTCTGATAGGAGTAAGATGTTATCTCAGAGTTGTTTTGATTTCCATTTCCCTGATGGCTAAGGATGTTGAACACTTTCTTATGTGTCTTTCAGCCATTTTAGATTCCTCTGTTGAGAATTGTCTATTTAGTTCTGCATTCCACTTTTTAATTGCATTGTTTGGTGTTTTGGTGTCTAGCTTCTTGAGTTCATTGCATATTTTGGTGATCAGCCCTCTGTCAGATGTGGGACTGGTGAGTATCTTTTCACATTCTATGGACTGGCGTTTTGTCTTGCTGACTGTGTCCTTAGGCTTACAGAAGCTTCTCCGTTTCAGGAGGTCCAATTTATTGTGTTTGTGTTGCTGGTGTTATGTTCAGAAAGTGATCTCCTGTACCAATTTGTTCAAGGGTACCACTTACCTTCTTTCTTAGGAGGTTCAGTGTGGCTGAATTTATATTGAGGTCTTTGATACATTTAGACTTAAGTTTTGTGCATGGCAATAGATATGGATCAATCTGCAATCTTCTACATGTCTGAATCCAGTTATTCCAACACCATTTTATAGTGGGAAATTACCAATACGGAGTCAGGTAGAAATATAAGGGTATTTAATCGGGAAAAGCCTTACTTACAGAGCGACCTAGCCAGCTGGTGTGGCAGCACTCTGTATGCAAGCCCGAAAGAGAAAACGAAGTCGAACTACGTCACCCTGACCATGCCCTCGTAAGCGTGGTCAGGCATATCTGTAGCCAGCCCCTAAGTAGGCATGGCTACAGCTTCCCCTACACCATTTGTTAAGGATGCTTTCTTTTTTCTATTGTATAACTTTAGCTTCTGGGAGACAATACAGGTATGGAGAGAGGTCTGGCACAGGTGAAATGTTAGGGGATCCACAGGGATGACCCCAGCTAAGAATGCAAGCAGTGGTGGAGAAAATGCCATTGATGCCCTTCCCCTATAATGAGATTGGTGTCTACCTTGGTTACCATTCCCAGAGCCTTCATCCAGTAGCTGTTGGAAGCAGAAACAGGCACCACAGCTAAGCACTGAACCAGACTACTAGAATCCAATTGTGGAGAGGGAGGAGGGATGAACAAAGGAGCCAAGATGGTGCTGCAGAAACCCACAGAAACAGTTGACCTGACTTAGTGAGAGCATGGAGACCCTAGTCATAAATCTGGGGAAACAGCATTTGACTGAACCAAGCCCTCTAAATGTGGGTGCCAGCTAGGAGGCACAGTCTATGGGACAATACAGTCTATGGGACCTCTAACAGTGGAGCCAGTCTTTAACCCTAGAGCACAAATGGACTTTGGGAGCCCATTCCCTATGGAAGGATACTATTGCAGCCCAGATACAGCAAGGAGGGCCTAGGCCCTCCCCCAAATGATATGACAGACTTTGAAGTTACCTGGTGTAGGGCCTCACTATCCCTGCGGAGAAGTTGGGGGGGTGCTTGGGGGGTACATGGGAGGATAGGAGGGTGAGGGAATGGGGTGGATATGTAAATATGAGTAGTAATTAAAGAATTAAATTAATGTAAATTCATGTTTTTAGCTATCTAAAAGGAAAAGAATTTCATGACATTAAGAAAATTCACATTTTGGAGCAAGTTGTGTTAAGTCCGGCTCCAGACTTGTATCACACCTAACAGGAGTTAGATATGTATTAAACAAGGACTGTCTCTTCATCCTTCTCCCAGCATCTAGCACCTTCTACTAAATGTACAACTACATAATATTTTACGTTTGTACCAGGCACATTATATTTTCGTAATGTTTCCAACTTTCTGTGTGTTCTAGGATGCATGAAAATTTTGTTCTTTTTAAAAATCTAAATAGTTGTCTGCTATATAGGCATATCATACTCCTTGCTGATGGTGTTTTATCTTTTCATTCTAATGAGCATTGCTATTGTGACCATGTATAATGTGGGAATTTACCAATACGGAGCCAAGTAGAAATATAAGGGTATTTAATAGGGAAAAGCCTTACTTACAGAGCGACCTAGCCAGGCAGCAGCAGTCTGTACAGCAAGCTGAAAGGTGAAACTGAAACTGAAAATCCAGCCACCTGAACCTCTCTCTCTACATCACCCTGACCATGCCCTCGCTTTCCCTACACATGTATCTATCCAAGTCTAAATTTCCAAAGGTATTGGGCATATATCAGGAAGTAGCATCACTGGATTACATGGTGATTTTAAACACAACTTCATTATGGTGCCAACACTGTTTTCCCCCTGAGCTGCACCAATTTATATTCCACTGGCAATCTTCGTATGTTCCCACTTCTTGAAATGTGTGCCAAATTTTTATATTATAAGCTTCTGCTAAAGAGATCATTTTTCTTGCATCCTACAGTTACCTTGGGGAACTTGGATTTTACCTGTTTCCCTCCAGGCATGAGAAGCATGTACATGGGGGCTACTCCATTGTTACATTCCAAGAACATAGGAAACTCCCCAAAACATGTTCCTGTGGTCATCTGTCCTAGAAAATATTGTCATGTGTTTTTTATGATTCACCAAAGGGGGGATTTGTGTCAAAGATACCTTCTCTGCATAGTTATTGGAAATTTAGAGGTAGTTTACAGAATCTTTCCAATGTGCTACTCATTTCACTAGGGATGCTAATAGATGGTGGAGCAACTTCTAATTCTATGTGTGGTCCAAAATAATGATCAAGTCTTCCCAACTTTCCTATTAAAAACAATATTATAATGTAAAGTGCCTTTCTTGTGTTAGAGATGATAGATGGTGTAAACCAAAGATAACAGATGCCGTATGGAAGGGAGGAAGGGAAAGGGAGGAAGAAATGGAAGAAAGGAAGAAGGAAGAATGGGTGTAAGGAAGGAATAGAGGGAGGAGGGAGGGAGGAAGAGAGGGAGGAGGGAGGGAGGGAGGAGAAGAATGAAAGAGGGAGGGAGGGAAAGAAAAAGTTTGATGTCCAAAACAGGTCATCTATATAAATATTATATCCTTTTCTGGGTTTTTTATTTTGTTATTTGCTCTATAGTTTGAGGGCAAAAGTAATTTTTGCCCTCAAAATACAGATGTTTTCTCAAAAAAAAACCCTGAGATTTCTCTAGAATGAAGGCTCGGCACACAGTCTGGTCTGCTCTTATCGCTGTAGTTTTCATAAAAAGCTCCATGCCCTCTGAAATGATAAAACAAGCACAGATTCCACTGCAATGATTTATCAAACACCATTTTGATTATGAGATGGTGATTTTGCATCCCTGAAAAGAGCACCAGATAAAGAGAGAGACTAGATGCTCTAGAATATCTAGCTCTTTGCACAGATGATGCCTTTCCCCACATAAAGCACTCTTTTGTTTAGTCTAAGTTTTCCACAGAAACAAAAATGAATATTCTTTAAGAACAATGGTGCAGACTGGCTGGTGAGATACTTAGTAGGTAGAAGTGCGTGTATTCAAGTCTGAAGACCAGAATTCAATCTCTGCAACATAGAAGGTGGACGGAGAAACTAGACTCCTGCAAGTTCTCTTCTATCCTCCTCATGTGCCCTATGGCATACTCTCTACTCTCTCTCTCTCTTTTCTCTCTCCTTTCTCTTTCTTTCTCTCTCTCACCTCTTGAAAAATATCTATAAGACAGTGAAGGTAAATGTTGAAATAAATCTGTGTAATTTAATTTTCCCCAGAGATGGTTCAATACTGGCTTTGATACAAATAACCTTGAATTTTTAGTTAATATAAGGAGAGCACTTTGTGGATTAAAATGATGAGTTATGTACTGAGAGGTCCGTTTGCTGCAGTGTCATGGCGTGTAGAGGAAATTAAAAATAACTAGATATATGACACTCCGAAGGCATCAGACCTTACATATGAGCTGAATGTGTTTATCTTGTGCTTAAATTGGCCATACTATAAAGAGCTTAGAATTATAGCAACCATAGTAATGTCATCAGATCGGGTTCCAATGCTCTGCTTATGTGTATTTGCTAACTTAGATGTTTCACATTGTTGATGCTGTTTTTTTTTTTTTTCCTTCACCTTTTTCAGCTTGGAAAAGGCTTCTATTTTGTGTTTTGCATTGTACTTTGTTTCTGGGAACCACCTAGCATTCGGAATTAGGGTGTGCAATATTTGTCGCCATGGCTATCCATCATCATAGCTTTATGTCAAATGATGAAAGGATCTCCGAGGCTCAGGAGGTGACAGCAGTGAGGAGTACTAACTTGTCATGGAATTGAGTTCTACAGACCATTAATGACAAAGCGTTCTACTTTGGCCTCTCAACCTTGTAATCTCCTTTCTCATGAGCAGGTAATCCTGCTTATAGGATTATTCACACTAAATCGTCTCACCAGGCTTACCTAGCCTTTGAGTACACATAAGAAACTAAAATATAATACTCCAGGGTTAAATTATTTTTAGGACAAATAGCAAAGACTATTTCTGGAGAAATGTGGCGTTCTTTAAAATTATACATCGGGATACACTTTTATATTTCATAACCAATGTCAGCAAAAAGGAAAGCAATGACCGAGTGCAGGTTGAATTACAGAAAACATAATAAATAGGGAAAACTCATGTCATTAAAATATGTAAAAAGATGTCATTACACACAACAGAATAAGCTAGCTACCTGCTATCAAATGATACTCTAATTTTAGGCAAATTGTTAAACCAAGTAAGTTAATGAATGAAAAATATTAACTGAATTATTGGGCACTAGACAAAATTATTAACAAGTAGGATAAGATGAAGAAAAATGGTGTATTAGTTATGTCCTTCATTTTGACTCATGTCCACTAATTATCACTTCTGCGTATCAAGGTAAGTTGTTGCCCTCTGCACTTTAATGACCTAGCTAAGGATATTTTTTTGGGAGGGGCTAATGATTTTCATTTTCTACTCTTTTTTAATAACAGAAACATAACAAAATATAGTATAATGAGGTAAAACAAAAATCATCACATTAAAGTTAGCCCCAAGAGAAGGCATAAGAAGCAGAGACCAAACCATTCATACATCCAGGAGTCCCATAAAAACACTGCAGTGGAAGCTATGATACATGCACACAAGTCCTGGTGCAGAGCCATGTAGGCCCTGTGTTACTGCTCTATTCTCTGTAAGTTTATATGAGCTTTTCTCAGTGGATTTAGAGGGCCATGTTCTCCTGGTGTCCTTTATACCTCTGGCTTCCATATTCTTTCTAACTCCTCTTTGCTAGGGTTGCCTGAACTCTGAGGGGACAGATTTGATGGATATATCTCATTTAGAGTTCCAAGATCCCCCTGTGTGTATTGTAATGATCTAATTTTTCAGGACGATTAAAATGTTTGCTACATATGTGTTTAAGGAATTGGCTCAGCAATTAATAGCACTTGCTACTCTTACAAAGGAACCAGAATTGTCTCCCAGCACACACAGAGCAGCTCATAACTGTCAAATTCCAGCTCAAGGGAATCAGTGGCCTCTCTCCTATACTCTGCAGGCACTAGGCATGTCGTCTGATGAACATATGAACATGCAGGCAAACACACACACACACACACACACACACACACACACACACAGAACAAAGATAAATCACTTTTAAAATGTCATTTTTATAGTGTATTGGTGGAACTAAATTAGGATAGTTATATAAAATGACTCATAATCTAACTACTTTGTGAATATCTATGTGCACAGATTGTGAAACAAATATGAGAATGTCCTGGGAATTTAAAAGAATTCTATTTACAGAAATATACAAATACAGAAAACCAACAAAAACTTAGGCTCAACAAGAACTTTGATATTGTAGTTAGAAAAAATATTCTTTAGGTAGATACATATAAGTTTAAGGAAAACTTATCTAAAGTAAAACTAACAAAACTGAAAGAATTCCTTAGGCAAAGAAAACCTGGAAATAGTAATCCACATTCTAGTGTAAGACAATGGAAATGATATATAGTTTTAATAATGAAAAACATACAGACAATGGACTTATTTTAATCCATTATAATCCATTACTCAGTGAATTAGTAAGTAGGGAATTTGGAATAAAAGAAAAGTTTGGATTTTCTACATCTTTTGGGTTCGAATAGAGGATTTTTTAAAACATGAATTTGTTCTCTTTGCCAAATGACTTTTATTTTAAAATGAATTTAATTCCAGAAAGACCTATGAAGTTTTCTTTTTTAATGTACCATCTAGTCTCATATAGGTACAAAAAGAGAATCTAAGATATTCATAAATTGCCAAAATGTCTTTTTTTAATAAGAGGCTGGCAAAGTAAAAAAAAAAGTTTGCAATGTCTAAATGTTCGGAATTAGACATTTTTCTTCAAAATTTTAGAATCTGAAGATACAACTCCACTTTTAGCCCTAAAATGAGTTAAACAAAATTAAGTTATTTAGGGAATTTAATGTTATTAACTGTTAATGGATATTTCCAATGCATAAACCATTCTTCCCAAATAAATAAAAGGTAGAAAATAAAAGATACAAGACTCAGAAAATATTTTAGGCATATAAGGGTGTGTGTGTGTGTGTGTGTGTGTGTGTGTGTGTGTGTGTGTGTGTGTGTGTCTGTTTTATTCTCCCCACTCATTTCCTTTCCACTTCCTCCTGTTTCCTCTCCTCCCTCCTATTTGACCCTCTAATTTTCTCTCCTCTTTTTTCACTCCCTAGGGAAAAAAGTCTTTGATGTGATGTTTTTGACCTCATAGACTGACATCTATTATTCATTAATACAACCCAACCCATACTCTCCCAAGAACAATTAAGGTGGCTTTAGCTCAGCTTCTAGGTGCTCTACACAAACCACTATCTCAGAATCTTGTGTTCATATAGGGCCTCCGTCTCCTGGAGGATAAATCTCAAAGCCTGTAACTTGGTCTAAAGCCTTGACACATCTGGCACATTTGGCCTGTGCTTATCCATCTAGTCTTATCTCCCCCTCACCTTCCTTCACTTCCTCCTATTTTTGTTCTTTATTTTTGCCTAGGGCATTCATTTCTGCCTTTCCCTTTGTGTTCAATTTGTCCCCAGAGCTCACTTTAAGCATCATTTCCTCAGGGTAGCTTTATGAAATCTAGGTCAGCTTCTTTCATTACGTACTTTCATGAAACAAGGCCCCCTTCCCTTTGAGTCTCACTGTGCATTTAAGCAAACATCTGATTCATGCATGGTCCTTGTCACCCACTGTTTACCAAAAAGCAGGGATCTTAATGTCTCAGTGTGATTTCCTCAAGGTCTGTGGACAAGGCAAGTAGATCCTTCACCTCATGTCACCCAGTCCATGAATAGGTTCCTTTGGCTTCAGATGTACAAAAATGCACGAAAGATTTAGCAAGGGATTCAAGTTTAGCATTGCAAGAAACTCTTATAACTAGTACTTTAGCTGAGGACAATATGTCCACGTCATTTTATTTGGAACTAAACACTGAAGACACAGAAAAAAATAACTTTAAGCAAATCTTCATTTTCAGCTCCTCCAGTGGTTATTCCAAGTTAAAGGGACTTCTTCTTAGTCACAAGGCTTGTGCCATTTCGACATACCACTCCTTCCTATTGAGATGACATTGGACTTAAAGAAAGAGGAATATCAAGTAGTCATTTCTCTTGTAAGACTGCTATGCTCAAAATCTGGATATTGTCATAGATCAAGATTTTAATTACTTGATTTTTATCAGGTATGGATCAGAAAAAGAAAGTAAGAGAGAATGTAAGTGAGAATCCCAATATAGAATCACGATTGCAATTTTACCACACCAGCCAGAGAGACCTCTATTCTACTCAAATCGCCCTGAAACAAAGCAAAAGCTATGGCAGGAAGAGTAAAAGTAAAATAAGTATTACCATGTGTGCCCCTTGTCTGGAACTAGTGACACTTTGTTGCTAGTATTTCATAGAAATTGTGTGTGTGTGTGTGTGTGTGTTTGTGTGTGTGTGTGTGTGTGTGATACATAAGTAAAATGTGCTCTATAATGGAACAATATTGTTATTCTCAGATTAGAAACTCTCAGTATTTTGTACAATGTAGTATTTCCAATCTTTCTTATAATCATTAGAAATATAGCCATGATATAAAATTTTACTAGGCTGTACTATTTGTAATGTATAATAATTTACTAAATTAAATCATCAAGTGAATAGTAAAGTACAGGGACAGCAATTTCAAAAGAGAAATAATAAACTATATGATGTGACAGTGTTATATAAATATAAAACTCATCATGGGGTCAAGTTATTAAGGGCTCGTAGGTTTGGGGGGCTAGTCAGTTGGCAAAATGATTGCTGTATAAAGATGAAGATCTGAATTCGATTCCCAACTCCTATGTAAAAGGCCATGTTCAATAATGTATGCTTGCAATATGAGCACTGTGGAGAAAGATATAGACAGAGATAAGTGGATCCCTGAGACTCACTTACCAGCAAGTCTAGACTAAGTGGTGAACCCTAGCTCCCAGTTGAAAGATCTTATCTCAAACTAAAAGACACCTAGGAATGACAGCTAAGGTTGACTCCTGGTTCCGCAAAAAAAAGAAAAAAAAATCTATTCATATGTACACACACAAATGTAAATGTGTGCGTGCACATGTATACACACACACACACACACACACACACACACACACACACACACACACACGTCCAATTTTAAAGGGAATTACTCTTTTATTCTGGCAATGAAAGGAAAAGTAAACATTCCCATCAAATAAAGGTAACCACAAGCATTTAAAATTATCCATCAATGAAAATGAATACTTCTTGGTCAAAAGAGATGATGCAGATTCTCAGAGTGTTTATTTCTTTCTCTGGGACAAGGATGATTGAAAGTCTGGAGAATAATCAATGGTGTGTGCTAAGTACCTCAATGTACAGCTTACTGTAATCATGATGTGCTTAAGAACAGCTGCCTACATTCAGGAGTAACTTTTGAGTTTGAGTCTTAAGAGGAAAATGACTGGATTTCCAGTGACTTAACTTAAGGAATCCTGAGACAAAAATCTACATCACACAAACAGGATCAACTCTGCACACTGCAAAGTAGGTCCTCTTCCATGAGTCCAGACACTATTTTTAAGGCCTGAATGAAGTGTTCTATGTATAAAGTACCCAGGAATGCTTCTTGGGAGTTGGACTGTGTAAGTTAGAAGCAGGGACAGAAGGGAATTCTCTCTAGGGAAATACAGATACCAAACTGACAGCACACTTTAGCACCAAGCAAGGTCTATTGGAAGAGTTAGTGTCACTTTAAATTATGTATTAGGAGGAATTGAACCCTCTCTGTAATGCAGGCCAACTGTAATTTTCATGATGGCTACTTTTTTTTAACCTAACAGACACTATAGTTTCAATCAATTTTCAAGTCTCATTTTCACCCCTTGTAGTAAAAGAATGTCTGTATTTATCTGTTGTGAACTAAGGCTATAACTGCAAGATGTGACTGATAATTAACATGTAGCACCTACAGAATCTAAGAGGTGAGAACTATGACAGAGTCACAAACAGTTCTCTAGTACCCAACTCCTTAAATGCCTCAACTGACTATTGAAGTGGTGGAAACAGCACAGAACATGTGATTTTGGTGAAGAAAATTACAGGTGGGAAGTTATGCAGGATACTGCAGCAAATCAGTTTTAGAATACAGAGATTCCAGACACAAAATCAGGTTCACAGTGTTGTCAAAACAAGAGTACAGACTAAGTTCCAGGAGCTGAAAGGTAGAAGAAAAGGCAGAGACAAAGAGTCAGGGAGGGTTCCAATATTTAAGAAGACATCCAAAAGGAAATGGACAGAAGGTTGTAAACATTCCAATAAGAAGATAGTGACCAAAGGATAAAATGCTGTCAATAAATGGAATGAGGTAGGGATAAACAGAAATTTAGGAAATTGGCATTACCAAATATTATTGCTATCTATGCAAAGGTTTCAGTGAAAGATTATGACAGAAAACTGATGGAAACACAATAGGAAAAAAAGGACTATAAAGGAGATTATTTGCAATTCAAAATGAATATATGCAGCAGACATTCTATTTTGAGGGTTACAGTGAATTATATATTGATGTTCTCTGTCTTTCCCTCCTGTTCCCTCTATCTCGTTAGCTGAGTAGATAAAAAGGAAATTTAATTTACTCTAAAATGTGTTGTCCTGTTTTTGTTTGTTTGAAATACTGTCTTTCCATGTAGACCAGGCTGAACTAAAAGTCATTATCTAACCCAGGGTGGACTTGAACTCATGGCAATCATCCCATGGTAGCCTCACAAGTCCTAGAATTTCAGGGGTGTGCAACATTGCCTGGCTTGTACCCTCCAAATTTTCATGCAGGCTTTTATTGCTACAAACTTTCCTCTGCCTTCATTGTATCCCATTTGTACAGAGAAAATAATAAGCTCACTCTTAAGGGTCAGCTGTGAAACAGAATGCAAAAGCATTAGAACTAAGCATTTCATGTTAAACACGGTTTTTACTGAAAGACTCACATAAAATGCAATGCCATCAGTAGCTCATCTAGTTGTATCTGACATATTTTTTCTTTTGTACAGATTGTTTTCATTTTCCAAATAACTTGAGTAGTTTCCTTGGTTTGCAAAAATGCTTACAAAACAAGCTTGCTGCCTAGCTGGAAATAGAGCAATCAGCTCCTAAACAAAACCGATAATTTACCTGAGTTACAGAAACAAACCTTGAGCAACTGACAGAGAGAGGCAGAGGGGTTGTGATTGGTCACAAAGGCAAGACGCCTGTGTCAGAGCCCATGGGGTTCACTTCCATTCAGTGTTCGGTATCTGAGATGAAGGATGGGGCAGGTGACTGGTTACATGGGACACACTATATACCATGATCCAATGACTGGTTACATGGGACACACTATATACCGTGATCCAATGAAATCAGGATTTTTACATTGTTGTTTTATGAGATAGCCTAATGTTACATTTTTGTGATAATATTCATTAAGAAGGATTTATTATTATTATTATTATTATTATTATTATTATTATTTGTGTATGTATATGTGTGTGTTGTGTTAAGTTTTATGGAGACAGATTCATGCTGTGTATAACTCAAGCTATCCTTTAACTCATGAGCATCTGCTTGTCTCAGGCCTCCTGATTACAAACATGTGTACCATGTCCAATTAGCATAAAGAGTTAATATACTCAGAAAGATTAAAATGAGCCACAGCAGTGTTAAGCTCTTTCTTCAAGAGTTCAAACTGCCAGGCGTTGGTGGTGTACACCTTTAATCCCAGCACTCAGGAGGGAGAGATAGGCAGATCTCTGTGAGTTTGAGGCCAGCCTGGTCTCCAGAGGAGTGCCAGGATAGGCTCCAAAGCTACACAGAGAAACCCTGTCTCAAAAAAAAAAAAAAAAAAAAAAAAAGAGTTCAAACTCTACACTGAGAACTGAAAAGAAATACTACAGCCCTTTCTCGGTTCTTAGGTATCCCCTAATTTCAGACAACACCATTTTTCACAGTCTGTTCATAGAGTAGAAACACCTATAGAGCATGGCCTGAAAATACTTAGCTTCTCTCCATGATAGTCTTTCGTAACAATACTTTTTCTTGTCCTTTTCATTTTTTACTTATATATTACAATCAAGGTTAATATTCAGCTTGAAAATTAGAAAAGTATCTTTGTCTAAAAATCAGTTGAACCCTCTGATCTAGCACTCTTGGGGGATGGCCCTAGAAACATGAGAGCAATTGACTTCACTGACCTTTGCATAGTTCATCTTGCTAGTCAACAGATGTTGCCCAAAGTGCTGATGAACCTACAGTGTTTAGCATATTTAGTGATTTTGAGCATGTGGCTTTGAACTTGTGCAGTCCTCTTGGGGCACATTTTTAAGACACAGCACTACTGTAAGCAGCCAAAGATCTCTCTATACTGATGTCTCAGACCGAAGGCATCCAGAGCAGGCTTCTGAGATTTCACTGACACACCAGTTGGCCATTTAAATACTTATCAGAAATTCAATGTGTATAAGTGTTGGATAGATCAACCACTGGAAATATGACTAGAGTACTGACTTTGTTCTGTTGACAAGAGCTGTTGCCAAGAGAAGATCAATGTTGTCCCTCATAATACTGGTTTGATATAAACCATCAGTTCTCAACATGTAGGTTGTAACTCTTATGTAGGTGTTGAATATTAGACATCCCACATATCAGATACTTACATTACAATTCATAACATTAGTAAAATTACTGCAGTAATGAAACAATTTTATGTTTGGGGGTCACCCAAACATGAGGAACTGTATTAAAGAGTGACTGCATTAGGAAGGTTGAGAACAGCTGATGTAAACAAATCCCATCTTTGATAGAGTTTAGCTCTGAAGGAGCAATTTAGATGCATTTCACATATTAGCTTCAACTGGTTTTCATTATAGTATTTTTTAAAATTTCCATAATCTATTATTTTATAATTTCTTGACTGCTCTGTTTTGATTTGTATATTCGTTTCTGCTTACCTACCCTGTAGAATATGTGTTTATTTAAGTAGTGTTAAATATTAAGCTAGGATGGATTTCATCCTGTTGTTTCCATAATAGTACCTCCTATATTTGTCCAAGTCCTGTTTCTCTAAGTGTCTCTATCAGCAGCTTTATTTGGGAGAGTCCCAGTTATACAAAACTCTCAACTGTCAGCATGGTCCCATTAAACCAGAGCTACATCTTTATGAGGTTCCAGTCTATGCAGGGATACATTAAAAATGTAATATTGTGGAATAAAATTACTTAAAATATCTGCAGTAGATACTGGATGGTGTTGATCAATGTTTCCTTTCCTCCTAACTCAAAATGAAGGAATATTCATCTTGTACTTGTCATCACAAACAAAAGGAAACATAGTCACTGCAACAAAGTAACAAAACTGTGTTCAGTTCATCCTTCTTTAAACACTGGCTGCACAGAAAAGCAAGTCATGATCATTGACCTAGGATGTGTTCACGCATTAGCTTCTGTTCTATTGCTGTAAAGAGACACCATGACCAAGACATCTCTTATAAAGAAAGTACTTAACTGGGGCTGCTTACTGTTTCAGATGGTTTGTGCATGGGACAGGAAGCATGGTGGCATGCATGCAAGCATGGGGATGAGGAGCTTACACTCAAATCCACAGGCAGGAGAGAGAGAGAGAGAGAGAGAGAGAGAGAGAGAGAGAGAGAGAGAGAGAGAGAGAGAGAGAGAGAGAGAGAGAGAGAGAGAGAGAGAGAGAGAGAGAGAAAGAAAGAAAGAAAGAGAGGAGAGAGATTCTGGGCCTTGTATGGGCTTTTGAAACCTCAAAGCCTGTCCGTGGTTACTTGCCTTTTTCAAAATGGCTACACATACTCCAACAAGACCACACCTCCTTATCTTTTCCAAACAGTTCTACTATCTGGTGACTAAGCCTATAGGGGCCATTCTCATTCAAACTACATCATAGTATTTAAATGTGGAGTCATCTGTGTAAATAATATTAAGTTTGTGTTTAATTTTACTGAATGAATTTCATTGTATGCTGGTTTTTTTTCAAATATAACAGAAATGTGTGACTGGGTGATAAGACTCAAATATTCACACTTGTAATTCGGGGTATTTACTCTATCCAGATTTAATATATGCTTTTTTGTGTTTGTTTATGGTCTAGTACAAACTTGCAGGAGCTAGTTGTTCTTGGTGTGCACCAGAGACTGATTTGAGATGAAAGGAATAGACCACATGACCCACACCAGAGAAAGAGAGCACACATGTGTCTTGTGCCTTCCATAGAGGAAAATAAGATAAAATAAAATAAAATTAAATACAGTTACTGGGATAAGTCCCACACTGAAAGCTGTTAGAGATATCTAGAAATGCCAAAACGAAGTACAGCCAATTCATGATTCCTGTACTGCAGGCAAGCATGGTTAGCAGGGGCTATGAGGTTTTCTTTTGCCTTACGGATATACAGAGCAAGCTGCCTAATATTATCTGGAATTCAAGAGCAGATTTGGGTCTGAAGAGGGTTTGACTGCACAGGAAGAGCTGTGTGAATGAATAAGACTATGTTTAACTTCTACAGACATCTCAGAATGCTGTGAAATTAGCTATTGTTCCCTTTAAAGCAGGATTTAACTTTTAAAGTGGTTAGTCCTCATACATCCTTGTTCTTACGTTTTATCTCCCTTAATTTCACTGCAGTCTTTTTCTGCATCCATAATTTTATAATCAGAGACATAAGTCAGCGATGCATGTAATATCTATGGCCTGTGATAACCTATTCAAGAGTTTTCTTCCCTAAAATAACTAATAATAACTGACATTCTAGCTCACATGTCCATCACAGTTTTTTAACATTCACATTTAAATGTATTCTTCTCTCAAACAATACATCTGGACCACAGACTCCACTTTCTCCTCCCCTCCCAGTCCATCCTTCTGCCTCATACAGTTTTTATTGTAACTCATATAATTCAAATCATTATACAGATGTGGTTTCAATTAGCACTTGTCCCTTCATTCATTAATTTGCTTCCTAATTTTTCAATCACCTGTGTTCAACCACTATGAAAATGTTGAATAGGAAATTCTAGATATCAACAGTGCCTACATTTTCCCATTCTGAGTGGTGTCATGAAGTCTCCTCCATCCCAACTACAATATGACTCATCCTTTGGCCCAGTGTAACCATGCACATGTATGTAAGATGGAAGAGCACATTTCACATTATCATGATGTGAATACTCCACAAACCATGAGTGATTTTTATTCTACTTAATAATGGCCCCAATGTGGTTGAGTAACCATACCAGTGAGTTTATCACAATGTTTTATAATAAATGTAATAACAACATGGTAACAACTTTTTATAATTATCCTATTTTATGATAATCATTGTAACGTCTCATCTGCCAAATTTATAAAACTTCTTTCATATATAGCATGCTTCAGAAAATCACCTATTGTATGTAGCATTTGGTAATACCCACAGCTTCAGGCATCCAGTGAATGGAATACTACAGACTACACTTCTAGTAAAGGAATCTGGAAGGTCTATATTCACATCAAAGGAATACAAGGGGTCTGTGTTTATACCAAAGGAATCTGCTTTATCTCATTTCTGCTCTTCCTCTCAGAGTTCTCTATGTGTGTGCATGTCTCCCATAGCACACACATAGGGGTTAGAGGGTAATATCTAGTTGATTCATTCCACCATGTGGGTTCTGGGAATAGACCACATGTCACTAGGCTTGTGCAACCTTAAGCCATCACCTTTACCTCCCTTTAAATATTTTGTTTATTTGGTTTGTTAGTAAGTTAGTTAAGTTTCACACAGTTGTTAAAAACCATGCAACAGAACAAGGCTTAGGGAGATTAGGAAGGAATTCAAGGCATTTTAAATAATTAATAATGATGATAATAATGCTATTCAAGCTCCCCTGTGATATACTTTCATGTTAAGTGTCAAGATATCTACCTACAATGAAGAAACTTAAAAGGGAAATCTCAGAGCTTTCTATGTTGAAGTTCAATTTATGTTGAAGGAACACAGATAAATATTTGAACACAAATCTGTATAAGAACTGATGTAAAATCTTTCTCACAGGAACCTCTGTTCATCCATTGGTTTCCTCATAATTCTGAAAGAAGCTCTGAGCAGCATTTAACACTGTTCAATGTGAAATTATTAATGTATAGTAAAACTAACCTCTTGGTTATGCTAAAATATATTAAACTATCAAAATCATTATCCTTATACAGGATCATTTAATCTTTCTTGAGAAGTATGGACATTCACTGCCCCCCCCCACAAATAAGACATATTACTTCTGCTTTTCAGCTGAATGGACAACCTATTTTCTAGCTTCATCACTAATGTTATTTACTGATTTGGCTTTTGAAACAAGTAAAGGCAGAAGGATTTAATGCTATTTTATGATTTATTTTATACAAAAAGGTAACCCAAGGTTTCATCAGTTATAATTCTCTCTATGACATTCAATATTTTAATGTGGTACCCATGACAGAAACAAGATGGCTAGTTTCCCAGTAAATGTACTGTACAATAAGGCTTATTTATTTACCTATAAAACCTTTTCTCTTCTGATACAGTCAGACTTTAACTGGAGGTTTCATGGTTGTCATATACTAAGACTTGGGAAGATCCAGGAGCTTAAGAAATTAAAACTAGAAAACAGAAGAAACTCCAAGTTGCTGAGGCTGAAGGATAGCTTTGTCCCATTTTTCCTATTTCCATAATTTTACTGAGAACATCACTATCAAACAAGACTAGGTAGCATTTATTAAGTGGGGTTGCTCTTATCAAAAATATAAGAACCCCTTTCATTACTTTTAATTATTCCACATGAGGTCAAGTTAAATAACATTTGAATATTCTATTCATTTAATTTACAGGACTTCACTATGTGAGTGCACGACTACTTTGCAAAAAATAAAGTCAGCATTCAGCTGGTGTGGGATAATCATGGGGTTTTCCTATTATTGCTTCTTTTGTTTTGTTTCATTTTTTTAATCCATAGTCTACTAAAGTCAAAGTGTTCAAAGGAATGTTATGAAAATATCACCAACAATAATATTAAGTAATGTTCACACCTTTCTTGAATTTTATACAAAGAGGCAATATATAGTGTGTACATGCCATTATGTTTAATTTATTCAAACGAAATAAACCAACAGTTTTCTACTGTCCTTCCACTGCTTTGGACAGATTTATATAACAAGCCATTATCTGGTTACAAATAACAAATTATAAGGATGGTGGTTCCTGTAATTTATTATACTACAGTACAGCAGAACTTGCTCATTCTGACCTAACAAATACATTTAGCATCTCAAATATGCTTTGATATAACAATGAGTGAAGATTTGTTAGTGTCTTGTGTGAAATCTTTATATAGTTAAGATAAATTGTTAAGTACACCTTTTAAAATCTTCATAACCAACATTCATGTTGAAAAGAGCAATACCACGATGTTGTATACCCCTTCTGTGAGTCCCCTCTTACTGTGACAAACTACCAGGTGTAGGTCAGTTAAAAGGCAGAAATGTTTATTTAGTTTATGGCTATATGGGTTTCAGATGATACCCTTTGTTCTTGTTGCTCTGGGCCTATGGAAGCTAAATACACCTAGTGCTGAGAGCACTTCCAAGCAGAGGTTTGTGTACCACAAAGAGCTCCTTCGTGAGCTTGTCCCCAGTGAGCTGACCTTGTTACACTAGGTCCTGGGCTGGAAAACCCCATCTTCCCAGTATATAAGCTGTCTACACATGGGGCCATGGGAGGTATTTAAGATGTAAATCACCCAATACCACTGCAGGAACATGTTTCCAAACATCCTTTGGTTTCACCTATTTCTAACACTTTCAAAAGTAAAAATCATATTCCTAGTTTCTGTTCTCAGTATAGTTTTTGTGAGAATCAAGCAAGTAGGTCTACATAACTGTAAGTCATTTATTCATCAGCAGTCTTTTTTTTTTCATGAGTCTAAAGAACCTGGTCTCATAATCAATTAGTTTTAGGCTAATTCTACTGATGTTGTCCTTACCACATTGTGCGTGTGCCCTTTACCCTGTGCACATGGATTTCTGCAGTTTGTGTCTGTGGTTGTAGAGTTGTGAAGTGATGGGCTGTATACACATTTACATCTTCCTGAAATACTGGTAACAGTACATATGGCCAGCCACACATGAGGTTACATCATAGTTCACATCTCCACCAGCGGGTTAGTGTAAGATTCAAAGTATAGCCATTTAGAAGAGGAAGTAGATGTGTTGTTTTGTTCAGAGCCCCTGATAACTAAAGAAATTATGTCATGTTCTGTATGTTAAATTTGGACAATTTGGTTTTATCTTTAGTGAAAAATACATTCATATCACTTGTCCAAAAACTCTTTCTACAAAAACTCTGTATTTGTATATTCATGTCTATATTTATATATTCATGTCTAAATACAGTTTATATTTAACTGTATCTATGTTAAGTACGGCATCTAATAAACAAATTCCCTAATACTGTATAGCTTAGTAGCTATTAGTTTTTCATACTGAGTGCTTTTTGTTGCCCAATAAATGTGCTTCTTATAAAATAAACTCATGAAGGTATTCTTCTACATCATCTCCTAAAAGCTTATTTTTGTCTTTCACTTTTCATTTACTAATTAAATGGAATTTTGTTGTGAACCCATGGTTGACAGCAAATTTCATTTTTCTTTCAGATGTGTATAACTGTCACCATTCCATTTACAGAAATTATGTTTTCCTAGCCTTGTGTTGTCAGACATTATAAACATGTGGTATTTGTGCTTCTTTGCCTACCTTTCTAGTGAGTATAGTTTTATAATTATCAACAAGTTTTACAAACTAACTTCTGCCATAGTGTACTTGACAAAAAAGGATAAGTTTTACTAAGGTCACAACTCTAAATTTCAATGGCTTTAATAATATTCATACTTATTTTGGTATCTGCTCTCACTGAGGGGCCATTTGAAATGTCTAGCTCATTTGCTTGAACTCTCCTACTTTTATGGACCAAACTGACAAAAGTACCAGTCATGTTAACTGTCAGGTGGTTGCTGCAGCACAATGAAGGATGTAAGTCAGCATACAGACAAATGGAAGTCCTAAATTAGCATCAGAATAAACTGCAAACCAAAATTAGCCATAAGAGTAAAAAAGGTCACTATACATTAGTAGGTAGATAATTAATTAAAAGATATAAAAATTAAAACTGAAAACAAAACAAAAGTGATCAAACTTTCATCCAACTAACCAATTAAAATGGGTAGCCAAATTAATAAACTCAAAAGCAAAAGGGGGCATTACTGCAGATATCAATCAAATCCAGAAAATAATTAGAGAATGTTTTTGAAAACCTACATTCCAAAAGAGCTGTAAATTTTGAAAGAAATGGATAAATTCCTCAACTCCCATAATTTATCCAAGCTAAATCAAGAGGATATAAACAGCTTAAAGAGATCAGGAACAAGTTACACGATTATTAGAGCAATGCCCACAGTACAAAAAAAAAATCCAGAACTAGATGCATTCACTGCAAAAGTTGGCTAAATAATTACAGAAAAAAATGCACAGCTGTGTTCCTCCATAGAAAAGAAAACTATCAAACACATTCTAAGAAGCTCTTCCTACCATGACTAAACACCATATAAGGACTCACAAACATCAGTATTCCCAATGACCTTAAATAAAAATTCATAATAATATCTTAATTGAATTTAAACTATACACTGAAATGATCCAACACTAAGATCAAGTTGGTTTTATTTCAGTGATGCAATGTCCTGTGCCCGCTGTATTTTCTCGGCCGGCAAGAAATACACGCAGGACACTCGGATCCTTCTGCAGACAAGCTTTAATGCATCTTGTGAGGGGAGAGCATAAGCTTACCAGAGCGGAGACATTGAACCAAGAAAACCATCCCTTATAAAGGCTGGCCAGCCGCCTGGGACGTGTTACCCTATGAATGGCTTCAGCTCCTCAGGCCAAATGAGCCACGGGATAGGCAGAGATCAAAGGAATGGAGATTACCCAGCGCCTGTGAAGTAATTTACATCTTGGTGTCTTCAGGCACCATTATTGTAATGGATAATGCAGGAAACGGCCCCTTACATATCCCCCTTTTTTATTAATTAATGATAAGGCTTTACATTTTTACAAGCAAATAGGTCACCCATATGTTGAGGGATAGAGGCAGAGGTTGAACCTTCCCAAAATCAAACATTAAGACTGTGTACAAGAGTCGCCATCAGGCTGTTAGCTTGACCCGAAGCGCTCTTGACCTGTCCTCTGCCGTTTTTCTGGGAAAGGGAGTCTCGGGCAGGTAACCCTTATGCAGGTCAACGTACCTCTCAGAGAAGCCTGTATATTAGGCAACTCTGTGCGATGCCTTTGCTCAGCATCCCTCATTGGGGCTGCCCAAACCAGACACTCTACCCTGTGCAATGAGCCTAGGCTCCGGGTGTGCAAGAGCTGTCTGGCCGGCGGCCTATTGCTTAAGCATAGTTAGCCAAAATATAAGCGCTTGGGCGATCTCTCTTTAGTTTTGAGCCCTGGAGCTTACATGCCAGCCAAAAGTAACATCAATCCGCAAACGGCTGCATCAAACAATTCCACCCCCACCTCTTTCTCATAGATCAGCCAGAGGTAACAGCAATCCGCAAACGGCTGCATCAAACAATCCCACCCCCACCTCTTTCTCACAGACCGGCCAAAAGTAACAGCAATCCGCAAACGGCTGCATCAAACAATCCCACCCCCACCCCTTTAGCGATACAATCTCTCCGCCAAGGACAGGAGTTAATCTGGATAACAATAGCGGCTCTCAACTCCCGGGGAGAGGGTGGAGTTCCGACTTTTGAAGGTCCGAAGAGGCTCTTCGGGTTGAGTCTTTTTGGGATCCACAGGGGATTTTCTTCATCCTGTGGGAAAACACAATATCGCTCCCCTGGATCTTATGAGAATAGGATCCAGGCCTCTCCAAAGATCAGTTAAGATATCTTTCCATTTTACCATTTCCTTTTGGCCTTTTAGGTTTTGAGGTGAGACGCTTGGCCCGAGCGTCAATGTTTATGAGGCTTTAAAGCCCCAGGCATTCCAGGCCTTTAAGAAGTGTTGAATAGCAGGCATGGCCTTTTCCCCTATCAAAGACTGGGAAAGCCATCTGCAATTTTCTCTGCTCCTCTGATGGTAAAAAGGAGTCGGTACCAAATAGTGGATGTGTTGATGGAAGTACACCCGCTGGCATTTTTGGCAGCCGATATCTATCGGGGTGGTATCGTGCTGCTTCTTTCTCTAGCTCTGCTTCCTTGCTAGAGTCTAAAATCTCAGAGTCTGAGCTGCTCGGCTCCAAGGCCTCCAGTTTCGTTGCAGGGCAGAGGCTAGGTTCCGAGTCCTCATCTCTCCTAAATTTACCGGGGTGTGACCGGCCATTCCCCAATCTCTCTCCCTCCTTCTCTGTCTCTCCCTCATCCAGCTGAGCTGTTCCTTCCAAAACCCCATCTCTTGAGCTTTTAGAGACATTAGAGCTATCAAGATTTAAAGTTTTAAACTTACTTACAAAATCATCTAACAAATTATTCACTCCCTTGTCAGTAGACATCCCAGGAGGTCCTTTTTTCTTATTTGTTGTTTTTTCTGTTAACAAATTATTCACTCCCTTGTCACTAGACATCCCGGGAGGTCCTTTTTTCTTATATTTTATTGTTAGGCGCGCCCCATCTCTCACCACATTCGGTTTCTGATATGTAATTCTGGACTTCTTTAAGATTGCTACAACAGTGAGAAAAGTCAAAATAGCTCCTAGTAAAAGCATAGAAGCCTCTATATTAACCTCCCACAATAGCAACATTCCCAAGCCAAAGTCCAGGAAAAAACATACCTCTCCGAATTTACCACCCTGCAGTTCTGAATCCGCCTTGTAGCCAAGGGGTCTCCGCGGTGCCAGAGATGTTCACATGTTCCCGGGTTTCGGCACCATATGTCCTGCGCGCTCTGTATTTCTCGCCAGCAAGAAATCATACGCAGGACACTCGGATCCTTCTGCAGACAAGCTTTAATGCATCTTGTGAGGGGAGAGCATAAGCTTACCAGAGCGGAGACATTGAACCAAGAAAACCATCCCTTATAAAGGCTGGCCAGCCGCCTGGGACGTGTTACCCTATGAATGGCTTCAGCTCCTCAGGCCAAATGAGCCACGGGATAGGCAGAGATCAAAGGAATGGAGATTACCCAGCGCCTGTGAAGTAATTTACATCTTGGTGTCTTCAGGCACCATTATTGTAATGGATAATGCAGGAAACGGCCCCTTACAATGCAAGAATGGTTCAATGTAAAAAAAAAAATCAATACCTGAAATGCTCCATAGAAATAGTTTAACGAACAAAACACTGGATAATCTTAACAGTTTCAAAAAGGGCCCTTGGCATATTCAATATTCTTTCATAGTAAAATCCAAAGCGGAACTAGGACTAGAAGGAAGAAATCAGTCCTAGTTATCATTACCTGTCAACTTGACACAGCCTGGAATCACTGAGCAAGAGTCTCAATTGAATAATTATCTTTATTAAGTTGGTCTGTGGGCATGTCTGTAGGGGACTGTTCTGATTGTAAATTGATGAAGAGCAGCCTAGCCCGGTATGGATGGCACCATTCCAAGGGCAAGGGTCCTGTACTAGCTAGTCATCAGCAAGAGAATTAGCTAGCATGCAGTGTTCTTGCATGGCTTCTACTTCAAGCTGTTGCCTATGTTCCTGCTTGACTTCCCTCAATGATAGACTTTGAAATTGGTCATGATATGTGAGGCATGAAAAAAGTAACTAATTCAATGCCTCAAAATAATATAGGCTATACATGAAATCTATAGCTAGCATTATATTAGAAGGAAAAACTGGAACCATTTACTCTAAAATCAGGAATAGGATGTCTGTTATCTCTTTTCTCACTCAGTACAGTGCTTGAAGTCCTAGCTACAGCAATAAGGAAAGAAAATATAAAATTATCATTTTTTGAAGATGATATTATCTTCAAACCATAATGATTCCATCAAAAGAGTTTTTTTTTTATCTGACAAACACTTTCATCTAAATAGAAGTATAAAAGGGAAAAGGTTTCCAATATTCTACCTTGATATGATGTTACATTACAACTCCACAGTAAAACCCAACCAAAACAGAATGATACTGTCACCAAAACAGATTATTGGCCAATGAAATAGAAAAGGGCACCTAGAAATGAAGATACAAGAGGCTGGAGATAGGGCATGGCAGTTAAGAGCCCATGCTGTTCTTCCAGATGACCCGAGTCTTGTCCCAGCACCCATATCCTGTGGCTCATGATCACCAATAACTCTTGTAACAGCAAACCTATTTTCTCTTCTGGCTTTCTGCAAACAGTGGCACACATGTAGCAGATATTCACATAGACATGCATATACACACAAATATAAAATAAATCCATCTTAAAACAAAAAGAAGCCCACACTGCAATATTCTTTGTTTTATTTTATTTTATATTTTTTATGATTTTGTTAAAATATCCATTGGGGGAAAGATAGTCTCTTTAACAGCATGTCCACAGATATAAGTATAAAACTGGGACATACAAGATCTCCTGAGAAAATTGAGTGGGCCAGGGAGAAGGGAGGGCAGAAGGGGAGGGGGGGTGAAAGGTAGTGGGGAGGAGAACATGAGGGAACAGGGTAATTGAGATGGGAAGGACAGAGAGGGAGGGCAAGGAAAGAGATATCTTGATTGAGGGAGCCATTATGGGGCTAGTAAGAAACCTGGCACTAGGGGAATTCCCAGGAATCCACAAGGATGACCCCAGCTAAGGCCCTAAGCAATCATGGAGAGGGTGTCTAAACTGGCCTTCCCCTGTAATCAGATTGATGACTACCTTTATTATCATCATTGAACCTTCATCCAGCAACTGATGGAAGCAGACACAGAGATCCACAGCTAAGCACTGGGCTGAGCTCCCAAAATTTAGTCAAAAAGATGGAAGAGTGGTAACAAGAACAAAGGGGTCAAGACCATCTAGGGAATATCCACAGAAAGAGCTGAGCTAGTGGGAGCTCACTGAGTGTGGGCTGATCAGGAGAACCTACAAAAGACCAAACGACCAAATAGGTGACAATAGTGTGACTTGGGCAGTCTGTGGAGCCACTGGCAGGGGGACCAAGAGTTATCCCTGGTGCTTGAATTGGCTTTTTGGAGCCCACTCTCTTTGGAGGGATACTTTGCTAAGCCAAGATACAGTGGGAAAGACCTTGGTCCTGCCTCAACATAAGGTGCCAGACTTTGTTGACTCTCCATGGGAAGCCTTACTCTCTCTGAGGAGTGAATGGAGTGTGGGGTTGGGGGAAGAGGAGGGGAGTAGGAGGAGGGGAGGGAGTGGGCACTGGGACTTGTATGTACAATAACAAAAGATAGTTTTAAAATAAAAAGGAATAAAACTTGATGCCAGTTTTACACCTAAGATATCCTATGTGATATTTTGTATACATTTGTCTATAAAACAGCCATTACCATTAATACATGTGGGCATCTTACATTTCATGTGGTAACCATATGCCAAGCCAGAAGTCACAGGTTAACTGGGTTACCACTTTTATCTGGATCATAGCTCAGTCTGCATTCGTTGCCTTTTTTCAGCATGTTGGTGCTTTGGATATTACATTTCAAGTACTAGTATGTGCAGCAACAATGACAAAATGTTCAGTCCAAGTTTCCTCACCTACATTATCAACAAAATCCAAAAGCTAGTATGTTATTCTCTAGGTGGTCTTAATACTAAATTACCAAAGCTCACACCAAGAAAATTTATTATCACTCCTTGACATTGGCCTTGATAGTAATTTGGTGATAAAAAAACAAAACCTTAAGCAAGAAGCACAGAAATAAAGAAATAGAACTTGTTTATTCATGGTAAGGAAGAAACCAACAAAATGGGAAGACATCAATATAATGGGAGAAAATGATTAGCATTATCACACCAGGTAATGATCTAATATTCATGATGTATATGAAAATTTAAAAAGAAATTTAAAAATAGGTAAGAGACCTGAATAGGCATCGTGTGGAAGAAGACATTGAAAGGTCAAATCACTGTATGAAAAGATGACAGGCATCCAAACCACCACAGAAATACAAATTAAAATCACACTGAGTAGCCTTAAAGACCACAGTAATGCCATTGGTGTGCAAATGAATGGAACTGGAGATCATATTGACAAGGAAAGCAAGTTAGGCTCAGAGCAACAAATATGACATGCTTTATTTCATATAGAAGGATTCATAACTTAAAAAGCACTATATTCAAAGTAGAATTAGAGCTATTAAGAGAAGGCCTGGGGCGGGGGAGAAGTGGCAGAAGAGAGTCATTTTGGTGAGACTTCATCAAAGTCCATTTATACGCTAAAAAATAGTCACAACAAAGTCTGTTATTTCATACATACAAAAGTAGCAAAAGAAAACTCATAAAAAATGATATGGTATTGTTAACGTGGCTGTTATCAAAATGACACAAAATGAAAAGTATGAAAGTGTTCATTCATGTGTGAATAAAAGGGAATGCTTACTAAGGTGATGGCTCAGTGATTAAATGCTTGCTATGCAAGAACAAGAACTGCAATTCAAATTCCCTGAGTCTATGTTAAGTGCCAGATGGACATAGTAGCCCACCTACAATTCTAGCTCCTGATGGCAAAGACAGGGCATCCTCAGAATAAACTGGCTAGTGAAACTGTTCATTTAGGTATCCACAGGGTTTAATTGAGAGACCCTCCTTAAAGAAGAGTGAGGACAATTGTAACACCAACCAAGCTCAGCTTTCCACATTCACATGCACAAATGTCCATGCATACTAACACATACATACATGCAATCATGTACACCACATACATCATGGCCACCACATACATCATGTACACATACACATGTGAAAGGAGGTAAACTGAAGAACAAAAGGGAAGTGGTCTACACTACTGAATATGACATGATTTAGTAGTGCCATTTTGGTATAAAACTTCTGAATGTATACGCACCTATGTATTAATTAAAACACTATTTACAATTGTGAAACAATCTGTTTATTGTTGGATGATGAATGAGTAAAAGATACAGCATGTTTACACTTGCCATAGAATATTTCTTGTTCTTCAAATGTAAGTAGAAAACAGTATTTAAGACAGCATGGATGGACCTAGAGGGTAATATGCTGAGGTAATCAAGCCATAAGCAGAAAAAATATAACATAAGCTCACAAGTCTATTATGAAATAAGTGAACATAAAGAATCTTAGTGGAGATGTCATTATCGCAAGTCTCAGACTTTGGGTTGAAGAGGGACACCAAGACAAATTGTCTTTTTTAGTAAAAGTTTTATCACAAGAGTCATTATCAGCATAGATAGATAGATAGATAGATAGATAGATAGATAGATAGATAGATAAGATAGATAGATAGATAGATAGATAGATAGATAGATAGATAGCAACATGGCAGGAGCTCTGAAAAATGTTTGAGCCCACATTGCTAAGTGGGGAACCCTGAATATAAGTTTCAGAGGGGTATATGAAGGTTCTATGTCATGTAGTTTATTAATAACCCATAATAAGTACTTGCAGTCAGGTTATCTCTGATACAGTGGACAGTGGAATACGCAAAATGTCACCACTTCAGTTAACTTGAGGCTTTCATATGAATGTACCACTCTTAGTCTCTAATATCTTAGAGTACTCAGGAAACTTCATTTTGGGGAGTAAGAATTACAGGCTCAGCAACAGAGGGGTTCCTGCCATTTCTTTGACAGCAGCTATGAGCCCAGGAGTAAAATAGTGGCTGATGCAGGATCCCCAGCACAAAGCTAATAGCTATCAGTTACAGCATGGGAGAGGAAATGGAATAATGTTCTTGGCAAGATTGGGAAGCTGCAGCAAGACAGATTGAATGAACCTAGAGATCAAATGTGCAGAGAAGGCCTGCAATAAATACTATGTTTTGTACTGGAAATTTACTAAGTGAACAGTTTCAAGAGTCCTTGGTATAAAAGAACAATGTAACTGGAAAAAATGTACGTATTAACCCATTCTCTCTCACTCACTTTCTCTCTCTGTCTCTCTGTCTCTCTGTCTCTCTGTCTCTCTGTCTCTCTGTCTCTCTCTCTCTCTGTGTGTGTGTGTGTGTGTGTGTGTGTGTGTGTGTGTGTATGTATGTGTTTGTGAGACAGTGAGCAACATGTTTTATTTAATTAATGTCAACAACTGCCTTCTTTCAAATCCTTCCTATTTAAAAACAGAACATAAATTCTGAAATTATTATTCTTTTCATAAAGTATCCTTTATGCCTACTAATTTTTACAACTTGATAATCAGACCTAAGCTTTAAAAGGACAATATTTCTCTATCACTCATTGTACTGAACTCACTACCATGTGTGAATGTTGAGGCAAGAGTTTGTATGTCATATTCAGCAGAACACATGACTGGGATTGAAAAGACATTATTCCAGTGTCAAAGAGCATTTTGCTGCTCTTGGAAAGAACTGCAGTTTATTCCCTAGCACTCAAGGCAGCTCACAAGCATTTACGACTCGAGGCCCAGGGAATCCAAGTTGTCTTTTGGCATGAGGCATATAAACAAAGGTGCACACAAATATACACGAATAAAAATAAAACATTTTTAGAAAGAAAAATAATATTGCCTCTTTTTGGTAGCCAGTTGATTATCTACAAGTTTTTAGAAATACAGCTCCACTGTAACAGGTCCCAACAAAGCAGATGACAAGTGAATGCTTTGAATATGTAATTATCCATGGATCCTGCAGACATCATTTACAAAGATGAAGACAATGATAACTATTATTAGAAAGTAGAGATGTGACAGGATATGAACACAAAAACTGTCACAGAGCATATTTAGATTGATTATTGAACATCGTGAATACATCAATCAGACTCTCTTCAGTGAGGCTCAGGGAAAATGATCATAATGTTGGGATACTGGATGGATTTTTATCATTCCCAAAGAAGTCTTCAGCCACAGTGGGGATTTTGTATCTCCCAACATGCCACATCATTGGAATGATAACAACGCCTAAGCAAAGCAATGGAAGGCAGTGATCATCTGCTTGCACAACAGTGTACGCCACAAATAAAAGGCCAATATTCAGACCCCCCTCAGCTTTTAAAGATGTTGAATTTCTTCTTTTCCTGATTATTAGTTGAAACAAATTTTGTCATTCATGTTAATGAAATGTTCACATTTAGAATATCCTGATTACATGATTAAGAGTAAAATATTTCTTTTACTTTCCGTGTATGTATGTGTGTGGGTGTGCTCGTTTACATGCATGCATGTGTTAATGGGGGTAGAGGTCAGGGGTTTTCCTTGATCAATCCATCATGCAATCACACATCATGTTTTCTGAGACGGGGTGTGTCACTGAACTCATGGTCTCCCAGACTGGTGGGCCAGTGAACACCATCCGTCTTGCTGTCCCTCTTCCCACATGCTGCCATTAGAGGTGGTGTGCAGCACTGCAGTTCCTGGCCTTTACGGGTTACTGCTGACCTGAACCAGTTATTCCTGCTTACATATCAAGCATTTTACTGATAGATGTCTCCCCAGCCCAGCTCATACAATTGTTTCATGCTGCAGATTTTGAGAAGCTTTTGAGGTGATTTATTTATTCATGGTGATCAAAATCTTACAGAAATAGCTATGGCCTAGGCTATAATGATTGAACAGTAGTTGAAATAATGCATCTGTCTGTTTTGTATATGTGTCTATTGTACATACGCTAAAATAAAATTATTATGAACTTTAAGTTCGGTTATAGTCCTTGAGCTTGAGTATGGCACTGTCAAAGAAGCTGAAGACTTTAGTAGAGATGAGAATAAAAGGTGTACAATGAAAACTATGATAACTGGGGAAACCTGAGAAATGGTTAAACAAATACTGTTATTTGAATAAGGCTTGATGTACATTTGGCGAGAGCACTGGATTTCTGGCCTTGACCTCCAAGCTCCTGCTGTCAGACATGAGTCCTGAGTGATGCCTGAAGCAGCCGTCTCTATGGCTGCCAACTCTAGTGCTCTACAAAAAAACCAAGAGCTTCTGCTTCTCTATATGACTAATGATTTTAATTTAGTGGTCGCTCTTTCGTGTGCTTGCCAGAATTTTGTTCATATTATAATTTCATTTTTGGGAAAGGGAAGAAATAACTACTTTACTGCTTAAAGCAGTATATTGGGTTTGGGGAATCTGATAAGTTTCCAAGATTCAGTAGTGGCCTGCAAAACTCTGTGTGAAATGTGTGGCTGGTGCTTCCTCAGAGTGCCAGTAATTAGATACAATGTATTGAATAAGTTCAAATGTGGATATAAAGTCCAAATGCTCTTGTAATGATCTCATTAGTTTCTGCCTTATTATCATGATTAAAATATGTGCTCATAGATAATATACAAAATTTGAAAATAATCAGTGATAAGATAGAGGTGAATATTTTAAACATGTCAATTTCATCAATGTGTATGACAAACATTAAATCAGGAGTCTGGAAAAAAATTCTACCTGGAGCAGGACAGTTACCAATTGTGACTGCAGTCACTTTGAAGACTGAGAAAATTCTACACTTCATGTAAAATGTTTCATTAATACATAACTCAGTTACCACTCAATCACATTTCAAGCTTTCTCCCACCTGGAGAGCTTTATCCCAATGCTGCCTCGATATTCAATATTCGAGCCTGAATATTCCACATCTGGTTGTCCTATCAGGCTCCACACATCTGGAAACAGCACTGTCATCTGATCACTTAAGCAGAGAAAACCTGGAAGTATCATCACTGACAACTCTTTTCCAGTCAGACCCTTATATTGCAGCTCAGCTGTCTGTCAAGCTGTCTGCACTTGCACTAGAATCTCCTCATACACCTCTGCCTTTATTTACTCAGTTTCTACCTCCTTGTTCTTGCTCCCACTCTGGCTCTATTCCAGCTCACTTCCTACTCCATGGTGACTCAGATACCTTCAATACAAATTGGAACTTATCACCCCTCTACTAAAAAACTCTTATTGGGTCACTCTGGTTCATAGAATATGGTCAAAACCATCTATATGGATATAAGGCTGTGCCTGGTGTGGTTCCACACACACAGCCTTGAGGGGAAACAGACAGGGAGTGGATCTAGAAAAGATGCAAGGTGGGAAGGAATCAGGGAGGAAGAGAGGGGGAAGAAATTGTGGTCAGGGTGTATCATATGAGAGAAAGATTTATTTTCAATTAGAAAAAAAAAAGTATAATGCTATCCTGCTCTTAACTGGGACAATTTTGGAGACTTTTTTTTTTTGCAGATTTTTAAATTTGAATTAGAAACAAGATTGTTTTACATGACAATCCCAGTTCCCTCTCCCTCCTCTCCTCCCCTACCACCCCCCACAACTAAAACCCTACCTATCACATATCCTTTCTGCTCCCCATGGATGTTGAGGCTTTCCATAGGGTGTCATCAGAGTCTATGGTATCCTTTGGGATAGGGCCTAGGTCCACCCCTGTGTGTCTTGGCTCAGAGAGTATCCCTCTATGTGGAATGAGCTCCCAAAGTCAACACATATGCTAGGGATAAGTACAGAATTGGAGACATTTTTCATTGTAGTAACTGTGATTAGCAAGTGGATTTTAGGGATGCTATTATGCATTATAAAATGCATGAGAATCCCCTACACACACACACACACACACACACACACACACACACACACACACACACACACACACACACGTGTACACACAGATAAAAAGTAGGTCCACATTTGAAGTGATGAGACAGGGAGCCTTGCTCTGTAGACTTCATCTTCAGTCATGACGTGAGAGATGTTGCAGCCCTCTGCTCAGAACTCTGTTCTAGCTGAAATGCTTGTCAGAGAGTTCATCTGCCAGTCCTTTCTTGGACTCACTGCTTCCCCTAAAGCCTGTCTCCTCATACAAGGTGGCACTCCTCCCAGAACAGCCTGTAAGCAATGACTAATAAATAAGAGGGCAGGGGATAAGGACTGGGCCATCCGTCTTCACCTTATGTGTCCTCTGGCAGTCTGTCTATGCCTGGCATCTCCTGCAGCCTGATTCCTCTTGTTTTCCATCCCCTTGCCCAGGTGCTCATCCCAAGACCACATCCTCAACAAAATCTGCACCCAACTTAGTAGCTCAGATACTGCTGTCTAGATAGCTCAGTCAGCAACATGGATTTCTCCAGCTCCATGTACCATGCTGTATGACTATCTGGGGTTTTGAGATAAACATTAACATTTGCTCCTATCTCTGTTTGAAATCTGCTTTTCCAAACCTAATGAAGCTAATCTCCTCTTTTGGAGCACAAGTTTAACCACTAGTCTCAGAGGCCCTTCTCTACCTTCCTGATTGCTGTGGGCCTTTCCTCAAATTACCAGCCCCTGAAACTTTTGGAATGCAATGGAGTTACTTCACTTTCCATGATTCTGTGATGAAATTTGCTTTCACAAGAATGATACTTGCTCAAGGTGAACTTTCATGTCAACGTCATAACCTTCAATTCACCATCGTAGTATATCCTAACATATGACCTAAACAGCTGGCACCAGAGAGAATAGAGACTTAAGAAAACAAAAGTAAAAGGAAAGAATATCTGGATTCATATGAATTTTCTCAGAAAGAAGTTAATTTGGAGAAATCGATAATGCCATCTCCATCTTTATTAAAAGGTTAGATGCCACTTTTTCCTAAAAAAGGTAAAGCAAAAATTTCCAATATTCAGTTATCTAGACAAAGGATGGAGTGGCAGTTTTAGCCTTTTAAAAATTAGCATATGTTTGTGAGCCTAGCCTTTCACAGTTGAGCCATCTCTCCAGCCCTGCGGAGGAGATGGGGAGGGGTGGTGAGAGTGGGATGGGGATATGGTGGGAGGAGTGGGAGGGCAGTGGGGAGAGGGAATTGGGATTGCTATGCAAAATAAGATTATTTTCAATTTAAATAAAAGAGAATAAAACATATTAGCATATGTTTTGGTTACTTTTCTATTGCTGTGAAGAGACACCATGATGAAGGCAACTTATAAAAGAGTTTACTGGAGCTTTGCTCAGAGTTTCAGAGGGTTAGTCCATGAGCAGCATGGTAGAAAGCATGGGAGCAAGTTCGTAGGGATGGCGCTGGAACAATAGGTGAGAGCTTACGTGTTGAGACAGCAACCATGTGGTAGAGAGAAACACAAAGAGCTCACTGGGAACAAGATAAGGCTTTGAAAACTCCAGGACCACACACCTCCTCAAAAAGACCACACTTCCAAATCCTTCCTAAACAATTCTAACAGCTTGAGCCTAGGCATTCAAATATATGCCTATGGGATCGTTCTCATTCACATGATCGGAGAATGTACTTATTGCACAAAATGAGGAGTTTCATCATAACATTTTTACAGGTGGATTTAGTTTTGAAATTAGCCTCTTTTGATTTTCTATGCTGCTATGAAGTTTGACCAAATTTGTACAATGGATACTTCAGTACATTTTTATGGTAGCCAATCTCGGTTGTAAACTACACCTGGAATCAATTAAACCCCTAGCAGTTGGGCATACACACACAGGGAATTTTACTTGATGAGGTCATTTGATGTTGGGAAGAATCACCCTAAACCTAGAACACCACTTCTGGTAGCAGGCTATATAAAAGCACATGGGGGAAGGAAGGATTTACTTTTGCCTGCTTGCTCTCACTCTTGCTGGAAAGTTCATCTATTCAGCTGCTGAGGCATTCCTTTGTTGATATTAGAGCCTATTCCTTTGAGGTTTGGAAGTATACCAAAGACCAGCTGAGGGATCCAACCTTGTGGACTGAACAATTACCCAGTTCTTGCCTTTCTGTTGGGAGACAGACATTGATGAACTAGCTACACCACAGATTATAAGCCACTCTAATATATCCCCATAAGTATGTATGTATGTATGTATGTATGTATGTATGTATGTATGTACGTATGTATGTATATGTTCTATCAATTGTGTTCCTCTAGAGAACTCTTACTAATATAATTTTCTTTCTTCTTTTTCTCCTTTCCTCCTCTCTCCTCCCCTTCTTCTTCTCTTCCTCTTTCTTTTCCACTTCCTTCTCACAAGACAGGGTCTTGCCATGTATTCCTGGCTAGAACCATGGTCCTCTTGGATTAGGCCCCAGAGTCAAGTATTAGAAACATGTGCTTCGTCATCATTATGAATTATATTGATGCCAAACCTAGGGGAATCACGTTGCCTTGTCATTGTTCAGGGATGGGTTTTGAAGACCGTGTCATGAAGTAGCTAAGCCATTGTGAATGTATAACCATAACTTTCAGAACTTCCTGATTTTGGAGGCTATAGCTTTACCTTCTAGGTTTCTCCTGGGCTATTTCTGAAACTAAACCTTTAAAATCTTATAAATTTATTGTTTCCAGAGGACAAGCATATTCTCAGTTGTGGTCTATGTTTGAATGTGGTTTTATAATGGACATTTCAAAACTGCTTTTGCAAAAAATTACTGACTCCTTATATGAGACCATAAGTTAACTACAAAGCTTGTATATCTGCCTTCACTGGGTATCTGTGCTGTTTACAATGGATCTACTGCTTACCTGTGAACAGAGATATGCTAATCACTAAGGTAATGCTTCTATAAAAATTAGTTATATCTGGCCTATCTCATTCTCCTTCCCAGCAGAAGATATGTAAATAACAGCTACCTTATTTTCAACATTCTAAAGGTGTATGCCACATACTTGTCTTTATTATTCTTTAGTTGTATATGTACATATATGTCTCTGTGCATGTGCATGTTAGTACGCATGCTTGTACAATCCACCAGAGGAGCTCATATTGTTTAGAGCTAGAGTTACAGGAAATTGTGAACTATGCAACATGGTTGCTGAGAACTCTGGTCCTCTACAAAAACAATATGTGCTCTTAACCACTGAGCCCTCTCTCCAGCCCTTCATTATCATTTTTAAGTGTCTTCTTTCAGACCCTCACAAAAAAAAAAACCTTAAATTTTTTTCCAGCCACTGTCCTTAATCTGCAGTCAGACTGAATTCTAGGAGAGACTAGCCCTAGACAATTTTCTGAGAAAATGGCTGTGCCCCAGAGAAAAGTAATTATCTCCTCAGAAACTGGTTGCTATAATTTTGGTGATTTCTGTTTTGTTCCATAACAAACAATGAGTGAATAAATTAAGGGAGTTAGACAGTGGTTTATTTATATTCAGAATGCCATATTGGTATATTTATGAAGTATCCAGCCATTATCAATATTGTGCAGTATAGGCACTATTCTCAATACTATAGTTCTTGTCATTAACCTTCCCAGTAAAAGTATCTAAGACAGTAACTACTTTTTATGCCATCCTAGAGCCCTCATCCAGTGGCTGATGGAAGCAGAGGCAGGCACCCACAGATATACACTGAACTGAACTCTGGAACTTAGTTGCAGAGAGGGAGGAATGAAGATCAAAGGGGTCAGTACCAGGCTGGTGAAACCCACAGAAACAGCTGGCCTGAGCAAGGGGGAACAGCACATGGACCCCAGCTGCTGTCTGGGAGGCCACTACAGGACTGATCCAGACCCCTGAACATGGATATCAATGAGGAGGCCTCTGCACTCTAGGGGGCCCCTGGTAGTGGATTAGCATTTTTCCCTGGTGTTAAGAAGGGACTTTGAGAGCCCATTCCACGTAAAGGGATGCACTCTCGGCCTGGACACATGAGGGAAGGGCCTAGGCCTGGTCCAGGATGATGTGGTGGACTTTGGGGAGCCCCCGTTGAGGGCCCTACCCTGCCTGGGGAGTGGAGGGTGGATGGGGTGGGGAGTAGGTCGGGGGGTAGGAGGGGTAGGGGTGGGAGGAGGGGAGGAAGAAGAAAAAAACAAAAACAAATAATTCCATCTAATCTTGCTTAGGGAGCATATGATTGAATCATGTTTCAAGACAGACTTGATATCAAATGTCCATTTGATATAATTCCTATAAGCCTGCGGCAATCTCATGTTATACTTCTTATAAAAAGAATAACAATGGCTATTGTCACTCTTTTGTGAGGGGTGATGGGGCATATCATATCAACAGTGATGTGATTTAAAGGTGTCTTCCATGATAAGTTACAAGATGGGGAGAATTTCCCCAAATCAGTCAAAAATATGAGTCAGAAATTAGAGGGTAAGGTCAATTCCAGGTGATACTGTTGATAAAGGCAGAGAGCAGCAAGAAGGACTCTATGAAGAAAAGGCATATTGATCTAGAGAAACAGACAAAAGAAGTGCAGCGTTGGAGAGGTTTACTTACAAAGACCCTTTTGAGAACACTAAAATACCAGCGTAGCTCCGGTATTTATGATAATGGGACACTGGCACATAAACTTTAAGATATTTCCACTATTCTGCATTGTATATTACCTTGTTTTATGCTCCCCAAAATTTTAGGCAACCTGGCTATATGCTTTATAAGCATGGACAGGAAGAAGGCATTGGAGGCAGGGCATTGAACAGCATTTAAAGTGTGTCTTAGAACAGAGGGAAAACACTGTGGTGAGAGGTATAAGCTAGGGTGATTAAGCATTTAGTGGACAGAACTTAAAATCAGAAATTAGCAGAAACCCTTACAGACAGTATATAATGATATACACATACATACTACTGAGAACCTATGACATCATGTATCTAACAATGTTGGAAAGGAAATTCAATCCAATTTACTGAATATTTTTCATGAATTTTGACAAAAGTTCCAGTTTGACTTAAAAAAATAAATGATAGAAATGTCATTATAGCTTAAACATTAATCATTTAATGTAAATTTGCAGGTAGGGGTACAGTTAAATGGGATAGTGAATACCTAGAAAGTTCCTAAAGTATTTTCATAACTTTTTGTTTAATACTTACTGTAATCATATAAATGCAGACATTGTCCTTATTTTATACACAGGAACAGTGATCAGACATGACAAAGACCTGGTTGAAATTCACATAGCTAGCAGAACATCAAGACAGATTTGTTATAATTCCAGCAAAAGGATATTTTCCCAGTATCATATGCCCAATATCCTTCACTTGCTGCTCCTCCCTTGAGAATCTGTAACACTCCCATTTAAATAAAATTTTGAAGGATAAATATCAAAATCATGTTAAATGCTGACCACTAGAGACCACATTAAATCATCAAGTATAAAGAAGCCTTGACCAGTGTGCTTAAATTAGAAAACAGCATTATTTGTGCTTCCGTTATTAAATTACGTTAATACATTCATAACAGATATCATTAGTATCATACTAATTAAGTTAATGATTGTAAAATAATCTAATAACCATAAATTCTATAAAACCATTATTCTATAAAGTTTTTACTTTTAAGTTTATAAATTCATTTTGTTCCAAAGAACTCCAAACTTTTCACTACAGATATCTTTACCTTGTCTGTTCAATAAACTCATCTTTTATTCTCAGTTGTGATTCTGCCTACCATAGCCCCTTGTTAGCAGGGACTGATACTAAGTTTTACAAAATAAATTTGTTCTTAATGATATGTAGTAGTAGTGTAATAACTCGCAAATGTTTTAAGGGAGGGTAGCATTATCATTTGCTGTTTCTGGTGTAGAACTGTCATTTCCATGGAGTGCAAAGGGTAACAGCATTCAACCTCTCTTTTGTTGAGTAGATTACAGGAGTTTGCTAATTGCAAAGTTCATCATTCCATTAAACAGTGCAGTATAAAATAACTACTGCTCTTTTCTTCCTAATCTCTATCATTAATAAACACCCAGCCCTCAGCATCAGTCATCAATGCATTAGGCACCACAGCTGTTTCAGACTAGAGCACAGTTTTACAAACAAATAGGAATGAATCAAATTAAATAACCACATCTCCTTTATATTTTGCAAATTACAGAAGAATTGAAAGCAATTCTCTCTCTCTCTTTCTCTCTTTCTCTCTTTGGCCAAGAATTTATTTTTCTTGATAAATACAGGCAATCCAAATCCTACTTCACTTGTTCCCCCTGTGCTGAAAATTTGCTGCTGTATTGCAATTAACTTATAAAGATGAAGAAACAGAAAATGTGTTGCATTGCAGAAAGGAAAGAAATTGTGAAGACCTAATTACACATCCACTTTGCCAATTGCTTTGGACCCTCCTTTAAAGGAAGAATTAACAGTTTTAACCACATACATAATGAGGGAGAGGTTTTGCCAAAAACTGTCTGCTATTTTCAAGTTTTCAGAACTACATGGCATTTCCTGGCCCTTAGTTAAGTGGTGAGCAAGGCACCAATTGTTGTGCATATGACATACCCCAGGCAAGGCTTCTTACCTAATCAGAATGATGAACCGTATTTAAAAGAGGAGGAGGAGGAGGAGGAGGAGGAGGAGAGGAGGAGAGGAGGAGGAGGAGGAGGAGGAGGAGGAGGAGGAGGAGGAGAAGAAGAAGAAGAAGGAAGAAGAAGAAGAAGAAGAAGAAGAAGAAGAAGAAGAAGAAGAAGAAGAAGAAGAAGAAGAAGAAGAAGAAGAAGAAGAAGAAGAAGAAGAAGAAGAAGAAGAAGAAGAAGAAGAAGATAAAGAAGACTTGAGTGTAGGGAGACACTGTAACCACACCTCCTAAGGGCTGACTACAGGTGTGCTTAACCACGCCTGTCAGGGTGTGGTCAAGGGGTGTTCAGGATGATGGGTGGGCGGTTCTTAAAGTGCTACAGACACGTGGGAGCCTCTTCTCTCTGGCCTCCCAGGCTTGCTGCTGCCTCTGGGCATGCTCTGGCTTGCACTTGGCTGGTATTTATCTGAATAAAGGTATTGTGGATCTACAAACCTTCTCGGTTGGCTTCACTTGAGCACTACCCAGGAGTTAGTAGGCCTACTGCCTCTGTGTGCTCTTGCCCATCCCATTCATGGACCATTTATATCCAAATCCCTCTTCTAAGATATGGAAAGTGATATCATCAACCTTGTTATTTGACTACTCATTGCTCAGCTGAGTTGGCATATAAAGATGTACATCAATGTTTATTAAGTGGGTCAATGAACCTTTCATGGAACACACATGTGAATGCTAAGTTCCTTCCTGATCTTATGAGGCCTTCTACATAGAAGAACCTGTCATTCTAAGCAACTTCTTTAAGAAATCATGTTAGAAGTTGTTAAAATTCCCTTCACCCTGAAGGACACAGAGACAGTTAGAGGGACAGGGAGAGAACAATCACAATGAGATAACATAGTTTGACCTACATGGCTTATACATGCCATTTATTGGTGTCTTATAAGGAGAGAACAAGGAAAATACATGTGTATTACCTTTCAGCAGAGATAAATGAATTGTTGTTAAGTGAAAACACACATCCTCACTCCTCTTCTCACTAGGCAGCACCACCTGAAATTTTTCATATGTATCCCCAAATAAAACACATTGTCTTCCTCCCCTTGGGAAAACACAATCCATGCTTGAAACTCCTGAATCATTACAAACTAATTGGAAAATTTTACTCCCTTATAATTGGAGCGTGATGCACATGTAACTTCCAAAAGAAAAGGGAATTTTCTGTAGATAGTTACCTTCTAAATCTGACAATGTTGACACCATCTATAAAATGATTGTCCCATCAATTTTCTGTTAGGTATTGTTTGACCCAAAGGATGGGGCTGAGTTCTCACTGCTCTGAGCATTATTTTATGTTCTGGGAATACAAATGGCACAATAAAGATGGATAAAGAAATCAAATATGTGTATAGCAATGAAGTAGATGCCAAGTAATAACTAATTCATATAAAATGATTTGGTAACTGCTGGTGGGGTATCATTCTTCCAGGACATGTGGTTCACGAGAGGAACCATCACCACTGCCGGCAGAGTCTGTAGAAGAAAGTCACTTTTAAGCTGGATCTTGCAGCACGGCTATCCCATAAAGACAAAAGAGAGGATAGAGATGAATAACAGAGTTTCACCAAACATTAAGTGAAGTAGGGAGTTGCTGGGTAAGCACCCAGGAAAGCTTTACAGCAGATTGAAGCACAGCTGGGTTCGCCTGAGGTCATGGAATCATCTTCCAAAGCTGTTCTTGAGCTAATTTACTCAGGAAAGCTTTCTGAGCCCAAGTCAATGCAGATTCTTCAGGTATACTTTACAGGCTCTGAGCCTCATTTACTCATGCCATTGATCTCCAATTATAAATACACCGCATAAACTGTGTATCTGTCCTTTCTCCCATACACTGACAATAAATCTGTACCAGTTCATTCTCTCTCATATGCCCCAGGACGTGGATATGAGTATTTGACCTATTAGCAGGCATTCAAAAGAAAATAGAAATCTTTAAAGGAATACTGAAAGACATCTATATAGGAAATCAATAGATTGGAACCATATTGTCGAGTCATTAGTGGACATTGTTCTGTGGACAGCAGGGACTATCTAACTGTATTGAATCTTAGTAGGGGAACATGATTTGCCACACTGTGGAGAACTCATGATGGAGCCTATTGCCACAAGACCAGATAAAACATCATTTCAGTATTGTGAAAAGATAATGAAGTCCCAGGCTAGACCACCACAGGACATAGACAGAGAAGTAGGTACACACCTCTAATCCCAGCACTCAGAAAGCTGAGGCAGAAGTTTTTTGAGTCTATATTGAGACCCTGTCTCAAAGAACAGTAATGCTGCTGCTGACAACTGATGGTAGCTTAAACAGGAAGACAGCAACGATATCATGAATAACGTTATTCTTGGGATTTGGTAGCTGAGGCGGGAGTAGCAGTAGGCAGAATTGATGATTATCATCTCTGGTGATTCAGATTTTGTGAGTGAACACAAAACTGCTGGAAATTTAAAGTGGAAAAACTGATTCTTTTCAAGGGTTTGATGATAAAAGGGTCATTCATGATCAAAAGTATTTTCAAGGGTATAATCTGATGAAATGTATAGGTCCAGATTCAAACACAGCTTAACTTACCTAATGGAAATCACCACTTTAATAAGTCAAACGATTCAAAGTCCATTACAAAATCAACTATTAATCATTGAGAGGGAGTAAACATTTTTGGGTGGAGGAAGGTAGGATTTTACTTGCTTTAAAATGACACATGCAAAGTTATACCAAATAAGAAAATAAATACAAACATAAAGCATACACAAGAAAATATCTTCCTAGCCCTCTGTTTGCTCTCTGGAGCTATAAAACCCAGTAGCACTACGTCTTAACTCTTGAGTAAGATAGCCACAATCATCCAAAAGAGGCCAAAAAGGAAACCAAGACAGAGCTGGCAGAATTCATCCCTGAATGTGGATACCAGTCCAAAACTTCCAAGCACAAACACACCAAACAATTCTGCTTTACCTCCTTTTGAAGTTGGATAAATAGAAGATAGAAGAAAGGAAAAATGAAATGGCAGGAAGTGAAGAAAGGAAGGGATGGATGAAGAGAAGCACGGATAAGATTGCCCTGGTGGCTTCCTTTCAAAAGTTTTCTATCAAAAATTTACTCCTATCAATCATGCGTGCACATTTTCCCCCACAAAATTTAATTTCAATGAAATTTCAGGAATATGTATTTATTTTAGATTTTATGTATTTTATCATTAATTCATTATCCCATCCATTCTAATTTGTGTTGTTCATGTATTCCTGGATGTCGGGCCATCCACTGGAGCAAGTTAGACCTACCAGGAGCAACACCCTTAATGACAACTAACTCTCCATCATCTGTCTATAGCTCGTCAGTAAGTATCAGGGGCTCAAACCCCTTCCCACTCCATGCTACAAAGACCAAGTGCCAATTTAATTCTAAGGATAATGTGTTACTATCACACAGCGTTAATGCAGGGAAACAGGGGTAAGTAGGGAGTCTGTCTTTATTTCTTCTGCTGCTGTAGAAATAAAACACTTTGATTAAAGCAACTTCAGAAGGGTTTATGTTGGCTCACAATCCCAGGTTACAGGCTAATAATGTTGGCAAAGTCACAACAGCAGGAGCTTGAAGACCTGATTATATCAAATCTATATTCAGAAACAGAGAGCTAAGGAAACTGCTCACTCAGCTCCATTTCTTCCCTTACACAGTCTGGGATCTAGCCATTGAATGGGTGCACCCACAGTGAGTAGGTCTGGGCCCTGAGGATGTTATAACTGACAAAGTTGCAGTGCCTTCTATTGGAGGCACACATCTGTCACACATCCAGCAGTCACTATAATCTTTTTACTGTGGTCTTTCCTTACTTCATAACAAATAAATCCGGGCAACATCAAGTAACACACACATGCCAAGAAGAGAACAAACATTTGCCAATAAAAGGTGCATCAATAGTATTTTAAAAAGTTTTTTCAAGCAGTAGAATAAGAACCTTTAAAAATAATCATTTAAATCCAAATTGGTGTCTACATGGTATAGTAGCTGGGTGTGTCTACTGAAGAACAATAGGAGACTCACCTGATAATAGAGTCCTTTCAAAAGAACAGACAATCAATGTGTCTCTGTTTTGATATTTATATCCAAAGTGAAAAATTATAAAACCAGAGAATAAATATCTGAAGACGGCAACTTCAATATGTAAATTTTACCTTCTATTTTTTCTGGAAGTTATGAAATAAGTTGTGACATAATTTAGACTAAGTTCTTAATTTCTGATTCCCTATCTCAAAAAATGATTAAAGAATTTATAAATTAGGGATAGGAGGTGGGTTGAGCTGAGAGGAGTGGAGGAAGGGGAAACTGTGGTTGGGATATATTCTATGAGAGAAGAATCTATTTTTAAAAATGACTAAATGTTGAAAGCTATGATTTCAGTTAAGAGATCATGTCTACAACAATAAAAACATATAGAACTTAGCTTAAATTGTTGTTTTTATTATTACTTCATTTGTACAAATCTAATCTAGACATTAAATAATAGATGACCAAATAATAAAAGAATTTATTAGATGCATCATGGCAAGAGTGGCATATAGAACTTTTAGAGCTTCGGATCGGGTTGAACTGCCTGTCTTTGTATGGTAGAGCCAAGTACATCTGAAGACAGTAAGAAGCTTATATGAGGTGGCATAGCTGGGAAGCAGTGGCTGCAGCTTTGGTCTGTGTTTTGAAATCTAGCTACATCAAACTGTACAGTGATGGGCACTGATGGCACACTCTGAATAGTGACTAAGATACTGAGGGAAGGGTAATTCAAACAGATGAATCAAAGAAGATGAAAGGACTTGGGAAGTGAGTCTGTAGGACAAACAATGGAGCAATCCTTATCTTTATGACCTAAAAGATTAAGAAGAAGAGAATGGGGGAAAGAACCATGGCTGTAGCAAAGCTTCTTCAGGAACTGTGGCCCCAGAAAGACATGCAACCTTATGGTTAACCTATATCCATCAGGACAAAACCAACCACCAATACCCACACCACACTTCCCTCCTGCACCCTCAGCTCTTCCAGATGCCTCTCACCAGGCTTGCCCAACCAGAATTCTTAGAAGGCAGAGGTACCCCACTGATGCTGCCCCCATACCATAGGGCAGGAGTGAGGATTGGGTAAAAGGTGGGAAAAAAAACAGCACATTTCTTCAGCTGTACTTGACTTCTGCTTCTAAATTCTATCTTTGTTACTATTCTCTACTTTGATTCATTGGGACAGAGACTTTCAACATTGAAAGGAAGAGATGATAGTCCCTGTAAATCAGCATCTGATATTTTGGTGAATTTTTCCTAAAATTTAATCACATCCAAAAGAATTTTGTAGATGGAATATAATATGAACAAATATACTTTGCAATAATTAATTAATCTCAGAGGTAATCATCTCAGGGCTGTGACTCATTAGCTGGAAGAAAACTCAATGACAATATGTTTTGTGCACAGAACAGTTTTAATTAATAAGCTGGACATATTTATTCAGAAATTATAATAAGATATCATTATTCGCAGAACATGAACTTTGGTGGTAGGTGTTAGTATCCTGCTGAGTTACAGAGAATGGACTTATGGATATTAAAAATGATTGCTTTGAGGCCACCAATTTATCAGCCTTGTGCATCAGCTGTTATCTACCCTGACAATTGTTTATGCCTACAAATTACCTGTGCCTGACGTGATAGCCCAAGTACCTCAGGAAGGTATTATGAGCAATATCAGGAGTGGGTGGTGGAAAAGTCATTCCAGTAATAAAACAGAATCACATGAGTTGATTCAATGCAGAGGCATTACTAATAAAACAAGTAGGAATCTCAGAAGCTTTGTTTTTAAGGATAGTGCTACGAAGGGGAAATGAGGGTTGGGATGCTACTGCATCCTGAGTCATTCACCCTTCCTGTATTTAATACAGACCATGTAGGTGTTAAGACTAAGTCCAATCCCATGCTTTCCAAATGGAAGCACACGTCATTCTGTTACTGATGAGAGAGATTTATACGAAAGAAAAGTGACTTAAGATGGATTCTTTTGCAGACACTTTAAAGAGAAAGGTTAGGAGTGTGGGTTCTATGTAAATTCCCATATGCACTGAGACCTAGTTACTAGAAAAAAAAACCTAAAATAATTATAATAGATGATAATTTTTCAGACCATTGCAGTTTTTTAAATAAAAGAGCTAAACACATTAGAATAAAATGCCTAACTTGACTTTCAAAATGTGTATGAATAATAGACAAGATTTTTTAATTATCAGATAAAAACATTTTCTAAGCCTCATGCTCTAGTTAACACAGATCTTTTATCATGTAAAAAAGAAATAATCAAATGTACCACTGCTGAACACAATATCTTGAGCAAGGAATCTATGAACATACATTTTGATGCTTTTTAATGAAGACAGTTTTGAGTAAGGAGTATTCCAAAGAGGGCCCTGAGAGTTGGAGAGATATCTCAATAGCTACAGCCACTTGCTGTTCTTAAAGAAGACCTGAGTTTGGTTCCTAATACCCAAGTCTGGTGACTCACAACTGCCTGTACTACAGCTCCAAGGGGTCTGATGCACACACGTGCATACCCATGTATACCCATGTGCACACACATGTAGAAACAAAATATAACCATTTTTTATTTTTAATGTTTTTAAGAAAAATAAAATCATTATTTTCCCTCTCCATTTTTCCTCCATCCCCTCACATAGCATATTCTCAAGTTGATAACCTCTTTTTTATTATTGTTAGATAGATATATACATACATACACATACACATGCACACACAGACAAACATATACAGAGGCTTATGCACACAGATTTAAATGCAGCCTGGCTGAGTCCATTTTTGTTGGTGCATATATGGTTTCAGGGCTGACCACTCTTTATGGACAACTAATATGTAGGCTTATCCCAGGGAAAGGAAAATTCTCTTTTATATAGTAGCCATTGGTTGCTTATTGTTTTTCCTTTAAGGACAAAACTCCACAAAATTTTCAGCCTGCACTTTCATGTTGTTCTGGTCTTATTTATTCAGCCACTTGTAGAAGCTCCTGTTCTACAGCAATCATCCTGGTATTCTGGCTTTTACACTCTTCCCACTTCTCTCCCACAATATTCTCTGAGCTGTAGATGAACGGGCTGTGATATCCATGTGTCTGTTAGGGATGAGCTCTCCACAATTGGTCTCTACATCATGTCCAGTTTTAAACAGTGCTACCCAGACACAGCCCTTAAGAAACACAACAATGACAAAACATGCATTAAGAAGAAATAAGTGGCACTCACATGTTAGTGGCAACCAACAGCTGTCTAATTGGACTTCAGGCCCACTCAAGTGGAGGGAAATCATGGCTGACAATGGAATCCTAGCCAGCCTTCCTGATTAGTCAGGTTATGGACCTTAGAAAATAATCAACTATGACTATGTTGCTGGATAATTATTCCATTCTAAAACTTATCTTTATATCCACAAATAAGTGTAGCTACCACTGCTCACCAAAGAATCTCCTCTTTACAGCAAATGGATACCATCACAGAAAACCATTGTTTTATAAAGATGATAGTGATGTTGTCAGGTGTGAAGACCACTCTTAATTGAGTCAGTCCAACTCCACATACAATCCATCATTTAAACAAGATGAGAAAGTGAATCTGAACCTTAAAGTTACTTCTGAATATAGACTAAGTCTTGACTGCTCTAATTTTGTTCTCAGTTTCCCATATTTTATCAGAGTACTTCCCCAGGGACTTTCTGGCAGAGCTGCAAGTTCTTCTTTTAATATAGTCCTACCTGTGTCTTATCACACCTGCTAGGACAGAAGACAAGTTCCTGAAACAGCTGCCCAATTCTTTCTTCTGAAACTAAAAAGTATCATAATGATAATATGCATTTTGTTGCAAACTGCACACACTCTGTCACAGAAACCATCCTTTCGTATCATGTCCTGTGAGGGCAACAGGACACCAATTATTGCCCAATTTCACAGGTAAAGAAATAGGATTATGATGTTAAAGATACTTACTCAATGTCATGCAACTCAGGTGCCCTGGGCACTTGACTAATAATCAGAGCAGTTTCCAGAAAACCATATTCATCAATGGTTTAAAATTATAGTTCTGCGTTGTGGTAGAAGCTAAGTACAGACGGCAGACAGACAAAAGTTGAAGATAGCATTTTTACAAGTCATTAACTACACAATGTGAGACTCTCTGTTGTGAGAACTCTGTAGATTTATCTCATCTGATTCAATACCAACCTATTGAGTAGGACTCCCACTGTAATTATGTGATAGATGAGGTAGGTGAAGCATGAAGTAGATGAGCAGCTAATACCAGGTTACACAAGGTCAGCTTTATATCAGAGTCCATGTTCTTAATATGATCCTAGAGTTATCAAAGCCTGTTGATATCGCTCTGTCTTTACTGCCCAAGCACATAAATATGCGCTACCACAAAAGCTTTTAGATACACAACTCAACATTAATCCCCTGTTTCTCTCACACACACATGTATATATACACAGTGTTACCATATAGACATATATAATGTTACTATGTAGACACACACACACACACACACACACACACACACACACACACACACACACACACTCACTCTCATACACACTACAGTGTTACTATGTAATCAGGCCAACCTGGAGCTAGCTATATAGTATGGCCTTTAACTCTTAGATATCTTCTTGCCTCTGCCTCTGAAGTGCTGGAATTAAAGGCTTGCACCATCACCCCAGTTTATTATCTTATTCTATTTAACCATAACTCCATTCAAATCATGATTAAAACAAAAGAACAAAATAAAAACAACCTTGACAAGTAAGACAATCTAATCCTAAACTTCAGCTTGGGGTAGCAAAAGGGAAGGGAAATTCCAGAGTAGAGAAGCAACTCTCCATATTTAACTTTCAAAATGTCCCACAGATTCATCTTGGTATTCAGAACAATCTATAGGCCTTTTTAAAGAGATGGAGGCAGAGAGACTTAAAGATATTCCCTTCTGTGCACTGCATGACTTGAGATGCATCATCCCTCTGCAATGTCTCCTGTCATCTGCCACAGACATGTGTGTGTAAATATCAGTCCTGCAAACAGACTGTGTTTGCACCTCTCTGAGGCTATCCTGCCATCTGTTGATATGTTGCCTGGAGTCTGAATTGTACAGTTTTCCCATGTGTTTCTTTTAAGGACAAATGGAATACAAGGGTTCTGAAGACAAATATCTGAGCAGATTAATACCATATTTTGAGGTGGTGCAATAAGATTCTCTTATCTGAGTCAAATGGCTTGTCTTTTACTGGGTATCAAAGAGAGGGAAAGAAAGGGATGGAGAGGGTGATTTCTGTAGCTCAGATAAATACACACTTCATAGTTCAAAATGGAATGTATTTTTCTCAAAATCTGGAGAATACTCTGATGTTCGGGGTGACTATTTTTCAGTGTTAAGTCTAACCTTGTAGATCTACAAAAATGCAATCACGTTTAAAAAAAAGTCCTAATTATGTGCAATATTTTCAAGTAGCCAAATGTCAAAAAGCACAATTCTAACATCATGTAAATTATGCGACTGAATACTGCCGATGCTCATGGCCCATAACTTCAGGTGAAGCATCTGTCTCCTACCATTAGTGAGAAAAGAAGAAGCATTTTATGTTTAAAATTAATAGCTGGGACACTCTGGGAATACAGGGAAAATACAAAGTGCTTTAATGCAAAGAGCTACACAAAATCTTGCAGGAATTCAACCAAATCATTACATAAAGAAAACACATGTGAGAAATTTTCCTTCATGTCTTAGCGACTGAATGGCCTATTCATTTTACATGCCTGGAATCTGCAATGTTCAGCAAGATGGATATTAACAGATGTAGAAATGTCCTTTCCATTTTAAGGCTCTCTCATCTCATTTGTCAAACAGGTTGGCCATTGAGGATTGCAGACTATTACCTATTTATAATAGTTAGCTATTAATGATGTTCTTTACTGCTGAGACCAGCATTTTTTAGTTGATGTATTATGTGTGTGAGAGGGAAGACAGACAGACAGACAGAGAGAGAGAGAGAGAGAGAGAGAGAGAGAGAGAGAGAGAGATTTGTGTTATATATGTGAGGGCAGTCATGCCTATGTTATAGCATGCAATGGAAGCCAGAGAATAACTTTTGAGAAATGGTTCTCCACCATAACTTCTGGTGATGGGGAAAGTCCTTCTGTGTATATGTCTCTCTTATTGGTTAATGAATAAAACACTGTTGGCCAATAGGGAATCAAGATAGGCGGGACTAGGAGAGAAGGAGGATTCTGGGAAATGTAGTAGGGCATTGTCATGTGATCCCAGGAGGAGAGGATGTATGAGTTTGGCATTCTCGGTAAGATAACACCTTATAGAAATACATATATTAGTAGTTATGGGTTAATACTTAAGACAGAGCTAGCCTATAAGAAGCCCTAGACATTGGTCAACAGCACTGTAACTAATAGAATCTCTGTGTGTTATTTGGGGACTCTAAAACGGCGACAGGACCCAGGCAGGAATCCTGTAACATTCTGGGAATCAAATTCATGTTGGTAGGCTTGCACAACAAGTGTTTGGACTCATGGCTCCATCTCTGTAGCCCCCAGACCAATTCTAAAAATGGGAAATACCATTCATTTCTAAAGAAGCGCATAGTCTTTAGAATGTCAGTGGACATTGGACCATCATCTGTAGCATCTTCAGAGTAACATCATTCTTTTGTGAACTCTAACAATAATTCATTTTCATTGATAAACAATAAAAATGTTTACCATGCCCCCTAAAACATACAGATTCTGCAAAGGCTACCACGTCAGCAGAGATAATACAGGAGTTGACCAAAACTAAAACCAATACTCATTTGTTTGTTTTAATTGACTCTCTTGTTCTAACTCTGAAGGTGACTTAACTAAGAATTATCCCTATTCCAGGTGTTGATCCATGGAGAAAGGAAGGAAAAGGAAGCAAAATGATGATATTGAGAGTTGCTAATTAATAGGAAAATAATGGAGGCCGGGGTGTTCATTTATCATGTACCAAGGCTTGGGTTGGATCCCCAACACTTCATAAAATGACATGGTTCTCACACTTTTACAACAGATAGATAGATGCAAAGGGATAGGAAGTGCAAATTTTTGTTTATTGTTAATGTTGCCTTTTGTTTGTTTGGGTAGTTAAGTTTCTGTCCTGCTGTGTTTTGTTTCCCATACTTGGTCTGCTGACTAAAAACAACAGGTATTTATTGCAGCTCTTTCATTTTGCTATAGTTTGAACCTGTGGCTCCAGTTACTTCTGATATGTTATGCTCTTTGATTATCAGTGTTGAATGTATGAGATAGAAGAAAACCCAGTGATCTTATCAGCATTCCTTTCGTAATGATTCAAAGACCTTAGCTGATCTGGACTCTTCTCTCTGCCTTTCTGACTCTTCTTAGTCTTATTTATGAAGTGTTTGGGATGCTTAGAAATCATGAGGAATATCAGAACAAAGCTTATCCATTCCATCTTCCTGGCAGTCCTATTGTTCTAGCTATGTGGTATGATAAATCATTCCTATTTCTATGCCACAGCCCCTTGATCACCAATAAGGTTATATGATATGCTCTGACAGTTCTAATTCAGTAACTATTAATGAATTTTAAACTCTATTCAGATCTGGCATTAGTGGAAATTAAAATAAAGGAGAGATATTTCCAGCATGACCACTTTTCTATGAATTTCTTTATTTGCATATGAAAATAAGAAGTTGGTTCCAATAGTCAAGTTTACTTTTTCTGTTAGGTTTCTTTTTTATCATTGAATATACATCTTTTGACAGCAATGTAGAGAGTCTTAACTAAATTATAATGAACTGAATGAGATATATTCTTTTTGTCTATGAAGTAGATAATCTAGTTATTGCCAATAAGTCTACCCAAGCCATTGTCTAGACCAGTCTTTCTTGCTGTGCTGTCAATAATGTCATACATACTATGTTGAAAGAAATTTGTTTCAGCCTTTTTTTATTTCAGCCTTTTCAATAAGTCATATGTTTCCTGAAGGGAGAGAACTTGACTTTATGACATCATTCCCCAAGCCTCATACAGAAGGAAGGTTTAAACAAGTTGTGCCAGATGAACGAATGCATAATAAAAAGACTGTTCTTTCAAATCAAATCCATGGCTTCTTCTATAGTTAATACACACACACACACACACACACACACACACACACACACACACACACACTATGGAGCTCATTTACTCTTCTTATTTATGTGTGTTTATTGCTGAACACATGGAATTAGATGACCTGTAACATGGTTAGGTAATAAAGGAATAATGTTAAAGTTGATAGTTTGGGGCATTTCTACAAGAAAAAGCCTGAAACACACATTCACAGATGATATAGTTGATTAATAAAGAAGAAAAATGGCTTCTATGTGTGTAGATGTAAAAAAAAAAAAGTGGCATTTGAAATATATCTGGAGGATTAAGTTTTTTGTATAAGACATAGGCTCAGTTCTCCAGGCAGAATAATGTGTAACTGAGTAAGAATGGTTTTAAATGAGAATTATTTTCTGATCTCCTTTAGTAAGAGAAAACAAAGCAACACTCTCATCCTGTTTCGCAGACAGTACTTTCTGCAGTGTGGTAGGTACTGAAGCAGGGAAGAACATGCACCATCTGTATCATTTTAAGAACTTGACTTGGCTCCTGGAAATGTGTCCTACTGCCCTTGAGAAAGAGAGCAGCTTCAGCAGGTTGAAAAACTACTGGTCAATCAACAAGTGTTCATTGAGCACTCCAGTTCTGCATTCAGAATACTATGTTGCTGTGTATAAAATATATTCCCCTTTGAGGATTTCAGTGGGAGGAGTGCTGTTGGCATACTACACTGTACATGAAATGAAGGGCAACACATAATTTCATTGTTGAATATGTTCTATTTTCACAATTACATCTCAGAAAGCAGAGGGCTGTTTTGAGATAGAGGAGCAAATTAAAAGCAATAATAATATACCAGAACCTCTAAAGAAAGAAAGTGCTTTGTTATAATTACATTCAAAGATGGGATTTTTGTCTATGAAATTATTTAAGTTTGAGCAAAGTCTCTCTCTGTAGCAGAGTCTAGTGTGCAACTTGCTGTGTAGATGAGGCTAGATTCAAACTTGTGCTATTCTTTAGAGTCCGCCATGAGTGTTAGGACTATAGGCATGTCATCCTGCCTGATATGTAATTGTCATTCTTAAAATAGTTTATTCCACTGTTATGATACTTTGACTTCAAGAAACTCTCTTTTGTTGTTGATTTGTTTAACTATTTGTTCAGCTTAAGTTCTCAATTTCTCAAGCTTGTCATGTGGAAGAATAGTCTTTTATAATATTGTCCTTTCATTCCATCAACTATGATAGATACCACCCTGATTTTCTATGTTGTATGTCCAGTACTTTGCCAAAATTTACATAAATATAACAAACTAAACACAGTAAAATATTTGAAATAAGCATGACTACTGTGACTACATAGGAAAATTATTTTCCTTGATCTTGTGCTTCTGTAAGAGTCCATAGATTTGTTGTCACCTTTCAAGCTCTGATTGACTGTAGGGAAAGTTAGGTGACCTTTCCCAAGCAAGCACTGCAATTAAGAAAATCTTAGGAAGTCATACATATTATGGATTAATTTAATTTGAACATAAACTTTATAGTTATTGCTGCTAAATGTTCCTTTTTCTGAGTCATTCATCTACCTTGGCAGGATATGATGAGTCATGGCTCACCATATATATTAGCTCTTCCTCTTAGATTTACATTGACTATAAATCTAGCTAAATTACTAGGTTTTGAAAGGATGATTATAATAGTATATTTTCAAGTTGCATGAAATTCAAAAGAGGTAATATAAGGAAAATGTTAATCAGAATGTTTAGAACATAGCATATGCTCAATAAATGCTAGATTCTTTTTCAAAAATATTTTAAAAATATGACAAAGCATATCCTTCAGAGTAATATTTTTCTTCATACCAAAACTATTTCTGTTAATTTTCTGGAAATTTTCTCATTATGGTAATATTCAATTTCAATTTTTTCCCATCTTTGATACAAATAGTTGGCAAAAATCTCTAGTTATATTTATTGTATATAATTATAATTAATATAATATATTCATCATATAGATACATGCAAAAATAGTCACAGGAAACAAAGGTCCATAAATAATAAGATACAACAGCCTTAAATATACATTCATAATTAATGGTAGACTCATTGATCAGAAATGGTTGGACAGATAGCATGTTTATAGAGTTTCAAAAAGGATGGAATTCACTCTTAGGCATGTACTCAAAAGAAGCACATTCATACAACAAGGACATCTGTTCATCGATGTTCATCACAGCATTATTTGTAATAGCCAGAGCCTGGAAACTGCCTAGATGCTCCTCAACTGAAGAATGGATAGAGAAAATGTGGTCCATTTACACAATAGAGTACTACTCAGCCGAAAACAAAACAAAAACATGGAATCTTGAAATTCGCAGGAAAATGGACTGAACTAGAAGAAACCATTCTGAGCCAGGTAACCCAGTCACAAAAAGACAAACATGGTATGTATTCACTCACATGTGGATTTTAGACATAGAGTAAAGAATTACCAGCCTACAATTCACACTGCCAGAGAAGCTAGTAAACAAGGAGGTCCCTAAGAGAGACATACATGGTCCCCTGGAGAAGGGGAAAGGGACAAGATCTCCTGAGCAAATTGGGAGCAATGTAGGGAGGGAAGATGGAAGTAGGAGAATAGGAAGGGGGGAAGAAGAGGGGTGAGGAAGACATGATGGGGCAGGGAGTTTGAGTTGGGGGAGAACAGAAGAGATAATATAATATAATAGAGAGAGACATTATAGGTTTAAAGAGAAATTGGGCACTAGGGAAATGTCTGGAGAGTTACAAAGATGACACCAACTAACAATCTAAGCAACAGAGGAGAGGCCACCTTAAATGACCTCTCCTGATAATGAGATTGATGACTAATTCATATACCATCTTATAACCTTCATCCAGCAGCTGGTGGAAGTAGAAGCAGACACCCACAGCTAAACCTTGAACTGAACTGAAATCTTGTTACAGAGAAGGAGGACTGATGAGCAAAGGGGTCCATACCAGACTGGTGAAACCCACAGAAATAGCTGACCTGAACAAGGAGAGCTCTTGTTCCCCAGACTGATAGCTGGGAAACCAGCATGGTACTGATCCAGACTCCCTGAATGTGGGTGTCAGTGAGGAGACCTTGGAAATCTATGGGGCCTCTTGTAGTAGATCAGTACTTATCCCTGCCTTAGGAATGGACTTTGGGAGCCCATCCCACATGGAGGGATACTCCCTGAGCCTAGACACAAGGGGGTTGGCCTAGGCCCTATCCCAAAGAATATGACAGACTTTGAAGACACCCTATGGAAGGCCTCACTCTCCCTGAGTTAGCAGAAAGGATATGGGATAGGTAGGGTGTTAGTTGGGGGGGCAGCGGAGAAAGGGAAGGAGAGGGACCTGGGATTGACATGTAAAATAATTCTCCTTCAAATTAAAATAAAAAGGAATAAAAATGAAAAAAGGATGGAATTCAAAAAATGTGGGAGTGATCTAGACAGGATGTGGATAAAAGCCTGGATGGGTAATAGAGTTAATGAGTTCAAAATATGAAAGGCAGGATTTGTGTAATTTTGAAGTATAGAATTCTTGGTAATAACCAATGGGTTTCAAATATAAGAGGGAGGCTAAAAAAAAAGAAGCAATTGTAACCATTGGTTGATACTACATTGAGAGGGCAGGAAGAAGGGGAAAACAGAAAGTTTTGCATTTATGATATACAAGGTAGGCAGGTAGTTAAAAGAGGACTGTTATAAAGAGCAAGTATAGTAATCATGGAAGTCAGTAGCAACAAATATCTAAGTCAGAGAGAAAGTTAGAGAGAAAGATAGGGTTGTTTAATTCATTATGCATGGATGATGAAGAAGATAACTCAAAAGACAAATTTCAGGATCTTGCAACTAAGAAGGGGGAAAGGAAAAGCACTAGATAGCAAGACAGAATAAAACAAATTCTTGTTGTGTGGGACTTGAGCCTGCATCATTCATTTCACCCAAGCCTCATTGGAAAAATAAACCAAAGAATCATCTATGCTATGTAGACTTGCAACTGTGATGTGCTGGAAAACATCTAATAGAATATTTATTGGCTGATAGACTTTTCTCATAATGTGGCATGCAGTGTGATGAGTTACAGTGGTTTCAAAATCCACATCCCCCAGTTCTGATTGCTATGTCCTTAGCTTCTTTTCTCAACATAGGAAAGTTATAGTATTTTAGGATACCCATGTTGTTTTCTTTAAATGTATAAAGGCTATAAGAGACCAAATATCTATTTGTGGGTACAAAAAGGGCAAAGAATGTAGAGATGAAAAAGGGTACTTGATGCAAAATCATGCATGAGAGGCAAATGTAAATGTGTAACTGTCACACAAATTGTCATTAAGTCAAAAATGTTCACTAGAATTGAAGAATGTCCAAAATAATAAAAGTGCCAGAATTTAATATGATGCATATGTTTTAAATATTATATGCCCAATACTAGGACACACAAACACACAAATAATAAATGAAACAGCAATACATGAATAGTAAGAAACATAAAAACCTCATTTCAATGGGGAATATGGATCAACATGTAGAACATTGCTATCAAAGCAGAATCAAGCAGCAACATAGAGGCGAAGCTCTAATGAATATATCTAGTTCACTCCTCTAGCAACAAAAGATACACCTTCTTCCTAAATGTGCAGGCTTCATTTCATTATATAGGCCCTACAATAAGCTTTAAATGGGCACAACCATGAATAAATTATTATGAATGAAGGTCGTTCTAAAAGTTAAAAAACAGAGCTAGCATATGACCCAGAAATGATACTTCTGGATGTTTATTCAAAGGAAATCAAAATCTTTTAAGTTATATCATGTTCATCATAAATTGTTCACAATAGCCATGACATGGAAACAACCTAATGCCTGTCAACAGATAAACTGATAGAAAACAATGCATGTTCGTGTATTCAAATATTCAGCTTTGTGGAGATAAATGAATCCTCCCATGGCACACCTGGCAGGCATCCTAAGAGAAGCAAACACAATCTAACAAATTCTGTGTGATAGCTCTTCTATGTGAAATCTGAAATCCTTAAACACAAAATATCAGAACAGAATAGCTATTGCCATGTATTTTCTGGAAGAAAATGATAACCATGGGGTACATGTTAAATTACACTGTCCTCTATACAATGTAAACCAATAGCCAACAACAGCATATTGGAAAAGTAATAAGAGGTTAATTCTCATTATATGTTCTTCTCAAATTATAATAAAGATAGGAAAACTAAAGTAAATTTTAAGAGAAAATTTGGTTCGGCAATAAATATGTCTACCTGCTTGATGGAGGCAATTAGTTACATGGCTATGTATTTATCTACAAACATATCAAGTTGTATTCATTAATTATGTATATCTCTACATATAAATAGTACATTAAGAGAGCACCTTACATTAAGATTGTTTTTAATTTAAATAAAAAATTAATAAAAAAGAGAGCACCTAACAAATGATGGTGTGTGGAGACTAGAAAGATTGTTACATGTTTAAGAGAAAGCACAGCTTTCTAAGTGGCTAAGAGAAAGTACCACCTGAATTACTTCTAGAGGACCTAACATTAGTTCTGAGCACCTATGTGGAATGGCTCATCACTGTAACTCAAGCTTCAGAGGATTTGATGCCCTCTAGTGGTACCTGTACTCAGATGCACGCATGCACGCACACACACACACACACACACACACACACACACACACACACACACACTATTCTGAAAATTATATCATTTCCACATTTTTGTTTAGCATACTCACATAGAAGGCATAATTCATAGCTACATGCATGTTTAGTGCAATATGTGCAATGATTAGTAAAGGGTCGTCTATGTGACTACTCACTAAGGATTCGTGGAATGACTGATGGATAAAATATCTCTCAGTGAAATGTTTCAAGTAATTATTTGTTTTGAAGTCTCTGTTTAAAGATTGGAAACAAATACCTGCATTGAATGACCTCATTATATTTTTTGTTCAGAATGGTTTTCATTTATTTGTCTTGGAATCTCATGATTTATAAGAAACCTTTGGCAGAAACTCAAGTCAGACTATTATTTATTGGCAGCCAGTAGTGTATTCAGCACAGAGAAGCAAAGACTTCTACAGGAAGATGACTGTCATGTCCTTATGAACTTACCAATGAATCTTCACTAACAGGGACTTTCTCCCCCTGCCAAGGAAGACATAAGATATTACTTACACATGCAATTAAAAAAAATCTTCCTGTTGATAGGCAGTTGTGTTGTCATGAGCTGTGATATTCTTGGATTTTCTCTTAATATCCCTTCAAATTATAGAAAGATTTCCTATCCAAAGCCCTTCTCTTAGATTGACATAATACCTGTTTGAAAGCCAAATACTCTTTTCCTAATATAGATGACATATTATTTGATTACCTATTGAATGTCTCTTTCAACAAAACAACTCTACTTGGAAAGTATAAGTGGACTCTTGAGTTGCTGAACAAGGGAGCAAAGTGAAATTCAATGGCAATCAAGTCCTTCACTACTACAGAGCTCTAGAAACTAGCTGCATGATTTTCTTCCCTCCCTTTCCTTCATTTTTCCCCTTTGTTCTTGTTTCCTTCCTTTCATTATAAAAAAAGATTTGGGAAATAAACTTGAAGGTTTTTAAAAGTAAGGATTTTCAAATGTTCTTGTTTATTCCATATGAACACTCTGTTCAAATTAAAGTAATTTTCCAGCCTGTGTCTTTCACAAACATCTTGTAAGTTTCATTGGCACCTCTCCATAAGGGAGCATAAGCTCACATTCCTTTGGGTCCCTATGCTACTTAAAAACACAGATAAAGTCTCAAATTATGTATTCCATATCTGATCACTCACTGGTGTTTAATGACAACATTCTAGGAAAAAGAGCTCATTAAAATTAGATAAAGTCATTGGACATCAAGAAATTACTAATAAAAGCAAACTAGAAAGAAGATGAAATTAAATAAACTTGTAGACTAGTACGGTTTCTAAGAGAGAAACTAGTTTTCTTGTGTAACAAGATACATACATTAATTTAAATCATTTAACTGGTAAGAAATCCAATGTTCAACAGTTAGTTTTGTTTTAAGACAGTAGTTTGGAAAATTAAATGTGATGATGCAGGCCTAAAATCCTAACATATGGGAGGTACAGAAGGGAAACTGACAGTTTGAAGCATTATGAAGTATAAAGTGAAAGTATATATGAAAACAAAATAGAATTGAAGTATATTCTATGGATCCCATGTGAGGGATATTACATGAAAGATATATTTAAACAAAATAAGCTAAACATTTGGCAATAATCTAGTCTTTTAAGCTTAATCAAATTGTTCTTTCTAATACCATTCATAAATTGTGTAAAAGGGGGGAGGGGCAAATACTGCTTGGAATGTGAACTTTATAGCCAGCTACAGCAAATGCTCTAAATTTTAAATCAAAACTTTGAGGACTATTAAGACTTTGAAAATATTGTATGGAAAAAGTCAGAGTTAGCATATTAATCTACCATTTTTTTATCTCAAAGGGTAACTGTTACAAAAGCAAGAATGGTAAATGATTTTAGAAGAGAAGAATTACATTCCAAATACCCCACCACCCTGGTTGTTACATTATCTTAAATAACATACATAATCATCCAGGATCATGTTTTACTAATGCATAATAATTTAAGGGAATGATATAATCATATCATATAATATGTTAAGGGACAAAAAATCAACATTTTTTAAAGGTGTAAAGACAGGAAACTCTAAAAAATAGAGAGCCAAAATTAATCACAAACCCAATGCTGAAATTAAAAATTGCTATGATAAATTATTTATAACTTTTTGGACAGTAAGGAGAAACACTAAAAATCTCATGCTTACAATTAGAGAAATATAAATAAATGAATCTTCCTTGTTAACTCTAAATCAAGAAGACGATTAGTTAACAAATCTTAAAGTTTTTATTTCTTTAATCCTTCACCTTACATAACCTGAGTAACAATTTTGAAACTCATCCTTATTCACAAAATGTGTTAAGTTGTTTATATGTAAGAACACTTTTGTAAATATGAAATGTGTAACTACATGATCTGAAAAAAGCTATCACCTAATGTAGATGCATGAAGGATTATATCATGTCCATAACAGAAAGAAGGTAGCCATATATTCAGAAATTATTTTCACATTCTGAAGGAAACTTTGACTCTAATGCAGTTTCAAAGAATAAGATAAAAGGGAAAGCATATTTTGAGGTACTTAGCATATTTTATCCTTCATTGTGTATAATCAGATTTTGTTGTATGATAAATACAGTTGATGTTTCTTAAAATGTGTGTTAAAACAGAGATTCATCTTTTAAATATGAACCATGTGTTGATCCCTTCCTTGCTACTCTCTAGAAACAATATTTTACCTCTCATTAGTTCCTCTGAAACAACGTATCCTTTCCATACAGTCATGATCTCAGTTTCTGGATCCCCATGAAGTTCTGTTTCTCTATCCTTGCTCTGATTCCACACACTGCCTTCTGCCTTCTTTCCTGTTAATGGTACCTCTGCTTGAAGTTGTCTCTGCTCTTGTCACACACCCCTGGAGGTTGCAAAATCTTCCAAAATTTTGCTTTACTAAAGATCATCTACAATACTAACCTTAAATCAGAAACAAAAATATCCAAATGAAAAATGATAGTTGGTTTGTAGTAACAGTTTTTACACATTTGTTCTTTTTTGCTATTGATAATGATGATGATGAGACAGGGTCTTTACATGTAGCTGAAAGCAGACTGAAACTCTAGCTACTGGGTACTTAGATGATTGACATGTGTCACCATATTCAGCATATGTATTTTTAGATCTGTATCATTATCCTTAGAACACTGCATTTCCTGAGATATTGTCTTAACTAAATCATACTTCGAGAGTTTAGAGGTCACTGGCCATTCCTGACCTTTTGGTTCAGTGTGATCTGGAGTCAACGCTGTCTCTTCTTAATGAGAATGCAGGCAACATTCTGCATTTCAATTGGGGCTTAGAGGTCATTGGCACTGTCAGTTACAACACATGGAATGAGAACCCAGCGTCTTCAAGCCGTAGGCTACAATTTTCCCTGTTTGTCATAGCACAAGGAAAGGGATAAATGGTTGTTTGGATTTGTATAAGGTCCTCAGGTCAGCAAAGTTGTCATAACAGGGTGTAGGCATTTTGGGGATGGGTCATTGGTGATGTTCATATTCATCCTCAAGACAAAGCTCTTAGGAGAAACAGCCACAGACACTCTCTGTTTGGTCAAATATAATGGCTCGAGCACATATTTATTTCAATTTTATATTAAAATAGTGTTATCAACAAATATTTTTGGCACTAACATTACTTCCCAACTACATAGAAAAACCTCAAGATTTAAATGTTATCTTGTATGATTAACCTCTTTCTGTTGGAGTTTACCTTCTAACACCTAAGGGAATAAACAATCTCAGACCAGTAAAGTCAAAAGAAGGGAAGTAGACACACACACACACACACACACACACACACACACACACACACACACACTCACACACTCACACACACACACACACACACACACACACCCCACCACCACCACCACCACCACCACCACTACAACAACAACAACAGAATAACAGGAACCAACAATCATTGGTCATTGATCTCTTTCAACATCAACTGTCTCAATTTCCCAATAAAAATACCTATGTTATAGGAACTAGAAAACATTATCCTGAATGAAGTATCCCAGACCTAGTAAGACAAATACGGTATGCATTCACTTCTATGTGGATACTAGCTGTTAAGTCAGTGATAACCAAGCTACAATCCATAAAACCATGGAGGGTAGGTATAGAGAAAGGGACTAGAAGGAACAGATAGATATCATTATGAAAGGGAATTAGAACTAATATTTTGGATGGATGGGGGAGTCTGGAATGAGAGGATCAAGTGATGTAGGGAGAGGGGGTTGTGGGAATGAATATGGGGAGACAAAGTAAAATTAAGGGGCATTTTAGGAGTGGTATGGAAACCTAATGAATAGAAATTTCTAAACATATATTCATATACAAAGATGATCTAAATGAAATCATCAAGTAATGGGAAATGCAGAGTCCCTAGTGGCCATTTCTTGTCACCAAACTAAGCTTACAGTATCAGGCTTGGGTTACATCTTGAGTTACTGGCCAAAGAGGACCCACAAACAACCCATATTGTTGTCAAGGGTATGGGTTGCTCTCCACAAACTTGACAGCAGATCCCTATTGCTGTGTTTATTGTGATACAACACATTAAACACAGAAATGTCGAGGTGGTGCCTACATAGAGCCTTCATCCCTACATTCCAAAATCTTTGGTATAGGAAGGTACTCGACCTGCTATCAAAATACAAACATAAATACCAAGCCAGCCTCAAAACCATTATCTGCACCAGTGTACTCCCTCCAAGATATGCTATCAGTGGTTCTCAACCGGTAGGTTGTTACCCCTTCAGTGGTTGCAAATAGAATATCCTGTATATTTTATATTTACATTACAATTCATAACAGTAGCAAAATTACAGTTATGAAGTAACAGCAAAATAATGTTTTGGTTGAAGGTCACCACAACATGAGGAAATCTATTAAAGGGATGCAGCATTAGGAAGGTTGAGAACCATTATGCTAGCGTAATGGTGGTACAAAACTTGTAGGAATACCCAAGAAATAACTGATTTGACTTAAGGCCCACATCATGAGATGGAACTTTGTGACCAATAACCTGAGACTACATAGCCCAGGGACCTGTGGCAAAAAATAATAATAATACTGGCCTTAAAAAAAAATGAAAAAAACCCATAGTGATAAAATGACTCCTAATGAAATCCTGCTATACTCATAGATCAGTGCTGTGTTCAGCCATCATTAGAAATGCTTCCTCTTGTAGCACAGAGGGAAAAATATATACAGACCCACAGCCAGACACTACACATAGAATGAGACACATTGGGACAATCAGCCCTAAATAGGATGTCTCCATAAATCCTTTTCTTGGAACTCAGGGAACCCCACAGAAGAGTAAGCAGAAATCATATAAGAGCCAGAGGAGATGGACAACATCAAGAATACAAAGGCCTCTAAATCATCATGAGCAAATCTTATTTAAATTCACAGTGAATGAAGCAACATGCACAGGGCCTACATGGATCTGCAATGGGTACTCTGTTATGGTTTCCACTTTAGTGTTTTCATGGGATTGCTGAGTATGTGAACAAGTGGGTCTCTGATTCTTGTGCCTTGTCTTGGGCTCCTTTCCTTCTGTTGGTTTGCCTTGTCCAACTTCAATGTGATAGTTTTTGGTTTGTATTATTAGATTTTATTTTGTTTGTTTATTTAATTCGGTTTGCTTCCTTAGGGTACTTGGAAGTATGTGGATATGATTTTGTTTATTTCAAGGACTGTGCTTAGAGACAATGAGACTGTTTAATGTGTAAAAGCCTGGTAACTAGAGTTCAATATCTAGAACTTTGAGGGAAGGAGAAAATCAATTCCATAAACTTATCCTGCAATTTCTACACATGTTCCATGGCATGTGTACACACCCCTCTACTACAGCAAACAAACTCATATAAATTTAATGATAATAACACTAGTAGTAATAATAGTGCATATTTTAAATTTACAAACACTGGGCTGGACATATGTATGTTTTCAAATTTACTATTATTGATAGTGTGTTTTCTGATATGTCAAATCCCACGACCATAGCAATTTCTTATAACAAAAAATTGTATCTAAAATGTCAAGAGCTCCCATGCTAAAAAAAAATTATATGGCTTACATGGATTCAATTACTCATGTTTGTCATTTACTGTTGTAAATTTCCATCTCCTCTGCTTAGAATTTCCTTTTGCTATTTTCCCAAATGTCTAACTCTTACTTACCTTTTAGGACCTATAGAAAATGTCAATTTTCTGTGAATCTCTCCACATGAATAATTCTATAATTCCTATGCCATTTCATCCTATCTCTCTCTGGAACACCATTTTTGCTTAATACTTTCTCTTTTCCTATGATAAACTTCCCATGATAAGCTTTTCCTACATGACTAGAATGTTGTTTGAATTTTCTAAGATGTGAATGTTAACATCTTAGTATCACACTATTGGTACTTACATTAATATAATTGCTGCATCTATACTTAATTTTATAATTCAAAGAACGGTGTATTCTCTGATTTGTTGTTAACTCTAAAATTATTGCCTTGGCCTCAGTGTTAAATCATAATGTTGTATGTTTCTTTTTGCACCACTAGCAAATTTTCCCCACTTGAATTCTTTGGGCACAATTTCTGTTACTTCTTCCCTGAAACACTTCCTTAGACATTAAGACTTATTCCTCAGAGCTTCCTTAGTAGGTAACCCCCGAATCCCTACTCCCTGATCTAGCTTATTCTAGTGTCATGGATGCTCCCAAGAGTCTGATAGCTATTTGCTAAAAGTAGCATTTCTCGGAGCATAAGGGAGTTCAAACTTCAGCCAGCAGAAGCTACAGAGAGACAGCAGCATAGAGACAGACATTCATATCAAAACTCAGGAAGCCAGCCTCCTCCTAGCTACACTCTGATACTCTTTCTCCACCCAAACTTCATGACATTGAGAAAGAACCATCTTGATTTATAATCTCAAATCATCTTACTTAGTAATAGTGATTAACCATTTAATTACATAGATTTAAAATAAAATTGCTTCTTTTTTATCTTTCCCATAGCCTCAAATGACTATGCCCCAAATCTCAGAGTATTGTGTTCAATTTTCTGAAGAGAAAATAAATTGTAAGAGTCCTATGATTGTTTTCGTGGATACAACTTTGCAACCACTGAAGAATGAACTTATTTCACATTGATTTTTCTGAACCTGATGTTTAGGCACAAGCAAAACTTCTATTGTCAGCTCTCAAAGATGTATAGAAATTTATTTGCTCCCCCAATGCACAAAATTTAGAAAATCGAGTGTTTACAATCCTTAGATATCATAGGGTTTGATCACAATAAAATAGAAAAAAAAAACAACAGCCAACAAATTTTGTTTCTATTTTCTTGGTCCAATGCCATTGCTGAAGCATGTGCTCTATAGAATCACAATCACAACCTAATCAGAATTAGCTCCTCTTGCATTTAATCTATCCTGTCCACTCAGAGGTAGATGGTGCCAATCACTTCCCATTCTGGCATGTCAGCAGATAATGGGTCATAGTGGGACTTCTATTACTTTGATTAGAAAATGGAATTTTTATAACCCTCAGAGAATGAAGGGGAATGGGAAACACTGATACCTTTCAGCATTCACTTCTCAAGCCACTGTAGCACAACAGTGATGGAACAACAAAATAGTGCCCTGAAGCAAAATCTATACCCTCACTGATCTTATATTTACCATATGAAAATGTACAACCCTCAGTGCACACCCTCTCTCAAACTCAGTGATTTTTATTCCAAGATTCTATGCATCAAATGAACAACTTCCTTCCCTACTTATAGCCTGAAACCTTTTGCAAAGTAGTTTTATATTCCCCAAAAGCTACATTGCCTCTTGTGCCCAACCACATCACTGAAAGTCTATTCGGAGCCTCATGAAGCTCTATAGGAACATTAAGTCATTGGGTACAATTTCATTAGACAGATGGAGAAACAAAAATGCTGTGCTAGGTATCATTGAAGTTGGACCAAGTTTATAAAACATGATTATATTTGTAAAATCTGAGCACTTGTGAGCGGGCTGTCTGATTGAGTCTCTATTCTCCATAAGGAAAATATCCTAGTTTTTCATTTTTTTTTTAAGTAAAGAATCTCATTCAAAGAGATAACTCTTAAGGTCATCTAAGTGTTATACCTCTAGCTCTCCAAAATGACAATTCTTTCTCAGACATCTTTGGTAAGTTGCAGTGTGCTTGGCTTTTATTTAAACATGTCAGCAAGAGGCGATACTTAACAATGTTTTTTTTTTTTTAAAAAAAAATCATTGTTTTTCTGTTTTTCCTTTAAACTGGAAATCCTGAAAATTAATCTAGACATGAACAATCAAGAACCTAGCATATAAAATTGATTTTATTTCACAAGTTAAGTGTCATAACAATTTTAAAGGGATAAAATAATGCAATTGTTACATTACCAACATAATATCATTGTCACCTAAATTGATAAGTCACTTATATGGCTTTCAAAACCTAAATGTATTTTATTTTAAAAAAAAGAGAGAAGAGAGGGGAAGAACTTAAACAGAATTAGAATTTTTCTTTGGAAATGATGAAGTAGAAATAGGAAAGATTATTGGTTATATTATTTATTCCAAAGATAAAGTGCATTTGAAGAAGAAGAAATAAGTAAATAATACAAAAATTCATAATCACGTTGGTGAATACATTTTGCTTTATCAGAAATTATACTTACACAATTTCACTGTAGACAATAAAAATGCTTTCACAGACTTATGATTAGAATTCAACAAACTGCATACAAAATGTCCTTTTCAATTCTGGATGTTGCAGGGTTTTTTGAGAAGCAATATTTTTGCTATCTACTTCTGCAATCAACTGTGCTTATGACCCTGGCTCCATGTTTGTCCTTATTTGACTCCAGATTTTAAACATTAGTCCCAATGATGGAATATTGTAGAATCTTGAATTCTCTCTCGTTCAGCTTTGTGCTATTGTGCAAATGAAGAATGTTGATTTATACATATATATGTAATACATATAATTAGCTCCTCTTGCAATGAAACTATCCTGTCCACTCAGAGGTAGATAACACCAATCACTTCCCATGACTGGCATGTCAGCAGATAATGTGTCATATTGGGACATTTCTCATTTTAATTAGCAAATATAGTTTTTGTAACTCCCAGAGAATGAAGGGGAATGGGAAACACTGGTACATTTCAGCAATATATATCTATCCTCTAAGTCAATTGTTAAAAACAAAATTATTGGTGTATGGAGAAATAGCTCAGTGGTTAAAAGAGTGCATACTACTCTTCTAGAGAGTAGGTACTTCACTATCTCCCATAACTCCAACTCTGGAGAGCTAACAGACTCTCCTCACCTCCTCAGCACCACACTCTTATGCACAACCCCCTCCTCACATACACATCAACTAATAACTAAAACTAATAAGGAATTTTTCAAAAATACTGAACAGTTGAAACCTAAGAATAGTTTAGCCTTTTGTGCTTAGACAAGTTCTGGTATAATTGTTCAAAGATCTGTAACATCTCAGTGTTCCTGTCATCCAGATCACATTTCCTTCTTCTATTTGAAAGGCTGGTCTTAAGGGGACCTCAGAAATGGAGTACTGGAGCCCTCTAGGCTTGCACATTCTGCATGCTCACACAATCAAGCAAGCAGTCATCTACCTCAGCCAAATGTCTGTGATGTCTATGACATTGAGACCCTTTGTCTATAGTTAAACTTAAGTCTTGTCTCTATACTAAGTTGAAATGTGTCTCCTTCTAGATTCAGCTCTTAGGCTGTAGCTGTGCCCCTCAGGGCCTGTCAGAAACAGGCTTTCACTTTAGAGCCCTTTGAAGATTTGATGACATTGAACATGTGTCTCTAATGCTTACAATTTCTTGGCTGAATATTTTTCTGTTGCTTTCATGAGGTTTACATACAACTCAGTTTCAAGACATGTCACTGTTTCAGACACTGTCTCCTAAATATGCTGCAAGTGACAATCCTCCTCTAAAGCAAGTCATTTGTAACAAGACATTTTAGTTGTAGTTGTACTTTAAGCACAATGGGAAACAGAATGATTTAATAATATGTTGAGTGCAAGTTGAATTCAACCGGTCTTAGCAAATAGGAATTAAGTGTCACACTGTCAGCTCCTCCCACTTAGGCTTAATCCCCACTCACTCCAGGGTCAATTTAGAATTAATTTTTTAATAGTTCTGTCTTTTGTCTGGAAGACCTCCAAGACTAGTGAAAAAACAAACAACCTTCAGGCAATCTGACTTACTTCTTAAGCAGCTTTTAATTTGGTGACTACAGACATTTAGTTTGGGTTTAGATTTATTCATTATGGAAAATTTTGTTTTAAAATTGTACTCATACATTATGTGCATTTATTAATGTCTGGGATTTGTGCTATATCCAAAAGTTATGTGACATTTTTTCTAATACATATTGTCAAAATACAAAGCTATAAAACTGCAAACACACACACACACACACACACACACACACACACACACACACACACACACACACACAAATTGGACTATACTCCAGACATACTAATCCCAAACTCCAGGATGCATAGTATAAGCAAAATATGAAATATCTACTTTTAAACGTCAACTTGAGGAGCATAAGAAATGGCTCAGTTGTTCTTCCAGAGGACCCAGGTTCTATTCTAAGCACCCACATGGCAGCTCACAGCCATCTGTAGCTCTAGTTCCAGGGGCTCCAACACTTTCCTTTGGTCTCAAGCATGTATGATGTACAGATACATAAGCTGTCAAAATACAAATATGTGTAAAAACATAACATATTCTAAAAATCAATTTGAAATGCAGAGAAGCCTGGGGATCCTTTCAGAACTTATTCTTTGATTAAAACATGCTAAATCATATTAGCTTTTCAGAAAGTTCCCACAAGGTGCTGGTTCACTTTGAAACAGCTATTATCTAGTATTTCTAAGATCCAAGATTTTCTTAGTGCCTGTCTGTTTACTACTCTAGTCGGTCAGGTGAACCTGGGAGAGTGAGACTTAAAAATCAGGCAGACTAAAGTCTTATGCAATAGCAAGCTTTATTCAGAGCATCAGACAGTTTATACTTTGTGAGTAGCTATAATCACATAAGTAAGGTGTTCAATCACAAGGACAAGCCACATTTGGCAAGAACAAAAAAAAAAAATGTCTCTCCGTAGAGGTACATGAATAACAACAGCTGAAATTAACTCACTCCTATCTGCTATACCTGGGAGGAGCGGGACACTACATTCCAAGAACAGTTCAGGGTTTTAAAGAAACTGAAGACTTTTGTCTTGTTTCCTTGGAGTTTTCTCACAAGTGCTTAGCATTCTCACACAACTCCAATACTGGACTGAGTTCCAATACTTGTCTATTCTCTTACATCTCTATTCAATTATGTTTACAGTATCTGGTACTTAAGGTTTATTATTTATACCTATTGTATTTTATAGTTCATTTTAATTCACATTCTAAAATGTAAAGATTTTGGAAAAGACTAGTTTCATTTGACACATTTTCTTTATCTTCTTATAAGCTAACTAATCCAGACTGGGCATGGTGCCACAGATCTGTAATCCCCATCATTTGGGAGGCAGAAGCAGGAGGATCACTACAACTTTGGGGCCAGAAGGTTTACAAAGCAAACTCCAGTCCTATTAGCCCTACACAGTGTGACCTTGTCTCAGATTAATGCAGAAGAATTTTATCCAAATTACTAATGAATCATTGACATGAATGAGGTAAAGAGTTCATGACTGCTACTAATTAGCCAAAGTCTCAATGTCTCACTAGTATTCAACATATCTACTCTAATCATCCAATTAGTATATTTATATTAATCAGATATAACCAAAAGTAATAGCAATTTTTAATCTTATCAACCAGTAAGTTGATAACCACTGAGTGCCAGTAGTTACGTTTTAGATATTTTCTTTCCAAATATATAGGCAGGTATTTCTACACAGTTGTTATTCAATGAATGTTTGCTGAAATACTAAGTCCTTCCACACATACACAAACTTCTCACTGAAGCAAACAAGTAGCTATATCACCAACTACACCAAGGAAAAGTAGATGAGGAAGGCATGGAGGGAGGTGGAATCCCATTTGGGGTATCTTAAAAGTTAGATACTTTCTAAGTTGCAAAGTATAGAGACTTACAAAAATTCAAATATGTGAGTCTACTCTTTAAGGAAAGGTTTGATTGGCCAAATAAATTTTGGAGGCCATCAGGATGCAGAAGTTTGTTTTAATTAAAGAATTTTAAAATGAATAATAAAAATTCAAAGAATCCATAAAGGATATAAAAATGTTATTAAGGGAATGTATGTATATAAACACACACACACACACACACACATATATATATATTTATGCTACATATATAAAATATTCTGGTTGAAATATTCAATAACCTAATACAAAATAAACTATAACACAAATTTATAACACAAAATAAGTCTCAAGTATTTTAATGTTGTATTTGAAAATAATCACATGATTTTTATGACATTAGTGACTTGTTCTTGAAAATTTTATGAAAGGGGGAGATGAAAACAACTATTTTATTTATATATACACACATGCATATGTAGATATATGTACATATATATGTGTGTAAACAAACACACAATGGAATTTTGCTGAGCAATAAAGAAGAATGAAACTATGTCATTTGCATAAAATGGATGCAGCTGGATAATATCTCAGAGAGTAAGTCAGACTCAAAAGAACAAACATTACACTTTTTTTTCATTTAGGGACTCTAAATTCCCTGTTGAGACATAAAATCATGTATGCATATAATATAAGACAGTAGATGTAAAACTGTCTAGGGAAATTAAGGAGACCAATAGTACTTGGAAAGGAAATAAAGGAAAGCATAGAAAACCCTGGAGTAATGGGGTCAAAGTAAATATTTTTACGAGACACAATGCCATGTACAATAGATATACTCTAATTTTTTTAAAAAAATCAGCAAAGAAAGTGATATAGTATCAAAGTGATTTATGCTACCATAAATCCTTACATCCTTCACCTCTCACCAGAGAAATTTCTTAATGCAGTGGGTGATGGCTAATAAGGAGACTCTCAATTTGTGAAATTAAGGAGAATGGGTGACTGGGCTTGGTTCTAACTGGGACATGCCCTCCCAATGACTGAGGGAACACTGGAGAAGAAGCTGGAGAGGACTGCTGAAAAACCATCTCTTCTGGACATTACAGAACTAGTATATTCATGAACTGGCTGCAGCTGTGTCTTCACAAGCCTTCACAAGCCCTTCTCAAGATTAACTCAGTCCATACCGAAGCATGTATGAGATATGGTCACCAGGCCTCACTCCTAACTGAGGAGCTTTTAGCAGGTGATGGCTACTGAGGGAGGAAAAGCCAGTTTTCTTCAATGACAGTCCATGGTAGGGTGCTCATGGTTCACAGGATAAAGTTACATCCACCCACACATATAGATTACTAACAAGACTCGAAAGGAGGAGGAAGAGGAAGAAGAGGGGAGGAAATACTAACGAAGTTGGGGACAGGATATAATAAGGGTATAGGAGGACTTGGAGTACAAATTGATTAGTGGGTGATTATAATCTCAAGACATTGTATTCATATAAGAAAACACCTAAGAATTTTAATTTTAAAATCTTTCCCCCATTAAAAATGAACAAAGGATATAGGCAAATAAAAAAAATTGAATGCCAACTACTCAGATATGCGGGGGAATGCACATTCTCCCCCCAAAATCAGGAAATTAACAAATCCAATACCATACTTAACAGTCTTTACACTGAAGACACTCCACCAAGCAATAGCATCAAGTGTGGGCCATCACTTAGACATGAGAACACCGGTGAGCAGCTGATGATTGTTCAATTGGTTCCACAACTTTAGAGACCTTGCTGCTGTCCCCTGTTCACCACAAGCTCCCATAGAAGACTATCAGTTGGAAGAGCACTGCTTCAGGCTGGCTAGCCAAGCCTTCTCTTTGTTACCTGACATTAATTCCAAAGAAGCGGACACCTTGACTCTTCCCTCAATAGCATTGGAAATGAAGTTATCAAGTAAGGCAAATCAAGCATTTAACAAGTTTTCCTTACCCCATTTGCTATCTTTATAGAAGTGTATATGTATACCTTTTTCTGTTTTTGAAGTGTGCTTAATACTTAATATTTGCCCTAATATATATTCTGTTTCATGACTTCAAGGAAACTAGTAATCTAAAATATTTCCCTAAAATTATGTTGTTCATTGGATCTTAAGAAACAGTCACCAAGGAAACAGTTTTGACTAGTCATATCTTCTTTTGTTGCTTGGTTGGGTTGGTATGGGTTCGACTGTATTCAAATATTATCTTTCTCTATATCCCAGTAATGTTGGCCTCACATTTCTGATCATCAAGCATGGTGGCATTGAGATTATGGGTCACTGCTACACCATGAACTACTATCTAAAATTCTAAAGCAGCAACTCTTTATCAAAATAAATGCATTACATGGTTTGAAATAGTAAACCATGCACAGAGGTTTTCAGTGACTTCTATTAAAGGTTTATCAGCATCTAGTTTTTACTGACAGAAAGAACTACTGGTTTAAAATAAGCATCTCTATAAAATTTAGTTTTTCTAAAAATAAAAATTTTCTCATCTGTAAAATAAATGTCTTTCATTAAAAATAATGTTTCATCTTATAATATTTTAGGATTTATAGTACAGAACTATTTTTTCCCTTAGAAATCTACAAAATAAGCCTGCTTTCCCTTGTTTCTTAAGTAGAAGTGAAGAGGATTTAGCAGCATGAGTCAGGCTTAAGGTTAATTATCTGGACTGAATGTGCCCATTTTCAATTGTTTTTAGCCAGCTTCAGAAGCTGGAAGATGTTTAACTCAGCAAATCTCACAGGACCATCTCAAAGATCTACAAGAACTACTTCCTTGGTAGAGAATAGGCCTTGATGTGAGAACAATTCACTCCTCCTTGTTTATAACAGACATTCTAATATATCTCAGTTAGGTATGAAAAGTCAAGCATAACTATATAGGAGATATTGATTTAGTTACTCTACCTGTGGACACAGGGTTTTCAGGTGATTGGCCGCAATTCTGATGATTTTAATCCCATCTTCATTTATTGACATGGAACAAGCAAGGTTTGCCACCTTCAATACAATTCAGAACAATGCCAATTAGTTCAGATTCACTGAAGAAAGACAGAAAGGTTTGTTATTGTGGACAAAGAAGAGCATGTACACATTTACCGAAAATGCAACATCAAGCAACATTTTTATAAATGTCACTGATACCTCCTTCACAAAATCATTCAGATAAACTATTAAAATAAATAACAAAAGGGAGCCTCAGGGAATCAGCATAAAAAGAAAATGCTGGCGAATCAATCAGTAAGCCTTACATAGTCTCGTTATCAACATCTAACCCATAATAAGACATTCTTAGGGGACTGGGTGAAGTTTATCTATGGATCGCATGCTAATAGGTTCTTGGAATATCCTTTGATTGTGGTTTATTTTAAGATTGTAATTGTTTTATTATTTCCCAGAGGTCTATTATGCACACTTAAGTTGCATTAAGCATAGCTGCATCTTATTCATGTTTTATTCAACATCAAATATGCTGGGATCCCAAGCTGGACAAACACAAGATAATTAAATATTATTTCCTGTTCTTGCTTTTCTACTGTAGCTTAATGAATACTATCTGACATGCTGGCAGCCAATTTAATTCTAGTATTAGTGACACCCAAATCTATTTTATACTACTGCCTTTGAAACTTACACTCTCTTCCACTGAAATGGTGTTCTTTTAAATAATTTCCATAATAGCCATTACCTAAGCCTGGTATTTACAGATTCCTTATCTCATGATATAGCTTTGAGAAAGGGTGCGGAATTAGTTTCCCTTCATTTGGACCCCAGTTTATCTAAAATTCTTCTTGCTAGCACTTGAGATTTTCTAAAGAAAAGCAGTATTTCTTTTTCTTTACTAAAACTTTAGTGTGTTTGGGGGGATGTACATGCATGCAGGAGAGCAAGTGTTATGGTGTACAATGGGAAGTCAGAGGACAACTTATGGGAGTTGGTTTTCTCCTTCCACCATGTAGATGTAAGGACAGGTCTCAGGTCTCCAGATTTGATGGGAGATCCCTTTATTCTAAGCCATCTACAAATAAATAGTTCATGGTCTCTATCAATGCAAGGAAACACTTTCTCCCCCAAAATTGGTTTCTTAGAGATTTTCCAGATTGGTCATTGATATATATTGTAGCTCTCCTGCTAAAATAAAACATGAATTCAGATTCAGGGGTTGTAGGAGTAGCAAATAAATAGCAAGTATCTTTGGGCCACTATTTTGAGACTCTGAATTGAAAATGAATGGATACATGTCTTGCTTTTTCTGTCATCTTGTTTAAGATGTGAATGGTGAAACAACTCCTGATTTGCTCTTACATATGACAAAATAGCAGACATACATTATTTAGCTATGGAGAGACATTGTTCAATTTATTAACGGACATGAAAATGACTTACTTGAAAAGGCCTTTTGTTGGCTTGAAGGTCACAATACCTCAGCTTTCATATCTGACACATAATTAGTGCGTTTGTGAATTATTTGAAAAGGGCAATGGTTTCTGTACACCTACCCCCACCCCAAATCTCATTCACTGATAGTGGAACTTTTGCAAATTTGAGCACTGATTAAAGTTAAAAAATATGTACGATTTGTAGAATTTGTAAAATTAGGACACTAATTAATCTGAAGCTTCAATTTACAGAAATTTGATCCTATGCAGACATTCTCTTCCTTCTTTCTTTTTTTCTTTTTTTCCTTTTTTCCTGGTGCTGAGAACCAAAAGCAGGGTCTTGTGATTGCTAGGCAAGTACTGTGCCACTGAGGCCCACCATACTTTATTTTCTCAAATAAAACTTGATAACATATTATGTCAAACACTAGAGTCACCAGAAGTACATGGCTATCAAGGATGCCGACCCACTCTGCATCTCTAACACCTTCACTTTTGGGCACCTTATTGTCTACAGAGCATCCTCAACCTTGCCAATATCTTTTTAACATTGGCACCTCCCCTCTCTTATTTACAGGGGCCTTTTAAAGTGTGGGCTGTCTTTGTGGAAGTGGGTTCAGCAGATAACCTTGCAGATCTTATCTGTGACCCTCCTTCACCATGTATCTCTCTCTTTTAGCAGCCCTTTAGCCTTTCTTTTGCACATAGAGTTCTTGGGGGTGAGGCACAGGTACACAATATGGGCATGCAGCCACACATGACTTGGTCAGTCCAAGGGTATTTCTTGCTTCTTCTCCATATTGCTTGTTGTCTTTTTTTTTTTTTAATGTATCCTCTTTCTCTTCTTGTCCCTTTTGAAAGTTCATTAACCAGGCTTTTACTTTTGAGCCACCAACCGACTCCCAAATCATGACATAGAGACTTATTAGTTTTGAATGCTTAGCCTAGCTTAGGCACATTTCTGGTTGGCTCTTTTAACTTAAATTAACATGTTTCTCTTTATCTGCCTTTTGCCCACAGGCTTATTACCTTTCTTATTTCAGTATATCTTGCTTTTATGTCTGCTAGCTAGCATTGGCCCTGCTATCTCCCTCATTTTCTCCTCTTTCTCCTTTCTCATACTTTCATTTCTTCTCTTTGAAGCTAGATTTCTCCTCCTAGTTATTCTGTCTGCCTGGCAGTCCCTCCTATCCCCTTTTCTGCCTCGCTATTGGCTCTTTATTAGACAAATCTGCCTTAGACAGGAAAGGTGAAACAAATGCAACACATCCTTTCACAATTAAACACACATACTTACATCATTAAACAAATGCAGCATAAACAAAAGTAGCACAACTTTACACAGGTAAAATGATATTCTGTAGCATAAACAAATGTAACACATCCTTGCCTAGCGAAAATAATATTCCACAATGCCACAATGGTAGATATTCTTGCCTGGGCATTTGCTGGCCTTTATGCTATTAAACAATTATATGGATGCATAACAAGGATCATTGTCCCAAAACACTTTATGTTTATGTTAGTAGAGTTAACTTCTACAAGACTATCCAGTGAACATACAAAACAATTGCAAATTGGATTTATGTTCAGTTGTCTAGTGAGATAATGGTCATGAGGTCATTTTTATCATCATTTGTTCACTGAAATAGATAGATAGACAGATAGATAGATAGATAGACAGACAGATCAATAGACAGACAGATGGGAGTTATATATGAATATTGCATCACAACTGTCCTATGTCACCTCAACTTTCTAGGCAATCAAAACTATTTCTGGAATTATTAGTTTTTGGTTTGGGTTCGTCAAATATGGCTAATTCATGGTAATATTCTTTGACAAAGAGAAAAGTTTGGGTGGTAAAACTGAAATCTTTTTACAATTTGAATTTGAAAGACTCAGAAATGTTTTCCAAAATCACATCAAGGTGTGAATGAAAGCCAAATTTCTTCCAATAATAATTAGTTCTGTGTGCCTATTCAGGAAAACAAGCACAGTATAAATGTGACTCCCTGCTTGTCACAGAAAACAGCATGCACATAAAATATCTTGTAAAAGTAGTCTGAGGTATTTTGACATCTGACATCCTTGTTTATCTAACTTTGACTATGTTTCACAAATCAGAGTAAAACTTCATTATGCAACAGATTTTCATAGAAATTTTCTCTTCTCTAAGGGACTACAGAGATTTCTCCTGAATATGGGAAAGATATGAAGTTCCCTAATTCTGTTTTGTTACCTATAAAAAACATAACAGTACCTAACTCATGGGGGTGCTGGGGCAATTAAATGAGACACTGTATGGAGAAGTTCTAATATCCAATTCAATTCTAATATCTAACATCTCTGAGCATTTATGAATTCCCATCATTTTGTCTCTCGGCTAATGGGAGAAACAAAAGAACTTTCAAGTTCTCAGCAATGTTAGAAATTTAAGCCTTGGGTGCTCAATGAAATTTAGTAAAATCTCTAACCCAAGAATGAAAACAAACAAACAAGCAAGCAAACAGAAAAAACAAGCCATTGAACTAGATGGGACTCCCTTAGTGATGGGATAGAAAAATGTGTAAGCCCTACCAAAAGTCAAAAGGATGCATTGAAGTAGGCTGAAAGGAAGAAAACAGACCCCCATTCAGCCTACACAGCAACTGGTTGGTTCACCACTATGACCTCTTTGCTCACTGCTATCCTCTACTGTTCACACAGGGAAGATGAACACTCAGACCAAAGGATGCAGACATTGAACTAGCTGTGCATATGTGTTATTCACAGATAGACACATCTGTACTGAAATAGCAGAGCTGACTTTCAGTGGATACTATCTGATAGCCTTTACCAACCTAAGAAAAGTGTCTGTGTTAACGAAAATAAACAAATAAGATATTGGGTAAGATCACGTATCCATTAAAGAAAAAGGGCTATCACAAAATACTCCTTTAAACCAGAAGGAGATTAATTACACCATTAAAATAATGTTTGAAATTCTATCCAATAATTTTCCAAAACATCTTCAGGCAGGGATAGGTTGATACGTCACTGAGAGCTAACTAAAGTTTTCTATTGGTAGCCACTCTGGGCTCTCCACTTCTCAGAAGATCCTCTGATATCTAAAATGTGGGTCACATTTGAAACCCTATAAGCTTTTCTGATCTTATGATGCTCAATGATCTAAAGGAACTGTGTATTCTACAAACACATCAATGCTGACATCAAAGCCTGACCAGTAGATTCCTGATCTCAATGATTCTATTGATATTCTTTTTATCCTAGCCATGAGCTCAAGTTCTATGCACCAACTGGTATGTTCTTACCATGTTCACTATCAGCTGGAGATTGTATCTGTCTTAATAATTGGTAATAAATGTGGCATCATTCACTACTTAACCAATGGTCTATCATGAGAAATTCCTGTTATGAAACCTTTCCTTCCAGAAGCCTGCATCTATGCTGGCTCTGACCCTTCCTCTGGAAGAAGGTCAGGCAGCTGACCACGGAGAACCAAAGGACTGCCTCCCTTGTGCCAAGAGATAGAAATGGCAACTAAAATATATTTGGAAATCATAAATGTTCTCCATAACCCTTAAATAAGTCTACCAGTCTACAGATTAACTTTGTGTTTGATAGTCACTGTGCTGTAATTTGGTAGAGACTGTCTGCCTTTAAAGTGTTGAATGGCAGAGCCTGCTGGAACATAATATTTCAATATCAAGTTTCAACTGAAGTTTCACTATAGCCCTCCTCTCAGCCATCTTAGCCAACTGAAATGGAAGTGCCACTAGAAAAAAATGTGTACCAATGGAGAGCTGTGCGTCATCCATCATTCATTCTGTCACCAACAAGTTCCGTTATAGAAACAGGCCTGTTACATTCTTTTTCAAGAGCAAGAACTACATTTGGATGTTTGGTGAGATCCTCACTGTGGCCCACTTGTTGTATATCTATAATACCCATAGGTAATTATAACATCTCATCACAGCACCATAGATCCTAGCTCTCAGTGGGGAAGAAAGGTCACTGTTTCATTCTCATGCATATCTTTCTCTGGCAGATGGTCATTTAATTCCTGTGTAAACACTTCTGGCTACAGAAAATTTAGTGTTCAACAGGGCAGTCTATTACCCTAGCAGGACAGCCCAAAATTATGAAATTATACCATTTTTATAAGGAAATGGAAGCTTCTCTCAATGACTGTCAAGTTTCATAAATAACGTAATGTTGGACTCACAGAAAAAATATAGTATCAGCAATCCTCAATTTGTGGGATCAGGAAAATGAACATAATAGAATGATCAATAAATAGGTGTTAAAATGTCTAGTTTATTTCTGCAGAGGTATCTTGATACATTAACTAAGAGATCTAAAGCCGTTCTAGGGTTTAAAATCAACTTTCCGGTGGTTGTGATATACTAGCTACACACACATACATACACACACACTCACACACACACACACACACACACACACACACACACGCCCACGAGAGAGAGAGAGAGAGAGAGAGAGAGAGAGAGAGAGAGAGAGAGAGAGAGAGAGAGGTACAAATGTTTTGAATAACATTAATTGTTTATTACAGTTCAAGTTAATTGAGCCTCTTAATACAGTTTTAGACATCTGTTCAACTTTTATTTCGTGATTTTCTTTTTTCCATTTTGGTATCAAGAATAGTTCTCACATGATTTGAAAAGGTTATACTTCTGGAAAACTGTGTCTGTCTTGCTGAGTGGATTAACTGCTCTGAGTTTGTGGGGACTCTGGTTGTTCTGAATGCAAGTGCTGCTTTCTGGTCCTTCTTTTCTTTTCCTCTCCCTTCCACAAGAGCCTTAACTCTGCTTTAGTATCTTATTACAAATCATAGCTGTGAACATGATCAGCTCACCTGCTAGACACAATACAAACATGTTAAAGGGATGAAAAATAAGTAAAGCTCAGGCTTTTCTGCAGGTGGGTGGAATGAGCAAATGTCTATAATAGAGTCCAACAAAATAGCATTGTCCTGATTATCGTTATCATCATCACCACCACCACCATCATCACCATCATAATCATGTGATGCTTTTAGTAATTTGTAATTTTTTTTTTAATTTTTGAGATTTTTTTCTTTTATGTGTATGAATGTTTTGCCTCAATGTATGTGTTCTTCTCATATGTGCAGTAACCACAGAGGTCAAAAGACTGCATAACATTCCTCGGAACTGTGATTACAGATATTTGTCAACTGCCATGTGAATTCTGGGAACTGAATACACATCCTCTAGAAGAGCAGTCAGTGCTCTTAACCACTAAGCCATCTCTCCAGGCCCATGAAAGGTGTTTATGATTTTTATGATAAAGTTTATAAAGTCGGGGGGGGAGGGGGGAGATTGTGTGTAGTCCAGACCAAGATTCATGTGTAGTTCAGCTAGTGAATCTCATTTTAGACACTGGTATGTCCTGTCACAGGACATTTACGTCTGCTTTTCTTTCTAGTTGGAGATGGTCTCTTTCTCTTTCATTGCTCCCTTTGAATCATTTAGATCTACTAATCACTGTCCATCAGACCTGTGGTCACAGGTATTGCCTTGGCAAATTTTCCTTTTTCAGGTATATCCCATCTTCTAAGTCTCCTAAAGCAGGACTTTCCTTTGGAACATAATTCTCAGTTTGTAACATAAAGGTCACTGGGTGTCATTTTTTCTTTGCTTGGGTTTTATTATTGTTTTTGTTGTGTGTTGGTTTGGTTATTTCTGTCTGTTTTTTGTTTTGGTATGGGTTTGTTTGTTTGTTTGTTTGGAGTTTCTTGTTTATTTGATTGGTTGGGGTTTTTTGGTATGTTTGTTTAGATTAGGTCTTACTATGTTTCTCTGGCTGGCCTGAACCTGGCTATGTAGATTATGCTGACCTTGAACTCACCTTGAAATGTGTTTATCTGATGAGTAACAAGTGTCCCCTGCTTTCTAAGGATCCCTCTTACATTTGCTCACTGTTTGCCTCACTGCCTACTACAAGATAGTTGGTATGCAAACAATGAACATCTTTTCTATAAGAGAGTACATAAAAAGATACATGGATCAGTCATCTATGTCATCTATGTCATCTTCTCAGAGGAAGAAAAAAAGAGACAGAGAAAATGAGGCCTGAAAGGAAGAGATGACTTGAAAAATTCACAATAAGAAAGAACCAAGAATGAAATTTTCCTTTGAAACTGCCTGCAATGGTCTACAACACTTAGACAGCTGGAATTCAAGGAAACATTACAGACCTTTCTTCTACTCTGGTCTTCATATTTAACAAGACTTAAAAAGTAGCTAATTTTAAACTTTTCTTTCACTTAAGCCATCAAACTGAGAACTAATAAACAACTCCCACTATAGCTCTTAATTTATTTAGTTTTAATCAAGTAAAATAACTATTCCAAGGGCTCAATTTGGTGGACAAATGCTGGTGAATGTGTCAAATGCAGGAGGCATGGTGACCCCCATCATCCACAACACAGGAACTTTGGTGTCCTTTGAGAATTACATCCTTTGCTGTCAAGAAACCCAAGCTCAAAGGCTTATAGCTAAGTTTGAGCATGCAGAAGGGCATCTGTGATCTCCCAATATAGTCCTCAAGTCACCTCTAGTTAAACAGGTCAGCCCTTCTGTTCCTTTGCTGTATTAGTACTGTTGTGCTGCCCTTAGCAGTAATTAAAAAAAAAAACAGATTGAGTTTTGTATTATATTTAACCTACAGAATTTTGCTATCAACATAATTGGCAAGGTTCAGGTAATCATTTTACCAAATCATAAATATTGATTATGTAACAATGGAGCAGGCTTGGAAATGTCAATGAAATAAAAATATCAGTAACAGTGGAATGAATCTTATTTTTACAATGTACTTATTTATTGATTTAATTTGTCCCTAGGGAGAGGCATACATGTCTCAAAGCATGCCTGTGGAGAACAGGCGAAAACTATGGAGTCATTTTGTTCCTTCCCCCAACAGGATTCAGGGGTATAAACTCAGGTCTTCAAGCTTTGTGTCTTTACCTCCTAGGCTATCATTCTGACCTGAGAAGTCAATCTTGAGAAATGCATTCATTTGGAATAGATGTGAAAAGGCCTCAGCTACTACAATGATAGACTGGAAGCACAATAGGAAGATAATGGCAAAGAAATGTCAAAGATATGAATTGCCAAGGATTTCGTGAAGACACCAAGTGCCTTAGTTAGGGTTGCTGCTGCTTGACAAAACACTATGAAGTAACTTGGTGGGGGGAAAGGTTTATTTGGCTTACACTTCTACATTGCTGTGCATCATTAAGGAAGTCAGGACAGGAACTCAAGCAAGTCAGGAACCTGGAGGCAAGAGCTGATGCAGAGGCCATGGAGGAGTTCTGCTTGCTGACTTGTTCCCCATGACTTGCACAGCCTGCTTTCTTGTAGAACACAGAGCCAAGAGCCCAGCACTGGATCACCCACAATAGGAAGGCTTCTTCTATACTAATAGTTACTTACCGAGACAATTTCTCAATTAAGACCCCAGTCTTTCAGATGACTATAGTATGTGCCAAGTTGACATAAAACTAACCATCACACATAGGAACTTCACATTTTCTTGAGCATTATTTTTCAAAAGATGCCTCCCAAATTGTATGAATGCTGAATTACTTAACTCTGTAACACTTTGTTAATGTAACTACCTACCTGTCTATCTTTGGTTGTTCATCTATAAGATGAAGAAAAGATTGATTTTATTTTGTTCCCCCTTTCATTTCAGCCATTTTTCTTTCCTTCATATGCAATTGATAACAAGATTAGATAGAAATTAGACAGGGGAGCAGATACACATGGCATTTTGATATTAACTTGAACAAAAGTATATGAGTAATATATTAGGGGCCTGAATATAATGATAAACACTGAGAAAGACAATTAATTTACCGCATGATTAGGACAGAAACCTATAAAAGTTTTCTAGAGTTCAGGCTTTGGAAAAGCAGTTGGAAAATGTCAAGCCTACAACTATTAAAGCTAGACTCAACTGAACAAACTTAAAATGAGTATGATGGTCAACAGTCAAGGCTAAGCCACACCCATAGGAATACACCTGTAGACCAGCATTTGAGAGGCCAGAGAAGAAGGGTATGAACTCCAGGCCAGACCATGCCATTTAGGATAACATAATCTGACATACACTCACACACACACTCATACACACACACACACACACACACACACACACACACACACACACACACCGAGTCACAGAATACATTAACAATATCAGTACTTGTGCTGGAGAGAGAGTGGTTAAGACTACATACTAGGACATAAGTTCAGTGCCCTGGACCTATGTCCTGGGAAAGCTCTCAGCTGCCTGTGACTCCAGCTCCATGGTGTCTGGTATCTCTTCATTCCTGAAGAAATCAGCACTCCACTGCACATTGGCCCCCATCCCCAAATGCATATAATATATATATATATATATATATATATATATATATAGTAGGGAGCCGTCCCTGCATTCTCCATTACAATGATGGTGCCTGCAGGCACTGAATGTAAATTATTTCGCAGGCGCTGGGTAATTTTCCATTTCTTTGATCTCTGCCTATCCCGTGGCTCATATGGCCTGAGGAGCTGAAGCCATTCATAGGGTGACACGTCCCAGGCGGGGCTGCCAGCCTTTATTAGGGGACGGGATTCTTGGCTCGGGGTCTCCGCTCTGGTAAGCTTATGCTCTCCTCTCTCAAGATGCATTAAAGCTTTCCTGCAGAAGGATCCGAATGTCCTGTGTGATTCTTGCCGGCGAGAATATCGCGCGGGACACATATATATATATATATATATATATATATATATATAATATATATATATATATATGCACAAAAAATGAAGCATCAACATTGTAAATCTTAAGATAAGTGCTCTGTTATTACTGAATTTGACCTGTATATCAGACAAGGATTTAATTATTTTAAATGAACCTAAAATACATAATAGCTAGATATGTTTAAAATGAAAAAGGAAACAATGATTTTTGTTCCCAGGGAATGAAAGGCTCATCCTAAAGTATGTGAGATTATCTGAAAGTTGTTCTTACAACGAATGGTTTAGCAGTATTGTGTTATACAGAAAGACCATAGAGGGTAAATTCTTTATATCTGCTGGAATCAAAAGTAATGTTTTAATAAAAATTCACTTTTATAGCAACCAGTACTGTAAATGTCATGGTAACAGATATCTATTAAGAAATGAAAAAAATTATGGATATGTGTGTCCATAGTCATATGCTTTTAATTTAACTGTGGAAATTAAGAATTGAATGAATGTGAGAAAAAATCAAATTTATGGGTGGGAAGGTTCAATATTAGAAAATAAATTTCAACTTATACTAAATTGGTTTATTAAGCTAAAAGATCTATATTGAAGTTAGGCTACTTTTAATATATATTAAATATATATAATAAGTGTATACTTATTATATATACAAGAAATATGAAAGGTAAGTAAAGAATATTAACAAAGATGAGTACTGAAGAAAAACACAACATTCCATCTATTAAACTGCAGAAATTTGTTATTTTTCAAAGCATGATATTGGGAGAAATATCAATAATGGCTAAATTGATTATCTACTTCAGGGCAAGAAGCTCAAGGCATATAAAAAATTGCAGAGACTCTGAAGAAATTTTAAATGTCAGGGTTCAAAAATAGTGCACAGAACTAACCTAGGCCCTGTGAATGTGGGTGACAGTTATGAGGTTTAATCTGTTGGGGGGTGGTAGGAGGCTTGGCAGGGGGACCAGGACTTATCCCAGGTGCACGAACTGGCTTTTTGGAGCCCATTCCCTGTGGTGGGATACCTTGTTCAGTCTTGGTAGAGGGCAAAGGGTCTTGGTCCTGCCTCAACTTGGTATGACAGACTTTGTTGACTTCCTAAGGGAGGCCTTACCCCTCTGAGGAGTGATGGGAGGTGGGATGGGCATAGGTGGGCAGTGAGAGAAGAGGAAGGAGGGGGAACTGGGATTGATATGTAGAAGAAAAATGTTTAAACAAAAAAAAATAAAGAAAGAAAAATTAATACAGGTAAGTACAAAAGAACTCAAATATTTTACATATATCAAAAATTATCCGTAAGTATAAACAGCACAGAAATCGATAAGGAAAATATAATGTAAAAAAATACAATATTTACATAAATACTTGACAGCATAATATGTATCCTACCAATGTATAAGAATTTCAATCTTTTTATTTTATTTTATTTTATTTTATTTTATTTTTGGTTTTTCGAGACAGAGTTTCTCTGTGTAGCTTTGGAGCCTATCCTGGCACTCGCTCGGTAGACTAGGCTGGCCTCGAACTCACAGAGGTCTGCCTGCCTCTGCTTCCCGAGTGCTGGGATTAAAGGCATGCACCACCAACCCCTGGCTTCAATCAATTATTTTTTAAGCAATGTATGTAAGAGAAACAAGAAAATGACGTATTTTGATAATCAGATTAGCAATATTTTCAGTTATTTTTTTCTAAGATTGCCTAAGAATGAAGAAACAAGTAGGAAATAAATGGCCAACTTTTTAGTGGGCAACTCAGCTCATCTGTTAGAATTTACCATGCAAAGAAGAGCAATGATGCAACACGGCCTATTCTGTCTTTCAGAAATAACTTGCCTATGTGAAAGGCATGGCCATAGGAAAATTTATTTGTCAAAATAATGATGGATTTAAACATTTGTTGGCAATTAACTGGATATTTCTCCAAGAAATATAGAAGAAAAGTTTCTGATCCTATGAAAAATGTAAACTTCAAACTAATTTCTAGTATTTATTGATCTGTTTGTATATGTTTATGAGGCATGGTGAGATGTGTTGGTCTGTGTTTGCACTGGAGAGAGAGCAACTACAGATATGTAGCTTTGTCGACACCTTAAACACTTATAATTTATGATGAAAACATCGAAATGCCAGTCTTCTTAGATATGTAATGCATTATCATTAATTATTTTTCCCTACTCTTCCACAGAACACCAGAAGTGACCCCTACTGTAAAGTGACACTGCATATAATTTCGCTTTTGTATTTTTAACAGAGTCTCACCATGTTGTCAAGGGTGGCCTCTTACTCATGATCCTGCTATATATCAACCTGCTAAGTGTTGGCGCTGAAGGCATGCATAATTATGTCTGCTTTGCATATATTTAAGAAAAAAGAAAACACAGAAAGAATATATATATATATATATATATATATAGTGATTGTATTTAAATAAAATTATTTCTAGACAGCTAGTCACAATGTAAATTATATTAAATGTCAGTTATGGGAGAGAGATAGGAAGAGATTGATGGATGGAATTAATATTTCTCTAAAGAGAAGTACCTTTCATATGTATTTCATACATATATACCTTCATATGTATTTCTCTGCTGGCTGAAACTTGTCTGTGTGTTTTTTCACTTTAAGGTGCATTAGCTTTCCAATTTATTTTTTAAAGTATTTTGTGAAATAATTGTATATATATTGACCAGAATACATGAATGGTAAGTAAAGCAAGAAATAGAATTTGTCTGGAGATAGTGGGTTTGTGTCTGAAAAGTAATGTCTACAATGATGTTCACAAAATGATAGTGTTTAATCTCTGAATGCTGGGAATCAAAATAATTGCATCTTCCTTTTTAAATGTTTTTACATGTATAAAATTCAAATTTATTCAAATAATATATATAAATTAGCCATTAATCTAGGAATAATATAGGTATCTTTATTTTGGAGAGAATAAAATCTTTGCACATGTGTTTATGAAAATTTGGTAATACTCAAAAAGATTCTATTATTTATGGTGCACACTGCAAGCCCAGGGTCCATAGCTACTTGAAACATGCTTCCAGAAAACACATGTGTACTGATGATGCAGAGAGAAATGTTGCTAAGTAGACAATTGTTTTCATTGTCTCACATGCTATTATTCTGTCTAAAATTAGGATTCACAAGTTCAGTTGATACTATATTATGAATATAACCAATGAATCAGATATTCATTTACCCACTCTTTGTTTTGTATATAGTATGTAAAAGTCAGATTGCCCAAAAGTGATATTAATAACAAATTAAATTGTTTGTTTGAAGTTCTATAAGTATATTGTGCATGGTGTTTTGTGTGTGTGTGTGTGTGTGTGTGTGTGTGTGTGTGTGTGTGTTTACATCCATTTGTTGACAGTTGATACATGGCAATGGTTTGTCATGATTGAGGACTTATGATTTGTTTTTATATTTCTTTATATTCTAATGTATCTATCCTATATTCATATTTGCATCTAAACTTCTTGTACCTCTTGAATGAGTGTCATATATATATATATATACATATATATATGTATATGTATACATATATATATGTATATATATATATATTCGTGAGTCTAAATGGATATATGACAGAGCTGTTTCGAAACAGGCCTCAAAATGATGTGTCAGTGTGTGTTTTCAAAAAATAGAACAATGAGATAAGAACTTACACACATGAACATACACATAGACACACACACACACACACAAACACACACACACACACACACACATATATATATATATATATATATATATATATATATATTTAGCTGTTACATTATTGCTTTTTGAAATTTAATATAATTACATGGTATTTCTCTTCCCTTGCTTCCCTTAAAATTCCCCAAACCCTTCCTAGCTCTCTTTCAAATTCATGACTTCTTTTTAAAAAATATGTGTTGTGACAGCCCTGAAAACATACATACAAACAACATTATGCAGGCTGAGGGAGTAAATTTAGGAATACATATGCATCTACATATACATATATCCCTGTAATAGCATTATTTCTGTGGTGGTTTGAATAAGAATGGTCCTCATAGGCTCCTATATATGAAAATTTACTCACCAGGGAGTGACAATATTTGAAAGCTTTAGCAAGACTAGAAGGTGTAGCCTTGGACTAGAAAAGTAGTTGGAGGTTTTGAATCAGGATTAATGGACCATCCTAATAGGAGCAAGGAAGGCAGTACAGAGGGTAATTTGAACTGTGGGAGTCTAGTTCAAGAAGTTTTATAGCATAAGAATATTAGTAAATAGCCTAGAGACCACTCTTATGATATTTTGGCAAAGAAGGTGACTGGCTCTTATAATCTAGCTGATGCTGAATTGGAAAGTGTTAGATTAATGGCATTGACAGAGAAGATGATAAAACAGCCTAGTGTTCACTTGGCATGGGATTATTGTTAGTCACTGTTATACAGATCTATAATGAAAAGGAGTTCATAGGGCAAAGAGAACTACAAAACCTACAGTTTGAAGAGAAAAGGGGCTACCAGGAAGAGTAATAGAGCTAAATCCAGTGTGCAAGGAGATAAAAAGTTTAAAGAAAATTTTTATGCTAAATGGAATAAATAGAATGGTGACCTCAGGGCAAGACTCCACCCAGTTAAGCTTCGAACTAGTGGAAGAGGATTTAAAGGAAAGGATGCAGATAGGTAGTGAAGGGAACCTGATGCAAACGAATTCAGTGAAGTTGTTGCAAATGTTTTTTAATGAGAGGGCCTAGTTACAGCCCCATTAAAGAGCAGAACTCAGCAGCTTCAGCTCTTTATTATCTAGTTCTGACTTTAGAGTGAAGAATAAAAAAGGTGGGGGTATGGAATCTTACTTTGCATGTAAGAGAAGCTGCTGAGGCCAAGCATGTCAGGGGATCCCTGCATGGAAGCCCAGAGAGACCATTGTGTGAAGCTGTGAAGGTGAAGTCTAGATTATGTTGGAGACCCCAAGATGCTGTACATGCCAGTTTTATGTGATATCTGCCAAGGAAAATGCAGACCTGGTGTAGAACCAGACTAAGGGAGAAAAATAAGTTGGAGTCAGTCAAGCTAAACGGAGTTGGAGATCTGAAGAATGCTTTGGCAACAGACATGAAGATACATGTAGGGAGCAGTCCCTGCATTCTCCATTACAAGATGGCTCCTGCATCTGGCAGGCACCGAATGTAAACAAGTTAATGCGCGAAGGCGCTGGGTAACTTTCCATTCCTTGATCTCTGCCTCTTCCGTGGCGTCATATGGTCCGATGAGCTGCAGCCAATCATAGGGTGACACGTCCCAGGCGGCGGTTGCCAGCCTTTATTAGGGGACGGGATTCTTGGCTCGGGGTCTCCGCTTTTGTAAGCTTATGCTCTCTCTCTCAAGATGCATAAAAGCTTTACTGCAGAAGGATCCGAGTGTCCTGTGTTGTTCTTGCCGGCAAGACAATCACGCGGGACAGCTACAGAATTTAGAGTTTGCCATGCTAGTTTTTAGCCTTGCTTTGGTCCAGTATTTCCTCACTATGCAACTCCTCCTCCCTTTTAGAATAGTAATATATGTTCTGTGCTATTCTACATTGGAAGTAAGTTATCTGCCTTTTGATTTTGATTTTACAGAGGATCACAGTTAAGAGACTGCCATTAGTCTCAGAAGAGACTTTGAACTTTGGACTTCTTAAAGGGTATTCAGAATATAATAGACTATGGGGACTTTTGAAGTTGGTCTGAATGCATTTTTTGTATTATGATATGGCTACAAGGCCTTGAGGACAGAGAATGATATGTTGCAGTTTGAATAAGAATTGCCCCCATAGGCTCATGTATTTGAATGTTTATTCACTGGGGAGTGGCACCATTTGAAAGTATCAGAAAGGTTAGGAGGTGTCGCCCTGTTAGAGGAAATGTGTCACTGCTGGATAGGCTCTGGGACAGGAACATCTGAAGCCAGGCACAGTCTCTCTTTCTCTGCTCTCAGATTAGGATGCACAACTCTCAAATAATTCTCCAGCAACATTTCTGTTTGCACAGTGATGTTCCCTGCCATTATGATAATGGAATAACCTCTAAAATTATAAGAAAGCCCCCAATTAAATGCTTTCTTTGTTTATTAAAATTGCCATGGTCTCGTTGTTTCTTCATGGCAATAGAAGGTTGACTAATACAATTTCTTTTAAAGAACTATGGGAAGCATAGGTTCAACCACAGTTCACATAGAGATGTGAAATGCACGCTGCTTAAGAGTCACATTAGTTTGGAGTTCTGGGCAACCTATGGGGCCTCTGACAGTGGATCAGTATTTATTCCTAGTACACAAATGGCCTTTGGGAGCCCATTCCACAAAGAGGGTTACTCTCTCAGCCTAGACACATGGGGGAGAGTCTACGCCCTGCTCCAAATGACATGACAGACTTTGTAGATCCCCATGGAAGACCTCACACTCCCTGGGGAGCAGAAAGGCATAGGGTTTGGGCAGGGACAGGGTAGGAGGTAAAGGAGAGGGAACTGGGATTGACATGTAAAAGAAGCTTGTTTCTAAATTAAAATTGTATAATTACAATTATAAAAATAAAAAAATGAGTCTCATTCTACCAAACACATCCCACTTCTTTTACTTCAGAAGAGTTTCTGACTGCATAGGAATGCACACACCCCACAGCGATGTGGATGTAAATTACAGTGGTAAAATCATCTACACTGTTCCTCAGCATATCCCTCTAAATTAAGCTATTACTCACCTCAGAATGACCACTCTAAAGATAAAAGTATGTGTTGTTTGCCAAGTAAATTAAATACAGTAAATGGTACTAAATAAAACCCATTGGATGACCAAAGAAATGAAAGAATCTAAGGCATGAATTAAAGACAAGATCAAATGTTGTTCCCCAACCAGTGTCATAGTTTGTTGTCAGCTAAGGTCAAGCGTAAATATGAAACAGGCAGACCCAGTAAAATTATATTAATAGGGTGACTATGTAAAGGGCAAATGTCAAAAATACAATAATTAGCCTTCATTATCATTGAAATTGATGTCAAATTTTACAATTTTTATGATAGTGACTGTTTCTTGTGACATACACAGAGAGAGGTGATTTTAGTAAAGAAATAGGATGCAAAAAGATTATGTATTTCAGTGAACTTAATTCTGAGCCAACATGTTTTATACAGATTCTACTCAGACACAGGTATGGAAATAGATGTCAAATATTACAGCTAATTGAAATGTAGGTGTATAAACTTGCTTGTTATGGCTGATCCAGTCAAGACCTCATACTCTAATGAATCAAGAAATTCAGACCAGGTGTATTCCTTACTTTCATGAAAGATCAGGTCTCTATGAAGAATGAAGGTGGGTAACCAGTTGACTGGAATCTTTCAATTAGGAGGCCATTCAAACAATTATCCAGTCAACATTTGTGGGGCCTTATTTATACCATTGAGAGAAATGGTAATGGGCATGTAAGTCATAAAGTTCACTAGATGTGAATTTATCCACTAGAATAAATACCCATATATGTAAGACAGATTGAAAAACCAGGTATGTGAGAGTATGTATATGAACACAAAATCTCTGTGTGTGTGTGGGTGTGTTTGTGATGGGAATAGGGATGACACAAAGACTGTAGAGACTCCTTGAATGTCTTCTGAATTTGAAGACACCTGAAAAAGTTGAGGTATGTCCTGAGGACATGTCTCAGTATGTAGGAGTCCTTCTGCATAAGAGCGAGGAATTGATTGTATTTGGATTCCTGGAACCCATGCAAAAAGCCAAGCATAGCTACACAGTTGTCAGAAATTCTAGCACAGTCAGTGCACTGGTAGGGCAGAGAAAAGAGAATCACTCAGTCTTATTTTTCCACTAATTTATCTCCAAATTCAGTGAGAGACCCTGTTTCAAAAGAGTAAGGTGTAGAGTGGCAAAATAGGATACCTGATATCCTCTGGCTTTTGCACACATAAATACATATTCCACGCACAGACATATCATAAACACTTCACATAAATCTCCTCAAAAGTGGAGTAGCTTTGTTACATAGGACGAAAAAAATCATAGCTTTTTCATCTTTACCATTAATTGGATGTTTAATCTTAATAGCATGTTGTATCTTGACAGCCCACTGATAAGTTGTGACCATATTGTGAGCCATGACTCTCTCTAAAGGTGTGATAAGACACTTGACATGCAATCTTGGCAGTGCTTCATGACAATGCCAATACCTCTCAATAGCTCTAGAGTGAGGAAGAAGAAACAATCAGAAGCCCATTGTATTAACTTACCATAACTAGATGAAACCAATATATCTATTCTCTAGCACAAGGTAAACTACAGAATGTTTTAAGATTTAAGCCACTCTATCCTTCCTTCTAGTTCTATGACATTGTAAGCAGTGGACTGACTCTTATAGCTCTTGTTAACCTGAAGGTTTGAAGTCAAAATTAAAACAATTCTTTTTCACTTTTTACTTATGTATTCATTTAATTATCTTGTTTTTCTGGGACAGGAAATAATTGTACAGCCTAGCCAGCCTCAAATTCAGGATTCTCCTGTCTCAGATTCCTGATTTTTAAGGTTATAGGTATGTGCCCCTAAACCCAGCTTTTTTCATTGTGTTATCTATACTTATTTCCATGAAACATGTTGGCAGATGCCTAAAGTTATCAAGTGGACAAAATTCTACAAATACTATATATCAAGTCTTAAAATGGAAACCAAGGATAATGGTTCACACCAATAATCCTCAGGAGAGGCTGAAGCAGAATTGTCACAAGTATGAGGCCAGCCTAAGTTACATAGTCAGTCCCAAGCCAGCTAGGCTATAGAGGTAGATCCTAGCTCAACAAAAACCCCAAACAAAGCAAAGCAAAATAAGGGAGACTTAGACATTTAAAGAATAAAAGATTGGTCATTAAAATTCCTTTAAATAAAAGCTTTAGAGGTGAATGCTCCAAACATATAGGGCTACTTAAATGCAAAATTTGAATGGTGAAGTAAAACTTGATGTTAATTGCCTAATACACTAACCTGACAGGCTACAAAGTAAGAGAACAATTCACTCAGACTTTAAGGTATTTTTAGTTGGATGTTGAAAAGCAAGCATACAGAGAGACAGTTTCTCCACTTCCCATGACAAAGATGACCTTGTCAAAACGATGTTATCAGGAAAGCCCAAAGTTTTTAGAAACCCCTAGAATCATAATATCCATGCTAAATGGAAAATGAATTTTGCACAAATTATTTCACAAATAGTAAGTAATCAAATAAAAAATGACATCCCATAAGCTGGGTGTCAGAATGTATCCTACTCCATTTCTACCTGTGAAACAATATTTCCTCTATTTTTATGTGTTCTTATTATCTCAAGTAACATAATATTTGATTCAAAACTTAAGAAAGCAGAGTCCCTTCTCTGGAGAGAGACCATGTATGAAAGAGAGCCACCCGGTGCCACATGGCTGTAGGAGGTCAGGCTGAGTCTTTCTGGCTTTGCTTCAAGGCCTTGAATGAACACCATGGGAGATGGAGGGCATCGTGCTTCCCCTTCTCCAGTTTCTGACCCAATTTCAGGAATTGGGCCTGCATACAGTGCACTTGGAGCTTTTCAAAACATTGTCAGGCTGGTCTCCTGAAGACAGAAACCTACAGTGTTCTGGCTTGCTCTGTGTAGTGTTTTGTACCCAATGTCAAGGGACAGGTTGTTTCCTTTTCTGGCTACAGGGGGCAGAGGTTGGATTTTCTCAACTCTGAGAAGGCAACTTTAATGAGTATTCCTCCCCTGGAAGAAAGAGGAGAGGACAATGTGGCCTGAATGTTTATTAGCCAGAACTGGAGAATGCCAAACCAAAATCCAGTCCATTCTGTCACAGCTGGAGTTAAGTCCTGCATCACCTCCAGCCTGTGGCTACTGGCGAGTGCTCCCAACTTGGCTGTCATGCTTTGGAAATCACACCAAACACACCTTGTACCTTTCTCTCCTGTTGGTTAATGATCACTAATGGGCAGCTATGGCTGTGTTTCTTGAAGGCTAATGATGCCGTTTGTCCAGCAAAATGCTTTTTTTCCTTCCAGAAGCACACCCTGTGGGTGCTTCTTGCTCATTATTACCTCCACCAGGGGAGGAAAAGACAAGACTCTCAGCTGTGCCACTTCTCACACTTCCAAGAAAAAGCTTATGTCCAAGAAATGCCATTCTAGAGCTTTTTAGCCCATCAAAATCTCAGTCTTTGTTCGTAACATCTCACATGCTGACTTATTTTATTAACAACCAGAAACCTTTCCCGAAAATGACTCGCTTTTAAATGTGCTTTCTGGCCATCTCAAAGGGTAACTAGCTACTCAAGTGTAATTCTTGATCTCTCTCCCAGCACACTCTGCTCAGTCTATTAATTTTTAATGGATATATTTCTCCTCCTCCTCCTCCTCCTCTGAGAAAGGCCTTTACAACCCATTACTCTTCCTAGTCCAATAAGTGTACTGAAGTCAGTCCCTGCACTCTTCCTCATCCAACTCCCCCATCTACTCCTCTCTCCCCACCCGATCATTTCCTCTCTTCTTAATATAAACTCTTCAGTCTCCATATCATCAATAAAGGAATCCTTTGATCCCATATGGTACTTTCCAGACTTGAGTTAACCACTGTTGACTCACTTATCATTGAGTTTGGGGCTTTGAACTATCATCCTTTTCTCAGTTTTCCTCCACACTCCTTATTCTCTTCATACAATTTGTTTCCCCTTTCTCAACTCTTCCATTTTCCAGAATCTAATAATCACAAACATACTGCCATTCTGCTCTTGTTCCACTATTGTCTCCATAATCTGTGAAATGCAACATAAGCAATATGAATTCTTTTCTATTTACACTTCAAAGAATTCATGTATCCACACTAAATGTTGGTGAATAATTCGCTTCCAGTTGTTTCAATAGAGTCAGTGATACAAGGGTACCTCCCATATCTATATTTAATAAATTGAATACTAGAATGTATGTGTACTAGAAATCACTGTTTGGGGAAAATGAAGTCTCAAATGTTGCAGTAAACTACTTAACCCATTGCAAAAGCAATTAATTATAACTGCTTATACAGTTAAATATGCTAGAGTGAGGGCATAGTTTTGAAAAGAAACAATTTTATTATTCAAGATATGTGACCAGGTAACAGTAATCATTTTTCAGAGGGTCCAACATACCTATCTCATGCCCTCATTCTGTGAGAAGGTAAAACGAAAATCTCTCTAGGAATGTACATAACAAAATTTTAACAATAGAGAAATAATAGTATATACATTAGTGACTGGAGAGAAAGATATTTCATTACTCTTATCCATGTTTTCCTTAACCTTCGTGAAAATGGTTAACATTTAGGTATCATTTTAAGCCTAAGTTGTCCCCTTAAATATACCCCACTAATAGAAACAGATCATACATCTTAAAATATATTTCATTTTATAAGGTAAATCATATAATTACCTTTATCTTCAACTTTTCTAAGAAACAATATCAAGTGTAAATTTTCTATTTACAAATCATTATCCTTAAACTCAGCTTTTGAAAGTAAAGATGACTTTACCAAGTTATTTTTTACTTCCTATACATAACTTTCATTATTACTTTTGAACTTTCATTATATATCTCCATTAAATATGGTAATGTGTTACACAGGAACATTTTATTTTCCTTTTTTTTGTTTTTTCTTTTATTTTTTGAGTCACTGTTTCAAGTGGTCTAGTCTGCCCTTGTACTATGTAGCAAAGGATAACCTTTGATCTTCTGATTTCCTGACTCTCCTTCCAAATTATGAGATAGCAGGTGTGGGCCACCATAGCCAATTCCTTCAGACCCTGATATGGCACTTGCAAATGAACACACAGGCATAGAGAATTGATTTGGCCAGACCCAGCTTAAAGACCTGGGTCTGTACCCACCTGTCCAAGAAAATCCTCAGTCTTCAGGCCTAGGATATAATCCAGGCTCATCTTGCCTTCATCCAGCACCCCAGTGTGAACAGGTTGCCTCAGCAGAGCCTTGCCTTCAAAAAGACACTGTGGTCCCTTTTATCCAGCATTAGCAGCTCCAGGTCTTGCAGGCCTTAGGCAGGGTAAATTTGCTCCTCCACTTCGCAATTTTGTTCCAAAGCCCATACTCTGCTATTAGCTTCAGTTCCTGGTCTAGCTGTTATTTCTGGAAGTGTCTCCAAGTGGTCACATAGGTTTTATGATAAATCCAGCTTCTGGAAACCAGCACATAGACTTCTCCATACCCTCTGTACTTATGAACTCATGTCTATAACCTGATGCTAGCTTTTAAGTTTTTGATATGTGTGCACTACAATCTGAATAACCACAGAAGTTAGGTACCTAGTAAGGTACCAACCAGGGAGAGGCTCTCCCAAGGAATGAGAAATAGAAGATGGTGTTATAGAGAAATAAAGGGGAAAATAGATTAGAAGGATTAGAAGGATTAAATGGGGGATCAGAAAAGAAAGGTAAAGGGGGGAATTGGGGTGGCCAACTAACACTAAGGGCCATTTTAGGGGTCATATGGGGTCATAGAAGTTTCTTAAAATAAATACATATATGAAAGAAATATAAATGAAGTTATAATATAATTGGGATAACAATGCCCCAACTAGACATCTTATGCAATCAAGTAAAATTTCTAATGCCAAGAATGAATTACATTTTGTTGAGTTGTTGGCCAAAGGGGGTCTCATGGAACCCCGAACATCATAGGCAATTGTCAAGATTATTTATTGTTCTCCACATCCTGATGTTAAGTCTCATTTGCTGAAAACAATACTTACTTTTGTCACTGAACAAGGAGAAGTCAATCTGGTGCCTAGTTAGAAGCTTCAACCCTACTGACTAGCTTTGATGGTTCTGGAAAGTATTCTGAATACCATTTAAGGAGAAATATAATCAATAATGTCACCCAGCTATGAACCCTGTGGCCTACAGCCATGACCTACTCTGGAGATAGGCTGGTGCAATGGCCGCACAAATGCTCTGGAAGTAACCAACCACTTTTCAATTGGATTTAAGGCCCACTCCATGAGATAAAACACATACCAACACTGATAAACTAACAAAGACCATGAGACTTAGGGGTTAACATAACACTATGGTTCTACAAAAGGAACAAAGCAATAAAATGACTCCTAATGATATATTGATATACCCATAGTTCAGTGCCTCACTCAACCTTCATCAGAGAAACTTCTTCTTTCAAGAGATGGAAATTAACACAGAAACCCACCACCATACACTGAAAAGAGAATGAGAGACTTTGGAGCATTCACTTCTAAATAGGATATCTTCATCAAAATCCCTGCTCAAGACTCAGGCTATGTAGAAGAAGAAATATTATAAGAGCCAGAAGTGGTGAATAACTACAAGGGAAGTATCTTCCAGACACAAAATAACTGATGCACATAGAAACTCACAGAGATTATGGCCATACACACAAGACCTGCATAGATTCAATTCAGTAGGCATCCCAGCACTAGGTGAGAAAGTAGACATGAGTTTCTACCACTAACCAAAAAGATACTTGCAATTGATACTCACTGGCAAAGGGAAAAGTTCTTTACTCCAATGGAGTCTCACTGAATATATCAGCCATACTTTAGCACAGGCCCCATGCCCAAGAGTAGTTGGTCATCACACACACACACACACACACACACACACACACACACACACACACACACACACAAACCAACTATGGTATTTTTTGGATTTTGTGTTTCATTTTGCTTTGGCATTCTTTTGTCTTATTGGATTTTTCTTGTTTGATTTTAATTTTTGTGTTTTTGTGGGGGTTTTTTGGAAGAGAAAGAATAAAAATTTGAGTGGGTAGAGAGGTGAGGAAGAGTTGGCGAAGGAAAAACACAATCAAAACATACTGTATGAAATATATCTATAAAGCAGAAAAAGGCCAACTCTAGGATGAAACTCTAAAATGTACTTGTACCCTCTCTTCACTTGAGAAATGGGTTTGGAAGGTAAGGACCTTGAGCAGAAGACAATTCTCAATTCAAATTCCAATCTCGAGATTCTGCAGATAAGGTGGAACAACAGTCAAGAAAGAAGTTTTTCTTCTATTATTCTTTTAGTCAGGATCATTTAACAAAATAGTCCCATATGCAATTTAAACTGCAAGAGCCTGAGATATTCCACAACTGAAACTCTCATTTCCTTTAGAAAAGTCAGTAGTAAAGAGTCTGATGTCTTAGCAGACATACATAAATGCATGTGCATGTGCACACATACACATACACACACACACACACACACACACACACACACACACGCGCGCGCGCGCGCACAGAAACACATCTAATATCAAATTGTACGATCTCTCTAACCAGAATGTATGAGCAGGTTGTTCAAGCACTACATAACATCACTCACAGAAAATCAGTGAATCCAGTAGAGAATTATTTGCCCTATCCACGAGAAGTGCACAAAGTTGCAGGGTCTGAATTGCTGCTAAGATATCTGGCAATAGTGTGTCCCCATTTTCCAATTTGCTAGTACCCACATAACCTACCTGTGCTATCCCATGTATGTAACTGTAATTCAAGCACCCACAAGCTTACCTGAGCTCAACTCTTCCGTTTACTTGAAACATTTCCAGACAGGGTAATGAATATAAATGCCTGCCACTTTCAAAAGTATATATAGTAAGTACTCCTGAAATTCTTTCATTGTCCATGTTCAACAGTAAGCTCATCTGAGCACAGATTTTAGAAAGGAAAACAACAAGTTCTGCACACTGCTGTGTACTTTCCATTACTTCTGCAATGGCAGGATTGCAGCATTTCTCTTTTAACATAAAAAAAAAGAAAATTTTAGCTGTTTCGAGTCACAGTCAAAAAAACTAAGACTATAGTAACACACGAAAGCTGAGATTGTCACTTAAGAGTGAACTCTAACTGTACAGGCATTGTACTGTTTCCAACAAAGCCACTGTTTCATTGACAACAATGGGAATCTTGACATTTTTATCTTTGTCTGGGATTTGGGGGTGTGTGAAGGAAAAACAGAAACTTGTGAATAACAACAGGACTATGTAGAAAAACACATACATTCAGATTTCTAGTCTGCTAAAGCCACTGACTTTTATGGCATAATATGGGTGAAAAATCAGATGTCTTATTACTGCATACTCTGAACCATGCCTGTAAGGACTGGATGGGATTCTCTTCACATGCATCTGGAACTAAGGCACCATGCTGCACAGCTAAGAGCCTTGTTCCTCATGCACTGGAATCCCCATTAACATGAAACATGTTGGTGGAATCTTGTTCAGAGGAATAAGGCTATCACAAAATTAAGTTCTTTTCTAGTCCAAAGCCAAGCTATCAGAAAGAATTTTTGATTGAAGCAACAGAAACTCTCTGAAGAATAATCTTGTTAATCTCAGCTAATGGAAGTACAGCCATGGCAGACTCACAGAAGTTCTGAGAAAGGCTGAATATCATGCTGCCATCGCAAACCCTGTAACAGACATACTTAGAAGGATTTGAATTCTCTGAAAAACAACAGTAATGATGAAATCTTAATGAGAAAAATAATACGGCTACACCTTACTCCATGAAAAGTTTCAGGCTCTGTGGAGAATGGACAAAAGTGACCAAGAATAAAGATATTATTCACAGATCTAACACACCAGATACACTCAGATCATGCTTAGTAAAATAATTAATGGATGTTAGGAACTAAGGTAAACATGAATGTGTGTGACATAAGCCAGGAGAGTTAAGTATACATCAACTGTTTGCCTGTCTATCCATCCAAAAGGTATACCTTAAACATTTATTATGTGCTTTCTGCTTTAAAAGATTTTGATGTCTAGAATGAGAGAAGTTTACAAACAAAATCAAATAGGTAAAGAAAATTGCAACTTTTTTTTTTTTTGGTTTTTTTGAGACAGGGTTTCTCTGTGTAGCCTTGGAGCCTATCCTGGCACTCACTCTGGAGACCAGGCTGGCCTCGAACTCACAGATATCTGCCTGCCTCTGCCTCCTGAGTGCTGGGATTAAAGGCGTGTGCCACCAACGCCCGGCACAACTATTTTTTTTTTTTTTTTAGTGTTTTGGGAACATTCTGGTTGGATTCATGAAATAGTTATAACCAAAGGAAAGAGACTATGGAAGCCTTCATCATTTAATTAACATCCCGAACAATTCTGAAGAATAATGGAATTATGAAGAGTTTTTATTTTGTTAATAATAATGAACCTAAAGAACCACACACAGACTGCATGCCTGGGGTTTGAAAAGCTAACTGCACTTGCAATTACCACACCTAAAGATGAACTCACCCTGCGAAATTTTGGGCTAGCTAACACTATAAAGGTTGAAAGAATCTTCATTTGATGTGATCCTTCTCTGCCCCCTCCAGGCTTTTGTTACTTGGTGCCTGTGGTTATCTTCCCAGGGCCTAACAGTTCTCTACCAGTACGTTTAAACTCTGCCTCCTCATTAGAGTCATCAGAAATTTTACAAAGGATTTCATCTTGGGCCGTTCCCCAAGGTTTCTGATTCAATAGGTCCAGGGTAGCAGCCTTTGAGCTTCCAACAGTGACTGGTGCCTTTCAAAAGAACATCAGGAAAATCACTTTGCAGGCAACCATTCTGGTTTGGCAAGGCGAATGTGGTTTTTGACAAGATTAAACAGACACCAAATAGTAATAATTAATGCCATGGAGTTCCAAACCAGCTCAGAACTTCAAGACTCACATATCTACACATAAAAGGAATTTGTCCAAGATAGTTTTGTGAATTCCAGCTCTGATATTTTAAATGAATGTATGAATACTGCCTAAAGATCTGAGACAAGGGATAATTTATGTGAGCTATAATGGAAAGCCACTGAAAAAATTTTCGGGAGAATACTGATGATTAAGATATATACACTGCAGGTCATTCTAGGGTGATCCAAGAAAATTGATTGGAGAAAGGCAAAGATAGTCCCCAGCCTAAAAGTTCAGGAAGGCAGTAAATGTCATTTAAGTGCTATTTACTGAGAAATAAACAGGGGAAAAGTTGAGAATGGGCAGTGTCGCTATAAGGGAATACATGTTCCCCACTAGGCATACTGACTGTGCTTTACACTTGTAACACAGCAGGGCATATAGAGACTGGAAATTTAAGATAAGATGATTTCAAATGGGGTTATGCATTTAGATATATCTTCATATAGCTAAGTTGTTATGATAAATCTTTCTGCCAAAAGCCGCCTGAGCCCTACCACCACGTGGGTGGTTTCTACCAGCTGCCTGAATTCTGCCCTTGAGTTAGGGCCCCAGATAGTACACAGAGACTTCTATTATGTACAAATGCTGCTTGGCCAATGACTACAATTCTCATCTGTTAGCTCAGTTTTATTTATCATAAATCTATATATTTTATAAGACTTATCTTATCAGACACCATCCATTGGCATCCTCCCTTGTCAGTGGATCACATGGAGCCACTGGAGGAAGAGCCAAGGGGAAAGGGAGCCACTTCCTGTTTGTCCTTCCTTAAATATGAGTCTCCTTGCTATGTCACTTCCTGCCTGGATCACCACTTCTTTACTACATTTCCCAGAATCCTCTTTGACTCCTAGTCCCATCTAACTTGCTGCCTCATTGGCCAAACAGTACTTTATTCAATAATCAATAAGATGAACATACACAGAAGTACATTTCCCATCACTAAGTTTTTAAATTAAATGCCCAGGATTAGCTTACCATGCAGAGGCTAAGGCAGAAATGGGAAGGACCACTAGCATATATAATAGAAAAACATCTCAAAAGTAGTTTGATGGAAAATGGCCAGCCAAGCAGATGAAATACCAGAAGACTATGGCAATGGTTATCAAGAGAAAAGAGTGATTAAAGAAGGGGTATTTAAACAACAGGTATAGGTGCTGTAACTGCTGCAATGGAGAACACAACTCTAAGCATTGTGCATTCAGAAGCAGATACAATACAGTGAAAGAAACAAGACAGAAAAGGCTTATAAATGTGTCACATTAGGACTTCTGCCACTCATCAGCCTGTCAAATCTTTAATTTCATCAATGGTCTGTGCACAAATAAATCTTCACTAGAGCTGAAGAAACCAGATGAGAAACTACACCACTTGCATATAGAGGAGAACGGAGAAGTGGAACACTAAAAAGGTTGTACATCATCTATGTCACTCTCCCCAACCGTAGGTGCCTCAGCCTTGAAGAGAATTACTTCCCACCCCCAGAGCAGAGAAGAAAGAAGAAACTAAGTGCTATAGTTTGTATTCAACCCCAAGTCCTAGTAAATTCTACACACTAGGCTCCAAACTAGTGCTGTCAACTAAGCTCCCAGACCCAACAAGATCCTACTGCACCCAGGCTCCAGGCCTTCTGGGTTTTTCCCAATGCCAGACTGATCTTAGCAATGCTAAGGATTTCAGTCAGTTTTCCAGTCCAGCACTGTGAGCTCCAACAGGCATAGCCTTCAGCACCAGTCCAGTCTTCTTTGACTAAGAATTTAAGACCAGTTCTGTGACTTGGAAACAGTCCCACTTGAGCACTTGTTCAAAACCTACAAACCTAAAGAAGTTGGATGAGAAAGTCATCTTCTCAGTGTAGAATAGAAAGAAGAAGCAATACACTGTAGAGGGTAATAGGGTCGTTTGGCATAAGCTGTCTCAGTATCTACCAACTGTGGGTGGTACAGGAAAAGAAAAAAGAAATACCATTTGGGGAAAATGAATAGTAGTCTTTTAATTACCTCTGCCCCACTTCTATGTAAGACTTTTGGACCAAGGCTTTAGTCTATCTCCTTAAATGCAGGCTCCAGGCTCACACTTATAAACCCAAGATATAGATTTATAGCCAGGGACCAAATCAATAGAACAACCCCAATGGTTGCACGTTCTAGGCTAAACCCTGTAGAACAAGTGGCCAAGCCCTCCATTTGTTGACCCAAGCACCAGTTTATCCAGTCCAAGGACTTCAGGTCTCTATTTTCAGAATGGGAGTAGCATGCAGATAGAACACCAACAAGGAAACAATGGGCTAGAAACTACACATTAGGTGAAACCAAAACTTCAAAAATTTCACAAAGGTCTGAAACCAAGCAGCATAGCCTCAAACAATAAAAAGAAAATTAATAAATTAAAAATCCCTTAAGACAAATAAGAATATAAACATAAAATATAGCAAAGTTATGAGTTGTAACAAATGCAGTTATAAAAAGTTAGCAACAAGCACTCACAAAATAAAGGAGAAATATCCCAAATAAAGCAGCTTAAAGTTTTCTTTAGAGAAACAGGAAAATGTTAATCCCTAAAGTTAGCAAAGGGAAGGAAATCATAATAAGTCAGTTCAAAATAAATGAAATAGAGACTAGGAAAATAATAGATAATATAAATATTGATGAGTATGCAGTTCATAACTGTAGTCCCAGCCCTCCAAACAATGAGACAGAAGTATTTCCACAAGTTCAAGCTCAGACTGAGCTATGCAGAAAGATGCTGTATGCAAAGAACTCATAAAATTAATACTACTATTTAATATAAATAGAAACAAAAATCAATAAACCTTAGCTGGATTAGAAGAGAAAGGTTCACTTAAAATTACAAGTGAAAGAGAACACACTACAACTGATACTACAGAAGCATAAAAAATAAATTTGGACAACTAAGAATGATGAACTGGATAATATAAGAAAATTGAGTAAATTTTAAAACTAAACTCAATCTGAAAACCATAAAAAAGAGAAAATCTGAACATATCCAAAATGATGAGGAATTGAATTAGTAACAAAAGGCCTATCATCAAAAAAGTCCAGAATCCTAGCAACAAGTAAAATGAGAACTAATACATGTTCCTTGAAAAGGATTCCTAAAAATTTGAGAGTTCATTCTACAAGTTCAACCACTCTGAGATACCATCTCACTCCTATCATAATGACTAAAATCAATAACACCAATGACAGTCTATGCTAGAGAGGATGTGGAGAAAGAGGAACACTCCTCCATTGCTGGTGGGAGTGCAAACTTGTACAACCACTTTGGAAATCAGTATGGTGATTTCTCAGGAAAATGGGAATCAGCCTACCTCAAGATCCAGCAATTCCTCTCTTGGGCATATACCCAAAGAATGCACATTCATACAATAAGGACATATGTTCACAGCAGAATTATTTGGTTTTTCTAACTTTCCTCTTTTTAATATTTATTTATTATGTGTACAGTGTTCAGTTTGCATGTATGCCTACAGGCCAGAAGAGGTACCAGATCTCATTACATGTGGTTGCTGAGAATCAAACTCAGGATGTTTGGAAGAGCAGGCAGGGCTCTTAAACACTGAACCATCTCTCCAGCCCACAGAATTATTTGTAATAGACAGAACATGGAAGCAACCTAGATGCCCCTCAACTGAAGAATGGATAGAGAAAATGTGGTACATTTACACAATGGAGTACTACTCAGCAGAAGAAAAAAAAAAAAACAATGGAATCTTGAAATTCACAGGCAAATGGATGGAACTAGAAGAAACCATACCGAGTGAGGTAACCCAGTCACAAAAAGATAAAAATGGTATGTACTCACTAATATATGGTTTTTAGACACAGAGCAAAGGATTACCAGTCTACAAACTGTCAGAGAAGCTAGGAAACAAGGAGGACCCCAAGAGAAGATTGCATAGTTCCTCAAAGAAGGGGAGGAAGACAAGAACCCCTGAAAAAAGTGGGAGCACAGGGCATGGGTGGAGAGGAAGGAGGTGGGAAGGGAAAAAGAGACGCAGGGAGGAGAACAAGAGGACTGAGACAGGGGAGGAATAGAGGAGGGCAAGAAAGGAGATGCCTTGATAGTGGGAGACAGGACAGGTATGGAGAGAGGTCTGGCACAGGGGAAATATTTGGGGATCCACAGGGATGACCCCAACTAAGAATCCAAGCAGTGGTGGAGAAAATGCTTTAAACTACTGAATACATATATGAGCACTACAAAAAATGGAAATATAGGTCAATATTACAGATTAATAAAATTATAAAATTCCTGAAGAAGCTAACTGGTGACTGCTGACCACTCAAAAATATGCTAAAACTAATAAATTAATTCAGTAAAGTTGTTGACAAGAAATCTGCATTTAAAATCAGAAATAAATTATCCAAAAAAAGAGAGAAAGCAATACCTAATCTACAGTCAGTACTGAAAATAAACAAACACTCAGGAATAAATTTTATCAAAATGATAACTATACACTGAAAACTGTGAAGCATTCATGTAAGAAATAAAACAAAAAGATGATCTGGAGAGACATATCAGTGGGTAAAATGTATAATGGTCTTATACAGGACCCAGGTTTCTTTCACAGCACCTACACCAGAACCACCTGAAAGTCTACATCCAGGAGTCTGGGTGCCATCTTCTGGCCTACATCTTAATTAAATATAAAATAAAATCCTTTAAAAGAGAATATTACAAACATATATGAGAAGATAAGATGTGCTGGTGAACTGAAAAACAATATTGTGAATTTCTCATGACTCTAAATGGCACACAGACTCAATGTTATCCTTATTAAAATTCCAATGTCACTTTTCCAGTAGCAGGCAAAAGAATCATGAAATTATATATGTTAAAAAAACCCAAATAACAAAATCAATCATGGGGAAAAAAAAGTTCAAACCTGAAAGTACTACAGCCTCTGACTTCAAAATACATTCCAAAGCTATAGTAACCAAACAGCCACGTATAAAATAAATACAGATATTATAGGAAAACCTGGAGCTCATAAATAAATCCACACATTATGGTTGGTCTTTTTTTACTTTCACTTATAAATGGTGCTGAGAAAAATACAGATAAATATGTAGGAAATAATTCAACTTTGTATTATACCACATATAAGCACTGCTGCAAGTGAGCTGGTCTAACTACTAGGGAAGAACTTCAGTCACTAAACAGCTAGTGTATTAATGACTAGCTGTGTCCACCCTCCCAAACACGGTAAAACAAAAAGAAAAATGTCACTGAATGAACAAAAAGCCTTCTGGACAGTCAAGGAAATAATCAACCATGTGAAGCTACACGCTACAGAATGGAGAAGATACTTGCAAACCACATGTGGTTCAGAAGTAAACAACCAACGCACATGAATAACTAACTCAAAAGACAGACCATATCCTGATTTAAACATGGTAAAGGACCTGAGTAGACTTACAAAAAAGAATACATAAGAACGACCACACATATACGGAAAATGTTTGACATCATACTAATCATCTCATCATCAGACAAATGCCAATAAAATAGAAACTACAAACTAGAAGTCACTTCGAACAGGCTAGGATGGCAAACACCAGATGGAATATATGTCTTGGCAAAGACATGGGGAATCAGCATTTCATATGTATCCTTGGTGCCAGCTTAAATGTATACAACCATATGGGAGGCAGTACGGACATTCCTGAATAAATATCTTTGCTACCAGTGCTACTCCTGAGGGTGTTCTACTTACATACTGCTTCGGTACATAAACACTTGGAGAAGACTTAATACTTAGAAGGGGGTTAGAGTTAAAATCATGCAGCTTTTTGGAACTAGACCAAAACAAACACACAGAACCTGCCTGGAGACAGATTTCATCAGGAATATGGCTGTTCATCCCTGGCTACTGTGATGTAGAATAGAAGCCTGGGGGAGGAGGGTGTTTTGGGACCAGAGTTGAGAGACCCAAGTGTAGAGTAGAGAAGACATCAGCACTCACACAGGTCAGGTGCCATCCTGACACTGAAGGTCAGCCTTCTGTGTGCCTTTTATTGGCCCACAGTAAACAGTTGTGTTTTTATTTTTTCCCGCAGAGTAAGAATGTTGGCAAACATATAAAGTATTTGGAGCTGTATTACAATGATATTTGGACATAACAGATAGAAATGTGATGCCAAGAATGCTAGGCCAGGCAGTCAATTGCTTCGAGGGCCCTGAATTCAGATGCGGGTGGGGGGTGGGAAAGAGAAAGAGAGAAATCCTTTGAGCTTACAAGTGAACACATTTCAGGGGCAAGGAAATAAACTTTGGGCAATGAGAAAAGTGTTTCCTGAAGAAAATAAAATAGCAGTTTGGCTATATTAATAGATCACCTGAAATTCTTCATTATCTTGAGGGCTTATAGAAAGAGCTCAGGGGAGAAATGATGATGCTATTCCTTCAGTTGAAGTAGGTGGCTCTGGGACAGTTCCAACTTTAAAAAGATGTTAACTTTTTCTTACCCTTAAGAAGGAACCACATGTAGGAATGTAATGGTCTCTGCCTGGATCTAATGCCAAGGGGGAGCCTGAGCTGTTTCTATTAGGCAATTTTAGCCTTGATACTGATGTCAGCATTATTGAAAAGACTAGTATTTCCAAAAGTTCTGGGTATTTGAATTTGAGATTTGAGGCTACTCTACCATAGAGAGCTTTTCTACTTTTCAACCCTGTATGAGCTTTACACTGTCCTTTTTCTAACTCTTTAATGGGGTAGAACTTTGTGGTTGTTTGTCTAATTGTCTCAAATAGAATGCCACAATTTAAAATGTCACCAAAGGATGCGGCTATGAGAGAAACAGCAGAGAAGATCATCGGCATCTATTCATTTAACAGAGATTAATATCTATCACATACAAAGAACTCAGAAGCTTATCTATAAAACATAAAATCAAATCAATAAATGAGCAAATGAACTGACCTGACATTTCTCACAAGAACTACAAATGCATAAATACAATAAAAATGTCTTCAACATCCTTAGTCATCAAGGAAATGCAAATCAAAGCTATACTGAGATTCCATCCCATACAGTCACAATGATCACTATCAAGAAAACAAACAAGGACCAGCAAATCTGTGGGCAGAGAGGAACCTAATGGTCAAGAATGTAAGTTAATGCATATATATTGGTTATGGAAATCAGTATGGAGTTTCCTCAAAACCTCACCCTCTCTCTCTTTCTCTCTTTCTCTCTCTCTCTCTCTCTCTCTCTCTCTCTCTCTCTCTCTCTCTCTCTCTCTCCCCCCCCCGTGTGTGTGTGTGTGGTGTGTGTGTGTGTGTGTTGTGTGTGCGCGCAGCTATCTTATGCAGCTGTCACCATCCCCATACAATAGAGATACCTGCAAAACCTGATTATTATACATTTTCACAATAGTCAAGAGATGGAATCAGTGTAAGTGGCTAGTCATCAATGAACAAAATATGTGATGTATGTGTATGGGGGTTATTTACATGTACAACATAGTATTATTCTGTCTAAGAAAAGGACAAAATAGTAATGTCAGAAGCTACACCCATAAAGTCTCAGTAACATGATTGCCCAAACATGAGCTGAACAAGGATGACAACAATGGGCAGGCCAAAGTTAACAGGGAAAAGCCCATGAAGCCTCAATCCTACACAAAGAACTGTGGGCACCTAAGGAAAGCTTGGAGTGAGAGAGGTGGTATTTCCCGGGGAAGATGCTAATGAATGAAATAAAAAGAAGCCCCTTTCTGCAAATGCATGACCATGATACATAACCAATAACAGGAAATAATAATGATATTTTAAGAAAACAATAAAATTACATTTCATAGTGGTTTCTCTTCCTAATTTGTCTCCTGTAAAAGCTGGGCTGGAGGCCTTACCCTCTCTGAGGAGTAGATGGCACGAGTAGGATGGGGAGATGGCAAGAGGGGAAATGGTGGGAGAGGGAACTGGGATTGGTGTGCAATATAAGATTGTTTTTAATTTAAATTAAAAAAAATTGTGCTGCTCAGTATCTGTCAAATCTCATCCTGTATCATACTAATCAAACTTCTTCGCAGTATCAGTTCCTGGAAGGTATACTATTCTCTTTTGACAAACCATTTCAAAGTTACTTTGTAGGAAAGATAATCATGATATTAGTACTTGGTTAGTCATGGTTTTAGGGAAAGGAGGCCCATGGCCACATTACGGATGAAATGTTTACATTTGAAATGTCCTTTCTTCTTGTGGTTTTCAGTTGTTGGAAGCAAATGCCATCAGGCATCTTGGTGGTGTGAATGTGTGAAATAACAGGAACATGGAGGTGGGGAAGCACCTCAGAGAAAGGTGCCCCTCTTTTAATCTTTTGTCTTTTGGTGATTAAACAGGGGGCAACCACTCTTCTTGGAGGGCATGACTATTTGTAGGATACCCGTGTCCCACTAGATGAACCCTTTTCCAATTCATGTACATATACTAATTGGATTCCGTGGATCCTTTTCAAAGGAGACATGAAATTAGGAGGGGGATGTGTTGGGGGTAGTGGAAGCTAGAGGGAGGGACTGGGAGTTAGGTATGATTAAGATACAGTGTAAACATGTACGGAAGTTGCAAATAATACAACATAAAGAATAGAAAGCTGCCCTTTTATTTTTATAACTTGCAGACATTGGAAGACAGAGATAATGGTCTTGCATTAGGATACTGCACAACAGCACAGCACAGTTTCTCTCTCACCCGCTCCCTGTTGTCTCCCTCCGTCCCTCCCCTCTCTCTCTCTCTCTCTCTCTCTCTCTCTCTCTCTCTCTATATATATATATATATATATATATATATATATATATATGCACCCTGTATTCCTTCATTTGTAAGATCAGACCTTAGATAACTTCCAAGATGCTATCACAACTCTAAAATTTTGTCTCTGTGAAATCATTGTGTCTGCATAGGAAATTTAGAAGAAGTTTAAGGCATATGGTAGTCAAAATCATGTCACTTAAAATTTTAATCTTATTTTGAGAGAAAACAGATCTTCCTGAACCATCAGAGGAGGATTCTCCTTCAGTGAAAACACACATAAAAGCCAAATTCATGTTAGATGTTCATTTTAGGTAAAGTCAGTGAGTCCAGAATAGTTCAGTATCTGAAGGCTAACACAGAGGTGGATAAAATACTGGGAAACAAAAAGACATGACAAGGGAAAGGCAGCTATTCTGTTCCCCTCATTATTGCCTCTCACACTTAACTTCACACAATAACCAAAAAATCTTTATTACCTACCTACAGCAAACTCTACATTCTTCTAAGGACCTGGGGCTGTTTCATTAAAAAACAAAGGTTTTCACCCTTCATGGAATTTGCATTATAGTTAGGGAGACAAAAATATTAAGGAAACAAATGAAGAAAATACATATGAATTTCAATTTCAGGCAGCTATACAATGCTCCAAAAACTCTTGATGGAAGATAATATATGCAGTTACACAGCATGGATTTGTTGAGGGAAGGGCACAGGGCATGCAGAAAGGAATGATACAAAAAAGTATCTTGTAGAGAAAATGGTTTACAAACTTAGTAGTTAGGATTTTGGCTCCCATAATATTTTCTCACTGGTCTTTGGTAGAAAATTGTGACTTGTTACATGTGTAATTACAAGGATATTTAAGATGTATAGCAGTCAGGTACTATGGCTTGAATATTTCTATGCTCCAGAAATTATTTTGTTGAAATCTATGATGATGAACTTCACTTCGTCATGTCCCGAGTAAGAATAAACTCTTTCTTTCGTATGTTGTTTCTGTTAAATATTTTTTCACAGGAATGAGAAAGCTAAATACTACTTTCACATAACCAGTGAGTGATTACAGTCTCTAAGAGCACAGAAAGAATTTTGTTCCTTTTCTTTTCAATGATGTATCATGAATGTATAGTTTGATTCTCCTTTGCAACAACCCAAATACTATTTTATGTACTTTTAATTGACAGTTCTTTGATTCAGAAACCATTTGGGATAGCTAACTTACAACATGTCGCAAACCTGTGGCCAAAAATGTAAAGATAGCTGGGAAATCCACAGCTTTGGTGGTGGTGGGGGAAGTGTTGGAGTAGGGATGGTGTTTTGAGACAGGGTTTCTCTGTGCCTTTGGAGGCCATCCTGGAACTAGACCAGGCTGGTCTCAAACTCATAGAGATCTGCCTGTCTCTGCCTCTCAAGTGATGGAATTAAAGGTATGAGCTACCACTACCCAGCTATCCACAGCTCTTACAGACAAACTTTAAACAGTTTCCGTCACTGTGAGAGTACAGCAAGGTTATGGGATTGGGCCATGAGAGAAAAATCACTGGCCAGTGTACTTCCCTGGATATGCTTTGGAACAAAAGAGCTGTGCTAAGAAATATAAAATAGGTATGAAACTATTCTAAATTAGGAGTTCATAAGGGTCTCTTTTATGACATGAACCATAGTCTAGTTTTATGACATTTTATTAAGTACGATATAAGAAAAAGCTACATGAAGAATTTTCTTCTTCTATAAAATAGTTACTGCAGATTTTATTATTCTGTTCAAAGCTGCTTATGCAATAGTTCAAGCTCTAATTTTCTCTTTGTTCAGAGTTAGGAAGTATGGATAGAGGATGATACTTGGGATAGTAGAAAATACTACACATAATTGCATAGATTTAGCTGTAACTAAAACCTTATATGAGCTTGATAAAGCAAATTCTGCTGAGTAGAACACATAAATCATAGATTAGATAATAGTGTCTTTTAATCTTGATTGTCAGTTTGATAGGATTAGAAAATATCCAGTGCATTAGTGGGACCTAGCTTTGGGTGTACTTGTGAAGGCAGTCACAGAGAGGATTAACCGGGGTACTTAGAGTAGCAGTGAACCTGAGTGTCATCTTCCCAAAGGTAAAGGAGAAAACCGGCTGAGAACCAGTGTTCACATCTCTGCGTCTTGATCGACCCGGACAGGAGCTGATCTTGCCACCATGCTTTCCCTGTCATGATGTACAATAACTCTCAAACTATGAACCAATTTCACATCTTCCTCCTTTCAGTTGTTGCTGGTTGGGCATTTGGTCCCTGTACCCTGGGTTAGAAAGCAAGACACCTGAAAATCTCAACCAAATAAAAGCAAACCTCAACAAGGACAAAGTATGTGTCCATTTCTTTTCTCTTAGTTTAGGATTCTACTTGATGTCAAGTTTTATGAGTGACTTACATACCACTTACATACTTTTTAAATAAATTTTATTTAAATTAGAAACAATCTTATTTTACATATCAATCCCAGTTCCCTTTCCCTCCCATCCTCCCTTGCTCCCCACCCTCAGGGAGGGTGAAGCCTTCCATGAGGGAATCATCAAAATCTGTCAAGTCATTTGGGGCAAGGCCTAGGCCCTCCCCCATGTATCTAGGCTAAAAAGTCCACTCATGCACTAGGGATGCATCCTGGTTCCACTGCCAGAGGCCTCATAGACTGCCCAGTCCTCCTAGCTGACACCCACATTCATGGAACCTGCTTTGGTCCTATGCTAGTTTCCCAGCTGTCAGACTGAGGTCCATGAGCTCCCCCTTGCTTGGGTCAGCTGTTTCTGCAGGTTTTCCCAGCCTGATCTTGACCCCTATGTTCATCACTCCTCCCTCTCTACAACTGGATTCCAGGAATTTGGCTCAGTGTTTAGCTGTGAGTGTCTGCTTCTGCTTCCATCAGCTACTGGATGAAGGCTCTAGGATGACATATAAGGTAGTCATCTTTCTCATTATAGGGGAAGGGCATTTAATGTAGCCTCTCCACTATTGCTTAGAATCCTAGTTGGGGGATCATCCTTGTGGATCTCTTTACAATGCCCTAGTGCCAGATTTCTCTTCAAACCTATAATGACTCCCTTTATTGACATGTCTCCTTTCTCACTTACATATTTTTATATGGCTGGATTGTGGCTCTGAGGTGATAGAACCACAATAATAAAACATAGCCACATTAACAACAAAATGTAGTCATCCCCATAGCCCTGGGTGTAAAACCAGGTTCTATCTACTTTTGAGTGTTTCTGGCTTCTTCTTTATCCTCTATTATATTAGATCTCAAGTGCCCCTACAGGCCCACATGATAAGGGTGAGTTCCTAAATGGGTGCTGTTAAGAGGCCCTGGAACCATTTAAGAATGTCCTTGTGGGAAGTGCTTAGATCATCAGGGTTGTGCCCTTGTACCCTCTGTGGTTATTTTAACGAGAAGAGTCAGCCACCGGCTCAGATATTGCACACAGCGTATACCATTGGTGCTGCTGTTAGGGGAAGATTATGGAACCTTCAGGAAGTGCAGCCTTGCTGGAGGAGTATGTTACTAAGGGCAGGCTTTGAGCATTTATAGCCTTGCCCATTTCCTGTACCTCTGTTTCCGCTATGTGGATAAAATTGTGATCGGGCCGCTTCCTCTCTCTGTTACCTGCTGCAGTTCCTTATACAACATTTCAGACTATAACCCTTTTGAATCATAAGCAAGAATAAACTCGGGGTTCTATAAATTGGTATTTGGTATGATATTTCATCAGAGCCACAACAACAACAACAAAGTAACTTATATCCTGCCTATGAAGACTATGAAGTTCTAACGAGTTCGCTGACCTGCCCCTCAGCTGGTGAGCTAATTATCTGAGGTATTTGATTACAGTGATGGAAACTTAATATCGGATTGTTGCCAGACACACTTCTTTCAGGTATTAACAACAAACAACAAATTTAAATATAGATTTCAAACACTGCGTTTATACTAGGGCACCCCAACTCTGCACAGAGATGTGAATCGAAAAATTTTTCGATATGAGGAGAGGAAAAAATCAGTTTTCTCCATTGGAGTTTCACTGGGTATATCAACAATACTCCAGGGCAGGCTCCATTGCCTCTCTCTCCTCTGTGCTCACATTCCAATCTGAAATACCAAGCTTCTCTCCTGATCTTTGTAGAGGTCTAAAGTGTGGTCTCCTCCTGGAGTCATATGTGCCACAGACATTTAATCCTAATTGACAAAATTATCAAAATAACTTATATTCCCAAAATAAGTAGCTAGCCCAAAGAAAAGAGACTATGATTTTTGTGTGCATTTGTCTTTGCTGGGTTATGTATTTTTAGTCAAATGCTTCCTTCCTTCCTTCCTTTTTTTTTTTTTTTGTTTTGTTTTGATGTTGCTGTTTGTTTTTTGGTTTTTGTTTTCAGAGAGAAAATAAAGAATGTGAAGTTTGTGGATTGAGTCAGGTGTAGATTAGAAGAAAGGATTGTGATAGGTAGGATTTTAGTTGGAGGGGTGGTAGGGGAGGGAGGGAGGAAGAAGGGAACTGGGATTGTCATGTAATTCAATCTTGTTTGTAATTCATATAAAAAAGTAAAAAAAAAAAGAAGACAGAATCCATCCTTCTGCTGCATACAAGAAACACACCTCAACTTCAAAGACAGATGGTACCTAAGAATTAAAGGCTGAGGAAAGATTTTCCAATCAAATGGACCCAAGAAACAAGCAGGGGTAGCAATCCTAATAAACAACAAATTGGACTTTAAACTAAAATCAATCAAAAGTGAGGAAGGAGGTCACTTCCTACTGATCACAGGAGAAATCCATCAGGATGAGGTCTCAATTCTGAATATTTATGCCCCAAATACAAAGGCATCCACATCCATAAAAGAAACATTACTAAAAATCAAATCACACATAAAACCGCGCACACTTATAGTGGGAGACTTCAACACCTCACTCTCACCACTGGACAGGAACACCAGACAGAAACTTAACAAAGAAACAAAGGAACTAATCAAAGTTATGGCCCAATTGGGCTTAACAGACATCAATAGAACATTCCATCCAAATACAAAACAATATACCTTCTTCTCAGTGCCACATGGAACCTTCTCTAAAATCAACCACATACTTGGCAATATAGCAAACCTCAACAGGTACAAAAAAAATTAAAATAACCCCCTGTATCTTATCAGACCACCATGCTTTAAAGTTAAAATTCAACAACAACATGAATTGCAGAAAACCTACAAACCCATGGAAATTAACTAACATCCAATTGCACAATGCCTGGGTCAAGGAAGAAATAAAAAAAGAAACTAAAGATTTCCTAGAATTCATTGAGAATGCTGACACAACATACCCAAATTCATGGGAAACTTTGAAAGCAGTGCTAAGAAGAAAGTTCATAGCACTAAGTGCCCACATGAAGAAACAGGAGAATAATCACACTAGAGAATTAACAGCATAACTGAAACCTCTAGAACACAAAGAAGCCAATACAACCTGGAGGAGAAGATGCCAGGAAATAATCAAATTGAGGACTGAAATCAATAAAGTGGAAACTAGGAGAACAATACAAAGAATCAATGAAACAAAGAGTTGGTTCTTTGAGAAGATCAACAAGATAGACAAACCTTTATCCAAACTTACCAAACAGCAGAGAGTGAACATGCAAATTAATAAAATCAGGAATGAAAAGGGGGACATAACAATAAACACAGAGGAAATCCAGAGAATTATCAGGTCATACTTCAAAAACCTGTATTCCTCAAAGTTTGAAAATCTAAAGGAAATGGACAATTTTCTGGACAGATTTCACTTACCAAAATTAAATCAAGAACAGTTAAGCAACTTAAATAGACCTATAACCCCTAATGAAATAGAAGCAGTCATCAAAAGTCTCCCAACCAAAAAAAGCTCAGGACCAGATAGCTTCAGTGCAGAATTCTACCAGAAATTCAAAGTACAGCTAACACCAATTCTCCTCAAAGTATTCCACACAATAGAAGCAGAAGAGTCATTGCCAAACTCTTTTTACAAGGCTTCAATAACCTTGATACCCAAGCCACACAAAGACACAACTAAGAATGAGAACTACAGACTAATATCCCTCATGAACATTGATGCAAAAGTACTCAATAAAATACTGGCAAATCAAATCAAAGAACATATCAGAGAAATCATCCACCATGATCAAGTAGGCTTCATCCCAGGGATGCAAGGATGGTCAGAGATATGAAAATCCATCAATTTCATCCACCATATAAACAGACTGAGGAAAAAAAATAAACACATGACATGATCGTCTCACTAGATGCCGAAAAAGCCTTTGACAAAGTCCAACACCCCTTCATGATAAAGGTCTTGAAGAGATCAGTAATAACAGGAACATACTTTAACATAATAAAAGCAATATACAGCAAGCTGACAGCAAACATCAAATTAAATGGAGAGAAACTCAATGCAATTCCTCTAAAATCAGGAACAAGACAACGCTGTCCACTCTCTCCATACATCTTCAATATTGTCCTTGAAGTTCTAGTAGAGCAATAAGACAACAAAGGAGATCAAGGGGATACAAATTGGAAAGGAAGAGGTCAAACTTTCACTATTTGCACAAGATATGATAGTCTACATAAGTGACCCGAAAAACTCTACTAGGGAACTCCTACAGCTGATAAACACCTTCAACAAAGTGGCAGGATACAAGATTAATGCAAAAAAAAGTCTGTAGCCCTACTATATACAGATGATACATTCATGGAGAAAGAAATAAGAGAAACATCACACTTTACAATTGCTACAAACAACATAGAACCTTGGGATAACACTAACTAAAACAGTGAAAGACCTGTACCATAAGAATTTTGAGTCTCTAACGAAAGAAATTAAAGAAAATACTAGAAAATGGAAGGATCTCAAATGTTCCTGGATGTCCCGCGCCCGCTCTGTATTCCTCGCCAGCAAGAAATCATACACGGGACACTCGGATCCTTCTGCAGACAAGCTTTAATGCATTTTACCAGAGTGGAGACTGAGCAGAGACACTAAACCAAGAAAACCATCCCTATATAAAGGCTGACCAGCCGCCTGGGACGTGTTACCCTAAGAATGGCTTCAGCTCCTCAGGCAAAAATGAGCCACGGGATAGGCAGAGATCAAAGGAATGGAGATTACCCAGCGCCAGTGAAGTAATTCACATCTTGGTGTCTTTAGGCACCATTATAATGCAGGAACCGGCTTCCTACATATCCCCCTTTTTTTATTAATTAATGAAAAGGCTTTATATATTTTTATAAGCAAATAGGTCACCCAAATGTTGAGGGATAGAGGTAGAGGCTGAACCTTCCCAAAATCAAACATTAAGACTGTGTACAAGAGTCGCCCTCAGGCTGTTAGCTTGACCCGAAGCGCTCTTGACCTGTCCTCTGCCGTTTTTCTGGGAAAGGGAATTCTCAGGGCAGGTAACCCTTATGCAGGTCAACGTACCTCCCAGAGAAGCCTGCATAATAGGCAACTCTGTGCGATGCCTATGCTCAGCATCCCTCTTTGGGCTGCTCAGACCAGACACTCTACCCTGTGCAGTGAGCCTAGGCTCCGGGTGTGCAAGAGCTGTCTGGCCGGCGGCCTATTGCTTAGCCAAAATATAAGCGCTTGGGTGATCTCTTGGTTTGAGCCCTGGAGCTTACATGCCAGTCAAAAGTAACAGCAATCCGTAAGCGGCTGCATCAAACAATTTCACCCCCACCCCTTTTCTCACAGACCAGCCAAAAATAACAGCAATCTGCAAACGGCTGCATCAAACAATCATCTCCACCCCTTAAGCAGTGACAATCTCTCCGCCAAGGGCAGGAGTTAATCTGGATAACAATAGCGGCTCTCAATTCCCGGGGGTAGAGGGTGGAGTTCCGACTTTTGAAGGTCTGTAGGGGCTCTTCGGGTGAGTCTTTCTGGGATCCACAGAGGATTTTCTTCATCCTGTGAGAAAACACAATATCGCTCCCCTGGATCTTATGAGAATAGGATCCGGGCTTCTCCAAAGATCAGTTAAGATATCTTTTCATTTTACCATTTCCTTTTGGTTTTTTAGGTTTTGAGGTGAGACGCTTGGCCCGAGCGTCAATGTTAATGAGGCTTTAAAGCCCCAGGCATTCCAGGCCTTTAAGAAGTGTTGAATAGCAGGCATGGCCTTTTCCCCTATCAAAGACTGGGAAAGCCATCTGTAATTTTCTCCGCTCCTCTGATGGTAAGAAGGAGTCGGTTCCAAATAGTGGGTGTGCTGATAGAAGTACACCCGCTGAATTAACAGGCGATGGCCTCATATTTGTTTTTACTTTTGGCAGCTCCTCCTCTAGCTCTGCTTCCTTGTTAGAGTCTAAAATCTCAGAGTCTGAGCTGCTCAGCTCCAAGGCTTTCAGTTTCGTTGTAGGGCAGAGGCTAGGTTCCGAGTCCTCATCTCTCCTAAATTTACCGGGGTGTGACCGGCCATTCCCCATTCTTTCTCCCTCCTTCTCTGTCTCTCCCTCATCCAGCTGAGCTGTTCCTTTTAAAACTTTATCTCTTGAGCTTTTAGAGTTATCAGAGCTATTAAGATTTAAAGCTTTACACACTCCCTTGTCAGTAGACATTCCAGGAGGTCCTTTTTTCTTATTTGTTGCTGTACACACTCCCTTGTCAGTAGACATTCCGGGAGGTCCTTTTTTCTTATATTTTATTGTTAGGCGCGCCCCATCTCTCACCATATTCGGTTTCTGATATGTAATTCTGGACTTCTTTAAGATTGCTGTAACAGTGAGAAAAGTCAAAATAGCTCCTAGTAAAAGCATAGAAGCCTCTATATTAACCTCCCACAATAGCAACATTCCCAAGCCAAAGTCCAGAAAAATCATACCTCTCCGAATTTCTCTCATTACATTCGGTTTCTGATATGTAATTCTGGACTTCTTTAAGATTGTCCCAAGCCAAAGTCCAGAAAAATCATACCTCTCCGAATTTACCATCCTGCAGTTCTGAATCCGCCCTGTAACCAAGGGGTCTCCGCGGTGCCGGAGATGTTAAGCTTCCCGGGTTTCGGCACCATATGTCCCGCGCCCGCTCTGTATTCCTCGCCAGCAAGAAATACACGCAGGACACTCGGATCCTTCTGCAGACAAGCTTTAATGCATTTTACCAGAGTGGAGACTGAGCAGAGACACTAAACCAAGAAAACCATCCCTATATAAAGGCTGACCAGCCGCCTGGGACGTGTTACCCTAAGAATGGCTTCAGCTCCTCAGGCAAAAATGAGCCACGGGATAGGCAGAGATCAAAGGAATGGAGATTACCCAGCGCCAGTGAAGTAATTCACATCTTGGTGTCTTTAGGCACCATTATAATGCAGGAACCGGCTTCCTACACCTGGATACATAGGGCCAACAGAGTAAAAATGTCAATCTTGCCAAAAGCAATCTACAGATGCAATATAATCCCCATCAAAATCCCAACACAGAAAGAACAATTCTCAACTTTGTATGGAAAAGCAAAAGACCCAGGATAGCCAAAACAACCCTGTACAATAAAGTAACTTCTGGAGGCATTACCATTCCTATCTTCAAGCTCTATTACAGAGCTATAGTCCTGAAAGCAGCTTGGGTTTGGCACAAAAATAGACTGGTCTACCAATGGAATAGAGTTGAAAACCCAGATATTAACCCACACACCTACAAATACTTGATTTTTGACAAAGAAACTAAATTTATATGATGGAATAAAGAAAGCATCTTCAACAAATGGTGCTGGCATAACTGGATGCTGGAATGTAGAAGATTGCAGATTGATCCATGTCTATAGCCATGCACAAAACTTACGTCCAAATGGATCAAAGACCTCAACATAAATCCAGCCACACTGAACCTATTAGAAGACAAAGTGAGAAATACCATTGAATTAATTGGTACAGGAGACTACTTCCTGACCATTACACCAGTAGCACAGACACTGATATCAACAATTGATAAATGGGACCTCCTGATACTGTTCTGTAAGGCTAAGGATGCAGCCAGTAAGACAAAATGACAGCCCACAGACTGGGAACAGATTTTCACCAACCCCATATCTCACAGAGGGCTGATCTCCAAAATATACAAAAGAACTCAAGAAGCAAGTCTCCAAAACACCAAACAATCCAATTAAAAAGTGGGGTACAGAACTAAATAGACAATTTTCAATAGAGGAATCTAAAATGGCTGAAAGGCACATAAGAAAGTGTTCAACATCCTTAGCCATCAGGGAAATGCAAATCAAAACAACTCTGAGATACCATCTTACTCCTGTCAGAATGGTAAAATCAAAAACAGCAATGATAGTTTATGCTGGATAGGATGTGGAAAAAGGGGAACACTCCTCCACTGCTGGTGGGAGTGCCAACTTGTACAGCCACTTTGGAAATCAGTATGGGACTCCTCAAGAAAATGGGAATCAGTCTATCACAAGATCCAGCAATTCCACTCCTAGGCATATACCCAAAAGAAGCACATTTATACAACAAAGACATCTGTTCAACGATGTTCATAGCAGCACTATTTGTAATAGCAAGAACCTGGAAATAACCTAGATGCCCCTCAACTGAAGAATGGATAGAGAAAATGTGGAACATTTACACAATGGAGTACTACTCAGTGGAAAAAAAAACCAATAGAATCTTGAAATTTGCAGGAAAATGGATGGAACTAGAAGAAACCATTCTGAGCAAGGTAACCCAATCACAAAAAGACAAACAGGTATGTACTCACTCATACGTGGATTTTAGATATAGACTAAAGGATTACCAGCCAACATTCCACACTGCCAGAGAAGCTAGTAAACTAGGAGGACCCTAAGAGAGACATACATGATCCCCTGGAGAAAAGGAAAGGGTCAAGATCTCCTGAGCAAATTGGGAGCATGGGAGGAGTGGGGAGGGAGCTAGGAGAATGAGAAGGGGAGAAGAAGAGGGGTAAGGAAGACATAAGTGAGCAGAAAGGTTGAGTTGGGGGAGGAATAGAAGAAAACAAGAAAGGAGATACCATAATAGAGGGAGACATTTTAGGTTTACAGAGAAGTCAGGCACTAGGGAAAAGTCTGGAGATACACAAAGATGACACCAACTAACAATTTAAGCAACAAAGGAGAGGCTACCTTAAATGCCCTCCCCTGATAATGAGATTGAGGACTGTCTTATATGCCATCCTATAATCTTTATCCAGCAGCTGGTAGAAATAGAAGCAGACACCCACAAGTTATCACTGAACTGAACTGGAATCCAGTTGCAGAGAAGAACGAGTGATGGGCAAAGGGGTCCAGACCAGGCTGGCAAAACCCACAGAAACAGCTGACCTGAACAATAGGGAGCTTTTGGTCCCCAGACTGATAGCTGGGATACCAGCATGGCACTGATCCAGACCCCAGGAACTTGGGTTTTAGTGAGGAGACCTCGGAAATCTACGGGACCTCCTGTAGTATTCAGTACTTATCCCAGGCATAGGTGTGGACTTTGGGAGCCCAATCCACATACGGGAATATTCCTTGAACCAAGACACACAGGGGTGGGCCTAGACCCTATCCCAAAGGATGAGACTCTGATGACCCCCTATGGAAGGTCTCACCCTCCCTAGGGAGCAGAAAGAATATGTGATAGGTAGGGTTTTAGTTGGTGGGGGGGTGGTAGGGGAGAACGAGAGGGAGTGGGAACTGGGATTGACATGTAAAACAATCTTGTTTCTAATTCAAATGAAAAAGAATAAAAAAATTGATGTCAAAACTAAATATATATATACATATATTTACACACACACACACACACACACACACACACACATATATATATATATATATAATATATATATATATATATATATACTATTTTGCTCTGTACTTTGTATGACCTGAAGTAACCATGGAAACTCTTAAATCTGTGGCCTTCAACCTTATAATCTGCCCTTTTAAAAGCTTCTTTTTGTGGCTGGTTGGCATCTCATTCGCCCGCCATGCAGTAAGATTCTAGCTAGCCAGCCTGAAATAAAAAGAAACTTTTTGCTTTTGCATCAAAGTGTCAACTCCTTGGGTTAGTCTCTGGGCTCCTCGAACCTGGCACAACATTACAAAGCTCTAATTGGTGCTTCTTGTTCTGTTTGACCCAAGCATTCCTTTAGCTCTGCTTTGTTTCTCCTATGTCAATAATGCTGGCTACTCCTTCCATTTCAAGGCATGCTTACTTACTGTCCTTTCTTACTGTTCTTACCAGAAAGTGTTGACCTCAAATAGCTACAAACAAGATAGTTTGAACCCCTTCAGGTTCTTAATCAAACATTAGAAGTCCTCTTGAACCTTCAAAACTGATGCCTAACTCCAACCTGTTTTTTCTCCAAGAGTTTATCAGCCTAGTGTAGTCATTTATTAGTTTATTGCCTATTGTCCATTAAGATATAGGCCTCAGGCCACAGAGATAATTCACTGTGTAAACACACCTGACACTAACACTGTCAACCTGAGGTCAATACCCAGGACCCATACAGTGGTGAAAGAAAGAAAGAAAGAAAGAAAGAAAGAAAGAAAGAAAGAAAGAAAGAAAGAGGGAGGGAGGGAGGGAGGGAGGGAGGGAGGAGGGAGGGAGGGAGGGAGGGGGGAGGGACAAACAACAATTTTCTGCAAATTGTCCTTCTACCTGTACATGTATGTGAGCACACACACACACACCACACACACACACAACACACACACACACACACACACACACTAAGTAAGTTTAAAAAAATTACAAGTTTCTTGGTGTCAGGAATTTCTGGATCTTTTATTCATTTTTCCAAGGTTTGGTACAACCAATATTTTTTGGAGATTCATGAATTCCTAGGTTATTTTTGTAAGAATTTGGTTAATATTCTTCATGATGCTTTATTTACACTCAAGAAAATAAATTATTATTTATGTGTGAACGATTGGAGCAGTCTTGTTAGTACATATTATTTTCAGTTCTACCAATTTAAGAGTTTAGTGCCATTAATTTTTAATCCTCTTAAAACATTTACATCGGGGCTGGAGAGATGGCTCAGAGATTAAGAGCACTGGCTGCTCTTCCAGTGGTCGTGAGTTCAATTTTGAGCAACCACATGGTAGCTCGAAACCATCTATAATGATATCTGGTTCTGCAGGCATACATGCAGGCAGAACACCGTATACATGATAAATAAACAAATCTTAAAAAAACATTTATATCATCAGTTAAAAATAATTTCACAATAGAGAACTTAGTTTGCATGGAAACCCCATGATGCCTGGGGTTTCAATAAATTCACCAAGATGAAATCCATGTACATGCTGATGACCATTGCTGGGCGTCAGTTCACTTTTATTACCTGAATGGTACGTATTGACGCAACCTTTATCACCAGAGAGATTAACATAAAATCACTGAGAGTTTGCCAAAAAGGTAAATGTTCTCAGATATGCAAACAGGAAAGGAAAAGATTTAACTGCCTCAGCACATCTTAGTATTTCTTAGTGAAATGTTAAGCAGTTGAATCAACATTTAGAAGATTTACATCAACCCAGGAATTAATTTGTGAAAAACTCACACAGCTTCAAATATCTAGTTTTAAAAAAACATAGCACTTTGCCTGTCATCCATGTCCACCACTCAGTAGATACGGGAGGCTACTGGATCCCTTTCTTAGGATTGCTAAGAGAACCACAAACTGGGAGGACAAATATGTGATCACAATGTCTCATATCTGCATTTCCCTAGCTTCTGGACCCTTCCATCAACTTCTAGTATAGCATACTTTGCCTTGGAAGTGCAAAACTCAAACCTCTGCTTTCCTTATGCCATGTCTGTCTGCTTATGTGGCTCTATGGTCATCTGTTTATCTTATTAAAATGTCAGTCATGTTAGATTAGGGACCCAACTCACCTCCACACAATTAGTTATATTTGCAACTAGCCTCTTTCTTAAGAAACCTCCTTTTTGAATTACTCAGAGACAAGACTTCAAAATGTATTTTGAGACGATAGTTGGGATATTCATCAATCTGATTATAGAGGTAGTCTAGTTCGGGCATCCTCTCTACTATTGCTAGGAGTCTTGGCCAGGGTCCTCCTTGTAGATTCTTGGGACTTACCCAAGATGGAAGGAGGCAAGGTGGGGAGGGGTGAAGGGGAAACTGTGGTTGGAATGTAAAATGAAATAAAAATTAAGAAATGGAAAAAAATGTCTTTTGTGAGCCATCAGGGGAATATTTCAACCCAAACACTTGCCTACCAACAATGTTTGACAGCTGATAGCTTCTTACTACTCAAAACAGTCTAGGTTGGTTTCTGGGTTTTTGTCTTCTGTGTAACCAGCTACTCAGTAGTCTCCTTTGCAAATTTCAGCCATTCCCAACTTGTAAATAATGGAAAGCCTTAAATGTATGTCTTCAGATCACTTTCACCATTGGTTGACATATATCCCCATAGAAGAATTCACAGATATTTATGGCTTTGTGTTTTTTGGAGACTTTTCCCTTAAACTGGATAGCTAGATATATAGATAGATACAGATTGTTCTTGTATATACATTTTATAATATATATATATATACAAATATTATATATACAAGAGAGATCATATTTATAAATGTTTCCACTTGAATAGATACCTCAAACTTAGAAAATTCAAACAAAAACTCTATGAAGGCCAAGGGCAACCCTCCAAATCACAAAAATGATTACTTCATCCTTTCAATTCTAGTCTCTCCTCCTCTTCCTCCTTCTCTCCCTCTCTTTCCCTTCCTGCACTCCCTCTATCTCCTTATTACATGATAAGATCCATCCGAAAATATCTCTACCTCATAACTTCTCACCTCTTCCATTACTACCATTTCTGCCTCTCTCTCTCTCCCCAATTACCACAGAAGTTTCCTGATGAGTTTCAGTGCATCTACACTTATTTCTTTCAATTGGTACTTAACACATTAATTAGCAAGAATGTTTCTATGAAACGGCAATGTGTTGCTGTTTCCCAGCCTAATATCCTGTAAAGGCTTTTCCTTTCTTTCTAAGTAGTTAACAGTGTCCTCACAGTGGCCCAGACTCCTCTTCTCATCCATCCCTCAAACATGCAGCTTCCCTTAAGTCCCTCTTCTGCCTTAGAACTGATTTCTCCCACTGCCTTACACTCCCAGACACATCTATGACTCTCTCCTGTCAATTCTATAATGAGCACTTCTCTAATAAAAGTCATTCTTAAGTCATTCACTGCTGCATAATGCACTACAAAAAATAATATTAGTTATATAGTTATATTTATCTCCCTAGTATGTTGTTTTTCTTGCTTTTTCTACTGGGCAACATGCTCTAAGAAAATGGAGATTTTTCACCTCTCCCTCTATACTTTCTCTCTCTCTCTCTCTCTCTCTCTCTCTCTCTCTCTCTCTCTCTCTCTCTGTGTGTGTGTGTATGTGTGTGTGTGTGTGTGTGTGTGTGTGTGTAGACAGGGTTTCTCTGTGTAGCTTTGGAGTCTGTCCTAGAAATAGCTCTTGTAGATCAGGCTAGTCTTGAACTCACAGAGATCTGCCTGCCTCTGCCTCTGAAATGCTGGGATTAAAGGTGTGTGCTGTCACCAAAATGCTAAATATTTACAAATCCAAAATGCTATAATATTTACAGGACTGTTAAAGAAAGTTAAGAATAATTATATCATATGAACTATATTTTTTCTTTTAATTACTATTAGATACCCCCAAATCCTTTCTAGTTGGACAAAGATTCTTGTTAGCTATTTTATTTCTTCTGTGTCACCTTAAGTAGTAAGATTCTTCCCTTGTTTAATCTTTTGTTCTCCTTAATATAAGATTAGAGTCCATATAGTCATTTCAACACACCAATTCAGCCTATCCTTCTGTCAAATGTAAATGTCTTTGGTACTAATTTTATACTTTATATTAAAGTTTTATCATATATAAAAGGTTAATCTTTTATACAAAAGGTTAATTTTTATTCTCTGTCCTATTGAATACTTATCAGAAGTTTAATCTCCCCTAGACACATTTCTTTGAATATTTATAGCAATGGCCCTGAATAATATAACAAAATCCCCTGATGCTCTTGGCCTGCCACATCTCAAACAGGTTTTTTAAAAAGTGTCAGTCAGCTTTATGGCATTAACCAAGTCCCATAGATTGAGTACATCTTGAAGACCCTAATGTTACCTTGGAAAGTACTCATCGCCACCCATCACTGAGTGAAAAGGATTGTCTCTTGGACTCTGATTCACTTGGGTAACAGGATATAGCAAGGCTGGGATCTGGGAGCTTTGCTGGGCCCTTTGGGAAACAAGAGGTGCTTGCTGGTCATCTTTGATGCCATGACTACGACAGGGCTGACTTCTGGGGCATGACTCTGCACTGAGAACACTCATCTGTGTCTGTCTCTCTCTCTCCCACTCTCCCGGCAGGGAGCAATACAGGGCCATCACTGCAGATTATGTTACTGCCAAGACAAACCACCCCATGGAAAAATCCATGTTCCCCTTTGAAAATGCCTGTTTGAATTTACAGGGCTCATTGACATTGATGTTCAGTTTTATTCTTTCAACAATATAACCAAGTTGTGCCACTCTATACTATGACAACATACCTTAGTCATTCAAAAAGACTGGGAAAAAACTGAGACCCAAGGCCTCCTCTAAACTTGTTTATGCCCAGTCATACCTATATTTTAAGGATTGTGACACTACTCTCAACTAACCATGAGGCAGAAGAATCATGCCAAAAATTTTGGCAGGGGCAGTGCTTTCATTATGATACACAATAAAAGGAAATTAAGGGTGATAGAGGTTAAATAGCTTTAATCTAGATCATGCTAGCAACAGAATATCTTCAAACACATACACAAACATATATGTATGTACGTAGTACATATATATATATATACATATATATATATATTATTTAGTATATATATTTTCAGATACTTTGTGCATATTTGAAATTTAGGCCAGTAAATATCTGAGAATCTATAACCAAACAGGAGTTTGACAAATTCTAATCAATAGTCTAACTTCCTTGATTCAATTATTTTATGTCATCACAGTCAAGGACAATTTAAAGGCTGGATGCTCTAGAATAATGAATGATGCCCTACTATGAAGAGATGGTGGTGCTTCCTGAACAATGTCTTTATACAAGACAATTCCTTCTTCATATAGTGGCTCCTTCTACTTTTTAAAATCATAATATGCATCTTTGGATTCATGCAGTGTCTTTCTCTCCCTTCTATACACAAACTATTCTCTGAGGTTTAAGTTTCTAAAAGATAATGGTTTTGTCATATATGACAAGTCAAGGGCCCAGTTATCTGGCTTCTGATTTATAAATCCTCTGTGAATTGCTGAGTTGATGGGAAAGGTTGGGAAATGGAATCATAAGCTTCTTGCCATAAATTAGTGCATTGGTGTTTTCTTGAACTAGGAAAGAAGGATACAAGTAAGGAAACAGGCCCCCAGATGCTGGTAACAATCAGAGTCCAAACAGAATTTGGTTAAAGCAATTAAGAGAAGCCAAATATGTGTGCCATAATTCCCAAGTTTTTTCTTTAAACACAATGCCCACTTTTTAAAAATTTTTTCTGTGCATTGATATTTTGCCTGCTTGAATGTCTGTGTGAGGGTGTCAGATCTCCTGGAACTAGAGTTACAGACAGTTGTGAGCTGCCATGTGGATGCTGGGAATTGAACCTGGGTCTTATGGAAGAACATACAGTATTCGTTTATCATCCAAAATTTCTATCTTAGTTTTCTCTCTGTTGCTGCAATAAAATACTTTAAAACTTAATCCAGGCCTCCAAGGCTGCATATTTTTCAGAACAAGCTCCTACAGAGCAATCCAATGAGATCTGAACATTCAATGCCTTTTCCAGGTAAAACTTCTACATATTTACACACACACACACAAACACACACACACACACACACACACACACACACACCAAAAGCAAACCCACAGTTAAGTTCCCAAGTATACCACAGCAACACCCTACTTCTCCTGGTACCAATTTATGTTCTGGTTGCTTTTCTGTTACAGAGTGCTGAAAAAAAAAAAAAAAAAAAAAAAAAAAAAAAAAAAAAAAAAAACACTCAACCAAAGCAATGCAGAGAAAAGACAGTTTATTTACATTATACTTCCAGTTTGCAATATGTCATTGAGAGAATTTAAGATAGGAACTCAAGGCAGAAATCTGAGGCAGACACCATGCAGGAACCCTGGTTTCTGGCTTTCTCATGGGCTTTGCACCAGGATCATGTTTAATGAGCTTCTTTATACAGTACAGGATGAACTGCCTACTGATGGCACCACCGGCAGCAGGCTAGGCTTTCCCACATCAATCACTAATCCAGACAATCTCTCATAGAAATGGCCATAGACCAGTCTGTATTGGATCATCCATCGACTAGGACTTCCCCAATGACTATAAACTGTGTCTAGCTGACAAGTAAAGATTATACTATAATCTGTAAATCTGTCTTCTTTATATTCATTCCTTTTTCCTTTTGCCATGCATCCCAAAGCTTCAGGAAAGCTAAGGCTGCTACAGCACATGTCCATTCAACTTTCAGTCTACCACATTCCCCACCATAGGATCAAGGAAGTGTGCCCATCAAGGAACAAAGGAAACTATTGCTAATGAAGCAAAATTTTCTATCTTCATGTATTTGGAATTAAATAATTTATATTTAGCTAAAATATACTTCATTAAACAACTGCTCAATTATTAAACCCCTTCTGACATGTGACAGCCACTCACTTATCTGATGATGATTGTAAGGACCTTTCAGTTTCATTATTCACTGGGATTACCATCCCTTGACTGTAACAATTCCTCATGTCAAGCTACCATAATTGCTTTCTTCTGAACATCCAGTTTTAAAATACATCTTCTGTGGCAATCAGAACTGAAGACATTAACTGAAAAGTAGAATATTCTTGTTTGTTTGTTTGTTTTTCAAGACAGGGTTTCTCTGTGGCTTTGGAGGCTGTCCTGGAACTAGCTCTTATAGAGCAGGCTGGTCTCGAACTCACAGAGATCCACCTGCCTCTGCCTTCTGAGTGCTGGGATTAAAGGCATGAGCCACCAACGCCCAGGTGAAAAGTAGAATATCCTTTCCCTCATTCTACAATATTTTCCATTAATAAATCCTATAAATTTTCAGTGTGATCACCCCCAAGTTGTTATATAATGGTTGGGGGTGACAGCCTTGTTCTTCTGATACCCTAAAGCACAGGCATGTATAAACATTTTAATAAGTATGCTGTATACTGAACAAATTCATATGGTCTTAAATTTTTATTGGGTAAAGTATTGAAGGGGCCAGCTGCCCCTTTCGGCAGCCATGATAGTAACATGTGCTCTCCATGACCTTGCCTTGGTCACTAAGAGTTCAGATGTCTGCCTCGCTTTATGGTTCTGGGTATGCTTTATGGACAAGTGCACAGCAATGATGCACAGAGCATAGCAACCACCCTGGGAGGGCCTATGGGCCATAACAACCAATTGGCCAATCAACACAGGGCAAGTCCTCCAAGCCTGGAGGCACACCAATACTGAGCCTGTGCTTACCCCTAAACACTCCCCTTAAGCTGCCCTACAAGATCGCTCTGCAGCCAGTTGGAGCTGTCTTTGCTAGCCATCTGCCATGGCTGGTGGGTGAAAGACCCGAGCTAACATGGGGTTAGCTCATTAAACAACAATAAAGCCTCATGCAGCTTGCAGCAAGTTTTCAAATCTGCCTGGTCTTTGGGGTGACCAAGGTCCTGGGCTGGGACTCCGGAGGCCTGAGTTTTCCCGGGGTCTAACAGTATGGCAGAAAGAGTTTTTAAAAAACTCTTTAAAGGGATAAAAATAGAAAGGAGACTGAGAAGCAGTGGGGTATAACAATCACACTCTATGACTAATTCCTATTGAGGATGCCACCAAACAAAGTGATGAGAGATATTTCTGTCCAGAGCCAGGAAAATTCCATTAGAGGATTTCTCTGGGTCCAAACCTCCAGTTCTAGTAACTGGGAGCTTCCATCTACAATTATATTGCAGATGCCAGCTAATCTGCTATTGAATGGCATAGCCTCAGTGGAGAATGCCTCCTAGTTTGCATCTCTACAGAACTAAGCATTTGAATAGGCCTTCACAAGGGCAGAGGGCTAAGTCTAGTGACTAGTGAGGACAGATGGTTAGGAGGTATTGGTCTACAGGAAAGGGGTTGGTTGAAAGAGATCTACTGATAGGGTCTAGCAAGATGGAAGAGAAGTGGTCTCAGGGTCAGGGAAGCATGGTTAGGAAACAGCCAGGAAGATGCTGAATAAAGAAGAGACTCCAGTTTTGCAACATGGAACTGAGAGCTCTCTAAAGATGACAAGATGCCTATGTCTGGTCTTTAAATATGTTGGGTTACTGGGAATTTCCAAGTCTACGTACACTCCCCAACTTGGGCCCAACTTCATGGCTTCCGTGGTTTGGGGCTGAGACATGCTGGGCCACGACATATTTCTATTACCTTCAAGTTTCTGGGATATCTGGTGACTGTTTTAATTTATAGAGAGTGTTGTTGTTGTTTTTAAATTGATGTCACTGATTCATTTCATCACTACAAAATCACATTTTAATTTATTCCTGGTAAAACTGTCTGGGTTAAGTGTTCTCTCTGTTCAGATATTTTGAAATGTATTATTATTCATCATCTTTGAAGGGGTGAAAATGTTATCTCTTATCATGTAGATCACTCATGTCACAATTTTCAGGAACCATGTTGATGGGAATGGGGCAGTGAACAAGGTCTTGTGCACCTTTTCACTATTTTGAGCTGAAGCATTAATCACTTTCATCTGGGGAGTTACAGTTCACACGGTCAGGGATGAGGCACACCTCACATCCCCACAAATTCCAGGCTTGCTAATCTTGTTCATTTGACCCTGAACAAGGTATCTTGGCTGTTTCATGTTTTCTAACAGCCTTGTAACTCAAACAAACAGAGAAGCCAGATGCAGTCATATGCTTTTCTTTAGTAACTCTGTGCTGGATCATCTGAGTGTTTCTGCAATTCTTGTATGCTTAAAAGGACTCATTTATTTTAAAAAAATCTGTAAATTTATCTTTCCCCAGTACAACTTAAATGTTGTATTGATTGTAGTTCTTCCTATAATCTAGCAGCCATTACTTTTGTGTGACTTTTCCTGTGGTTGCATGTTTTCATGGATATATGTCTTAACTTTTGATAAGGTTTGTATACTCCTAGTATACTCCTATGGATAAGCCAATATATACATCCCTGGAGTAGCCCATCAAATTCCATAGAAGATGATTATATGGTTTGATTGATGGATAACATCATCTGATTTCTACTTACTGGCAAATCAGATCAACAGGAGGATTATAAATCACACCCACACATTAGAACAGGATTTGGGGTTATTTTAAATGTTTTCTTAAGTAGAGAGAGAAGCAAGGGCCTTTTTGAAACTCTTACTAATTTCACACTAAAAAGTAGTGTTTGTCACCAAGTAGCTGGACAATTGGGAACAGATGATGGAAGGGGAACACAGTGAAGGGACCAGCTCCCCATTTTGACAGCCATAACAGCCAAACACACACTTGCCTGACCTTGTCTTGGTCACTAAGGTCAGATGCCTGCCACTTTCGGCAGCCATAACAGCCGAACACATGCTTGTCTGACCTTGTCTTAGTAACTAGGGGGTTAGATGCCTGCCTCATGGCAAGGAACCACTCAGAAGTTAGCTGGTGGTGCTGTGCTTTATGGTTCTGGGTGTGCTTTTTGGACAAGTGCACAGCAATGGCACGCAGAGCATAGCAACCACCCTGGGAGGGCCCATGGGCCATAACAACCAGTTGACCAATCAACACAGGGCAAACCCTCCAAGCCTGGAGGCATACTAATACTGAGCCTGTGCCTATCCCTAGACACTCCCCTTATGCTGCCCTACAAGATCTCTCTGCAGACGCTTCAAGCTGTCTTTGCTAGCCATCTACCAGGATGGGTGGATGAAAGACCCCAGCTAACATGGGGTTAACTTGTTAAACAACTATAATAAAGCCTGGTGTAGTTTCCATCAAGCTTTCGCCTCTGCCTGGTGATTGGGGACTGTCGTCCTGGGCTGACATCCTGGAGGCCTGAGCTTCTGGGGGTCTTACAACAGAATGACATATACTAGCAAATAGAAAACAGAGTGTCCCTGAAATAACAGGATCGCATGATTAGGTTTCCTTCACAAATACAAATCATCCAGAAATGAGCATCTTTGCCAGGGGTGCCTCACTGCTTAAGAGCTCTTGCTGCTCTTGCACAGGGCCTGAGTTTGGTTCCCAGCACCCAAAGTGGGTTAGTTCACAAGTGCCTGTAGCTCCAGCTCCAAGAATCTCATGTCTTCATCTGGCTCCCAAAGGCACTCATATATAGAAGTACATATACACATAGACACACCAATAAAAAAAATGAATAACTTTTTAAGGTCCTCCAAATTTTTAATACTATATAACACATTTCTTTTTATATAAGTATACATATATTGCCTTCTTAGAATATCATAGATATTCTAAGACATTTATACCAAATATGTGTCAAGCACATCTCAATTTACATATAACTCTGAAACAGGTAATGACCACTGCTATTGTCCTTACTTTATAGGTAAGTCTTGAATAGATTTTGTCATTTTCCAAGAGCAGAACTAAAATAGAAAGCAAACCCAGGGTTCATTATATCACACTGTTCCCTACATAATGATCACAGAAATCATAACAGAAAAATATAGGATTGCAAACTGATGTTTAAAATGGCGGTGTTGTTCCTTTTATTTTTTTTTCAAATGACAAGTCATTTACCCGACATATCAAGATGTGATCCTAAATCATTTTTGCAAACTAAAATTAAATATATATGTATAATTTATTTAAATTACCACATAGCTCTGTGAATGAGGTTCTCAAATTAGACATTTTGACTACATTAAGTACACATTGCTTAGGTGAAACCTGGCTTACAGAAGAACGATCTAAATGAGCCATTTGTTTATCATTTGGTGGTTGAACCCTTTTATACCTTGGATATTACATATATATTTTTGGATGGATATGTTAAGTTCTTATAGTTTTATAATTCAATGAAAATGTTTGAAAGATATATGACATAATCTGAAAGACAAGGTGAGGGGAGCAAGTGAAGTCCTGAGTGTATGTGCATTGTGTGGCATGGCCATGTAAGGACCCCAATGCGCAGTGCCATGGACATGTCAAAGCCTTCTCCAGGCTAGGCTCAGAGAAAATCAAAGTCTTCCTTCCTGGTCCATGCAAATGTAGACAGTATGTGCAGACAATTCCCACTCTAGCTTTCTTGCCACAGATGTTTACACCCTGAAGATTGTTCCCTGCAGAGTCTGATCCTACCAGAGTAGTTAAACCAGTCTTTGTGCAGATGTCAATAATAAGCCTGCTTCATTGTTTATCTCCATGCAATAACCCCACCTCCCTGTTCAACTGTATATAATAACCACACTGAGCTTCTAGTCTCTGAGGTTTCTGAATCACAGAGCCTGACCCACCCGATCCCAGCTTTTCTGTGTCTATAGGTTTGTTATTTCTTCATCCCCTTGTATTACAAATCAGGTCAGTCATTTGAGCAGTGCAGGACAAGGCATTCAGGAAACCTCAATTGTTTTTATGATGCTTTCTTTCTTAAGCTACTTGGTGACTACAGGGCTTTCAATACATTATTTTCAAAGCCTTTTTATGTAGCTAAAATATGTAATAATGAAGGATTATAATAGGCCATTGGTAGTATGAATGTTACTTAAAGAATTTTAAACAGAGAAAGTAACAAAAACAATCTAAAGTATCCATGCATTTATTTAAAACCTATGTTTACCAGGAATACATTTCCTCTGGTAGCTGTCTTCAGAAAAAAATAATAAAAAGGGGGGGAGCATTAGGAGAACGGAGGGGCACTCATATTCTAGAGAGGTCAGTAAATAGCAACCCCACTAGCATGTCCCTCCAAAACATAGTTAATTAAATATAAATTATTATTCATCAATATTACAATCCTTTGGGATTCATATTTTTTAATTATAATGAGTGTGTGTGTGTGTGTGTGTGTGTGTGTGTGTGTGTGTGTGTGTGTCACATTCCTTTTTATTCCCATAGAGGTCAGAGGAAGACATTGGATACCCTAGGACTGGAGTTAAATATGACTGTGAGCTGTTCCATATGGGTGCTGGGAAGCAAGCCTGGGTCCTCTGGAAGAGAACCAAGTGTTTGTTCTTCACCACTGTGCATCTTTCCAACACTCCTAGAATCCTAAACTTCTCATCAGTAATATAGTAAAGGTTGGTAGAGGAAGGGAAGAGGAAACAAATGACATCAAAAGTAAGTCCTGAGATTTCTTCAAAGCAAATATAAAACAGGTGCAATTTTGGAATTTAACAACCATTTAGAGAAATAATTGAATACATGGTATAGCAATTTCCAGAGGTGACAAGATCATGTGAGCTCTCCCCTAAGGATGGGTAAACCCACTAACAGATTTGTAGCTGAATGGGATTCTGGAAGCCACAGGAGGTAGGACTCAAGATAGAAGAAGCCCAGTAAGACCTGAGAGGAGGTCTCTTGAAGAGCTCTCTCTCTCTCCCACTTTCCCTCGTTTTTTGTTTGTTTGTTTGTTTGTTTGTTTCCAACCCTGAAGTAGGGGCTATCTATGGAGACAGGCTCCTACTGTCACAGTATTCTGCATTGCCTCAGGCCCCAGTGCTGGTGGCAACCAACCATAGAAAGAAACATCAAAAGCCAAAAGCCAAAAACATCTTTCTTCCTTTAAGTTTTCTTAGGTCTTTCATTCATCAACAACAAGTTAACAACACAAAACCTCTTCATCTAAAATTTTAAAATAGATTTTCTTTTAATGATTCCTGGGAAATTTCAAAATACCTGAGATTAGCATGTCCACTATCTTGGGAGTTTTTGTTGTTACTGCTGTAACAAATTGGCAGGCATTTAGCTGTGTAAAACAAGACAAATTCATTCTCTCTCCTTACCACCTTCTTCCTATGTATCAGCCGTCTAGGTGGGTCAAGATTATTTCTTTGTTCTAGAATTTAAGAACCCAAATCCACATGATGAATAATATGGCTTTTATTTAGAGGTTCATGGGGGAGAATCTATGTACACATTCCCTGGGTAGTTGGCTGAGTTCAGTTCCATGCTGCTATGGAACTGCAAATCGCTCTTTCAATGTGGCTGCCAGTCAGGAGTCATTCTGAGTTCCCCAAGCCACCCCCACTGCCTGACTCAGATGTCCTTCCTCTAGCTACACCTCCTGGTTCCTTCCTATCTCCTCTGGCTCCTCTCTGGGGGATTCTTGTGCTTTCTGGTTCTCCTCATACAGATTTAGGGGATTAAACTGATCTTATCCTGACAGTCAGGACTCATTTACCTTACAGAAAATTCTTTCAAAGCAGTACATTAGTATTTGATTGTAAGAAAGAATGCAAAACTTAAGGAGACATTGAATCCTGCCTAGCACAGAGTATACATGCAATGACAGGCAATGGATGTCACCTGAAGTCTAGAAGTGCCCACACCTCGTCCTCAGGTAACAACCCATTTATAAATGACAAACATAGATACATAATCCAGCATTTGAACTCTTTCTTTTCAACTGCCAATTAGGAAATTATGTCTTCCTTTGTACTTTTGCAATCTGTAAAACATTTTTAAAATTTCTTTGTATGAAATATCTCTAGCATCATTTGATTACTTGAGTAGCTAACTTCATGACAAATAAGAAATTTCTGCTAGGAATTTCAACAGAGGAGGTCTTAGATGTTTAAATAGGTCATGGATTTCTTGGGAGAAGCTATTTGCACAAGAGAAAGAGATCTTCTTTGATTACAATTAAACATGTCTTTTTCCCAAGGAGCAATTATCAGTATAAGTTAAGCACCAAATTGCAAATTCAATTATTCTTAAGTATTTACAAGAGAAACATTAGTTTAAGTATAATCCTTCTGGAAATTAACCACGTAAGAAACACATAAAAATGTGAATCTCATTAGTACAGTTAAAATGTGAGGTGATAGTAAGATAACAATATCCAATATCTGTGTGATCCAAATTAATCTTATACAATTACTGAAAGCCATTTATTGAAATCACCCTTTTAATATCTGAATTTGAGTATAGTAGGTTACCCATTTTGTGATTAGTATCCAAGGAAGAAAAATATCTGTTTTTTAAAATACTCATGAAAGATAATTAAATTAAAAATATATTCTAACATTCCAAATTCTTGCTTTCATTCAACAGACTGCAGAGTCAAAGCATCATTGAAAGGAGAAAATGATCATTCTCTTAAAGTAATCTCCTATTCTGGCTTCAGCTTTTTCTTGTCAAACTCTAATTAAGAATGACGATTATGATGAGTGGTCCACCCCCATCACTGACCTCCGCAGAGTGGCTCAAACACTGAGATTTCCATCCTTATGTCTATTCTTCTGGCAAACAGAAGTGACTGGGACACAAGACTGATATCAGGCTTCTTCAATTTTAGTCTGATTCTGTCACTTGATACACGATTGGTCAGAGACAAATTACCCAGCCTACCACATGCCTCACTTTGTCGGTTCAATGGATTAATAAGAATTTTACCCCTCCTAGAACTGCTATGAGATTGAAATAAGTTGTATAATCAAATACATACATAGTTTATGGAAGTTCTAGACAACCATTTACTAAAATGGACTCAGTAAATGTCAGTGATTATTCTTGTCCTCATATTTCTCTTTTATCTTCCCTTTCTATTTCTATACCTCCTCCTCCTGTCTCACATTGCCAAAGCAGACCATGTAATTTTTATGTTGTTATGTAGCCAATGATTACCATGAATTCTAACCTTTTCACCACACATGATTCCAGGGATTGTTCTTAAATGAAGTCCAATGTTCGCATCCAGAATGTACCAACAAACACCCAGAATCTTTAAGTGCTTGGACTTCCAAACAAAATAAACAGCTTTGACCTTTGAGTTGGGGTCAGCCTAGCTCATCAACAGCAAGCACAGAGGAAAGAGTTGAGAAGAGTCCAGCAACCAGTTCTTGCCTTCTGCTAGTCAGGTGGATTTCTGGGAAGGTATTATCTGTGTTGTAGCCCCATCCTAGCCTTGGATTCCATAACCTTTCAATTCTACACTTGTAGTCCCAAACTATCCTTTCTCTTTTTTTTTTTCTAACTTTGAATTAGTCATGAAACCTGCTTTCCAAAAACCTTCCTGCTAAAGTAGTGAAAATCAAGAGAAAATGTTGAAAAGTAAATCTATTAATACCTTCTAATATGTACCAACATTTTCCAAAAGTCTCCTTCATAGTCGCAACTCATATTTTATTAAGATATTAAAATTCAGAATAAGATTATGGAGAGAAGGCATGATGCGTTTAGTTATTGTAAAGTATTTGACTATAGATGAGGGGGAACATAATTATCTTTTTACATGGACATACTCATTCCCCATCACTATTCACATTGTATAGCCACAACCTTGTGACATATAACTCAGTTATAGTATTTTCAATTTATATTAAAGAATGTTCAGTAGTGTTTTTTTCATTGTATCAGCCACAGGTGTGGAGATGACAGTTTGTACAGTGTTTGGTGGGAAAGCATGAGGACCAGAGTTTGATGCCCAGAACTCACAGAAAGCCAGGCACAATGCTAGGAAAGCAGAGAAACAAGGGGACCCAGAAACTCGCTGGCCAGCCAGTCTAACCAATACAGTGAGCTCCAGATTCAGTCAGAGCCTGTCTTGAAGAAGACTGAGAAGTGGTAGAAGACATTGGACATCGACTTTTGTACTACACACAAATACATATAATCACAAGCTCTCTCTCTCTCTCTCTCTCTCTCTCTCTCTCTCTCTCTCTCTCTCTCTCTCTCTCTCTCTCTCTCTCTCTCTCTGACACACACACACACACACACACACACACACACACACACACACATGCACTCTCTCACACACACATTCACATACCACACATAAAATAAACTCTCTCACACACATACAGAAATTAAATAATAAAAAATATTGTTTTGCTCTAAAATGTTCTTATTTAGGCTATATTCTGAGGAGTTCAGAAGTTCAGGATTTGGGAGAAATTTTATGATGGAATCATTTTCTTTTTCTGGAAGGGTAACTAATGTTCTCAAGGCAACATAGTGGTGAGTTGCATGGCCTGAACTGGAACCTCCATTCTATTTCTGCTTCAGTTTCTTTCCAGATGAGCATATGTCTCAATGAGGACAATGGCCATCAACTACTACAGAGGATAGATTCTCAACTAGTTATTTAATCCACAGCTAATGAGGCATTAAATGTCTACAGATGAAAACAAATAAGATGCAAAATATTTAAAAACTGAATTTATATCATTTGGTATCACTTGAATCAGAGTGTGTAATCACCTTTTTTGATGGTTCCCACCATGCATATCTCTTTGTTAAACATTTCCCAACACTGAGCATTCTTACAGACCAATTACCTGCATTAATGAAATTACAATCTTGACTTTAGGATTGATGTAACTAAAAATCATTGGAAACAGTTTTAAAATTCATTAACAGCTGCTGAGTTCTAAGTGGATCTATTTCATATTTTAGAAAAATAGAAATAGTTTACATTACACTGAAAAAGTAATAACCACAAAATAAAATAGGATACCTTAATAAACAAGGCTTATCACAATATTAAAATTTAAAATAGTTTAAGATGCAAAAGTAGTGGACATTTCTTTATTAAGAGTTACCCCACATCATGGCATTACTGGGCCATGAACCTGTGGATAGAGAGGTCACAGGCCCTAGGGAAAAAAAAACTGAATAATATTATTCTGCTAAATAGACAATATTAAACCAAAATTCAATGACATCATTATAACCATAGATTAATACATCTTTCAACTCTCATAATAGATGTTTCTGTTTGTAGTAGATGGTGATCAACACAGAGACACATATTGGCCATGATACAAAGAATAAGAAACTCCAGAATGCTTAGCCCCAAATGGAACATAACCATTCTTCTCAAGGCTCAGGGATCATTTCAAAAAGGCAAGAACAGAGTAACAGCCAGAAGTGATGGATGGCAAGTTTTCCAGACGCAACAGGGTGGTTGCATGTACAAATTTACAGCATTTGTGAGAGTCTGTGCTAAACTATGCAATCTCAAGGTAGTCTAAATCCCATCATGGAGAGTAGATTGGGCATCAAGTCCCACACTTAGCTGAGGACCTATTGGCAACTGATAATCTCCAGGAGAGTGTAGTCTTTGGTAAGTCAACCACACTCCAATGCAAGGCAACACCTCAGTACTCTTTTGGTAGCACAAATGGATGTGGTGGAGTTTAAAAACAAGGGGGTAGGAAAGTGGGGAGTAAATCTGAAACTGTATGGGGAAGAGACTAACAGTGATCTGGATACATGGCACAAAATACTCAAGGACCTGAAAAAGCTTATCTTTAAGAGATCTGCCATAGAAGTAGACAGCCAACGCAGAATGAACTCACTGGTATGTTCCGGAGATGTTTTCTCTCATTATGCTTTGCTTGTGTACATTTTTACTCTACTTGTCTTTTGTTTATCTATTACAGTTTCCAATTTTGTGTTTTTAAGTGCTGAGTGTGTGTGGTGTGTGTGTAAACATGCCTGCATTCATATGCATTTCTCATGCTTTTTTATTTTTTGTTTTCTGTTTCATTTGTTTTATTCTGGTTTGTTTGATGCTTATTGGCCTATTTTCTTAAGAAGAAAAAGAAGTTAGGAGTTGGATGGGTGTGGTGGTGGGAAGGATCCAGGGGGAGATGAGGGAGGGAAAACTGTCATGTAGAATACACTAAATGAAAATATTATTTAATTAAAAGGTTAAATATATATTGATTTTACTGCTATTTAATAGATGCAAATATCAAAACATCATATGCTACTTCACAGATATGTACATTTTTTCATTTTTATGTATTACAATTAAAAATATACTATAAGTAAAAGATCTGTTATTTGGATGAATGCAATGTATTTATATCTCTTAATAATTCAATTCTTACAATTAAATATATCAAACACAGTTCCATCATTGAAAGAATTACAGAAGAGTCTTTGGGACCATACAAATTAGCTATATACCTTCTTGGCACATTTCAAACTCAACATCAAAATACATAAAAATAAAGAAAGCAGAGCATTCTTTGTTTATTTCAAGCATATTCCAAGCATTTCCTCTGGCTCATTTTAAATGCCAGATTGGAAGTCCAATGCCAGTTTGATTATTGCTTTAAAACATTTTTATATTCTGTTAGGAAGTAAATATGTTTTCCTGTTATTACTGAAGTTTAGAAACATAATAATAATAATAATGCATATTTGAGTTTTCTTGCATTATTAATAACTCAACTCTTGGTCGATTGTTTTAGTCTATAGTCTCAGTTCTTAAAGCAGAGGGATCATTCGTCCTCTGTGATGATGGTTTCTCCTCAACCAATTCATTTAATTCTAAAAGAGTTTATGTAGTGTGTCATGTTTACCTTCCAAGGTTTCTAATGTTGACTGATAATATATTCTTTAAACTAAGGGATAGGAAAATTCCTTCAGGATGTTTCTGATGTTTACCACTATGTCCTTCGATTTAATTCTTGTTGAGGATTTTTTTTTTAATTTTCCCTTTAAACATGGCCACTTTCCATCTCCAAGCCACATAGTGTTTAATAATTAAGGCACTGTTCAGAATGTAGGTCTTCTGTAATTTCAACCTTGCAACTTACTATCTGTTCAAACAAACAAATCCTAAAGTGCTTTAATTTTCTCATCATTCAGAGATAACAAAGTTCCTTTCAAAATTTTATTTATTTTCTTATCTTAGCAACTATATATTCCCTTCCCACCCCTCCTCCTGCTCCACCCCACCTCCTTTTCCACCCCTCCTCCTGCTCCACCCCACCTCCCCACAACCCACTCCCTATCTAAGCCTCCAAAAGGGATTCTGCCAGTTTTCTAGATGACTGTTGCCTCTTAAGTTTTCCCTATGCTGCTGATATGGTATTTAACAAAATCCTCTGTCTACAAGAAAACTACCTCCAGCTGCTTCTCCTTTCTCAAGAGAATACACAAGCAAGATTCTCCTCCACTGATACAATTTCCCCTATCTTTCTAGCATTGCTATAAAATTCACTCATTTATTTTCTGCTTTGTTAGTTATTTCCAGGGGGCCTAGGATACAAAGAAAAACAGTCTGGTCAATAGTCCTATTTTGGATCTTGAAGATGCTAGAATGCTCACTTTCTTTTTCTGGAAGTTGAGTTCATTTAGGAATGGGATATATAGAATAGTGTCATGTGAAGTTACCTGCTTAGCTGAAGTGGTGCAGAGAACTGGATACTGCCATGTTTAAAATCACTGTCAACCTCAATGTAATTATTTTGAGTGTTGTGTTATTTTCCAATTTGCTCAACCTTTTGACCAGTTAATTAAGGGAGATTCTAAGAGTAGAAATAGATGCCTCCATGGTAAAAAAAAAAAAATCAGCCTGAATTTATAGGCACCAGCACAGTTCCTCACTCTGTAAATGTTTGAGTTGCAGCTCATCTTCAAGTCAGATGACAATCAGAACTTAATTCTTTCTGTAGCACCTGGGACAGAGAGAACATACAGAAAAAAAGAAGAGCCAAGGAAACTTAGGGATGTAAACCTGAACCACAGGCGTGATGGTGATGCTAATCCGTGTATCAAATCACAGGGACCACGGGCAGGTCCAACATGTCAGCTACAGTCTACAAAAGCGTGCAGCACCTGTGTCATCAGCAGAAAGCACTTATTTTCTGCAGTTTATCCATGTGAGACTTGGTACTTTTAAAACACACCACACACACACACACATACACACACACACACACACACACACACACACGTACACACACACCAAAAACTTAATTTATGTTATTCCTTTCAGCTTGTGAAATCGATTGGAAAAGCCCAGCAGTGGGGAAGTCAGGATAGAAAGTCTATTCCAGCATGGGCTCCATGTTAGCATGCAGATACGAGTGGAAAGGCAGGGGACTCGTGTATATGAATGAAGTAAGTTCTGCGGGTTCTTCCTGGGTGTCTGTGAGGTTGAATGTCAGGCACCCCAAGCTGCCTCTTGGAATTAATAGCCAGGTGTTATGCTAGTATCTGTACCTTAATCATTAATTATAATGGTGACAGTAGGAATGACAAAAGCTACTAGGACACATGAGCTTGGATGATAAAGGGGAAGCATCAATCACACATGACAGGAAAGCCAAAGGTATCCTCACTTTGCCTGAGATGCTTTCACTGTGACTCCTCAGAGTCTCCTTAACATCAAACTCCCACGGATGGAGATTTCTCCTGTAGGTTTCCCCTCCACTTTCCTCCTCCCTTTCTCTCTTCCTTTTCCTAGGAGAAACAACCAGCCATTATCAAAGAAGTTAGATGAAATAAAAAACCATGTTTCTCTGAAATGTTCACTTTTTTTGGTCAGGTTATAGTATCAACCTATAGATGTGTAGGTTGTGTAGAGACAATTTTTATAAACAAACATAGGGCCTAGACTTACTCAATCAATGAATGTTAAAGTTAGCTCCACCAAGTAATGTTGTCACTAAGCCCACAGTTAATAACCATACTGGTGGCACGAGTTGGCTCACATTCTAATTTTAATATAATGCCTTAAATGGGCTACATATCCTTCCTGATGAAAGCAGGTGATCAGATAGGCTTCCCCCAAAGTATTGGGGCACAAAGACAGAAAAAGAAACATGGCCCACTCACTAGTAGGGAAGACTGGCATAAATGCCTGAACTAGAAGCAGGAATAAGAAATTAACTGCAGACTGGAGGAAAAATAAGTGTTAGGTCCCAGTTTGTTATGGACTTGTAGGGTGGTCATTTAGCTTTTCTGGTGTGCAGATTTATAGTCTGAAAATGACTGGTTTAATCCAGATCAGAAATCCTTAACCCAGGCCCTGCATAAGAGCTTTGAAGAATCTGGAAGGAGGACTAAATAAGGAATGAGCTGGTCATATGTCTCCGAGGGTTACTAAGGAGGTGTTCTCTAAGGGACCTGCTCCAACTCTGGAACAAGGAGGATACACAAAATGCCCTTGGGTTTGTCTATTAAATTGTACAGGTGTAAAATTACCTTAACAAGTTACTATAAAGTTTTTTCAGTGATTCTTATCAGATGACCTACACTTTTCTACATATTCCACTTTGGGAAAGAACTGATATATGACTCCTTCCAACTCTGATCATAGCAGCTGAAAGAAACCAAGGAAGTGACCAAGGTGGAGCATGTAGTACTGAATCATATTCAGATGAGAAATCATGAGACTACAGACTAAGTCCATAGAAGTTATGAAGAGAATAGGACAAATAAGAATGAAGATGAGTATATACGTGTGTGTGTGTGTGTGTGTGTGTGTGTGTGTGTGTGTGTGTGTGTGTAGATATATTCATCTTTCAGGCCCCTCATTTATGTTCTCAGCTTATCTCTCATTGGCCATACTCTGAATGACTTTGCCAGCATTTCCAAATGGTGTTCTTTCAAGACACATCACTGCCTGTGCACAGCACCCAAAACATAGCTATTGACACTCACTAGTACAATGTGGCAAGTGAAAAATATATACAAGACCTCTGCACTTGAGTTGTTTAGAGAAAATTAATTCTCCTGTGCGTGTGTGTGTGTGTGTGTGTGTGTGTGTGTGTGTGTATTACATGAAGAATCAGAACTGGGAATGAAGACAGAGAACAGATATAAAAAGGGAGAGGCATAAAAAAAATCTCAAAGATCACCTTAGTTTTTTCAGAAGTCTTTAGGAGCTGTGTCTTGCCTGATGTTGTAGCTCTAATATTATAGAAGCTTCCTTATATTGGTGGACTATCATCACACATAACATGCTATTCCTGTTATTGGTATGTGTTTATTTTAAAAGCTACTCATTCCAAAGAGCAGATCTCTCTATCTTATCAAGAGTGTCCTGGTGGCTGGAGAGGTGAGTCAGAGGTTGAGAACATTTATTGTTCTTGCAGAGGACTCTGGTTCAATTCCCAGCATCCATAGTGCAGCTCACATTCACTTGTAGCTATTTATCCATATATGGAACATACCTTATCTCCCAATATAGACTGGCATGTCCTTCCCTACCTTCTCACTATTCATTGACCATGACTTTCTTCAGTAACATCTTGAAAGAAAATTATTTTGACCATTTCCCTAAATCCAGCAGCTGGCTTTCCAAACAATTTGAGTAAATAAACAAGCTACTCAATATCCTAACTAGACATCACTAACTAACTAGTGATATAAAACAAACAAGGTAGTGACTCAAGAGTACCAGATACCAGACTGATCATTCAGTAGTGTCGACTGACTGCATGCCTATGCTAAAATAGAGAATGAGGATAAAAGAATTATATTTGTGGAGAATGTGTTTCACAGTAGACAACAAATAATTCTATCTCTACACATGTGAGTATGTGTTTTACTATATGGTTGCAATAATCATGAAACACATAGTGAAGAATGCCAGAGTGTTTTAGAGGGCTAGGAAAAGAGTATTAAACACTAAAAAGCATTAAGAAATGTATCAAAGAAAGTATCACTAAGATCATTTGAACAAAGAAATGACAGAGGAAGCTAGGTAGATAGTTGGGGAAAAGTGACTTACATAAGATGAAAGCCAATTGTCAAGTTTCTGTAATAGAAAAAGAAATGATTCTAGATGAAGTCAGAAACAAGAGAGGGAAAGTGGTAAATTATAGGTCAGTGTAAGGACTTTATTTTTGTCTCTTGGTAAAGTAGGAATAAATTGGAAGCCTTTGAGTGACCTGCTGTGTCCTGATTTTATATGCCATGATTATGACACATATATAGAAAGTATTATATATTATGGAAAAGCAGGTCTTGAAGGACACCTAGGACTTAACCTGACCTACTGAGAAACATTAGAACAGGAATATTCCTAGAGAACTATGGACAAGGACTGAAACAAGAATAGAAAAATATTGGAGACAAGCAAGTTAACATAGAAGCTAGGCAAATGAGAAGACAAGGGACTAATAAGAGGAAGCTGAAGAGGTAGACAGAAAAAGAGAAAGAAGTTCATTTTTAGCCCAGAACTTTGAAAACAATGATCATGTGGGTCGGGTCCTGTATAGCCTCATATGCTACCTGCATGGCAGCAAGCAGATGTCTAAGTGTTGATGTGGACACTGTGTAACAATGTTGGTGCAGCAGTTTGCACATGACTGGAGAGAAGGGTTTGAATGCGCACTTACGAAAGGATGCACCAGACGTTAGGTCTTCAGCATGTCATAGAGCATTTTCTAGACGAATTACTCAGTTCTCTATCATTTTAGAGGAAGAGGAAAGTGGCTGCTTCTCAAAAATGAGACTTTGGGAAGCAATGCCCATTACCATGGCTGCTTCTGCTCTGGATGCTCTAGGTAGCTGCTTCAGCTCTTGTTTGGAAACTGACTTTTAATGCCATAGAATATGCCTGGGGATCCAAACTGGAGACTAATTATTGTTGTATAAATAGGAGGGTATAGGTTAGAGATGATCTCTAACATTCATTTATTGATTCTTACCAAAGGAGATTATGAAATGATTTGTCTGCCAATGAATTTACATGACAAATTATACTCAAAGGGGAAAGAATCAACAACAAAAAAACAAGACAAATATTATTGGTGCCTTGACTTAAATAAAGTGATACATTTCTCTAGTCCTCCCCAGGCAGCTCAGGATCTTGTAGCATGAGGGATTTTTAGCATTTTCACTGCTAAAAGACTTAATAAAGGTGCAACATACCGTACCTTTCACTCTGCCAGGCAACCCAACATTCTAAATAATACCGAATGTTTGCCAATAGTCAGAGGAGGCACTCCAGGGGTTTCTTAAAAGATTTCCTCTTCTACTCCCCTCAGACTGATTTTAACCTAAAATTGATTTTTTTCTTTTCTTGTCTACAAGGTCTTTTTCTGGTTTGTTTTGATTTCTCCTGAAAAAGGCTTTTCAGAGCTCTTGGATTTTAATGGAATTTATTGTTGGGTGCTTGATAGCCAAAAGGCATATGCTTGGATCACAGGGAAATTGGCAATTTTCTCCACAGATGCACAGCAGCACACTAGCACACTAGCACAAGGGCCCAGCAACCCCCATCCAGCAGGGGTGCTGAGTCCTTCACAGTTGAGTGTCAGAATCCTGTGTACACACCAGCTTTCCCACTGAAGTTGGTTCCGGTTAAGTTTCAAAGCAAATATCTGCCTTTTGCTGGGTTGATGTAAATTGCTACCAAATGACTCATTATGGTTGGAAATTTCAGTAACTATATAAAATTGAAGGGGTCCTGCCTCATTTTCTGTGTGGGAGCAACTTTGGAACTCACTCAGTGGCCTCCAAGACTATTTCTTGAGTCATTTTATGTGGGAGTTATATAACATATATGTACAAGAACTAAACACCTTAATTAAAATAAGGAAATGTTATTGTTTATGACTTAGTGGACATTAAAGATATAGGCTTTTTTCTGAAAACTGACCCTCTGGGGGTGCAGTGTAAAAGGTCTGAAAGTGGGGAGCCTGAGAAAGAACTCCATAAGATGTACTTGATAAACAGGCAACAAAGCAAGCCTGCCCTAAAGTCCCTAGTGAATTTCATTATGAGTCTCATACAGTTTCGCTGTCAACATCTCTATGTTGAAATACTTTCAATAATCAAAGAGGGAAGCCATTATGTAAGCAGTAAAGAGAAAAGCAAGATGAAGGAGTAACTTGAAGCATAGAATCATGACACCCAAACCCTTGCCTCTGCTACTGTTTGCTTTCTGTGCCTCAGTCTTCTCTTCTGAATGGAGGTCATTACTGTATCATCTGTGAATAAATAAGAAGGTAAATATGACATGGATGTGGATGATAGAAGATATATAGATAAATAGATAGACAGATAGATAATAGACATTTAGTTGATAGGTGATAGGTAGGTGATGGGTAGACAATAGATGATAGGAGATAGATAGATAGATAGATAGATAGATAGATAGATAGATAGATAGATAGATAGATAAAGTTGTAGATAGCAAACATCAAATTAGGTACCTAAAACATCCACTAGAAATTAGATGGAGGAGCAACCCCCCCACAAAGAAAATAGTCAGCTATAGTCATAGGTATATCAGACTTGGTAAGGCTTCCAACCAAAAATTAAAAACAAGTACCAACAGACAGGGCTAATAGTGTCAAATAAGGTCAGGTACATACAACATCCAGCAGGCACTATCAGGGGGAAACTAAAGAAGGTTCCTGATTGTACTTTTTCTCCATGGATGAGCTTCCCATTGCTGAACTTCTAACTTCACTTTTCTACTTTAGGTTCTTTTATATGGAGGGCTAAACAACAGAAAAGTCTGATGGAAATGGTTTATCTTATATCTGTTCTTAAGGACACTCTGTAGGTACTCTTGGGCTGTTTTTTTGTTGCTGTTTTGTTTTGTTTTGGTTTGGTTTTTTCTGTTTTCTTTTCTCTATCAAGGGTGACCATCAGAAGAGGGGCCTAGGAGGACACTTTGAAATAAACCTGTTTGAGTGTGGCAAATCAATGGTAAGTTTGGGGGATTTTTGTTTTTCTGTTTTTGTTGTTTCTAAAAGAGAACATGAAGTTTAGGAAGGGGCATGTGGAGGCATCCAGGGTAAGTTGGAAGCTGGGGAAGTATGGGGGTGTATATGATCAAAATACATAGTATGCATATAATATATGGAACTCTCAAAGGAAAAAATAAATATGGTTTGCACAAAGAGAAAAATGAAGTTGAGTCCATAATAATTGATGTTCAGATTTATAGAAATACCTGTGATATTGGGATATTACTTAACTCTCTGAGATTCTATCTATCTATCTATCTATCTATCTATCTATCTATCTATTCACTAAGGTTCTCAGAGGAATCTGCCTCCCTGCCAAGTGACCCTGTAAACATTGAGCAAGTTTGTGCCCAGCTGCATGCTTTCTTATACGAGGCCAGACAGCTTCAGGTTTTCAAACCCACAAACACGAAGGAAAAGATTATAGCCAAAGGAAATGGCAAACTTCGGGCTCATTCTATAGTCGTAGGAAATAAAGTTGTTAGGTATGAAAAACCCACTGGTGAGATTAAAATGTTCATCTCTGAGGGCAAAATGTAGATCAGCAGAAATTGCTGCTATTGAAATTTCCGAACATTAACTACTGATACCACTACAAGTAGTTAGGAGACAGTAAATTAAACTTTGTAAGGCTTTCCCAGTGGAAGCAGAAACACACCATCATTACTTACAGCTTAAATTGGACTGGGAGTAGTAGGCAGGAAAGCAGTGCGCAAAAGCAATGCTTCAGTGCTAGCGACGTGAACCAAAGGCCCTGCAGATCTTTCTGTATGGAAGGTTTGACAGGCACAAAACACCTGCATTAATGCAGCTCTGAGCGGTGGAAGCGGCACTGGGGGAGCACTCCATCACAATTTTGATAGTGCTTAATAAGCATCACACTATGAGAGCACACTTTTTCTTTCAAGTGTAATTCATTCAAGTTTGCTGGACCTGTTAAGTTGTCACACCTGATAATATCTTGAGAGATGAGTCAGGGTTGAACAAAAGCAGTTTTTCTTGTATTTGGAGATGATTTAAAGGAATAAAGGAAATATGAGCTAGGTGTGGGGACTTGAGATGCCACAAAGCCCCTTACCTCACAGCAAAAGGTAGGTGGAGAAAAACACTAGGGCCTTAATGGCCATCCTAAGAGACACACACACAAATTACGGAATTTAATCAGTGATAAAGTTCATGCCAGTGACTAGTCAACTGATCTCCAATAAGTTGATATATCAATCATTTTGTAGCACTAAGTCTATCTCTAAATCAGAAATTTTCATTTGCAGGAAAGGATGATTTTCTCAAGGACTGTTAGGTTATTTGGATTTTTCACAAAACTTGAGGTTGGTCCTACTCTTATGTGGAGAATAGGAAACAAAGATGCTAGTGAATGTCCCACTCAAAACACCCCCTTCCAAGAACAGGAACTTGGGACCCAAGACCCAGGATGAAAATCATGCTCTAAAATGAGTTTTCTTATAACTGTATCATTGGGTCAATAAGAAACTAGCCATCCTTATTAATCAAAGCTTAATGTATAAAAGTCAATATTGTGTTAGTATTATTGTTACTGCTTAAGCTTCTTGCTTAACCATTTTCTTTTAATTATAAAGCACTTGGCAGAAAAAATAAGATTCATTTTGGTAATAGGCTTAGTAGCATTTTTCTTAAGCAGCCATTGCTTTCAATTAATTAATTATAACACACACCAATTCACTAGTGACTGTTTCCCTAAACTGCTCAGAACTTACAAAACTCAATGACAATAGTAAATATGCTTTCCTGACAAGGGATGTGTGGGGTGTAAATTCAGATAGGTTTTTTTTCTCTCTATTTCTCTCAGATATATCATTTATACACATTTTGAGGAAACACAAAATAAAACAAATCAGTAACGCTGGGGGCTCCATATTCTTTCGGTGTTGAGAAGAGAATGCTGGAGTTGGAGAAGCCATAACTGTCTGTGAACGACTCAAGTTTCTAAACCTAAGTTCTTCTCATGTGAAGTTGCCAAGTTGACTCCTATACATTATAAGCATAAAATATCCTACATAACCAATAAATAATTCTAAAATAACAATTGAGTTTTTCTTCCCTAAAATGTCAGAATTTTAGGAACATTGTAATAAATTATTGACTTGCAAAGTATCTGGTTTGCAATATAGAACTAGTAGAAAAAGAATTGTCTTATATTAATAATTACACAGTAATATACATAGTAACAACCCAAAAAGTTTGCCTAATCATGTTTGTTTACTTTTATAAAAATAAGTAGAAATAAGTTAGGTGTAATTGATAGATTTTTTTTTTCCATCATGGCTAAAAGTTTCTGTTTTGTTAACCACTGGTCTTACCTATTTTATTTATTGCATATAAAAACATAAGAGTGCTAAAAATAGTGGGATTCGATATTTAAAGGATATTTGGATGGAAAGCAGTGAGCATTGTTGTGTATTTTTATGAGAATGGTGCTGGTAGTTTTTCTGCTCGTGTTTGCTAATGAAAAGAAGACAGAAACACTGGCCAAGGACGGATTTATACAGTGTACCCACACATTTCTCTCCACCAAAATGTAAGTGTAATAGTCCATGGCTTTATCTCCTCACTACAACACTCTGAGGTGTTGGATGAGTTATTCAACCTCATTGATTCATTTGCTTATACTATATATAGGGAGATTAAATGGAGAGATGTACAAAAACCCTCTAGTTCTGAACTTGGATGATTTTATAAGGCATTGGGTTTAAAACCTTTTTGATCTGATTGCATATAGCACATTATAATTTTCATAACTGTATTTCAATGAGGAAAATTTGTATTATGAAAAATCAACTCAAACTAGCTAGAAAAAAAAATCAGAATCAGACTTACAGGCTTAAGACTTACTGGCTTGTCTTGAAGACTCAGTGACAATGCAACTTCTGCCCCAGGAACACAAATCTCAGCCTCAGTCTTGGTTTTGTCTGTTTTATTCATGTGGCTTTAATGTTTCAAAGTCAGATAATTATCTTGCCCTAAGATTATTCTTTGCACCAAGGACAAAGTGTTGCATTTCTACAATCTCAGAACTTCTCTGTCAAGAAAAGCTCCAATTCAAGACCAGCATGGGCTATGAAGCAAGGGGTAGGTGAACCTGTACCTCATTGTTAGTCTTTGCATAATAAAACTTCCTCAAATTAATGGTGTTTTGGTGTGGTTTCTTCTAAAGTATTTAAAAACCTTTAAAATGCACAGAGGTTGAAATCAAAATGTAAAGTTAAAATATTATTTGTCTAGATACCTGATTACAAAATTGTAATTAGATTCTGTAAAGCTGTGATTTCTTATTCTTATTAAAGATGCCAAAATTTTTCCTAAGATATTATTTGTTATGGCTAATTTCAAAGTCAACTTGATGACACTACAACCACTGAAGAGATGGATTTCTGGTCATGACTGTGGAAGATTAATTTGATTAGGTTAATGGAAGTAGGAAGATCTTCTCACTGTGGGTGATACCATTCCCTGTGTTGACAAACTGAATTGTATAAAAGGAGAGAATGAGCTGGGCAAAAGGATTCATCATTCTGTGCTTCCTGATTGTGGATTCGGTCTTCTGCTGTCTTGATTTCCTCGCATAATGGACTGTACTTTTGAAACATGAGACAAAATCAACCCCTTACTACCTCCCCCTCAAAAAAAAAAAAAAACTTCAAGTTTTAAATTTTGGCAAAAGGGGGGTAGTTCTAGCTCTCCTTCTTCTACTGCTATCCTAACAAAAGCTAGCTTTTTTATACTTTGTTCTGGTTAAATTAGATTCTTTCACAAACCAGTGACTTAAGTCAGAAAAAAAATATAATGTGTGGCTGATATACCCTGTTCTTCTACAAGATATGAACTAACTAAAAAGGTTCTTCTTGGAGCAGCCGGAAATTATATTGTTTCTCTGTGAATTAAAACAACAAAGCCAAGACTGGGGGATGGAGATAAAGAAAGTAGACAGCACCATTTCAGCTCCACAGCAACCCTGTAAGGACAATAAGAGCTCACACACAGCAAACTGTTGAAGATCTTTTATCTGCATTAGCTCAACTCTGAGATGTTTTTCTATCAAATTTTCCAGCCTCAACTAAACTAAAGATATAAAAGCTTTGAAATTATAGAGTTCTATTTCCAGTATTTATAACAACAAACCATCTTTACCTTAAAATACTTGAAAATGGCATCTTTTGGATTTATGACGTAGTCTCTATTTAAATGTTCTCCCAGAAAATATGCATTATTTGATGCAATGGGATGGCAAGAGAATTAAAATAAATGTGTTTCTTTCAAGTGTGTATAAGAGAGAATGGTGAAAAGAGCGCTTTCCTATATATAAAATACTATAAGGGAAAGGGACATATAGAATAATATAGAAAGAGGATTGGTAGATTTTAAGGATGTACTATCAAAGTCTTCCACTCTTCACCAAGATAACTACAGATTTGTTGATGCCTGTTTCTTTATCTTCTTCACACTATTTCCTCTGAGTGAGGCTGAGGGACATACACCTACCATTGGGGAACAGAATTGTCTTGAGAAATACTTTTCAGTGTCTTTGCTCTCTGTTCCCACAGGACACAGGCTTGGACTTCAGAGATGGTTGTCCTTCTTACAAATACATACTCTACCTTGCTACAATATGCTTTGGGATTTAAAATAAAAGAACATAGGAGAAAAATCACTGAGTGAATTTTTAGAGTCAAAGAAATATGACCAGGCCAAGGAAGAATAGGACTTGCTCTCATCTCTTTCTTTTGCCTTTTTCACCCTTTGATCCTTAATCAGCATTACAAGCATGTCACATTCCAAGATGTGGAATATAAGAAAGACAGTGAGTGTCTTCTACAACTACATATTTTTACATTACTTTTATATTATGCGTATGAGTGTTGTACCTGTATGTATATGAATGCACTCTGTGTGTACAGTGCCCACAAAGTCCATAAAAAGAGCAATGGATCCCCTGAACCTGGAGTCACAGTTGGTTGTGAGTGGACATGAGAATGACGGGAACTGAAACTGGGTCTTAAAAAGGCAACAAGTGTTCAAAACCACTGGTCCACATCTCCAACCCCACTGTACTGTATTCTAATGAATGGCAGTGCCTGCCTTTTCCTGTCTGGAGATTATAGTTCACAACCCAGTGGAAACTAAAGAAAAATTAACCTCAGGAAAATACAGCAATGACTTTTTGAGGCTATCTTTCCTGTGTTAAAAGGCTTAAATTTTCTGAATTAGAAGAAGAATCCAATAATTAAGTAGTACATCAAGCAAGGAATAAGAAGTTTTTGGGGTAAAAGACACCAAGAAAGGATGAAATAGTGGTGACATCAAAGTAAAATCATGTGGAACTGAAAAGATGTTTTCTATAACTTTTTTTTCCTCTCTTTCCTGGTGGATGGGTTGTAAGGGAATAAGGTTTAAAGTAGGAGGCAGAAAAGAACCTCATATTGAAAACCTGAGAAAAAGCATAGAGACCATTCCCGGGTGTTGGGAAGGCATGTTACCTAAGTGCATGTCCTCGGGATACTCCTAGAGAGACTGGAATATCATGGCCCCTCCCCTTCTTTCTCCATCATTACAATTTGCTCCTGGGACATTTCAGTCACCCTGCCCTGCTTCTCCCTGGCCTCAAATCATGCCTGCTTGCATTTTCTGGGGGGTTGGCAGTTTTTCCTTTGTCTGCAGACTGGTCCACCTTATGGTCTTCACATGGAGTCCTAGGACCATCTCCTCCTCTAGGTTACAGATGAAATGCCACAACACATTGTCCTGCTTTCCCTAGTAATTTTCTTACACCAGGAATGCTTTGCATTATTCTAGCACTGCTTTCTAACTCATTTGTCTTTTCACTTGTTGGTGTTTGTGACTTTTCTTGTTGCTATGACAGACCTGAAAAGGGCAACTCAAGGTAGGAGGGGCTCGCTGTGGTTCACAAATAAGAAGGGTTAGAAATCATCATGGAAGAGAAGTCATGGCTCCAGAAGTAAGGTTGCTGGTCACATTGCATCTTCATTCAGGACACAGAGCAAGACAAATGCCTATGCTTGACATGATGCCTCCTTTTCCATGCAATTCAGCAACCAAGCCCATGCAATGGTGACTTCCACATTTAGAACTGCCCTACTTCAAACAACGCAAATAATTTTTTTGTTGTTGTTTTTCAAGACAGGGTTTCTCTGTATTGCTTTAGAGGTTGTCCTGGAACTCTCTCTGGAGACCAGACTGGTTTTGAATTCACAGAGATCCACCTGCCTCTGCCTCCCCAGTACTGGGATTAAAGGCATGCAACCACCAATGCCTGGCTACAACCCAAATAATTAATTCCCTCAAAGACATGGCTGGAGTACTGTCTCCAATATGATTTTATGTCTGGTCAGTTAACAATCATATGAACTATCATACTGTAATATTCTAAAATGAAAGCAGATGTTAAATAACAACTTTGTGTAGTATGCCCATCATCCAGAACAGTCTCAGCATATGGTGTGTGTGTGTGTGTGTGTGTGTGTGTGTGTGTGTGTGTGTGTGTGTGTGTTGAAATGTATGTGTGTGTGTGTGTGTGTTGAAATGTAATGAAAAGACCTAGTAGATAAGAAGGCAGGAAGACTATAGGAGAAATGAAAAGTACCTCAGGGTAGCCATGGCTACATAGATTCTAGAACTTCACAGCATGGCCACACATGCACAAAGATATGGGAGACAAAACACTACTCACTGTTCTTTCTCTAGCACCTCTTTAAAATATTAACAAATTAAAACAAGGTAGGGTTGGGCTGGGAGTTAGGGCAGAGTGAGAATACTTTCCTAGTGCTCCATGGTCCCTGGGTTCAGTTCTTAGCACAACAAAAACAAGCAAATTATATATTCAGGACTGAAGGAATCTACAGAGGAAGAAATGACAAAGGTGGAAACTTTTAGACCCAGAAAAATTTGTAAAAAAGGAAAACAAAGAATTAAGAAAAGTTTATAAACCATTCTAAAATAAAGGGAAAAAGGAATGAGTATCTGTATATGTTATCTGTAGCAACATGTGATTGCAGACAGATGAAGTACGGGTACATTTCAGTAAAACATATTTTATGGTCATTCATATAATTTTTACATCATACCCATTGATATTTTTCAACAATTTGAAAGTATTCCTATGGTGTAAGACATATAGACACTGGTTAACTGGATCTCAGTGGTCATAAATTCTCCCAAACAAAAATGGACAGTGCATCACAACCTACATAAATGAATTCTACATGGACAGAAGGCTGGGAGACCTGAGAACCACAGGAGAGAATAAGCACTTGTGGGTAGTGCCAACAAGTGGGAAATGCCACTTTAAATTTTGTTATTTCCTCCTGTGCCTCTCAGAAGTTATTTTAAAGCCCTTTTAGAATTCATTCATTATTGATGTGCACAGATCGTTTCCATGTGAGATCTCTTCATTAAGGTGATTTCATTTTAAACTGAAATAGAGAAGAAATACATTTGGCTATTTACTAACTAAGAAATATACAACCGCTAAAAGGTCTATGGCACCTAAAGGAATTGACTACTTTATGAGCCCAAAATGTTCTGACACTTCAATGTCATAGGAAAAAAAAATGCCAGAGATGTTTCAAGGGATTTCTTTTCCTTTCCAAAGGAGCACATTAAATCGATTGCTATGTAAAGTTGGCCTGCCATGCATTCTTCTCCAAAAGAGGAACAAAGACAAATATGCATTTGGTTGCTGTCTTCCTGACCTTGCACCTGGAAAACAAAACACCTGACACTGGCATCTGGGGAGTCAGCTAAAACTGGGTTTTGCTGTTCAGAGACTGTGTGTTTTCTTTGGTGAAACAGAATCCACAAGTCTTTCCTTTACAGGCAATTGGACCTTAGCTCTCTGGCCTCTAAATAGAAAATGGAAATTTCCTTTTCCCATGGGGCATGAGAGGATTAAATGAAATTATATGAAATGATATATATATATATATATATATATATATATATATATATATATATATATTTAACATCATTAGAATGATATGTAAAGTCTATATCACTCCTTAATACCCTCAATATACACATAGGAATAAAGCATAGCTTGACAACTGTGTGGCCCATAAAGTGAGTCATTCTTAGACTCTATTGCCAAAGAAGAAGCAATCTTGTCAGTGACTTGAGATAGAAAGATGCAAGAAGACAAAACTGGAAAGTCCTTCTAATATTGATCTGAGCCCATCTGAATTTAAAAATTAGACTGCAGCTGAAGACTTCAATACTGATTTAGACAGTGAAAGAGAAGCTTCCCATCAGTCTCTCTCTAAGTTAATGGGAAAGTTTGAACCATTCAAAAACAGTATGAGAGAGAGAATGGGGAGCAATAAAAAGATTTTTCCCCAACTAGTATCAAGCATTCATGCTCTGAAATTGAGTGTCATCTTTGCCAGAGCCCTCACTTACAAAAACACTGGCCACTTCCAGATTATTACTTAAAGATAATTAACAGGTCTATAACATATCTGAAATGTCAGCTCTAAGCCAGGCCAGATTTTAGCAAAGCACCTGTAGTTATATGGGCCTTACCTCAATTTTTCAGTGCAGAGTGATATTTTCTATCTTTCTAACTTTCTAACACTTAGTAGATATTATCCTTAGTTCAATAATTAATTTTTCTCATTTTATAATGAAACAATGTTGTGCACATCATTTTCTAGCCTTCCTGATAGGCATAAAGTTATGTGAGAAGGAAGGAAACTGGAGACTTATCTCATTACAGACTCTATTCACTGTTTAAACCTTCAGGCTGGCAATATGTATTTAAATAATATGTCATAAAAACCTCTTGGTACATAATAATGCAATAAATATGAGAACGCCTCTAAGGCTGAGTTTTTTTCTCAGCTGTTAGTTTACTCCCTGCCATGATCCCATCACTCAGTAAAAAATTTAGGCACATTTTTTTAGCAAAATAAAACTGTGGTGAGGGGCAAAATTACTAATTCTGGGTAAATGAAAAAATCTTCTTAGAAAATATTCTTAGTGAGCTATATTTCTCTGTTCTTAGGCCAATTCAATAGCATTAATTAAGATACTAAACTTTCTGAGGTATCTACATGGAACTAATAAGAAAATAGTATCTATCCACTCACATAGTATGTCTCTAGACCCTGACACTTCATCCTTGACCTTCTAAAGAGAAAAGAAAGCTTCCCATTTTTAAGGGAAGATTTGGCTTTGGAGTCAAGTTGATCTTGAGCTCAAAAACCTCCTACCTCAGCATCCCAAGGCCCAGGATTACAGGCATGTTCCAGTACTCCTGACTTTCTGTTGTTCTGAGAGGGCAATAGTGTTGAGATGAACCCAGGGTCATGTACATGCAAGCCAAATATCATGTGACTCACATATATCCCCTGGCCCAGAAAATTCTGTGATATCAGAAAATAGCACAGCAATAGGAAATAAAGGTAAGAGTATCTTCAATTTGAGTGTTGCCTGAACCACACCCACCCATACCCACACACACACCCACACACACACACACACAGAGAGAGAGAGAGAGGGAGAGAGAGAGAGAGGAGAGAGAGAGAGAGAGAGAGAGAGAGAGAGAGACCAAAACTATCTTCAGTAGTTAAATCTGGAAAAAACAATACCAGGTTAAGTAATTTTACAGTCAACATGCACACTAAGGCTATACCAGGTCAATTTTGGGCAGATATTTACATACATGAGTACTTACATCAAATATGCTGAGGACAGTGGTGCATATACATAAAATACAGGCTTTCATTCAAAACTAGAAAACCATATTCAAGAAGCAGTTTTGAGACAAAGGCATGAACTGGCATCTTAAGAGTCTGGGGTTTGGACTTGCAATACTTCCATCACAAGCTTTAGCAACTCCCAATGACACCTCTAGGAATTTTAACAGGGCTATAGATTAAGACATTAAAAAAATTCAAAATTGCATTCCCTATGCATGGACTACATCTGTGAAGCACTTGTGAATGAATACTATGAGAAACCAATAAAGCCACACAAGAGAGCCATAGTGTAGAGAGACTCCTCTAACATAGCAAGTGCTGCTGCCAGGCTGACTTAGGCCAATGGTGAGAAAACAAAATTTTGCCTTCTAACAACCATTGTTTATATTGTTGTTGTTGATTGGTTGGTTGATTTTTGTTGATTTGAAATGTTTTAAATAGTCAAGTAACTTAATTTGATTGCTACTCCAAGGAAATGTGAGCTTTATTATTGAAAATCCTACCAACAGTAGTAGTTTGTCTCCATGTATCTATGCCAGGATGTTGTCATTTTAAAATATTGATTTATTATCTGTCTGTGTATTCAGGCATACTCACCTCAGTATGCATGGGAGGTCAGAGGGTAATATCAGACTCAATTCTCTCTTTCCCCATGTGGGTTACAGAGATGGAGCAGAGGCAAACACTTTTTACCTGCTATGTTATCTCTGAGGCCCCAGAATGATCCCCTAATGATTGCCTCAAGAACTGGAACTCACTTTATGTAAACATTCCCTTACATCAATCCATATATGCTCTTAATGTAAAATCTTTCAGATGTTAAGTTCCACAAAAAGGTATAAATGGCCCTGCAATCTTGAGTTTTCTCTTTCTGTTGAGCCAATATATCGCACCTCAGTTAATCTGAGAAATGGAATCCCCGCTCCTGTTCCTGGACTTTTCTACAAGTTTATCCAGCCTTGGAGTTGTATGTATATGCACATCTCTGCAATCTGTCATGAAACCAAAATACCTGTGGGTGGTATCAGAAGCAAGATCTGAGCTGCCAGTGGCACCAATTACACAAGACAAATGGAAAGCGGTATTCTCTGTGATGATGGAAAGGGCCATTCCTGCTTACGATTCATCATTTTCTCTGGTGCCTCAAGTGTGTCACATGCAGAAGACATCATTGTACTGGTGCTTTAGAAAAGATTGTCCAGAAACAGCAAAAGATAGTTCTCAGATGCAAAATCTTATGATAAAGTGGCATCCTGTACTAACAAAGCAATGTGCACTGACAACAAGCCCTGGAGCCTATATTACTGAGATAAAATGCAGGAGATGGGAACTGAGAGATAAGGCTGTTGCATTAAATTGGTTGTAACATTAGCTAAAATGTGAAAGCATGAGGGATAAAAGTGTCCAAGAACTCATAAATATTTGTGCTTCAAGTAATGTACTGATATTTCAGAGTACCCAGCTTTAATAGGGACACTGACAAGACTATTATTATGTTGTGTCATTTTAATATTTCCATTTGTTTTGAAGTAAACAAAAAAGTATTAGAAAGGACTAAATAGCAGACCATATCCACATGATATAGTTTATTTGTATCCATGTTTGTTTGTATGTATATGTATATAAACTCAAAGCCAGCATATATATAGTATACAAAACACATAAAATATGTAGGCAAATCTATACCTCATATCAGTACTATTATCCAGTAATACATAAAATTGAGATTTGTTTTTCACTATTATTTATTCACATTTGCTAGGAAACAGATCTGAGCAAAGGGCTTCATGTATATTCATTTAAACCTCTCAGAAATGGTTTAAGTAGTACTTGTCCTAACATGGAGAGAGTTGCACAGTTTGTAGCTAAAAAAACAACTGCTTGAACATAATATACATAATCTTATTCTTGGGGCTCCATCCTCAACATCATATTGAATAGCCTCCACTCAACCTGCCCCCACTGCCCATTTTTTTATGCTTTTTGAAATAGGGTCTCTCTATGTAGCCTTTGCTGTCCTGAAGTTCACCGTGTAGACCAGGCTAGTCTGGAATTCATGGAGATTCACCTGACTCTGCCTCCCAAGTGATGGGATTAAAAGTATGTACCACCATACCCATCCAAAGAGACAAGTTAAAAATATATTTTATTATTTTACTTTTTATTGTGTGGGTATGTGTGTGTGCTTGTCTGTTTGTCTTTGTAAGTCTGTCTGTGCACATGAGTGCAGATGTCTACAGAGGTCAGAGACTTCAGATCACTTAGAACTAATGTTACAGGTGCTTATGAGCCACTGAGTGTGGATGCTGGGAACTGAACTTGGGTCTTCCATGAGAGCAGTACATGCTCTCTTAACCATGAAGACATCTCTCTATCCTTTGCATAACCCCTTAACTGAAGGTAGAAGATTTAAGAAAAATCAGAAATTTATCAAGGTGGAAAGAACTTGGAAACAGAGGAAACTGCACTGATTCCATTTATTTATCTCAAATTATAAAATTTCTTTTTTTTTTAAATTGGCAGTCAATATATGATGAAGCCAGGGCTATACACAGAGGACACCAAAGCATTAGAGTTTTAAGAAGATGGCTGTTTTACTCAAAGGATTAGAATTCCAGGTACCAATTAAATAGAAGTCCCTCTGACGTGGTCTAAAAGGAATTCCAACAGGCCATGAAAAAGACAAATATTACAAAACCCAATTTAAAAACTCATCTTTGGACAACAGCTGAGAATCAAACCAAGATTATAAGATTGTGCAATTGAATTCAGTATAAGCAAGGAAGACTATCCCAGGCTACCTCTATTCCAAGCTTTTTGCTACAAGAAGATCCATGCCTTTCTGGTACACAATGGAAAGTATTTCTCTCAGCAGTATGTGAGAAAGAGCACTGAGTGAAAAAAAAATGTCACCTGGGCTATGAGAGAGCTAAATTGCCTCAAAAGGAGATTAAAGACACAGTGGAAACACCTGAGTCTGGATCCCTCCAGGTTTGGAAGCCAGGGACCACATCTTGTAACGGCCAACAAACTTAGTACAAACTGAATGCAAAACACATGCAAAGACCACACTGACAAAGGATGGGAAAGAAACACCTCACCTAAAAGCTCTGAGATGCTGCTTTGTAAACAAAGCTTGGTTTACAAGACACAGAACAGTGAATACTGAAATAGTAAGGAAGCTGTTGGTGAGATTGAGACCATATTTTCCACTGATCTTTGTGTTGTGGTGGTAAGAGGTGGGACTTCCTAAAGCATCTTATTATGTAGCTGAGGTATACAACATGATGTTTCAGGGTTTGAAAGCTGTTCAAGTTGCCTACATTAGGGAGGAATGCAGAATAGTGCCAGAACTATGGACATGTGCTGGCATGTTTTAAAATATTTGCATGCATATTCATTAGGAACACTGGTCCATGTTTTCATAATACTTTGGTTTTACTGGCCTCAGCATATACGGTCAGATGTATAGCTTTTGCATCAGTTTGAGGGGAGAAACTGTATTGACCTGCTACTATTCCTTATTTAAATGTCTGGTAGATTTTACTAGGAAAGCCCCCTTTGTCACTTTCCTTGTGAAGGTATGTTATATGGATTTCATTATATAATGCTGTTACTTGAGTCATCTACATCCTTGAATTTTGGTACACATGTTTTTAATTTACAAAGATCATGGTATCAAAATTTGTGACTATAATCTCAAATCTATTTATTACTCCACCATGTTTAGAAGCCTAATTTCTTTCTTTTAAAACATATTCCTTTACTAGATGTGTGTCAAGGCCCATAAAGATGGCTTGGCTTCATCTTGGATCAAGGTCAGAGAGTTCAAAACTGTCCTTAGGAAAGTCATAAGACCTAAAGGTCTAAGGCGCGGCTACAGTAGGATGTTTGATCTTGGCCTTGAGTGTCTTATCTAAATAACAACAGACTTGGTTTGAGGTGTGGTTACTCTTGACCCTCAAGGCCAGATAATGGGAAATTGAATCTAAGGTATGGTTACCAAGTGCTTGGAGAATTAAGGAAGAAAGTCTATTTGTTCCATGTACATGATACCATGTTCCGTTTTGTCTGTTTGGGTATTTAAGAATGATGAAGAATAAACTTGGGACATTTAGTATTCACTGGATTGCCCTCCTGACTCTATCCTGTGACTCTGTCTTTTTCTTAGAGTCTTTAACTGTCCTTCTCAATCCACACTCCCCCTCTCAGACACGAACTGGGTGAGTCGGCTGAATCTAACTGAAGGCCCACAAAGACAGGTTATGACAGATGTGCTTTTGTTTTTGAAAGATGTTTTTGAGGGGATACTGATTGTATTAGCTGACATCTGTGGGTATACTATGTTTTGTCCTAACGTTCATCCCATTATTTCTAACCCAACTAGATCCACTAGCTTGATCTAATTCCTGTTTGAAAATCTGTTTTCTACAAAATGGGCATCTCTTCTAATGACAAGCAATGCAATTCTCCTGTATACAAGTATATCTAAGCCACAAGATATCTTTGAATTCCCTTTAAGCAGAGTAAATTTTTAACAGTTATGGCTTTATTCAAGTAGTAGGCTGTACTCTGATATGTGCTCAGTCCCAAATCCTGGATTGTGACATCTGAGACCATTGTGATCCTTTGGTTCCTAGAGTGGCATAGTGTACAGCATGATACTACTCAAATAATACACCCAGGTTTCATGCTGCCTCCAGAGACACCTGACTAAATTGTGCTCCACTCTACATTCTTTTTTATTTGTTCATTCCTTTTCTCTTGTTTGTGTTTTCTTTGCAGCCACACATATTTGTAATCTATTTAAACTTTCTCTGCATATGTGTAATTTTTCTGCTTGTTATCTTCAGAAAGGAGGGTATCATATAATTCCTTATTTTTATCCATGCAGGAATTCATCACATAGTCCAGACTGACTCCCATCTCCATTCTTCCTGTCTCAACCTTAAGGTTACTTGGTACAATAGGTATACAACTAAAACAACAAATTTGTTCATTTGTTTGTGGATTTGTTTGATTTGTTAAGAGAGGTTCTCCTTGAAAGGCCAGGTATTCCCAGATCCTCCAGCCTCATTGTCTTCCTAACAGAACATGTAGAAAGATAAATCTTCTTGCTTAAATGAGATAATAGATTATGAGAAATAGACATAAATAGTTCCCCTCAACATCTATAAGAAAGGGACTGGAGGAGTCATCAAAGCACATGGATGTCCACACAACAAGGAAAAGAAAATATGTGAAGTTATACTTACAAGAAGAGTTTGGGAGGACCAGTTGTGTAATTCACCGTGGATGAAAAACAAGACTGGAGACCAAATACACTTGGAGAAAAGGGAACCATCGAAGGACTGCTATTTATACAGTGGACAAAATTAGTGGGAATACAGGACATAGGAACATGATAAAAGAAGACATCAATACTAAAAAGGAAGAGGAGAGTGTTTAAAATAAATGAGAACAGATGCTTCTATGTGTTCAAGTTAGCATCTAATTGTGTTTGTTTAAATGGGGAATAAGCAATTCTTTAAAAATCTTTTCTTTGTTTTAAAGTGGCAAGACATTATAAGAATTTTTTCATATCATTAAAGTAAGCTACAGTTTGTGTAAGCAGTAGCCACAGATATGCATTCATAAAGTTACTCTACATCTGTTTTCCTTAAAATGTGTGCAAGGGCAGTTTACAGAATTAATACATAGACAAGGATTGTCACACTGCATTTTAGATATACTTACTTTTTGAGACTTATTTGTTTATCTTGGTGTGTGTGTGTGTGTGTGTGTGTGTGTGTGTGTGTGTGTGTGTGTGTTCATGCATGGTTTTCCCATGTGTGTTCAGTGCCCAAAGAAACCAGAACAGGGTGTCAAATCCCCTGCAACTGAAATTCCAGCCACTTGTAAGCTTTTTGTTGGGAGTTCTGGGAAACGAATATAGATCCTCTACAAGACATAAGTGATCTTACACTGTGCCATAATCTTGTAAAAACTTATAGAATTATATTTTAGTGTTTTAAATTCTATCTTCTCAGTTTGATCTTCAAATCCATGAGGCCAGAGCTTCTTGTTATGTGTATCATTTCTAATATGTAGCATGATAGAGTTTAAAATGTATAGATTTATTTCTTGGTTATTAATCTCTGTAGCAGAAAGCCAGCCATGTATTTTTCATTGATTCTAACCCTTCTATTCAGAGGGCTAAATGTCTATATTATTGTAACCTTAGACTGAAGATTGTATTAAAAACAATTTATATAACAGGGAAAAACAGCCTCAGAGTACCACTCTCTAGAAAGAAATGTAAATGGATGATAAAGTAGCAATAAATGTTAGAAGACCTGGGTGTCTATTTTAAAACTTTATTCCATGTGTCAGTTGGTAATATGACTTGACATCTGCTATAGAAATAAAGAATAATTACATACAGTACTTCCTAAGCATTCATATTACACTCCTCAGGGGGAAAAGAAAACCTGTATTGAGCAATTTTGAAATGCAGTTAAATCTTTTCAAAGGATCATCATTATAGATTTACTGAAGGAAAGGAATTTCAGTGCATTTGTCTTAAATGGTAGGAAGTGTCAACCTGTTATTTATATATTTTTTAATCTGTTACACTGTCAAGTCACCTAGCCTCTTACCTTGATGATTTTCTGGAAAACTATAAAGGGTAGGAATATGACTTACAGAAGAATAAAATCACAAGACTGCATTAGAAATTATTATTGCCACTCTTTAAAAACAAACCCAACTGGAAGACTGGATGTGATCTGTGGCAAGAATACATGGAACAGGTGTGGATACAAGGCCTACTAACACTGGGGAAAACTATGATTTGGCCTTCATACAGAGGTACCTCAGAATTCTGGAGTTGTTTCCACAAAATACCATTAGCTAGGTTTGCTTTAAACAATATAAGTTTATGCCCTCAAGTCTGGGAGTTAAAAGTCTGGAATGGTGACAGAGCATATGGTTTCTTCTGAGGACCCTCACCTGAGCCCACAGTTGTAATCCCACTCTAACCTTATAAAGACTTGCCTAAGTGCTTGTACATAAAGTTGGTGTCTCTGTGTATCCAAATTCCCTTCTCTGATGGGATATAATTCACATCACATGAAGGTCTCTCTCAGCTTTATTTTATTATAATCAGTTCTATAATAGTTTCACCCTCAAATATAGCTGCATTCTGAAGAAACATATGCATCGATTGGGCAGGAAAAAGATACAAAGGGCCAGATAACTTTTAGAAAGCCTAATAAGGTAAAGATTATTTTTAATTCCAGAAATAGTTAATTGATTTTTATTAAAATTGCAATAACAGATTATTGTTATTTTGTTCATGAACTTTGTCTAATTTTCTTTTTATTTTTTAGATTTATTTCACTTTCACATTTGTATATGGAATGCCTAGGGAAGCCAGAAGAAGTTATATGGACTAGAGTTATAGGCTGATGTAAGGCAAAGATTCCTTTTAAAGATTTATTTTTATTATTTTTAATTATGCACATGGGCAAGGTCCATGAATGTGTGTACAGGTGCCTGCAGAAGTCATTGATATCAGATCCCCCTGGAGCTGGAATTATAGGAAGTTCTAATCTACCCAACATGGGTGCTGGGAACTAAGCTCAAGTCTTCTTCATGGGCAGTGTATTCTTAACCACTGAACAATCTCTCAATCCCCAATAAAGATTTTTAAATTACTTTTTATTGAGTATTGGAGAATTGACAAGTTTCAAGCCAGTAGAGGCCTGAATCCTTAACATATGTAATAGCCAAGGCAAGATATCATGCCTGTTAGTGGTTTCCCAGGCCACAGCAGCCTGTTTGCTACATACGGAATGCATGGGTTCCATAGAGATGCATTCTATTTAGGGAGAAATTCTTTTTGTGGAATTGTCAAACAGTCTGTGTGCCTTAGTTTTCCTTTGTACATTGTCTTTTGCTTGTGTTATGTTCTTTCTCAAATGCAGTTATCCTTGACTCTGTATTTAGTGCTTCACAAAAGAGCTATGTGGTAAAACTGTAGCTTATAAGTGTCAGAAGTCTGTTGTGTGATCAGGAAGGATTAGGGTCTTGCATGTGTATTTGTAAAGGTTCCTTTTCCTCCATACCAAACCCAAGAAGACAGAAAAACAATAGCAAAGATGTTATATGGACTTGGGAATACCAAGAACATAGTAAAATAAGGAAAGTTGTGAGCAGATTCCCTGGGCTGTGTGTTTCATCAAAGGGATCAATGGGGTTCCCATGCACCTCAGTGTGAAACAGGAACAGACTCCAGAGGATATTTGACAGATTAGCGAGATGGCTCCAGGCAGCAAGTGCTGACTCAGCAGTGTGTATCTAAGGGTTAGAAAGGAGAATGAACCTCACAAAATGTTAGATGAGATGGGAGACTAGCATTCCCCATGCCCTGGTGACCTGAAAACTTCATAGATCTTAAAGAACCAAAACTGAATAGCATAAGATGTCATTTTAGTTAATTAGTTTATTCATCTATTTAAAAATTATTTATGTGTGTATTTATGTATGAGTGTGTATACCTATGCAGCTCAGAGGACAACAGGCAAGAGTTACTTCTCACATTTACCCCCCAAATGGGTTCCAGAGGTTGAACTGAGGGTCATCAGCCTTGGCAGTAAGTTCCTTTATTTGCTGAACTGTCTTGTTGGCCCAAATTTCACATTTTAAAATACTTGAGCCCACAATTAACTTTATTTAAACCTTCTTCTTATTGCCCCATTTATTTATATTGCTTGCAAAGTGCAGAGTCTACCAAAGTGGCGGCAATTATTACAAACAAGAATTGAAATCAGATCAGTTTCTGTATGCATTCATAAAAATATGCATTCCGATGTTGTTTTTAAAGTTCCCCTGGCTTGTAAAAATATGACATCCTATATATTGAGATACTTGAGTATGAACCAGCAACCACAGCTGATTTAAAAATCTCACCAAGTCAAATCCTAGCCTAAAAGTTCCCTGCTCTAGTGACAAGGAAAGCACAATGGTGATATTTGAAATGCCAACCTACTGAACATCAAGACAGGACAGGCTGTTCTCATCCCCAAAAGAAGGACTGTAAACATCAGGCCTGCATGCCCCTGAGCCCATCTGTGAGAATGTGGGAATCAGAAGTATCTTAGATTCCATCTGGCAAACGCCCTCTTTAACAGATGTGAGAACTGAGATCTGGAAACATGGAAAGATTTGTTTAAGGCTAGAGTCAGCACTACTGGAGATAGTGTGGGAAAGGGTGTCTCAACATTGCACTTCTGTGCTTCATCAAGGTCAAGCCAGAACCACTTGCCTGGGTATTTTCACTCTTGTACAAGGGCAATTATAGAATTACCCATTGCAATATTTTCAACTTGAAATAAGAAAAAAAAATAGTCAAGATGTTGGTATACCATCAATGTTAGGCTTTCTCTCCTGTTGGGGGAAAGGTTTTCTAAGCTTGGAGAATGTTCACATTCTTATCCATCACTATGGGCATGCTCTATTGACAGAACAACAAAATAAGTCAGGTTGCTTATGTTATAATAAAATCTCATGAGGAGACACTCAGTGGGATGAAGTGAATTCAAAAATAATACATGTAGGCCCCTGTGCACACACAAGGAAATGCAAAACTTTTAGTAATTTTTTTTCTCAAACATCCTTTGCGATAATTTAACATATATCCTGAGCACATAGTTAAAATACATTTTAAAATACATGTCAAAGCATAATTAAATATAGTTTGAAGTAATAACTAGTCATTCAAGTCATGTATAATTCAAAGTTTTAAAAATATTGAACACTGAGGCTGGAGAGACGGCTCAGCAATTAAGAGTACTCACTGGATGCTCTTCCAATGGACCTGGTTCAATTCCAAGACCCCACATGGTAGCTCACAATCATCTGTAACTCCAGTTATAGGGATCCAGTGTAATACCCTTTTCTGGCTTCCAAGGGCTTCAAACACACATGTGATCCACAGGCATACATACATGCACAGTTACGCACTTAAAATAAATATTCCCATTTTAATTTTATTTTTTATTTAAATTAGAAACAAGCTTCTTTTACATGTCAATCCCAATTCCCTCTTCCTCCCCTTCTCCTCTGCCCCCCACCAACACCCTATCCTATCCCCTTTCTTCTCCCCAGGGAGGGTGAGGCCATCCATGGGGTATCTTCAAAGTCTATCATATCTTTTGGAGGAGGGCCTAGACCCTCCCCAGTGTGTCAAGGCTGAAAGAGTATCCCTCTATGAGGAGAGGGCTCCCAAAGTTCATTTGTGTACTAGGGGTAAATACTGATCCACTACCAGTGGCCCCATAGATTTTCCAGACCTCCAAACTGACCTCCTCCTTCAGGGGGTCTAGAACAGTCCTATGCTGGTTTCCCAGCTATCAATCTGGGGTACACAGGCAACCACTTGTTCAGGTCAGTTGTTTCTGAGGGTTTCTCCACTCTGATCCTGACCCCTTTGCTCATCACTCCTCTCTCTCTGGAACTGGAGTCCAGAGTTCAGCTGAGTGTTTAGCTGTGAGTGTCTGTGTCTCCTTCCATCAGCTACTGGATGAAGGCACTAGGATGGCATATAAGGTAGTCATCAATCTCATTATCAGAGAAGGCCATTTAAGGTAGCCTCTCCACTATTGCTTAGATTGTTAGCTGGGGTCAAACTTGTAGATCTCTGGACATTTCCCTAGTGCCAGAATTCTCTTTAAACCTATAATGGTTCCCTCTATGATGGTATCTCTTTTCTTGCTCTCCTCTATTCTTCCCCTGACTCGATCTTCCTGTTAGCTCATATCCTCCTCTCCTCTTCTTTCCTTCTCTTTCTTCTAACTCCTTCTACCCTCCCCTACATGCTCCCTGTTAGCTTAGGAGATGGTTTCCCTTTCCCCTTCTCTGGAGGACAATGTATGTCTCTCTTAGGGTCTTTCTTGTTTCCTAGTTTCTTTGGTGTTGTGGATTGTAGGCTGCTACTTCTTTGCTCTAGATTTAAAATCCATATATGAGTGAGTACATACCATTTTTGTCTTTTTGCGACTGGGTTACATCACTCAGGATGGTTTCTTCTAGTTCCATCCATTTACCTGTGACGTTCAAGATTCTATTTTTTTGTTTTGTTTTTTCCACTGAATAGTACTCCATTGTGTAAATGTACCACATTTTCTCTATTCATTCTTCAGTTGAGGGGAATCTAGGTTCTTTCCAGTTTCTGACTGTTACAAATAATGCTGCTATGACCATAGTTGAACAGATGTCCTTGTTGTATGAATGTGCTTCTTTTGGGTATATGCCTAAGAGTGGAAATGCTGGATCTTGTGGTGGACTGATTCCCATTTTCCTGAGGAACCGCCATACTGATTTCCAAAGTGGTTGTACAAGTTGGCACTCCCACCAGCAGTGGAGGAGTGGTTCCTTTTCTCTACATCCTCTCCAGCATAAACTGTCATTGGTGTTTTTGATTTTGGCCATTCTTACAGGAGTAAGATGGTATCTCAGAGTTGTTTTGATTTGCATTTCCCTGATGGCTAAGGATGTTAATATGTGTCTTTCAGCCATTTTAGATCCTCTATTGAGAATCATCTATTTAGTTCTGTACCCCACTTTTTAATTGGATTGTCTGGTGTTTTGGAGACTAGCTTCTTGAGTTCTTTATATATTTTGGAAATCAGCCCTCTATCAGATGTGGGGTTTCTTTTAAATTGAAACTTACACTTTTCTTACAACTAGACCTTTTGCTTCAGCTTTGTACCAGGATATGCTGTAAACTACTCCAATTTATATGCCTACTCCCACCCCCCACATAGAATATTTTTTAAATATGTGACAAATCTCAGCACAGCCACTAGAAAATTGGTTGTGGCCCAGAAAATAACCTCCCTCCCATGCTCCTGAAAGCAACCCTACAAACTAAGCCTTTCATACATACACATCCTAACTTTTTGGGTAGATGGGTTTCAGTTGGAAGAGGGGAGGAGATGAGAGGGAATAATGTGGGATAAAATGGCTTAAATTTATTATGTGTAAATCTGTGAAATAATTGAAAATAAAATGTTTACTATGTATTTAACTTCTGTCATCATGCTTGGTTGTAGATTATTTTAAAATGAATATTAGCAGCTCATGGTGTAAAACAAAGAATATATGGGTGGACAAGGTGGAACTTGACTCTCTATGACATTTATCCTAGGTGAAAAGAGAAGTGTTCTCTATCAGATGATGCAACCACCCCATAAAGTGATTTCTTTTTTATAAGTGTCTATTTTCTGCATAGCCAAACAGTGTGGAGCCTTGAATACACAACTTGTCTTTTTGAGAAATATTAGCAAAAGAACACAAATGTGTTGTGACCTTCAGCTTCAGATACTCAGAAGGATTTGGAAATAACAAAAGCTGGCAATTTGTCAAGAAGTTCAAGAAATGTGTGTGTTTAGGTGGCACTGTGTCCTTCTAAGTGTCCCTCATTGCCCCCTGGTATAGATCTGCATTGGTTTTCCTATGCTTCTGTGTCACCCACCCTCTTCTGAACAGGCTGGAGGAATTTGTTTGTCCTTACTTTCTATAGCTCTTACTTTTACAATATTTGACTGAAATATCCTCCACTTTCTGAATATTTTCCCTCCACACCATCTCCACTTATCTCGCTTTGTTAGGCTATAATCTTTTCATGTGAATAATAAACTCCCCTGACCTCCTCCTCTTCAGATACATATTAGTATTATTGTGTCCTAAATAGGTCCCAGAGAAAACCACTTAAGGGGAGAATGCATTTCAGAGGCTTGGCTATGTTTACTGTGGTGAGGCTGAGAGTATGGTAGAAGCTACCTACAGCAAGCAGAGAAATCACATAAAAGAGCTAGAGCAATGTACATCATTCTAGAGACCTATTTCTTTCAACTAGGCTCTATTGAAGTTTGAATGAAAATGGCCCCAATAGACTCAACTATTTGAACTCTCGGTTTGGGGAATGGAAGAATTTGAGATGGATTAGGAGGTGTGGTCTTGTTGGAGGAAGAGTGTCTTTAGTGATGGGCTTTGGGGTTTGAGAAGTCCAAACCAGTCCCAGTGGCTCTCTCTTCCTTCTACCTGAAGATCCAGATTATAGAACTCTCAGCTACTTCTCCTGCCTGTATGCCACCATGGTTTCCACCATGATGAAAATAAACTAAATGTCTAAAACTATAAGCAAGCCCCAATTAAATGATTTCTTTTATAAGAGTAGTCATGGTCATGGCATTTCTTCACAGCAATAGAACACTAGGATAGGCCTCATCCTCTACTGCTTAATGACCTCCTGCAAATATCATAATATTAGAAATACATCAATTGATTGATTAATCCATTGGTTGGATCAAAATCATCATTACTTCTCTAAAGCCCACCATAAGTCAATCAAGGAACCAGTACATGAGCCTATGAGGGACATTTCATATATACAGCACAAGAAGGTCAAGTCAGATAGAAAAATAATAAAATCAATATTGATGTTTTATCATACATTTTATGTTTTAGAGTCAGATAGAAAAGTAATAAAATCAATACTGATGTTTTTATCATACATTTTATGTTTTAGCTACTCTTCTGGTTTCATTTCTGATGTTGTAATAAAGTATCCTGACAAAAGGGGAAACTATTTCGCTTACAATTCCAAATTATAGTCCATCATTCTGGGGAAGTCAAAGCAGAAACTGAGGAAGCTAAGCCACATCATAGCCCCAGTCAAAAGCAGAGTACAATGTGTGCTTGCTTGCTTGTTATCCCTAGCTTTCTCCCATCTTATACAATTCAAGACCTCTTACCTCAGAACTAGTATCACCCATAATGGGCTAGACTGCCCTACATCAATTGGCAATCAAGACAGTCCCACAAAGACTCACTCACAGACTAATCAAAACTTGGCAATTCCTCAGTTGAAGCTCTCTTCCCAGATATTGTCAAGTTGGCAATTAAAACTAACCATGATAGGCACTAATGTGCTGAAAAGTTTAGAAGGAGAAAGATGATGGTGATGAAAGTTGTACAGATGTGCAGATTCTAAACAGTAAATGTGTGACACAACCTGAGGTCCAAATGGAGTGCAAGAGATGTCTACAGTCAACACTCCAAACAAATTGAGATCTACAATGAATGCAAGAGACGTCTAAAAACCGATGCATTCCAAAATTACATCATGGTTTCCTGTCGGGTATTTACAGCTCCAGAGTTTGATTTGTGATGATAAAAATGGGAAGGAATTAAATAAGAGAAAAATATATGACCTGAATATTGACTAAGACTTCACTGTCCCAAAGAGCTGTCTTTGGCTCTAAAATTTCAATATGCTTTAAGAAGATAGTCTTAATTTGAGGAATGTCTAACTTTAGCTGAAAGGTATTTTTATTTTAAAATATAGAGGCATTGCTAATAATCAAAATCTTTCCTCTTCCTCCTCTACACACACACACACACACACACACACACACACACACACACACAGATACACACCACGATCTCAACTTCTCACAGTCCCAGTTGCAGGAAATATTTGAGTACATGAGCAGCTCTCTAGGCCTACAATGCTATGACATACCAGATGAGTCTCTTTTTCCATTTAGATTTCTATAGCAGCACAATGCAAACCTCACTTAAAACCAAGCCATATCTTTTCATGCTGAATGACTTTATTTTGTATTTTCTCTGACACAAATAGAAAAGCCATTTCCCACTCACCTCCCAATGGTAGGCTGTATCACATAGCAGCATACAGCTCGAGAATGTGTCTATATGGTAATAACAAAAATTGAGAGAATAAAATTATTTGTATAGATCTTTCTATATGTATTCCATTACTTTCTTTAAATACCTATGGGCTTCTCCCTAGGGAATCTCCCCAGGAGTCTGGGAAAAGTTAGGAGCTTGTGATCGAAAACTCCATGTAAACTTTTACAGCCACAATAACACCTTAATTAAGGGTCCCCATATGCTCTTCGCTTCTGAAACTCCTTCAGAAACCCTCAATGTAGCAGTTTCAGCTCTGTGCCATGGATCCTAGAACACATTATCTAGCAGGGTGTTATGATCCAGGTCTCCCTGATGGCTTGTGCCTGTTTATATCATATTTCCCTTCTCCATCACACATTTCAAAACCCTTTAAATTTGAGCTCTATCTCCATTAATATTGAGCAGCAGAGACTTTACACAAGATACTGTAATTATCTCAAAACCCTTCTCTCTTCTTAATCACCACTGCCTTCTATCATCTTTGGTTCTTGTTGCAGAAGTACCTCAGACCAGGGAATGCCTCTCCTTTGACAATATTAAGCATATGAGGGCTTTAACTACTTCAAAGTACAGCACCTAGCAGGGCTTTGTGCTGTTCACTTTGGGTCCTACTATGAGCAATAAAGCTTTTAATTAAAGAAATTAATGAAAAATCCCCCTGGTCTAGAAGCTTAATCCTTACAGCTTTAGTGTTTTGGTCCTCCACTGATGATTATCTGGACAACACCATCATCTCTTGCCACCACTGATTGTGCTAGGATTTCCCAGCTCCAGACCAGATTCTCATTCTTATTGCTACAGCTGGACACAATACAAAGTAATCCAGAATCACCTTCATGCCAACCCCTGTCTACCCATGTTCTCATTTCTAAATGGCATCTAATCATCAAGTCACCGCACTGGGTAAAACACTCTGGTAGAACTTCAAATCATTCGGTGGTGTCCACCATGTAAGGACCTGTCCCACCTGCCATACATCTGTTGTGGAATACACTGTGAAGATGGATCTTTGCCAAAGCACCTTCTGATTGGTTTAATAGGGTAGGCAGGATTTCAGGGGAAAGAGACGAAGAGGAGGGGAAATCTAAGGAAAGGTAAAAGCCACACAGCAGAATGGATTGATAGAAGCAGGTTAATTTGAGTTATAAGAGCTAGTTGAGGATAAGCCTAAGCTAAAGGTCACACTTTCATAATTAAGTTTCTGTAACATTATTGGGGGATGGCAATAAATATAATTTGACAAGAATGCTTGCTACACGAATCACTTTGTCCTCACATGCTGTGACTCATTTATTCACTTGTTTCCTGTGATAGTGGATTTCTTGCTGTGTGTTAAACATCCATGGAAAATTCCTAATCACCACCCTTCCCACGAACACTTCATGTCGTTAACTCTTCTTCCTTGTCTGTCCCCTTCCACCTATCACTCTCTCGTGCCTCCTTATATACTCTGAATGCCTGTGTTCCTAAAAAGGCATTGCTGGAAGCCTTAAGAGAGAAGATATTAGCATGTGGGTTCTTCCGGAACTGATGAGGCAGAGAGAGTTCTCATGAGTGGGATAAACACTAGGAGAGGCTCCAGAGAAAGAACTCACCCCTGCCAGTGGGAGAGTTATAGAGAAATCTTTCAGTAAGGATGTCATCCTGCTCCGTACATCAAACCCACTGGTGACTCAGTCTCTTACTTTCCCAACTCTGAAACAGTGAAACATCAGTTTCCATAGTTAATGTACTGCCTAATCGGCAGCACTTTGTTACTGCATACAAAAAGGATGGAGAAGCCCTCTGTCCTATCTCCTGAGCCCCTTTAGGCAGCCAATTAAAACCTGAATTACACTCAGTCCTTTCTCAGCCCAGTCTCTACTCTCCTTCACCACTGTAAACTCCAAATCTTATAGTGTTATCTATACCTTAATCATAGCCATTATTTGATTTCTCTAATTTGAATACCTACTGAAAATACCCATTCTGTCAAATAACAGGTATTTCCAACAGCTAAAATAAAAGAAGGAAGGAATCACATGTAGAGTGAGGAGGAAAGAAAGTTATAATTTAGCATTTTTCTCTTTTAAACTATTTAGAATGCCCATGCTGTCTGTATTTGATATCATAAACTGCTCTTTCAGCCTTCTGTGATTTATGGGATGGCATTCCCATGTATTTCAATTATCTGCTGTCCTGGATGACAACGTTCAGGGACTGCCATAACATTTCTCCACATTTGTTGTTTGCTTCCTAAAAGTCTTGAAAAAAAGAGAAACAAAACAAAACAAAAAAAAGAGCATGTCCAAATGACATGAAGGTTTGCAGTGCTGTCATTGTCTGTGCTAAAGAGGACACCTCGTTCCTGTGTGCGGTGTGAGAGATAGAAGTGCTTAGGAAAAGAAAAGACTAATTAATGAACTTGTCAAGCCTCCCTCCCAGAAGAATGCATTGTTGTCTTGTGCTCAGTCTTCTTTGCAAGATGCAGAAGAGCTGTTTTCTCTTCTTGTTCTAATCCTTTGTTGTACAGGGACCTACAGCCGACACAACACTGCACGAGGTGACTATGAGACCCTTTCTCAGTATTTAACAGCATGCATCATTCTTTAATGTGCACAAATATCTGTATCCATGAAGAACGATATAAAATCCTAATGTAAATAATTAATATGATACACAAATTATTTAGAATTTTAAATTTCAGGTGTATTTATGCAATTTTTATTTGAATGTTGTTTTATATTAGTCATACTTTATGCTATAGTGTTAAATTTTAAATTCAAAAACCTCAAACAGGCAAAAGTAAATATTTTAATGCAATGTTTAAACTTTAAACATGTCATTACAATTGGATTTTATATTCCAACCTCTTAAATCACTATGCCAATAGAATGCCAACTATGTAAAAATTGCCATAGTAACCTAATTAGTAACTTAAATTACCTACAAAACACTTTAGAATTAATTCATAAAATGTGTGAATCACACCTGCCTGCACTTTATAACTTGAAATCCCTGAGGCCAAACAACAAACCATTCTACCCATCTTTGATGTGTTGCCATGTCGAAATAGCATACCCTACACATATAATATTTAACATTTTTGTTATATGGGTATATTTGTAAAGACTGAGAAACAGGAAATAGTTTACTCAGGAGCTCATTATCTTGGCTTTTATTTTTTTATATTCAATTTTCACAAATGAAAAGAGCAACCCCACCAACTCTTCAATATTTCCCCTCTCTCTTTGTATGCATATGTATGTATGTATGTATTATGTATGTATGTATGTATGTATTTACATAACTCATTCAAATGTTAAGTGTTTTGTTCTCCTGGGGAAAGAGAAGCATTCATTTTACTAAACCTAAAATTATATCAAATAAATAAAATTACAGGCCAGTGAGATGCATGTTTGCAAGCTTGGTGACCTGAGTTAGATACTCAGAACCCACGTGATGGAAGGAGAGACTGATGGCTACAAATTCTCCTCTGACCACCCATGTACTGTGGCATACACATACTACCAAAATGCATATAATAAAATGTGTATATATGTATATGTAAATAAACATATATACATATAAATGGATTGTAGACGAAAATTGCATAATAGAAAATGAAAAAAAATGTCTATGACAGTTTTGCCATTTAAGCAAGAATTGTCATAGATTTGAGGCAATCTCCAAAAGAGCTCAATCCTTAATCTAAACACATACAAAGTGATATAATCATGAAGATGTGCTGACTGTAATAGATGCACATCTTATTAACATATTAATAGTATTTACCTCAAACCTTTGCTGATGGAGTTGATTTATTCTCTATTAATGTAACTAATGCTATTTTGTAAATGAGTAAATTCCCTGCCTTTGGTTCCGCACACAAAGTAGAAAGTCATTCATACATTTTCTCATTTAGATTCTCTTTTTCTGTGTGTATGTTTCGGTGTGTCTCTGTCTCTGTGTGTCTCTGCTTCTCTGTATGTGTATCGGTTTCTCTTCTCTCTCTCCCCCCTCTGTCTCTGTGTCTCTCTTTTTGTCTGTCTGTCTGTCTGTCTGTCTGTCTGCCTGCCTGCCTGCCTGCCTATCTATCTATCTATCTATCTATCTATCTATCTATCTATCTATCTATCTCTGAATCTTGCAAAAACCAGGGGCAAATAAGGCAGAAGAAATAGAGCCACATTTAATACCTCTTCCTTACCTAGATTCTCTGAAACGAATCAATTGTCAATTGCTATTTTTTGAAACTCCCAGGTAGAATCTTCATTGCTGCTTCTAATAACATACTTAAGATCACACCTGCTATTCTGTCTGGTCAGCTTATCTCCTATTAGTAGTTTTCATCCCTTTCTAGTTTCATATCACTATTGATTCTCTGGGAGGGGTTCTTAGACCTCTGATCCTGGATCACCTTCATGTACTATCTACTACACACTCTCTCTGTTAAGTGGTAGTTCATAAAGCATGTTACCATATCAACAGCATCCCATGTCACTTAGGCTTTGTGAGAAACAAGGATTCTTGGGTTCTACCCGGGAACTCCTGAATCAGAAACTGGAGGTGGGACCTAGCCATCTGTGTCTCAATAAACCTTCCAAGTAGTTATCATGTTAAAATTTGAAAGGGAAAGTTCTTGAATCATATTTGTTTGAACAACAAAAGTCATGTTCACTGACCTACTTCAAACTTTTTCTATGATGATTTCCCTGTGGGTGTCCCTTCAGGTCAAGGATAGAGTCCAAGCTCTCGGGAAGACATGCGAGACCCATTCTGTGTGATATTTCAGCTCTTCTCGTTCCATTTCCTCCCTCCCACCTAGTGTTTTAGTCATAAGGACATTTTGAAATATTGTGAGCACAACCTGCTTTTTATGCCTTTATGTCTCTTCCTAGTACACCTCTTCCCACACGCAACCCATCCACCTGGAGGAGTTCTATTCATCTCCCCGGATCCAGCTCAAATGTCCCCTCTCATGGAATGATTTCTGGGGGCTAATTTCAATAGTTTACTTATACCTTATTTCTAGTCTTCCAGATCCACCTACATAATTTTCCTGAATTTACATTTTTCATACACTTAAAAAGAAATGAAGACTGCTTACTTGTGAAAGGAGGTGAAAGGAAAGAGAGAAATGGCATTTATTCTGCCTCCCACTAGCTCACCCCAGTCCAAAAGCTAAAAAGTGACATATGTCTCTTGGAATAACAGTGGCACCTTGGGGACACTGATACTTCCTCCCAGATGTTGGCTCAGCTGCTTAACAGTCCTGCAGCACAAGTACAAATGGAGGCCCATGTATCATATTTCCAAACGTTCAAATGCCATAAACACAACTAAAAGTGTTCAATAACGCATGCTCTATCATTGTGCTTCCCTAAAAAAGTATGATTTCTTAGGGATGGAGAGATGTCTTAGTGCTTAAGAGCACAGCTCTTGTGGAGGAGGACCCAAATTCCATCCAGCACCCATGTTCAGTAGTTCACAACCACCTTTAACTCCATTTCTGAGAAATCTAATGGCCCCTCTGGCCTATACAGGCACTGCATTTATGTGCATATACCCATATATAGACACATGAGTAAACATTTATTATAAAAATATGATGTCTTAATGAGAAAAAAATCAAATATTATATATAAAATTCAACAGAATGACTAGGTATTTTGTATTGAGACAGCAATTAAAGATATAATGCATAATATGTTATATATGTTTAACAAAAATGTATATTTCTTGCCTGTGTTTATCAAATTATTGATGTAACCAAGATTTTTAGCTTATTTATAATATATTATTTTGTATTATTTTAGCTTATTTGTAATATATTATTATAATAATTATCCAAAGACTGTAAAATTAAATGCAATTTTACTAAAGTGGTAGAAAACACAAATCCATCTTATTAAAGTCAACTAAATATAAAAACTCAAAAATAAATTTGTTCAGAACATTTTCTTAAATAGTCAACATTGTCTGCTATGTTAAAAACAATTGCATGTGCAATGAATATCAAACTTCAAACTGAGTATATTTTACTAAACTTGATATTTCTCATTTAATTTTATCTCATAATATAATTGTAGATAATCCAGACTACTCAGCACCATGAAAAAAAATCATTGGGTGAACATAAATGGGTCAATGATTTATTTAATTCACTTTTTCTCCAGTGCTATAAATATACAGGAGGAATATACACTGTTTATTAATTCAAAATGCACCTTAGTCATCGTGGGCGAATGCTGTGTGGATTTTCAAATCCATTGATGTGACAAGTAGAGAAACAAGCAAACGAGTGCACACCTATTTGAAGAAACAAGCCTCTCTGGCTGTGGGATGATTTGGGGCATGGATTCCAGAAGGGAGAATTTGCAAAGAACTTATTTCTTTCTCTTAAGCCCCCATACCACAGCTCACTCCACCGTTGGTACCACAAAGCTGGGGTCCACTCCAGATTCTAGCATTAGCGTGAGCTGCATGCTTTTGCAGCTTTTGATCTGTTGCCTGTGAGTTCTGGTGAGTGGAGAAGAAACACTTTCCTAGAGTGTCTATAATGTTTATCTTTTTTGTTAAACTTTTATTCTTCTCTCATATATTACAGTCAGACCACAGTCTTAATGCTACTCTTTTTGAGTGGATATTTGAACACACATGTTATATTGAGCCAGCTTTGATACCAAGTGGAGAGGCATTCATCACGATGTGTCCTCTAACTCCTGTACTTGGGACAAGAGCCCCATTCCTTGAATCTGGACCCAGTGTTTATCATTCTTGTCCTAAGCAGAACCAGAGAACTTGAGTTCAGCTCTAAGTTGTTGTTCTAGGGGGAACCCAAATGTATCTTCCAGTTGTAGCTTTTATACATTTTTCTGTCTCATCTAACTTTGGTCCAGAAAACTAAAAAATGTGTTTCACTTACTGTTCACAGAACTACCCTCCACCCTTTACCCACACTGCTTTTACAAGACTGTTAAGTCAAGAGTCCATTTCTCACTAAGATAGAAACAAAAACAGAAGACCTAGATATACTTGAAGAAACTTCTATTTGGTATCCTATATTCAACATGCTTACTAAAGCATTTATGTTTTTTGTTCGTTTTTTTTGTTTTTTCCAAGAAAGGGTTTCTCTGTATTGTTTTGGAGCCTGTCCTGGAACATGCTCTGTAGACCAGGCTAGCCCCAAACTCACAGAGATCTGCCTGCCTCTGCCTCCCCAGTGCTGGGATTAAAGGCATGTGCCACCAACACCTGGCAAGCATTTATGTTTAAAAGTAAAACAGCCTATCATTTTTTTGGTTGAGTTCTTTGGTATAGTTATCACCTAAGTAATTGTCTTTGAAATAAAGCATTGTTACAGATGCCTTCACTGTGTACTTGACTTCTTCGTGGCAAAAGAGATGTGACAGGCTAACCTACAAACAGGTAGATTGATTGTTAGCCACAAACAGGCCTTTTGATTGTTAACCTCATGTGTCAGCTTGGCTATGCCACGTTGCTTTGGCCATAATCTTAGATGCTATTGAGAAAGTATTTCATGAATGTGACTAATCTATTGGCTAGCTGAGCATGGTAGTATTCTCTTATAATCACAGACATTGGGAGTGAGATATAGAAGAATCTAGGGTTCAAAGTCAGCCTATGCAACACAGCAAGTTTGAGTTCAACCTTTTTAAAGATCCTGTATTTAAAACAGCAACGAATTCATTGTCTTTGATGAAAGGGAGCACCTTTGAGAATGCAGGTAGGCCTCATTCAGCAAGTTGTGGACCCAGAGAACAAAACTGGAATCTCTGAGAAGGATTTCTGTCTCAAATTTAATATAAAAATCTTACTTGAGCTCCCATCCCAGGCTTGCCTGCAGATCTCAGATTTAAGCCTATAATGTCAGTTCTTGCCTAAATTCCCATCCAACTTGCCTTATAGATTTGGGGCTTGGCAGACTCCACAGTAACAGAAGCCAATTCCTTCTCTGACGAACACAGACAGATATTTTTATCATGCTATCCCAATCCTCAAAGCTAGGTTATTACCAAGAAAATGGAAACATACCTATGTAACATATACTTCTGTCTTTACCTCCCTGCAGTACACTGGCCAAATTACTGTTTCAATAATTTGGAGCATGTATTAAAATAATGGGTGTAAAAGTCTACCTCCTAATCTAGACTGAGAGTCCCTTCCATGCAGAACTGTGCTGTTCATTATTCTATTTCCTGAGGCTAGGAATTGCCAATCACTTAATAAATGATTAATAAATGCCTGATGAATGTTAGAGGGGCAAAGCTAACACATTACCTAGAAAAGCTGGCATAGGAAAGGGGATAGGAGAAAAGCATAGGGGAAGAAAAAAGAGAAAGAGACAAATGAGGAGGCAGTAGGGAGCAGTCTCCCCCAAGCTAAGGCGCCCCGTGAGATGGTGTTCATGCAGTTTCCAGAGCTCCAGCACAGTCTTAATCACCACTCTCGTGAAGAGGTTGATAGTTCTGGCTAAGGAACTTGGTACCTACAAGCAATTAACTTTAATAAGGTGGCAGGTGATTTCCTTAAAAGAGTGCTGACAGTGGCTCTTCTGGTTACTCAGCCATAGTTTCCACCTCTGCCCTGATGAACCTAGCCTGTGCTCTGAGTAATAAATGAGAAGGCAGCCAGAATCTGATTCTTTTCAACAGCAGAGCTTGTAGTCAGCTTTTTGTCACAATCATATATTAAAAGCAGAACCTGAAAGTCTTTTCAAGTTATAAAGAAAGACAAAAGCCAACAAGTAGTGTCAACTCGAATTTTCACAATGGTTTATGATTTCATTTCATATGTTAAATATGGAAGAAGGGAGTGTTTTCACCTTCATAATTCCTTGCTGCCACATTTTATTTTCTTATCTTTCACACAATGGAAATGTTGTGAGAATTCCTTCCCCAGGGAAGAAAAACAAAAAACAAAAACCCGGCATCTACATCTATACCCTTCTCCTAAGGCCTAATGACAAACCAAAGCACAATTCTACCAGTGGTAACCCTGGGGAACCAATGGGTTATTGGGCTTACTTATAGGATATTGTGAAGGGCTACTTACAGAGCCTATGTATTCACCAAGCAGCCATACTGTAAAATTTTCACCCTATGTGGATGATGGCTTCCCTTAGCCTTTGCCATACACTCTAGAGCATCAGTTCTCAACCTATGGATCACCACCCATTTGGAGGTTGAATGACACTATCACAGGGGTAGCATAAAACCTATCAGGAAACACAGATGTTTGTATTATAATTCCTAAGAGTAGCATAATCAAAATTAGGAATAATTTTATGGTTGGAGGTCACCACAACATGAGGACCAGTATTAAAGGGTTTTGGTAGCATTAGGGAGGTTAAGAACCACTGCTCTAGAGCCTCTTTCTAAGACTGGAAAACCATGTGTAATTAGGCCATGATTTCCTAGAATAGAAATGGCTGGGTATAAAGCTGGAATCTCAAGTAAGAGTCTGATGATTTTCTCAAGCCCTCTCCTTCTATAAGGGAATATCAGCAGTTCAGTCTTGCTAGCAGACAGACCTGATTTAAGGAAGATGGAGGCTGCTTTGCTTGAAAGGAAGAGAGCTCTCTTTAACAGGAAGATATGGGTAGTTCTCCTTGGAGTCAGCCTGTAGCACCACCATTGGGGTTCCTCTGTCTGATATGTTAGTGCTTTTTCATTTACATGTAAATTTTGGACATGTTTTTCCAATGTTAATTGCTCAGCTTCGTGTGACTATAATGAAATAACTGAGATAATCAACTTCTAAGCAGATAGGTTTATTTACCTCACCGTGGCAAAAGTGCAATGCCTCATTTGTTTCTGGTCCCCATGAGGGTACCTTACACTGGCAGGGTACATGGTGCCACCTGATGAGCAAGGAGGAAGAAAGGATGATCCTCGGTCCTTCAGTCCTCTTCAGGAGCACACACTCTATGACACCAGGATATCATTAAGGGAAAGTCTAGGAATCATGCTTCTCTGTTTTCCTTTTGTATTTGCATTAATTTAGTGTGTGCGTGTGTGGGTACCCACATGCAACTTCTAGAGGTCAGAGAACAACTTGCAGGATTTGATTCACTACTTCTACCAGGTGGGTGCTGGGGAATCAAAATCAGGTCATCAACTGAGGTAGTGAGTGTCTTTACCTGCTGAACCATCTCACTAGGCCAGGATCAAGCTTTTAACATACAGACCTAGAGGCATTTCAGATGAAAATCACAGCACTGATGAAACCTAAGTCATATAATGTTTTGCATAGCAAGTTTGAGTAAATATCTGTAAGCTGAAAAGGAAAAACATTTTTGTCTGTTCCTTTGGGTTAGTTGGCTTGCTTGTTTGAGTCATATTCTCACTGTATAGCCCAGGTTGGCCCTGAGCTTGCTTCTCATTCTCTCGCCTAAGCTTCCTGAGTATTACAGGTGGACACCACCCCGCTTGGCTAGGAGACTGTTCAAGCTGTTCATCTTTTTCCTACAGTACATGGATAAGATATGTGTTGTGGGATATTTGTATATGGTGTGAAGATGTGTTAATGTGATTGGTTTAATAAAAAGCTGAGCTGCCGATATTTAGACAGGAGAGCTTAGGAAAGACTTCCAGGAAGAGAGAACAACTCAGGCGATGAATCTTGGTGCACAGATTTTGTCATTGAGACTCAAAGGGAGTTGGACATACAGAATGGAGGTGATGTAAAGATCCACATGGAAGAATATAGATTAATAGAAATGGGTTCAATTAAGTTATAAAAGCTAGTGGGACAAGCCTAAACTAAGGTCAAGCTATCAGAATTAATAATAAGCATCTGTGTTGTTATTTGGAGGTTGGTGACCCAAAGACAGACCAAATACAGATCTGTGTGCTGTGCTCATCACTAAAAGTGTTTCCTCCTATGCATTCATCTTGTCTCTCGTGACTATGCTGTCAGCTTCACTCTTGAACTAAATCCCAAACCTTCCTTGTTCTCTGAATCCACCATTGCTTGCAGAGATACATTAACTATATTGCTTTGATTTCTTAGGACTGTACCTGTACTTTCAAAGTTATAATTTCCTCCACATTTAATGTTTTTGTATTGCATTCACTATTTTTCTTGATGATCTGCCTTCCTTGGGTTCTAAGATCCTTGGGGATAGAATATGTATATGTTGTGTAGTGTCTGTGTAATAAGATCCGGGGATTATTATAGACATGTAGAGTCATCTTGTTTGTATGTATGTCAGTCCATCAATCCATACAGCAACTATGACAAGGATGAACTTGTGCATTTCATGGTGCTTCTTCTAGTAACCATATGGCCAGTGCTACACTAAGCATGATATCTAAACTTTCTGATCCCAAGCATAATGTCCGCTCTATTCTACAAGAACAAAAGATATTCTCAAATTATTTGAACAAACTGATAAATCATTCTAGTAGAAGTAAGATTGCATTAACCAATATTTGGGTCAATATATGGCTTACTGCTTGGCATCTTCAGCTCATGGGGCATCAAGGGACACTGCTCTGGTCAGAAACATTGTGAAGAAACCAGAGAAATCAGGAACATGATGATCTGGAGGAAATCTGCACAGTAGCTACAGTATCCTTACCTAACATTCAGGGAATAGACCTTTAGAACCAGGTCAGATGACCATATTTGATTTGTCTTGTTCCTACACAAATACACCCAAAGGGTCTCCATAAATGATGGGGGAGGGTAACATCCCTTCTCTGTGGGTAACAGAGATTCTTTGATATCAACAGTAATAGTCAATAAATAGTTTTTATATTAATATTAGATTCCTACAACATCAACTCATATCTATGTCAAGAATGTGGATTCAGACTTTTAGCAAGCTTTTTGCTAATGAAAGCCAGAGATGCAGACAGAAGAAGAGAGAAGCATTTCCTTGTAGCTACACAGGTATGCATACAAACAGAAATAAGAACACAGGAAGAACACACCCTACTAAGCAGTCTAGTTAATTAAATATTCATTCAATTCTGGTTGGAGATGTCTCATCATTCAGCAAGCACTAATGCTGGGCAGTTTTCTCATTTTTACCCTACCCTCAATTAAAAAATAAAGGTGCACCCAGACTTTCACCATGAGGGTTTTGAAGTGCGATGAGAAATAAGGAACTATTCAAAGGTGGGAAGGTAGAGACAGAAGTCTCTATGCCTCCTCCCCCTCCTCCTCCCCTTCCTTCCTCCTGCCAATCACTGGCATAGTCGCTTGGCTCCCACACCTGCTTTATTAACAGTTGGGAGAACAATACAAAACTTCAGCTTTGGAAGAACAAGGAGGAGTCGTCTTTCATCCACCGATGACAGCATTGTCGTTTGCAGCCTGAGCAGCTCTGGGCAGCTCAATGCCAGGCTTCTCCCTCCAAAGCCTTCCTCTCTCAGAAACAATTGAGGATGACCCAGAAAAGGGATCAATGGAGACTCTCCAGGGGCTTCTCAGGCTCTATCTTCCCAACATGGGGGTATGGACTGACATCTGGGGTAAAGAGCTGTCTGTTTCAGCCCAGACCTCTGATGCGGGAGGTCCTTCTGTGTATATGATTGTCTTATTGGTTGATAAATAAAGTACTGTTGGCCAATAGGAAAACAAGATAGGTGAGACTAGGAGTCAAGGAGGATTCTGGGAAAGGTATGAAAAGTGCAGAGTCACCATGTGAGCTCCAGAAGACAGGACGCTTGCCGCTGGCATCTGATAAGTCTTATAAAATATATAGATTTATGATAACTAAGACTGAGCTAGCAGATGAGAAATCCTAGTCATTGGCCAAGCAGCATTTGTACCTAATATAAGTCTCTGTCTGTTAGTTCTGACCTTAACATGATGGCTGGCAGAACTTGGGTGGCCTAGCAGAAAGACTTATTGTTACAGACCTCAGAGTGCTAACTTAGGGACTGAGGCATCCCTTCTCTACCCAAGAGGAGACCCACAGAAATTTTGACCTGTGATGGAGCTGAGGACATATTAAAAAGTTATCCAGATGAATCAGATGGATATATACGAAGGCTACATAACCAGTTTGTTAGAGGGCAAACAAGAGAGCTAGAGACTGGACAGTCAATCAACAACCCATGGAAAAAAATCTGAGCATGTGGAATGCATTTTCAAGAAGATTCACTGGTACTAAAAGAAAAATGAGACCAATGAATATGCAAATGATGATAAATTTCCAGAGTAAACACTGTGTAGAGTGTGCCCCAGTGAGTATGGAAGGTGACACATAAGATATGGAAGAAAACAATCAAGCTTATTTATGCCTGCTATATTTTTCAAAAGATCCCCTTGTGTGTTTGTTTTAAAGTATACATGTATTATTAACATGGTAACATATATGTAGTTCATAAACAAATACATAATGGTATATCTTCAAAAGTATTCTCCTGATATGTATAAGTGATATGAAAAGTTTGGAAATTGAAGTTTTAGAGAACAGTGATTGCTTACTAAAGTACTAAGAAGAAAAAAAGAGGAAAAAAGACTGATCTGGGGAGAACAGTGATGAAATCATGAGAAGAGAAGACAAGGAGGCCCCCTTCCTCACAGCTTTTGGCAGCAGAATGTGCAGTTGCCCTCTGCTGAGTAACTGCTGCAAGTTCCTGAAGCACCAGTGAGGTTGAAATCTGTGCTAGGTGCCTTTTAAACATTACTGTCAATTTACAGAGGAAGTCCAAAAACAATCTTTAAAATAGCAAGTGACACAAATCCATATTTGAATCCAAAGCCAATGATCTTAGTGATCTATGAAGCTATCTCTTTGGAGCCATATGCATTACATTCTAAAATGTAGAATATTACAGAGAACAGTGGCAAGGTCTCCATGCAAAGATGACACAGGAAATCAAAAGCATTTGATATTATTGAGAGGAGAAACACAGAATACAAAGCAAACACAACAAATAGCTCATTATGTCCATTCCCATTATTTATTTGTTAGAGGGGAAGACAAGACTTTCCTCCATTCTCAACAACAAAAAATACAGGGAGAAGGAGAATATGGATTTTGACACTGGAAATATTGAACAAGAACAGATCCATTATATTGCACCCTTGATATTGTCAAATATTTATTCTCTTAATTAAAATTCTACCATGTGGTTAATGTCTTGGTACATAAAGAATATGTGCTGACTTCCTAGCAAAGGAGAGAAACAGACTTCCCAGGTTAAGAGGACAAGACACAAACTTGGAGACTCCAGCCCTGTGGTTCTAAAAGCTGTGATGCTTGTAATGTGTTCCAGTGGTTACTTCTTTAGCATTACAATTGTTAAAAATAAACTTTGAAGCCTGACAGTGATGGTACACACCTTTCATCCCAGCACTCAGAAGGCAGAGGCAGGTATATCTCTGTAAGTTTGAGGCCAGCCTGGTCTACAGGGTGTTCTAGGAGAGGCTTTACAGGACTTTCAAGAACATCAGTGAAATAATGTTGAGTGGAAGGAAAGTGTGACTGATCAACAGACAGGAAAACTAAGCCTGCATCAAGTTAAGGTTTGAAACCCAGGTAACTTCAGAAGTGTCAGTATGAAAACTCCACTCATAGTGTGACTGACTTCTGACTTCCTTTTGTTGTTGTTTCTTCATAACACTCAGGGATCTTCTCTTTCTCCTTTTATTTTCATGATTTCCTCTTTGACTATTCACTTCGTGAATGAAAAAGAAGTAAGAAGGAGATGAACAAAGAAAAAGGAGATGGTCAAATAGAGCACAACACTTTAATCAATGAGATACACGATCAACTGCCAGAGTTTGGAATGTAGTACTAGCCTGCCCTTCGGGGGGCCACAGGTTTGACTCCCAGCACTGAAAACATCATGCACAGTGGGGCACAACTGCAATCTAATGGCTTGGGAGGTAGAGGCAAGAGGAACAGAGTTCAATGTCATGTCATCTTCAGCAACATAGTGAGTTCAAGGTCAGCCTCAGATAAATGAGACACTGTATTGTGAAATAATAAAATGAAACTAAGTAATACAGGCTGCTAAAGTAATCCTTCTAGGTGCAGGGTGGTGAGATATGGGCACATCTTAGTGATGATGGTTGTCTTGTCTTGTGAGGGGCTTGTTGGGTATCCTTGACTTCTATGACTACAAGTAGAAGATACTTAAGATTTTCTCCTTTTGCTGTTGCTTTCAAATGTGTCCCAAAACCCAAGATGCTGAGGTCTTGTCTCTTGGATGCACAAATGTGACCATTCAAGAGAGGCACACAGAAATCCTCCAAAGAAATTTCCTGCTTAAGGACTCACTAGTTTTCAAGTTTCCATCTTAGCTCCTCTGATCAGACCCACAGGGCAAAGTGTTCACAGCTCTTTCCACACTCAAATGGAATATTTGTGTGTATCTCTTCCAAGTTACAAATCTCCACACCCCATGTGAACACTTCAATTTATCTTTGCAATATCAGTCTTCCCATGACACAAAAAGAAATCAGATGGGAAACAGACTTCATGTGGACAAGCTAGTTTGTCAGGTTAACATTATAGTGAGCATCTTATATTTTCCCTTCACAACTAAAAAAAAAATAAAGGAATAAACGTTTTGTGAACAGATTGTTTTCTAGGTGCTTATCAAATCCTCTCTTCTTTATCTCTATCATTTTCCTCATTCTTCTTTCTGTCTCTTCAGTTCCCATGTGTCTCATCTCAACTCTCCCCTCCTGGGTCTGTCTGTTTCCCAGTCCACCTGAGGTACCTTTACTGGTGTGTTTTGTGTAAACCCACATCCACTGAAGGGTCCTAGTTAATCCTTGTTTGATCAGCCAGTGTCTGAGAAGGTACCACTAGAGTGTCAGCAGAACTTGCAACTGGGTTATGTTTCAACTGAGATGGGAGATACAAGAGAACTGGACTCCGCTGTAGCCTGTGATGGCTGATCTTGGTCACCAACTGCAATCTGAAAGCTACTGAGTAACAAACCCTTCAATAGAGCTTTTCTATCTGTCAAAGTGAGTGGTACCTTCCAGTAGCTGCCCAGATATGAAGACATCCAAGTAAAAATTACAATTAGTTCTGTTTGCATGCCTGCCTTTGCTCTTTATAAGTAAGTGTGTGTGTGTGTGTGTGTGTGTGTGTGTGTGTGTGTGTGTGTGTGTGTGTGTGTGGTGTCACCATACTCATGTGGAAGTCATTGGGCAACTTTTAGGAGTTGGTTTTCTCCTGACACCATGTGGGTCCAGGGACTAGAACTGAAGTCACTGAGCCATTCCACCAGTCCCTGCTTTTGCTTGTTGCTGGTGAGTGCATCTGTGCCACTGTTGCTGATGCTATTGCTACTACCTAAGACTGCCACCAGAACCCAGCTTCATCAGCATTCCAATGTGGCCTGAAGACCAGCAGTGAACACACACATGCCCATGTGTGCACATGCACACGTGCACACAGACACACAGACACACAGACACACACACACGAGAGAGAGAGAGAGAGAGAGAGAGAGAGAGAGAGAGAGAGAGAGAGAGAGAGAGAGAGAGATACAAAATAGAACAAGAAAAGAAATTGATATTGGACAAAAGGATCCAGAATATAAGGCTAACAGGCTAAGCCCCCTGTCTAGATTCTTCCTGGGCTCACTATGTGGCTTCCTTTATTCCTGGGTACAGGGTAGAGTTCCCAAACAGGAGGCATTATGATGTTATCACACAAGACATTTCAAAGAATTTCCTGATGCCCCTGCTCAAAGATAAAGATGGATGTTTTTGTGACCTGACAGAATTTCTGGTTTATATATCCTGCTATGGAGAAGGGCTTGTGAACAATGATCCATGAATTAAACCTAAAACATATTTCTAACATAAGACATCCAAACCAAAATTTCCTAAAACCTTGAACAATCAGGCTTTATTCCAGCTGTTATTTTTCTTCTTCTAAAGTGTGATGGGCATGGGACAAGGACTAGCTCTGACTTATTCAATGCTGATTTCCCAAGTTTTTTACTGGGGCCTTGTATATGAGAGATAAAGGACTGTGATACGTTCTTGTTGTGTGGGTGAATGAACAGAAAGAAGTCATCTACTAAACCGTCTCCTTACCCTGATCTTTCAGCACATCAAACATGCCACTCAATCAGTGATGCTGATGACTTTACCTCACTGATGACAGAATCATCAAATAGCTTTGCTGACCCATGTCATCCTTGAGCTTCAAACCACTTCTAATCTCGACCTGATTTCCTTGGGCGCATAAACAGCTGCCTTTCCAATCTCTAACTGTGCCTTATTATGTATGTTCTGGGTCCTTTACCTCTAGGCTGTGTTCTTCATGGTTTTGCCCCTATGAGTTTCCTTTCTTTCTATATTTTCTCCTGAATACCATCAATTCTCAGTAGTAAAACATATAGGCTATTAGCTCCATCATTATCTTTAATTTTTATAGGTCCCATGTTTTGTTCCATTGAAGATGCCTGTACATGCATCCTATTAAAGTCATAAACCATTTCTGAAATCAAACTTGTCATATGCTGTAACATTTTGCATTCTATATATTTTTTAAAATTTCTAATAAGGAAGTCATTCTATAGTGCTGATTTTCACCCAGATTTTAAATGTCATAGTAAAGTCCCCACTCTTCCTTTCCATAATACTTGTTGGTTTCAATTCACAAGACTCTTGGTATTAACAGTTTTCCCTCTGTAATCATCCTCAGTTGGACCATTTCTCAAGTCCTGAACAAGCCATTCCTTCTCTCAATGTGTGTTGATTTCTCTGGAACACACATTTAATACTGTCATTTTCTTCCTCAAAAAATTCTTGGTAAGTACCTCATGCACATAATATTAAATGTATTCACACTCCTTAAAGAGGCCCTTAAGATTTGGTGATTTTTAATAAAACATCTGCATAGGGAGTTAAACATGAGAGATTATGGTTAAAGGCAATGGTGGAATGGGGGCTAACATTTATAATATTCTCTTAGATTCATTCTTTAATTCAAAATTTATATTTACCCTGTTCTTTAAAACTAACATTCTATAATTACCAATTTAGACACATATTTTTCTCTCTCCACTACTCTGCTTATACTTTTTTCTTTCTTTTTCCTTTCATGGCTGGCATGCTCCCCTCCCAACCTTCACAATGGCCCATCTTTCCAAATGGAAGCAATGCCATTAGAGCTAATACCCAAGATTACACCCCTGTGTGTACATACTAGCCTGAAGCACTTCGCCTTATAGCTGTGGGAGATGATTCAGAAGGGGTAAGGTCATCCAAAACATCTTAAACATCGGTTCACTGCACATGACAGTCTATAGCCATCTTGCTTGCTTGTTGCTGATATAAATGAATCCCAGAGGGACAGTGATAGTGACCTGGTCACAAGTCATGCCTCACACATAGTGCCCTTGGATAGCTACCAGGAAATGCCAGAGTAAGTTAATAGACTGTGATATCTCTTACTACTCATGCCAACAATGGGTTTTACTCTACATGGTCTAGCTTCCTAGTCTCAAGGGTATCACTCCTAGGAGGCACAAAGGCTATAAAAGGAATAGGCCAAGGAGGGACTGATGCAGGCACCACATTAAACTCCAGCTTGTGTTATAAAATTTAGTCAGGGAGACAGTCAGACAACTGAAATCATAAAAAAGGGATCCTGGATTTTCAGGAAAAGAAATTGCACCAATCAGGGAATAAAATTTAATTTGAAGGTTTTTCTCCTTCCTTCTTTGTTCCCTCTCCTTATGCTATGCTCAAACCTGGAGGGAGGAAACAGAATGAAATTAATTGATGGGGATCTGATTGGTTAATGGATTGCCTCTTCCCAAATTCCCTCTAGTCAAGAATCGTTCCTTAAGTGCTTTTGGCAACCATACCACACTCTATCCTGATGCTGGTCTAGGATGAGCGGACAAATGATGAAGTTCTTGCAAGAACAGAGCACACACTTGCTGTGAACTCAGAGAGAAATGTGGGTAACGCCTTGGGTGTTCTGCTTCCAAGTCCCACTTGTGGTGTTTTAACCCATTGACAGTGGGTGGAGCAAACCTGATTTCTCACACTGGTTAAATGCTGGGGTATGGCCATGCAGAGGTGAGATGGGAAGTTTCTTTCACAGTCACACACAGTCCTAAGACTCCCAGGAAACATGCATGGCTGTGCATCTCACACCCATAGGGAGTGCCCCATTCATCTGCACTAATACCAGGGAACAGTGGGCTAATCATTGCTTATTTGTATTTGGGTTTGGAACATGCTGTGTAGGTTTTGGGAGAAGATTTACCTTGCTAATTATGTCTTCCTTAAATTGATAATAAAGTAAATTTGCACTCTCTGAGCACCAACCCATTACAGTGAAAAGGAAATGTGCTGAGTGACAGTGTTGTGGGATCTCCCTGCTGCCTCTTCTGAAGCCCCATGTGTTCTCTGGAGAACAAGTTCAGGTGAGGCACGTGGTGATGGGCAGAGAGGATATGTGGGTTATTATAAGGCAAAGTGAAGTACTCCCAGAGGGAGAATGGACAATGGCCAGAGGGGGCACAAGGATAAAACTCCCTCACAGGATGAGAGGACTGTGTCTAAGAATCACCCTGTCAAGTTAGACAGGTATAATACTATTTGTGCAAGTTCTTAGAGCAGAAGGCTTTCCTGTGGAGATTTTCCTATTCAAGTGGCTGATAGACATAGCTTTTGGTTTTTGTGGGTTTTTAAAAATGTATTTCAAAATAAGTTTATAAACATAGCCATGCTTTCCATGAATGGAACTCAGCAAAGCCCTAATACCTTTACCCCTCCTCTTTATTAACCTGTCACTATCTTTCTAGCTCATGTTTGAGTATTTAAGGAGCAACAGTGGATGTGCTTTCCCTTCTTTTACCTATCACCATTTTCACTTACAAAAAGTAGTTTGTTAGCAGGGACACAGATGTAGGACTTCAAGAAGATGCTGATTTACCAGGCAGACAGACAGACAGATGCAGCTTCCATCCTACAGATCACCTTGTCAAATATCATATGCACTCATGAAATTCTTAAATCATAATAAAAGAATACTGCATGAGCAGTATTGAGACATTCATATTCTTCGAATTTTCTTTTTTTGGAGTTATAACCCGGTACATGTTCTTTTAACAGTTTATGTTTAAAAAATGTTTTTTTTATCTACTTATGTGCACAGGGTCAAATTCTCTTACAGAATAGTGGTATTGGATCCTAGCTCCCCATCCCCCTCATTGTGCAAAGATTAATTCAAGGGAGATAATTTGCCCTGTAAAATGAGCTGGAGAACCAGACAGAAATCCTTGAATCCAGTCACTAGTCTCATCCTTGTGTCCTGTGAATGGAATACCTAAGTGAGAATATACTTTGAAGAAATAGTCTTGAATCAGAGAACACTTAGCCCCGATTTTAAATCTCCTTGTGTGCATGTTGTGTGTGTGTGGATACATGATACTCCTATGAAGACTGAAGGACAGCTTTCTGGAATTGATTCTTTCTGTTCACCTTATGTTTGTTCTAGAAACCAAGCTCAGGTCTCCAGGCTAGACTGGCAAGACGGTTCCTGGAGAGCCACACCATTAGCTCTAAAACCATGTTTATACCAGTGATCCTATCTTGCGCACTTGAAATACACGAAGGTGGGAACTATTTCTAACAGCTATACATCTATGTATCTATTTCATAGTCCTAGACACCGAAATAAAAATATATAGTAAACATATGTGTAATGATTTTATATATTTTTATTATGTAATATACAATAAAATACTTTCCTTTATATAAAAACTGTCAAAGATGATGTTGGGGGACAAAGTCTGCACAGAACTAGAACCTTCCATTCACCATGCCCCAAGGAACTTTCCTACCACTGTATGAACCTTCCCTTCTGGAAAATAGGGAATACTTTTCTAGAAGATGAACATGCTGTAATCAACTTTCTAAATCCTGGATTGAAGAAATTATCATCACCTCTAGGTTCTGTCTCCTAGTTTGTTTCTTTAGTGGTTGTGGATGGCAGGACATGGTAACAGCCGCATTACTTCCATTGATGTTTTTATAGAATGCTGATTGTCAGACACTGGTCCATCCTCAATGACCGTCAAGCTTGATGACATCTAGCCAGCTATCTAGCAATAATGGAAATCATTTTGGAATTTAAAAGTGCCTTTGACTATGCCTGTATGTGTGTGTATCTGTATGTAAAATTGTACACCTGTATAGGACAAATGTCTTTAGCATACTGAACCAAAAAAAAGGAGTTTAAATTACCTGTTAAATCATTGTGATTTATTGGCTCACTTATGCCTCTGGTGTTGTGCTCTATAGTTTTTCTCATTCCTTTCTAAGTAAATTAAGATTTAATCACAATCAGCCAATGTGTGCTTAAGATGCCTACTATTTGCTCTTATAATATGAAATACTGTAAGAGATTTGAGGAGAAAGCTCCTGTGTGACTTCAGATCTGAAAATCTGGGCCTCAGGAAATAGCCAGTGGGTGAGATCACTTTCTGTGTACTGTGAAGACCTGAGTTTGAATCTCTAGGAGTCATATAAAAGCTGGAGATACAGTGACAGCATCAACTTCTAGCACTAACACAGGGAAAGGAAAGGTGAAGACAGGACAATTCCTGGATGTGGATAGGCTAGCTAGCTTGGTAAAGGCAGTCAAAAAAGAAAAATGAGACTTTGGCCCTAACAAGCAGAAGGTGATGACCATCACTAGAGACTATCCTCTGACATGAACATGAATGCTGTGGCACATAATCCCATGTTTACACACACCCATAAACACCTCAAGATCTGGAGGGAGAAGCAGTATTTGCCTTATGGCTATGGACCATCGCACTTAGGAATCATCAGATGAGGATGCTGATGTGGGCCCAATACAATCAATGAGTTCACATTTGAACACACTCAAGGAAATTTGGGATGGATAACTCATTTACTGGGAAATCAAGCGCATGATCCTAATACACCCATGGATCTTTACCAAGATAAATCTAAAGCAAAGTGCATTAGCTATTCCATTCTGGCAAAATCACATTGCCCATTTACTTACTCTGACAAATTCACAGACAAATCCAGACAGGTGGTCACCTTGGTAGATGCTAAATATCTTTAAGGTGAATTAAATGGCATTAATATATTGTTGGTTTAACTTGCTTTGGATCCATGGGAACAACCATTTGAAATTTGACATGGGCAGCAAAACTCATTTGTTTCACCATTAAAGGGTGTGTTTATTTGAGAAATTGTAATACAGTGTGTGGTTTCTCATTTTTACCTCTCTCACCTTAAGTACAGCCTTATACAAATCCTTGCAAGTTCAGCTACTGTTATAAATGTCACCAAACATGGTCTGTAATTCATTAGTAACTAATATATTAGATCAAGATACTTTCATCAATATTATTATGATATTGTAAGAAAGAGTCAAAACAGTCATAGCTGGATTTATCTCTTCTGAGCTTCCCTTAAGGACTTAGGCACACTATTCAGTTTTGATGAGTGAAATATGTGTATTAACACCCTCACTGTGCTGCACCTATAGGAAATATAGGAAATAGCAGAGCACATGGTAAATGCTTTAACTCTCTGTTATAGAAAAGCTCCCTTTCTGCAATGACAGCCATGTTGGTCTTTTCAAATTGCAGTGACATGGAAACTCTAGCATGTAAGAATCAGAGTAACCAAAGGATGTCACAGGATAAATTAGGAAATTAGATATAATCAATAAATTTTAGTCTCAAAAGCCTGTATCTCAACAAAGCATTAGTATATAACAAATGCTATGCCAAGAGTAAGCTGAATATGAATCAATAGTAAGATGTGGTTTTGAAAAGCCAATTTAATTGGACAAAATTAATGAAGTACAAATGTGTTCAAAGTGAGGGTACAGGCTATATTATGCTAATTAGCCCAACTAGCCAACAGAATGATACATTCCATTTGAAGTATCACTTGGAGGGATTTTATGCAAAAACTAAGCTGGGAAAAATCGAGAGATGAGGAGCTTTGATACTGGAAGAGCTGTGTGCTCATTGAGGGAGCTATAAAAATACTACTGGATTTAACAGATAGAACAAAGGAGTACCAGCCCACAAGCCGCACTGCCAGAGAAGCTAGGAAACAAGGAGGACCGTAAGAAAGACATGCATGGTTCCCGGAGAAGGGGAAAGGGACAAGATCTCCTGAGCAAATTGGGAGCATGAGAGGAGGGGAGAGGGAGCTAGGAGAATGAGAAGGGGAGAAGAGAAGGGGTGGGGAGGACATGAGGGAGCAGGAAGGTTGAGTTGGGAGAAGAATAGAGGGGAGCAAGATAAGAGATACCATAATAGAGGGAGCCATTATAGGTTTAAAGAGAAATCAGATGCTAGGGAAATGTCTGGAGATCTACAAGGATGACACCGACTAACAATGTAAGCAGCAGAGGAGAGACATATACCGTAAATGCCCTCCCCTGATAATGAGATTGATGACTGACATATATGCCATCCTAGAGCCTTCATCCAGCAGCTGAGAGAAGTAGAAGCAGACACCCACAGCTAATCACTGAACTGAACTGGAATCCATTTGCAGAGGGGAGAAGTGATGAGCAAAGGGGTTAAGACCAGGCTGGTGAAACCCACAGAAGCAGCTGACCTGAACAAGGGTGAGCTCTTAGCCCCCAGACTGACAGCTGGGAAACCAGCATAGTTTCCATATTCCATATTCATGGGAATCCAGACCCTACGGGTATCAATGAGGAGACCTCAGAAATCTATGGGACCTCTTGTAGTAGATCAATACTTATCACTAGCATAGGAATGGACTTTGGGAGCCCATTCCATATAGAGGGACACTCTCTGAGCCTAGACACAAGGGGGTGAGCCTAGGCCCTATACCAAAGGATATGACAGACTCTGAAGACTCCTTATGGAAGGCCTTACCCTCCCTGGGGAGCAGAAAGTGTATGGGATAGATAGGGTGTTAGTTGGGGGGGGCAGGGAAGGAGGGGAGGGAGAGGGAACTGGGATTGACATGTAAAACAATCTTGTTTCTAATTTAAATAAAAAATGGAGAAAAAACACAAAACAAACAAACAAAAAACACTTCTGGAAAAAGCAACAACACATGGAGCACATGAATGCTAACCTCAAATATCTCAAGTATTGCCATGAAGAACATAAAAATAGAAAAATCCTCATGTCACAAATAACTAAATTTATTTATTTGTTTGTTTATTTATATGAGTGTGTGAGAGAAAGAGAGAGTGTGAGTCGGGCCAGAAGACAACTTAATGAATTTGTTAATTACCTTTTCCATGCTTGTCTTAGGGATAGAACACAGGGCCTCAGGCTTGGTGGCCTTTACCCACTGAGCCATCTCACTAGCCCTAGAGTTTTTTAATATAGTCACAGAATATTCATCTTGTTGGAAAATAAAGCCTGGATATTTCACTTCCCATGAAATAGCACTGAGACCCTTAGTATGAGACTCCTTTGCCCTCATTTTCCTAAACTGTAAATCATTTTAGCAAGCAGGTTGTTGTGACGATGAAGGTTGAGTGGGAAAGGTTTTCCAAAACAAGTGTGGGTTTCTTCATGGAATAGCACTCCTCAAGAATCTCTTTCAGATCCTCAAATATGGAAACAAGAGTCAAGATTAGGGGTAGGGCATTTGGTTTTGCTATCCAAGAAATTGTTTATGCAGAGACTAAATACCTTATTAGAAAAATATAAAAGGAGAAAGTTTCTTAATGGGAATTAGATTATTCACTTAATTGATTCTAATCCCAAGTTTTAAGATACTGTAACACTGGATATAAATTTTTCTTAGAGAAAAGATTGAAGTGATACCAGATATGTCCACAAAATGAAGAACAAGTTAACTAACATTTGAAAAATTGTTCTGTTTCTCTGTTATATCAAAGTTCATAGAGGTCTGTTTGACACTGGGAACAAAACAAAATGTTGAGAAAATGTACACTGTTTCATTTTAAAAAGTACCTTTTGCTCAATATAAATCATATTTGTTCTACATTTTAGAAGACAATAATAATAAATATACAATAGCGTTATTGTCACAACCCTTGATATTTATACCAAAAATAGTTTTGAGAAATAATCATTTTTAAAAATAGTAATTGTCAAAATGGGAGGGCATTTACTTTTCATTGAGTATAATTAATGTCTAATTTAGCAGTAGCTTTAACTAATGCCACAAGCTCATCTATTTTATGTTCTATGGAACAAGAAAAGAGTATGGTTTTCAGGAACCATAGTTCACGCTTCAAGGAATAAATACAGACTAAGGGGCTAAGTAATATGTTTATAATATGTAAAAGGTGGGTGTTATGGTGTGGGGATTTTTTTAAAGTGTGAAGTCCTTATTTAAAATAAGATATGGGAAACATTTATAGATTTAATTTTGAGTGTGAAAGAATGCTATTTTTAGTTAAAATGTCACTGGAAATGTGACAAAATGTAAAAATGAAAGAGCACTGAATCTGTGTGAATACACACTCTCTCTGTGTGTCTCTCTCACTAGAGAGCACACACACACACACACACACACACACACACACACACACACACACACAGTCCCTCTGCTACTTGCTTAGGGCATAATATAGTATGAAGATATGGAAGGCAAGGTTCCATTTGTATGGGAACAAAGCCACTAGCTTTGGCAATCCAGTCTGTGGCTACCAGCACTGTCACAGTACATAGCCTGCTGTAGTCTAAAGAAATCTGGAGCTAAGTAGAAGTGACATCTGATGAGACCATCCTTGCTTCCAAGCTTCTTTACTGCATCTTAAGAACTGGTATGATGGGAACCAAAGTTGTCTGACATACCACATTGTGCAAAAGGCAGGGGACCAACAGACTGAGACCCTGAGGTACCACTAGCCTGAAGTTCTCAGCTTTAACTGTTACATCAGGACAAATATCAACTTCTGCATATTTATGTTGAGACAAAAAAGATACGTTTTGTCAGCTTCAGTAGGTCACTGTTGTTTGACTCTAAAATACTACCCATGACTAAGCCCATCAGGCTCTAAGGAATGGAAAACTGAAAGTCACATAGAGTTAGTGGTTCACCAAACTGATTGAGTAGATATTGAAGAGAAAAGGGAGGGAGAGTGATAGAGATTGATTGGTGATTGATTGAATGATTTGTGGTTGGAAAGGGTCAACATTGGTATAGGGAGTTGGCACAGGAAAAAAATCAATATGAATTCTGTACATTAGTAAAACTGTCCAAAACATTTAATTAATTAAAAAATACTCATTAAGACGATGCCAAAAGGTGAGTTTATATGACACTGAAGACAAGAGGCTCTACAAAAATACAAAAATAATGGTTTGGTAATTTTATGATGTTTGAATGGTTCTAAAGATATACGAAAATTCTTTTAAGGCATGTGACATGCATATGATTGAAGTTCTAAACAAAACCACAATAATTTCACAATAGATATGCTTTTTTTCTGTGATCCAGGAAAGGCTGTGTGTATAAAAGGAGAGTAAATTGCTGGGGTAAATCACATTGGATTCCTAATTGCACGTTTAACAGAAGAAAATTCTGTGTTTGAATTCAGTATTTAAATTCACTACTATTCAGTAGCGATCTGAATTCCCAAGTTCAATTAAAAAGGTCATTACCCTCTGGAACTGAAGGTGCTCTCTTAATTACAATGTTGCTAATGAATTGGGAGAAAAAGACAGTTTGGCTTAGTTCAATTAGCACATATAAGCCAAAGCCCGGCACATGTGGGAGTTCCTAGTGCTTACACTATCTGCTTCCCTAGCTCTCCCCTTTTACCTTCTTCCTTCTTTCTTCTCTACTTCCTCCTTGCCTATCTCCCACATTCTTTTCTTTCATTTACTTGTGTGTGTGTGTGTGTGTGTGTGTGTGGCAAGGTGGAGTGGGAGAGACAGAGACAGAGACAAAGAATGTGTCTGCATACAGAATTGTTTGCCTGTTCAGGGGCACATGGAAGCCAGAGATCAGTAAGTGCTTCTCTAAGTTTTGATGCAGGATCTCTCACTGAATGTCCAGCTGGCTGGCCCCTGAGCCTCAGGATTTACCTGTCTCCAACACTAGACCAAGCAATATCCCAGGGTGCTTGGAATTAGAGCTCAGGTACACTTATTTGTGCTGCAAGCCCTTTATTTGCTACGCCATCTTCTCAGGTCCCTTCTCCCCAAGTTAAGACATGTAAGTCTCCCATTTACTCTCTCTGTAAACTGTTCCTGATGTGCATTACAACTGTTCAAATTGATGTGAAAAGCAGCTGATGCTTGAAGGGAATTTTGGAAGCAGAATAGAACACACACACATACACACACACACACACACACACACACACACACACACACACACACACACACACACACACACACGACCCAACAGTTTGATTGTGATATGTTATCTAAGTCATGCTATGGACAAGTGAACAAGGTCCCCTTGTCAGACCCAAAGATGGCTTGTGGCAGTTCACCTGAACCAAAACAGTGGCATTCCATGATGATGACAAGGACTCTAAATGACCCTAAATCTAACAGGTTTCAAGGTAATAATAATATTCTTTACAAGGTAATTTGTCAAACTCAGAAAATTAACTTTTATGAACAAATCAGTATCAACAAAAATTCTGCTGCTGAATTTCAGTGAACTTCATAAAAATTGTTTAATCACATTTGGAACTTAACTTCAAGGGAAATTGTTGATTGTAATTTCCCCAGGTTATTCCCTATGTTTTACCTATAGGGAGACTAAAGAAATATCTCGAATTATTCCAGCTAGAGTCAGCTAGACTTTGCATTTCTTAATTCACTCAACAAAAACACTCCAGAGTTCTAAGGTATAACAACATCATAGCTGGCCAATACAAAATGATTCCATGTTTTATTTCATTTTGTGTTTTATAATGTTTTGGGTTTTAAGAGAGGGAAAGAACAAAGTTGGGTGAGTAGGGATTGAGTGAGTGTCTGGGAGGAGTTGAGAAAGGGAAAAATATGATCAAAATATATCATATGAAAATTAAAAAATAAAAACCACAAATATATTAAAGAATATATATATTTGTGGATATATATATACATTTGGTCCTGGAACTCGTAGAACAGACTGGCATCGAACTCACAGAGATCTGCCTGCCTCTGCCTCCAGAGTGCTGGGATCAAAGGCACCCAGCCTTTGATCCCAGCTCAAAGAATATATTTTTAAACAATTCAAGAACTCAACTTTGAATTGAGATTAAAATATATCAGGTATCTAATAACAAATCGAATTAATTTAAATATAAGAAATCATAAACTGAGAGAACCATTTCTGATGCATAGGTAGATTTATCCCACAATTAATAAAAAGTGATTAAACACTCAATGGTGCATTTTTTTAAAAAAAAGGCACAGAGCTGAAGAGATATCTCTGGGGACAAAAGTTCTTGTTGTGCAACTGTGAGAGCCTGAGTTCAAATTCTAGAACATGCATCAAAAGTAGGGCCTGTGACCCAAATGCTGTGGGAGAAAGGGACAGAGACAGGAGGGCAACAGGATAGCTGGTTATAAGCCTAGCTCCTGGTGTAATTAGGGACACGGTCTCAAGGGAGTAAGGTAGACAGTAATGGAGTAGGACATCCATATTCTTTCTGGTCTCTTTATTGCAGAGGCACATGAACCCAAGTACATACAAGTGTGCAGATACACACACATACACCAGACTCACACAGTAAATGAAATACAGATAGGAGATAGATAGATAGATAGATAGATAGATAGATAGATAGATAGATAGATAGATACACAGATAAACATCAAACAGCTTGCTGTTACTTTAGAGCTGGCTAGCAGCCAAAGACAAAGCTAGACTCTACTCCTCTGTCAATTGCCCCCAAGACAGTTTTAGAAACAGGAGGAACCATTTCCTTCCAATTTATCACCACAGAGAATCCTCTGGGGACAAGCCATCTATTTGAACTCAGAACAAAATTCTTTAAAGATTCTTTTCTTTTTGAGTGTGGTGAAGTGAGCTATGTTCCATAAAGCAGAGATGGAACTCGACAATAAGAGCGAATATTCTCTCTCTTTCCCAGAACAAATACTATTGAGAAATTTGTTGGATTTCCTTTCATAATTTGTTTGTTACCTTTTCTCTCCTGCATGTAGGTAAAGACATGTAAATAGACTTCTTAAAATTTCACCTCACTGTGATCACAAACTGTAGATTTTACAGAGAAAATCTACATATTTCATGACATATATACTTCTTTCCTCACTGGAGATTCTAATTAAGAAAACGATTGTCTCTAAGAATGAAACTTTCCAAAGGAGTTAGAAATATTGAGTCAAAGGATAATACATAGATGTCTATATGAAGTTGTCTCCATCACACTGCCAATGTGCATTCTGCATTGGCTGAAGCCAGTAACACTTCATCCAAATAGGAGAATAACCACTTAACCCTTTCTAGGAGTGTGTTTGTGTTTGTGTGTGTGTGTGTGTGTGTGTGTGTGTGTGTGTGTGTGTGTGTGTGTGTGTAAGAGAGAGAGAGAGAGAGGGGGGGGGATCATAGTTTCTCAATTGCCCATAAAATATTCTAATGACACAGGACAAACAGAATTTTTTTTATTACATGCTTGATTACAGAAAAAAAATGGCATTTTATGTGACTAATTATGCCATGCTTCTCATGTCATTTTTTTCATTGTATGTGCTCTATATGTGACTAGAGAACAGTAGGAGTTTCCTGTATGACTGATTGGTCTTTGTATTAAATTTTGCCATCGATAGTAAGAAATGCCATGCCCAATAGTACAAGTTACACATAGATAGCAGCCATCCCTAGACACCAAACCAAACTGCCTGGAAAGAATTGTCAAAGTCCTCGTAACATCTGTTTTCTGACCTAGTAAAATTTGACTTTGTAAGTTTAAAGGGATCTCCACATTTCGTGGAAAGTTAATGAAACAGCCCTATGCCTAGAATATACTGCTAGACTTTAAAACATTCACAAGTAAAGCCACACCCTTCAGGCATGGGAGACATTTTGTTCCAGGTGTGACCTCTAAGCTGGTTTGATTCTTTGTATGCTAAAAAAGGTGCAGAACAATGATGATTGGGGTCCTTTTTCCCCACCATCTCATAATTTTCCCGTTTAGCCCAGATTCCTCGTGTTCAAAGTATGTACCTTGGCTAATAAGTATTTAACACCATCATTACTCCAGTGATTTTGTGGTTTCTGATTCTTTACTGAGGAATCAAATGAGACACCTTCTAGAAAAAAATATTACCAGATAATTATTTCTGTTTACTATTTTAACATGCCACATCCTGCTTATATGAACAGCTCTGTAGATATGAATTCAGTTTTATCTATTTGAACAAGGTTCGGAATGCTGGGTGCAAATGAATGAGATGAGCCTTTATAATTTCAATTCTACTTCCCTGGCAGTAACCAGAGTCCCCTTTCTGATCCTGTCTCTATAGAGCAGCTTCACTGAAATTCTATCACTTGTTCCACTAACCCTAATGTAAACTGAGAAATTATATTTGGGCAATCCCCCCTCACCACCATCACAATCAGTAAGAATACTGCCTTAGTAATTAAGAAGACCACACTCCAGGCTGTTGTGGGGATCTTTTCTGAGTGACTTGAAGAAGTTAAGTACATTATCGGCTCACAGTGTCTGTGAGGCCAGGCCAGAGTGTTACTCCCAGTGTTTGGACTTCGTGTTTCAACTCCAAGAACATTTGATTTTTTTCTTATAATGTGATACTGAATTTTGTCAAATAAGTTATCTTTCTGACATACTTTTTGTTTTATTTATACACCAGCATTCTTAGGAGTTAAAACTCCATTCCATGGAAGGGTAGATACTTTGTTCTTTCCTCTTGGATCTACAGTTTGTTCTTCTCTGTGTGAAAAGTGCATTTTGTCCTCTGATATGCTGTTTCCATGAACACAAGCAGCAGTTCCCCCTTGCAATTGAACTGCCTCTTTTTGTTACTAGAAAATTATCACCATGGGGTTTCATGACTTGGGAGATAAGAATGACACAGTTGCTCTTGTCTTGCCCTTGCATGAGCCTTTATTCACTAAAAAGTTCCCAGAAGAGAAACTTCAGGACTGTGGACAGAAGCCAGCTAAGCTTCTGAGATGCTTTCTGCCTTGACTGTACTGTGAGCACATGTGCTGCTCTTCACCGTGGTCATGACCTCTGAGCCCCCGAGAAAGGCTGCAACAATGACCCAAGCCAGCCTGGACCAAGAGTCTCTCTCTTTAAGCAAACCTTCTAGGAACCAAGTTCAAAAACAGTTCAAGATTGATTGAGTGTGTTACATTTGAAAGTCACTGCTATAATAAAATAAAAATCATTCTTTTAAAACAATCAAAAGATGCCTTTTGGGGCAGATAAAATGGCTTGGTAGGTAAAGGGGCTTGCAACTAATCCTGATGTCCTGAGTTCAGTCCCTCTGGACTCAAAAGGTAAAAGAAAAGAACAAAAACTGACTCCTGAAAAATTTCTCTGACCCTCACATGCACAAGGTGACATGTGCATATGTGTGTACACACAAACACACAAATCGATGGCTTACAGATTTTGTATGTACCAACAAGGTCTTTGGAAGAGGAAATGCTTCTGGCACCAGAACTGGGAAATGAAGGGGGCTTTATTTTATTTGTGTGTGTGTGTGTGTGTGTGTGTGTGTGTGTGTGTGTGTGTGTGTGTGTGTTCATGTGTGTACTTGCAAGAGTGCCAAGGTACACATGTGGGAGTCAGAGGACAATTTCTGGGAGTCATCTTTCTCATTCCACAGTGGGTTCCACTTATTAAACTTGGGGTGAGAGGCTTGTACTGCAAACACTTTCACCCAGTGAACCATCTTACTGGGCCAGGAGCACTTTCTAAGGTATTGATGAAGGAAAGGCTATGCCACAGAAGGAAATACATTAACAAACTTCACAGAACAGGAACACACAGGTCTGCCCCTGAAACAAGGTCAAAGGTCAGAGTCTGAAGCCATTTGCAAAGTGCTTTATAAGTACCATGGCCTGAAAAGTCTACTACCAAAATGGGAAAAGAAAGATCTCTCAAAGTAGTTATTTTACATAGGGATGGGCCAAGAAAGGTAATTTAATTTTCATTTACAATAGTCCTATCAAAGACTGGCAAAAAGCAAGTTCAGAATTTCAAAACTAAAAACGACCTTCATGTTTATCAGAATGTTCATACATGTGATGAACATAGCTACTTACCATGACCAAGGGTCCATGTCTATGCACAATTCTATTTGACATGTTTACCTCCACATCAGTCATCTTTACTTTCTCATGATACTTCTCTGGTTAAAGGATATTTTAATCCTGTCTCATATTGTTTAGTTTACAGATTTGTATTTCATAGTATTCCCCATCATCCCAGGCTTTCTGCAAGATACTCATGACTTTATAATAAAGATGTGAATAACCAATGTTCCAACCTCTTTCTATGGGTGTGGAGTGAAAGGTATAAAATGCATTCGTCTGCATGATGTGAAAAACTGGGCAAGTCCTGGTTAACCCAGGACACCTCTCTAATTCTTATGTTTGCTTCAAAGACATTTGTGTTTCACATGGGTAAATCTCCATCCTAAGATTTTAACAGTCATGTAATATATGATGAACTCTCATTTAATACATTCATACAAAGTAATTCCTGATCTCTAAGGAGGGTAAGTTCCTTCATCTAGAAACAGTATCATAAAAATCACCTTGCTCAAATAAAAGTCATAAAGTCACCAGGATGTGGCTTTTTATTTAAATGGAGAAATTTGCTCATATGCAAATTGATCCCTATTGGGAGATCTTTCAAATACTTTCTGAACAAAATGAAAGATGAGATGGATGCTCTAAAGACATTTGGGAGAGATACTGTTGTATAATCCCCAACAGACATGACTTACACATTTCTGTCATAGGGACAATTATTATTGCTATGAACTGTAGTGTTTGAAGTGCTTCTAGTTATTTTAAAAGAGAACTGTATGGGAAGACTGTCTTCAGAAAGTGAGAAAATGAGCTCCCTTGAGAGAAGGAAGAGAAATTGGGGAGAGAAGTGGGAATGGGCAACCTGTATGGGATGGACAGCAGTTGCTCTAGAAATGACTTGTCACGGAAAAGCCTAGACTCCAAAGCAGCTGTTCTCAGCCTGTGGGTCACAACCCCTTCAGGGGTTGAACAACCCTTTCACTAGAGCCATCTGAAACCATCAGAAAACATAGATACATATTTTATGATTAATAGTAGTAGCAAAATTATAGTTATAAAGTAACAATGAAAATAATTTTATGGTTTTGGGTCACCATAATGTGAGGAATTTCATTAAAGGGTCCCATCATTAGGAAGGTTGAGAACCATTGTTCTACAGCCTACAATCTTCTAAAATGAGCAATACCATGTTGTGAAAGGAAGTTTTCTCATATTCACTGTTTTACACAAAATCTTGATGTATCAGAGACTAAGTATGGTAAATTGTTAGTTTGTCTATTTAACTTTTCTTTGTATATTCTGATTTATTTAGATTGGCCAAAATACAATTTCTTCAAATAATTAAGTAGTTTGGGGCTAGGGAGGTAGCTTAGTGTTAAACTAATGCTGAACACATGGAGGCCTTTGCGTTCTGTTCCCAACCCATGCACAAAAAGTTGTTTATGATGGAAGACACAGAATCATGTTTGATTGACATGCTCCCTCAAGTCACAGGGTTGTTTTTGTTACCATGATAAAGTATCTTGCACCCAATCAACTTTTACCACTTTAAAAGAATAGTTAGAACCTTGCTAGGTTCACTCAACTAGATAGGCAACTGGATCAAAGATAGATTATTTATTTTGTCACTTGTTGCTCATCTTTCCATTGTCCTATGTGGCTACTTTTCCAAGATTTTATCTTATGGTTACTAACTTCTTAGAGATCGATAAAAAAAAATAGGTTAACTTCCATGTATATTTTAAGAACCTAGCTTTATTTCATTGTGTGTTAATTTATAATTGGTTAATTTGGTTATTTAAAAAAATTCAAAAACAGTTTAATAAAACAGGATTATTACCTAATCCATGTCTCCAAAATAAAATTCTTAGCAATTGACATGGAAGGAAATAATGACTGTAATTATGCCTCTCGTGTTTCAATAAATGAAATTGCTCATTTGAGTTTATTCACAAATCTGAGGTATAATCACTCTTTGTCTGTTGGATTTCTAAGGGTTTCTTTATATTTAGAAATCAATTGCAGTAAAATATTTCAAAAATCAAACCCCCAAAAGATTGTTTAGTGACTTTGAAAATAACTTCCTTAAACTCTAGATACTAAATCCATTTAACCACACAAACATAAAATTTCTCTATAAGCCAAGAATCAGCATTTGAAACCCTGGATTATTCTTCAGTATGGGTGGGCACAAACTCAGTCACCTGTTCACAGTGGTCTCTGATTTCAGGGTGCTGCTATCTCACAGTCTTATTCATCAGTAGCAACAATGACTGTGGTTCTCCATATACTGCCACATACTTTCTATTCTCAAGTGCATGCCTTTAAAGTAAAGCGTATGTACAACTATCTACATATATTATAAATGTTTTAAAACTTGATGTGAAAATCTCCTATGTAGGCATTCTGAAATTTCCCAAGGATAGCCAGTATACTATGTCAAGACTACACAGCAGAACAAGGTCTGTTGCTGGTCTTAGGTCTGCAATTCAGAAACATGTTACCAAGACACGTAGGATATATGGATATCATAGGACAGGAAAGCACTAAAACTTACTTTAAAATTAAACTATGTGAATTTTTCTACTTGATCTATACATTCAACGCCATCCTATTCACAATCTTTATCAATATTTCAGTAGAACTCGATGCAATAATTTTAAAGTTTACATGAAGAAACCAAAGTCCCAGAATGAACAACTCAATATTGAAACAGAAGAATCAAAACAGTACTTTAAAGTCATCTCAGTTTATAGTTAGTTTATAAAGGATACATGTCCTACTTAGCCGTATCTGTCAATTCGACAAAGCCCAGAGCCATCTGTGGAAGTCTCAATTGGGAGATTGCCCAGATCAGATTGGCCTGTGACCATGTGTATGAAAAACTGTTCTGATTATTGATTGGCATGGGAGGGTCCAGCCCACTGTGGATGATGCCATCCCAAGGCAGGTGGGCTTGGCTGTATAAGAAAGCTAGCTGAACGGAGCCCCAGGAGGGAGCAAGCCAGTGCACAGCATTCCTCCATGGTTTCCTGCTTCTGCTCCTGTTTGAGTTCTCATTCTGTTTTCCCTTGGTAGTATAACTATGACCTGAAAGTGTCAGGCCAAAAAAACAAACAAACAAACAAAAAAAAAAAAACCACTTTTCTCCAAGTTGCTTTTGGTTAGAATGCTTTAACACAACAACACAAAAACTAACTAGAACAGTATGTGTTCAATCTCCCTGTACTTATTTAATCTCAGGATTAACTATGATAGAATGGTCTCTCCTTGTGCTATTAAACTAACTGCCATTATTCTAGGTCCTGGTAGTGCAACCAGAGAGAAAAGCAACTCAGTATTTTCCATGTTGAGGAATGAAATAAGAGTTCATACTAATGACACTTAAAAAAAGGGCTCACCCAGCTCAGTGTTTGCCATCCATTAGCATGTCCCTTAATGTACTAATCTGAAAGAAGTGAACTGTGAAGCTTTTCATCCTCCTGGCTGCCCCCTACCCCATCGGATACAATGAAGATAGTTTTGTTGATTGGAGAAAAATGTTAACAGTAACCAGGTCACATGAAGACTTCAAGAGAAATATCGGTTGTCAAAACTAACAGGGATATTTTATTAAAGGTATAATATAAGATTCTGAGCTTTGAATCCATTCAGACACAGGTACAGTCATGACCTATCTTCTACTGTGTGGTGTTGGTGGGCTGATTCACTATCTTTAACCTTGTATAAAATAAGGCAAATAATATCTAAATGAGATAATGTGTGTAACATCGACTGACACACAAAGGCACTTACAGGATAGCTATTACTATAAGCATTATCTGCATAGTAATTTTTCCATTTCTAAGTTCTTGCACATTAACCATGTAATTTTATATTCATGACTACTCCGTAGGGTAGTATTATTTCCATTCTGTGTTTCAGGAAACTGAATCATAAAGAAGTTCAGTCACTACCAGAGATTCTGGAGAACAGCATTGCTTACACACATAAGAACAAAGAGAAGACCGGGAGTGAAAGTCCATTAACACCCCATAAGTGGCAAGTTTTACACAACTATTTTCATGCCAATATGATTCCTTAAACGTTTGTCCTCACTTTAAATGTCTTTTCATATTCTGGTGAAAATAGATGTATTATTATTTGTGTGTGTGTGTGTGTGTGTGTGTGTGTGTGTGTGTGTGTGTGTACAGAGGGTAATGTAGAATTGTGATATGTAGATAACAAGAAATTATTAATCACATATTTTGTACATTTTTATTCCACTCCAAGAATTTTCTAAAAATATTTTCTTATTTATCTTAAGATTGCCCTATCTTCTACTGTGTGAATCTTATTGGGATTAAATATGTAACAAAATAAAATACTGGTAACTTTCTTTCCTTCTTCCTTCCTTCCTTCCTTCCTTCCTTCCTTCCTTCCTTCCTTCCTATTACTTTATCCTGTTTCTTTTCTCTCACAAGCCTACGCATATTTTAAACACATTGTAAACCTTTAGAGGTTTTACTTTTTCCCTCTGAATGTGTCTTTACTCTATATCTTTATCTTATTCTGGCCATGAGCCTTTTATCTCCTAAACAACATTGCTAAAACTAAAGCCATGGCTGTTTTAGCCCTTGTCTTTCCAAGATGGCAGGGGTACATTTACCGCCAGCACTGGGAGCTGTGCTCACTACCTTGGTCTGCGCTTCCATCAAGCAGCATGCTGCCAGCTTGGAGATGTGGTCACTGCCACTGCCAGATGCTTGTACACACCATTCAATTGTTAGCAGAGCCTCTTAAAAGAGCCCTGTGGTTTTTTCCACTTATGCTGAGTCAGGAAATCTCCCTTAAGGGAGCAGCTCAAGCTTGTCTCTAGCACAACAGAGACCATCAGAGAAAATGCTGCTACCAAGAAGTCGTGCTTGTCTCTATTCTTTTGTTTCTAAAATCCCTTCTTAAGCTCTTGTGAAGTTTTTATGTGGAAGTTCATAAAACCATGTGGTCGCCATTTGTAGCAATAACTCTGCCAGCCATCTGAGTTCCGCTGCCAATTAGTTACAATGCTGCTGACCAATGACTACAATTTCTTATTTGCTAGCTCTATCTTAAGTATCAACCATAACCATTAATCTATATATTTTATAAAGTCATCTTATGGAGGACACCAGCAGCAGGCATCCTCTCTTCCTGGGATCACAAGGCGACTCTCCTCTTTACTACATTTCCCAGAATCCTCCTCGACTCCTAGCCCCACTATCTTACTTTCCTATTGACCAACAGTGCTTTATTTATCAACCAATAAGACAAACATACACAGGACTACCCTCATCATCTCCTCTTTTCTGTCTAAATAAAAGGAAGGGTTTTAACATTTACATAGTAAAATATATAACAAAGCAGTTATCAAATAAGAACTATAGTTACAATATTTAGTTCATTAACATTTAGCAAGATTTTAAAGAAAATAGTCTATCATCTATCCTATCTTTGTGAGTCTAAAGTCTTATATGTAGTTTATCTTTTATAATAACTAAAGAAAACTATAACTATCTGTCTTCAACTCCATCAAAGACCACAGAAGGATAATATATAAACTCTAGATCTGACATAGACATCTCGCAACCTGGAAGTCACCCAAAGTTCCTCTGCAATGTTGGGGCATCCATCTTCAGCCTATAGGCCACAGTGTATCTGGCAGACTTCTCAGTGAAGCAGGAACCCTTCAGGACTGTATTGTTTTGCAAATTTAGCTGTCACTTTCCTGTGGGTCCTGCATGTCCAGTTTATCAAACAGTCCAGGTAAGAGCAGTTTCTTGCCCAAATGGCTAATCTTGCCATGTTGAAGGCAAACTCCATATTGAGTTTCTTTGATGCCCATCCTCCTTCTGAAGTAATTGATGTGCCAGGAGCAGTTGTGTCTCATTGTCATGAAAAACCCTAAACCATTTAAGTGTCATATATTCTTTAGGTCTTTGAAAGGTTTGAAAAATATCTATCCATCTCAAATACATCTTTGTATATCTAGAAAATCTAACTAACCTAATTATAAGTTCTGACTATTATAGGTGACTGTATAATCTGTATTTAATTATCCATTACATTTTAAAAGAACAGTATAAACATAATACCTAAACAAGTGGAGACATATACATATTAAAAATTGATCTTAAAGTTGTATCAATAAATGAAAATCCATACAAATACATTCATTTCTATATCCTATTCCCACTTTTTCCTTTAAAACGGAATTGACTGTGATCATTACCATTTATAGCCAACCCCATTTAAATGAAAACAAACATTTATAAACAATATTTGGGAATTTGGGCATCCTTCATTCCAAACTGCTTCCTGTTGGTTGGGGATGATGTCCATACCATGGGGATCATGATAAAACACAGAAACCTGGCCATGTCCTTGTTTTTGTAGTCTGTAAGGCTGCATCGTCTCAGCTGTTTTGGATCACCTGGGACACTGTTTCAGGGGGTCTTGCTTGATCAAACCATATTAGTCTGGAAGGAATTCATAGCTTTCCATTTTCTGTGGAAACACTAGCAAAAACTCCTTTCCCATGTAACCTGTCCTTATATTTAAATTTAAAAGTCAAAGCATTTTTAAAATATATAAGTTGGATTAATTTAGCAGCACCTATAATCAAATATATTTTAGCAGCTGTAGCTCTTTCCCCAGCAATCAAACAATTTAAAGGCAACAATATAACATATAGTATCCAGAGTCCATGAGTATTTTCCATCTTTACGTGGCTTTTTATTATCCTGTTTCTTTTACTTCTTTTTTTTTCCCTGAGACTGTTTCTCTCTGGATATCTGCCTGTCTCTGCTTCTGGAGTGCTGGGATTAAAGGTTATAGTTATAGGTAGCCATACTACCCAAAGCTGATGAATAGAAAATTCAAATGTTTCAACTTCCTGACACATGAACATTGCTTAGAAATAATATGCTATGTTGGACACTGATGTTCTTTTTCATTTTTTTTTTACATTCTTTCCTCTGCTGGAGAGAAAAAAGTCCCTTAACAACAAGAACAAGATTGTCCCTCATACTTTTGAGATTAAAAAATGATCTGGAATTCCTCAGGACCTGTGGTTAATGGCAGCCAAAATTGTGAGTAGGCAATTGCTAAATCTGTGTTTTTATAATGATCACACCATGGAACCCTGGAGACCTGTCTATCTTCCATAAAAATCCTTGCAGATGGTTGGGAGTATAGCTCAGTGACAGAGAACTTCTTCTATGGGCTTAAGGCCTTGGATTTGATCCCCAGCATCAGGAATAACAGAACAATACACACAGATTACAGGTTTCACTCCCCATCCCCACCTCTATAGTCTGTTTGCAATTTCTGAACACAGAGTGAATCTTGGAAATTCTATTGGTATGCCATCACTTAGCATCCTGCCAGTCACAACTCAGACCTAACCATTTATTATCTCCATGCTAATGCTAACATGTCTGACTAACCACAAGTCCCCAAAACTATATACAGGTGCTTGTGGAAATGTTGCTTTTATACACTGGGATATAACAGGAGTCCAGAAACATAGCCTCCTGACCACATGATAAATAAATATGGTGTTACTGCTTGTTCTGTTGCAGTTTTTATGGAAAATAATACTAAGTTTATCACAACTTCAGAGACTATAAAATTAGGTACACAATGAGTAGACATCCCCCCACCACTGGCCTAACTCATAGGTCAAATGCTTCTATAATAATAGTCCAAACATCTAACTGGGCAAATTGATGGTGACAGTCCAATGCTTCAAATTGCTGACAGTGCTTCCTGATGTCAGGTCTTTCCATGGAGCCCATCACCTCATCCATGGCTTCATAGGTATCAGCACCTTGCTTATGTCAAACACAAATAAGAGAATCAAACTGCAGAGTGGCTTTGGAAATCATAAGAGTCTGATGACATCAAGTTCAAGGGTCTAGAGATTAAAGCTTCCAGACTTCTTAAAACAAAGTGGATCCATTTGTGCATTTTTGAGTATATAAAGCAATTCTGTAGCCATTTTCACTGACTTCAAGGTGATCTTTTCTGAAAAGGTGATAGAAGCTCTTTGATGTTTCTGTTCAAGTCCTTGACAATGCTGCATATATTGCTGAAATTTTTGAATCACATAAATCTGAAATTTTGACAATAAATGTACTATAAATGTGGCTGCTCTTCCAGGTGCATACAATAGACTTCCAGTTGACCGAGATATATTAGAGTTACCAAGTAATTAATACACTGGAGGATCTCACTAGAGTGCATACATGAAAACACACAAAAATAGACAAGGGGAGGGGTGGCTCAGTCAATAAAGTGCTTGATATGCCTGAGCTCAAGCCCTAGCACCCACATAAAGCAAGGTGTGGTAGCATGTACTTGGTAATTCCAGTGCCAGGGACCTGGGGACAGGGAGCTCCTGGGACTTGCTGATCAGTCAAATTAGAAAGCCCTAGTAAGGAGAAAAACTTTTCTCATAAAGAATTAAGTTGGCTAAATTCTGATGAACAGCCTGAAGCTGATTCCTGGCTCCTAGACACATTCACAGGCATGCATCTACACATATTTGAGCATGTTCGAGCAGGCATGCGTGCGCACGCCCGCGCATGCTCGCACAGACACACACACACTCACACACACACACACACACACACACACACACACACACCCTCTGTGTGCACATATATACAAAATACTGAATAAGGTCTTGTTGTAGACCTAAGTTTCCTATTATTTTTAGTAGATATTAAGAAGCAAGGTGCTGGATCTTATGCCATGGCTGTATTTATTGACTGAAGGGAATTGCCAAGCTCTCTTCCAAAGTCATTACACTATTTTACATGCTCAGTTATTATTGAAAAACAGCTCAGTTGCTCTGTATTCTAATTAGCATTGGGTGCAGGCAGTGTTTGTGCAGATTTGAGCTTTTCTTTGTAGTGTATCTTGATGGCTTCTTCTTAGTATGTGCAAATCACTCATGAGATAAATGCCACTTCATAGGCTTAGCTGTATATCTTCTCAGGTTAGGTGTCTCTTCAGCTCTTTTGCCTATCTTTTTGTTTTTTAATTTGGGCACTGGGCATTGAACTCTGGGCCTTTTGAATGCTAAACAAACACCTCTGTCTCTAGGTCCATTTTTGGTGCACTTAATCATTTTCATATTGTTGAGGTTTAAATGCACTGTGCATATTTTGGATGACAGTGTTTTATCTTGAATGTCCTTTGAAAATGTTACCCTAGTCTATGGTTTCTTTTCTCATACCCTTGACATTGGTTTTTAAGAGAAATTTTCAGTTTTAAAATTTAATGTATCAGTTCTTTGTTTCATGAATCATGGCTTTGCTGTTATGTCTAAAATGTCATCTCTGAACTCAATTTTGTACAGTTTTTTTCTTATGTTATCTCTTAGATATTTTAGATTTTTGCATCTGAAATTTTGATCTGTAATACACTTTACATTGATCTTTGTGGATTTAAGAATTTAAGGAGTGAATCTAGATTTAGATTTTACATTTTGATGTCTAGTTGCTTCCACATCATTTTTTGAAGACTACCTTATTACAAAGTTTTTGCTTCTTTATCAAAGATCAATCAACTATCTTTATACAGGTCTATTTTTGAACTGTCTATTTCCATATTTGTTTAAGTCTTTCACAAAGCGAATAAACAACAACAAAACCCCATCTCCTTAAACTCTTAACAAATTAGAGTAACACTGCAGAGTACCAGTTGAAAGCTAACATCTTGAACTGCAAGGAAGAAATAGAGAGGACACACTGGGAATGGCATAGGGGTTTGAGAACTCAAAGCTCCCTTACAGTGACACACTTCCTCCAATAGTGCTCATCTTCTAAACTTATCCAAACAGCACCACCTCCTGGAAATCAAGTACTCAAAAACCAGAGCCTATAGAGGACATTCTCATTTAAGCTACCACACCTCTCTACCGAACTATTGGGTACTAAAGAAAGAGGTACTACAGTTGTATACTCACTACAAAGCCCAGCAACCGTCCAAGACAATTTCAAGGCTATGGTCATACAGACTGTTCTGATTAAACTCAGTGAGATATAAAGCAAAACAACAGCAACAAAAAGACATCAATGCAGGGAAGGAATTTGAATGAAGGAGGGTAGATTGTCAGAGATTAGGGACAGTGAGTGTGAGAATAACTATAAAGTATTTTACATATATAAAATTGAAAAGTCAAATTTAATTATTACAAAGCACCATCAATTTTCTTAACTAGTTGATCAATCAGATCAGCCAAGTTAATAGGAAACTTTCCTGAAATCATTTTTAAGAGTATACTACAAACAATAGAAAAAATCTACAAATTAACACAATAAGTAGAATGATATATTATAGGTTTATTCAGTATAGGAAATAGTTGGTAATTTCTAACATTCATTTAATAATTTTAAAAGGTTTTATGCTTAATATCTTAAATATTGACAATATGAAAACCAAAAGAGTCCTAAATAATTGCAGAAATACCATGTCCACTGCTTAGAAGACTTAGTATCACTAGACATGAAATGCCCCCTGTATTTGTCTGACATATTTGAACAGTCCAGTAGGTAGAGCTGTTTGGGGACACTACAGAACTTCTAGGACATAGACTTGAGGGAAGAAGTAAGCCAGTGGGGTGGCCTTTCAGAATTGATAGCCTTGCCACACTTGACAGTTGACACTTTGCTTCCTACAGATAACTAAATATATGATCTCTCAGCTTCCTGTTCCTGTCACCATGTCTTCCTCTTCTTTAGGAACATCTAGCCTTCTGGAGCTATGAGGCCAAAATATACTCCTCCTTAATTTGCTTTTGAATATGGTATTTTCATGACAGTAATAGAAAAGTAACTAATGCAGACATCAGTTATTTACAAACTGAGATTCAGTGACCTTCTAATCTACTCTTGCAGTAGTTTTGTAGATATTGATGAATCCACACTAAAATTTATAGGGAAATATTAGAAAGAATAAAGTAAAAGAAGTAAGACTCTTTTATCTCAATGATTGCTATAAAGCTCATTTTGAAGACAACCTTGTATTGTAAAAGGGTAGACACACTGGACACATGGATCAATAAAACTGATCAAAAAGACCAAAGGCATGCTATAACACACAAGTAAATTTATACTTGCCAAAAGCATCCATGAGTGAATGGAGAAATGATAATACTTTCAAAAATAATGGTGAAACAACTGTTTATATGAAATAAATATGCAAATGAACCTTGAGTCCCATTTTATATGACATAAAATATTAATTACAAATAGATCGTAAGTCTACATGTATGTCTCTAGAAAACTATGGGAACACCACCTTAAAAGACAAAACAGAACAGCATAACTCATATGTAGTAGTATTGCTATATTATACTTAATTTTACTTCATCAATATTAAAAGTTCTACAGTGGACAAGACATTGAAGAAATGAGAAATACAAGCTTCTCTCTATAATATCATCTATATAATCAGCATCTAAGCAATGCAAAAATATTAAAACCATTGATGGAATCATGGAAAACATGCTGATGAAAACTGAAAACCCTAAAGCCTATTACCATTACAAAATACAGTCATCATAGAGCCCAGAACTCCTGCAACTATATATACACCATAAATAAATGAAAATAAATGCTTATTAAAACACATACCCAAATTTTCTCAGTATCAGTCATAATAGTTCAAACTCACAACAACTGAGATGTCAAACAACTTTTGAACAGATGAAGAAAACAGAGTTCATCCTTCCAGCAAAACTAGCTTAAGAAAAAACTTGTTAGTCTGGCATGTGCTTCACAGGCTGATTGAGGGAGGCTAGTCATGAATGCCACACAGGGTTCTACTTATAGGTAAAGCACACAGTATGCAGATCTCTAAGCACCAAATGCAGACTCATGGAAGATGTTAAGATTCTGGTGATGAAGGAACAACACTGTGGACCAACTTTTTAAAAAATCTATGAAATGTGTACCTCTAAGCAGAAAGTTATATGTTATGTTAATTATATCTCAATAATGTTCTGTAATGTTAATAGACACATGAAAATTAAAAGTATGAAAAGCAAACACTGTATATATTGTAGAATAACAGGAAATAAAGCTTGATAATAGCAGGTGATGGTAAGAGAATACCTGAAACAACTTGGATTTTGAACACTGAGTGGGAATGTAAACTATTATAAAATACAGCACACACACACACACACACACACACACACACACACACACACACACACACATCTCAGCATATCCATTCCTGAGCTCTATCAAAGGATGAATGCATTGACAAACAGCTGTCTCCCTTCTACTTCCTGACCTATAATAATCCAGTTCTTATGCTTATCAATTTCCTTCTTTCCCAATTTCCTGTCCTAATTCAACTTTTAATCTGCCAATCCTCATCAGTTTGTAGCTTAAAAGCCAACTCCTCAAAACCAGAATGCTATATAATTAAGTTAATCCCCAATGATGTCCTCACAGCACCTGTTGCACATTCAAGGTATCACTCATCACAACTCTAATGACTGATACTTCTTTTTGTATTTGTGGTGGTTTGAAAGAAAATGACCCCCAAAGGGAGTAGCACTGTTAGGAAAGTATGTCACTATGGGGACAGGCTTTGAGGTCCCTTTTTCTCAAGCTTTCATCAGTCTGATGGTCAGTTGACTTCCTGTTGTCTGCAACATGTAGCACTCTCAGCTCCAACACCATGTCAGCCTGCATGTTGCCATGCTTCCCTTCATGGTCATAATGGATTGAGTCTCTGAAACTTTAAGTGAGCCACCCTCAATTAAATGTTTTCCTTATAAGAGTTGCTGATGGGGGATGTCCTTCTGTATGTGTGATAAGTTTCAGCGAATGGACAGGCAGGATTTAGCCAGGCGGGAAATCCAAACAGGGATAGAGAAGGGTAGTGGAGTCAAGGAGACTCCATCTAACTACTGGGAAGGTAGGACACCCAGGAATTCTCAGTAAGCCTAGACTACATGGAGATATACAGATTAATAGATACATGTCAACAATTAAGAAAGAGCTAGCCAATAAGAAGCCTGAAGCATTGGCCAAACAGTTTATAATTAATATAAGCCTCAGCATGTTTATTTGGAACTAAACATCTGCAGAAATGGGCAAGACAGAACTTCCATCCACAAATTGCTGTGGTCATGGTGTCTCTTCACAGTAATAAAAATCCAACTAAGACAGTGTTCATGCCCTTATAAGTAGTAAGACTCTTTTAAAGGGAAGTGGCTAGTTCCTTTGACAGAGATTATGTCTTGAGTGCCTAGTATAGCTTCTGTTTAAAAGGATGGGAAATTTTGAGGACTGGATGTCTTCTGCAAACATAATATATTATTTACAGACAATGCTAATAACAATGAAAAAGTATAAAGTCAACATATATTCTCTTGAGACATATAAAATAACAATTTAACAATATCAGTAGCTGGAGTGGAGAAGTGAGAGATATACTTACAGAGGAAGGAATATGGTAAGAAAGGATTTGTAAGACTCATTTCCTAGGCTGGTTCCAAGGATGAGTCAAACTCATTGGGGAAGTTCCGGTATTCTTTTGGTCGCCATAACTTCAAAAATAAAATGTCAAATTAAGTAAAGAAGCCTAAGTCTTCTCATGCTAAATTTATAATTTAGGCTAGTAATCAACAAAAGACCCAGTAAATATGACTTCTTTTCTGTGACAAGGACTGTCCTGATTAGTCTTTACTGTCAATTTGAGGCAGTAATCTTGGGAAAAGGAACCTCAATGAAAGAATGAGCTACATCAATCAAATTGATGTGTGGCCTGCCTCAACTGATGATTGATATGAGATGGCCCAGTCCACTGTGGGCAGCACCATCCCTAGGCAGATGGTCCTGATCTGAAACAAGAAAGTTAGCTGAACAATTGAGTGTGTGTGTGTGTGTGTGTGTGTGTGTGTTTCTGTGCAGATCCACATGCATTTGTGTACATATGTATATGGATGCCACAGGTGATATTACTTTTCTGATACAAAGTTTCATAGAACCTGGAACTCACAGATTCAGCTAGTAATCTGGTCAGCAAGCCTCAGGAGTCCTTCAGTCTCTACCTCCAGAGCCCTGGGATTACAGGTGCATGCTACCACACTTGTTTTTATGAGGTCTGGGGATCAAACCCAAGACTTTTTGTATGTCAGGCAAGCATCCTTGCAATTGAATTATATCTTTAGTTATCTCCATTCTTAAAGTTGATTTTATCCCATAAAAGAAAAAAATCCATGACCCAATACATCTGGTTAACTCACCTCCTCTGTCTACCACGGTTTAGAAATTTGCCTGCATCACTTGCACAAGAGAGTAAAGCTCATCTGCATTAAAACATTAAATGTAAAAATTTTTAAAGTTGGGTTCCACACAAAGGAGTCCTATGGAGAAGGGTGCATGCAACTTTTGGTGATTTTTAATTGAATGTGTAGTGATTTGATGTAAAGGACTAGATCGAATGCAACTTGCCTGACCATGCTGTGACTAAAAACAAATTTGGCTTCTGGATATGGAATTATTCATCAGTAAGTGTCAGCAGGTTTACTGCTTAACTACAGGTATTATCATAGAGGCTAAAACTGGGAAGGTCCCAGTTTCAGAGGCCTCACAAAAAAATGAATTATATGTCAAAATTATGGTTATAACATTTGATCAGAATTTATCCATGCCAGTGTTTAGCCTGTTCATGTTTCTGAGCATGTTTTCTGCTTTTATCTGTATTTAGGAATGGAATACTTGTTAGTCATGGGTGTAGGTTATTTCATTCCACATAAGATTGTTGGAAAATGAATCAGAAGAAGGGAATAAAGTTGATGTTCACAGATCAATGGCATCCATAGGATATGGCACCTGGAACTTTAATACATCATACATCCAACTGAATCTTACTAATATTTTCATGTGGGGGTAGAGTGCCTCATTTATATGACAAGAGATTTACAGTCACTCTACAAAGGACATCTAGCAAGGACACAAACTTCAGTGTACATATTTCATATTTTACCATGTTGCCCACTGTCTTTTAAGATTTTTTCCACAGGTTCAATAGGCATTTGATTTTACTTATTTGTTAATTTCAGTATGTATTTAATGTTGCTTTTTCTCATAAGTCAGGTAAAGGGAACACCAAGCCCCCAAACTTCCTTCCTTGAGTTGCCTTAGTCATGGTGTTTTATCACAGCAACAGAAAAGTAACTAACAGTCAACAATATCTAGCTTACACACACACACACACACACACACACACACACACACACACACAAACACAAACATACACAGAGTCTGATACATAGCCACTGAACAGTTAAAATAAGGTAACTCTAAATTAAGAGTTATAAATTTAAAATATACCTGAGACTTGTCTAAGCATAAAAATGATAAAATGTCTAATTAATGACTTTTATACAATTAATGGCAGAAATAATAATATTGTGGCCACATTGAGTTTAATGAAATATATTAAAATTAGTTTAACCTGTCTCTTTTTATTTCCACATTTTGCTAGTGTAGCTACTAAAACTTTAAGACCATAATTGCTTTCTATTTCTGTTGGTCAGCATGTATCTAGAGCCATTAAATCCCAGGCTACTTTCATTTCTATTCCAACTTCCTTATTAAAACAAATGTTATTCATGCTCTTTGAGTTATCATAACGTGTTACGTTTTAAATGCATGGATTCTTTTTTGTAAATGCAGAACTATATTTGTGAGGTTAGGATCAGTCATTAATGGTTAGGAATTTTATGTGCAGATACAAAATACTCCATCTCCAAAGAAAACAGGATTTGCTTTCACATCTTTCCTGGTGAGAAGTCTATCACACAGCCCAGTGTTCCAAGATGAGGTTGAGCCTCCTCTCCCTGGCAACTGAATATTCAAGGCTGTCCATCATCTGTCCTGACTTAACCCTGTGCTCCTGCAGACATTTCTGTCCAGTTCTCATTTCTACTGCAGTCTGTAACATAGCAATCTAAGTATGGTCACATTTGTGCTGTTATCCCCCATTTGCATTTCTGTTTTCCCAGGGCACATTCTTGCCCATTATTGGAAATTCACTCTGGCTATTATATGTCTTGCTGAATTCCTAAACTCTTCCCACCCCACAGTGTTTGATCCCTCCTCTAAATTCCAAAACACAAATATTCCATCTCAATATTATTCTGAAAAGTATCTGTTTTTCACATCATAGGATAGTTTAGCCCACAGGTGCAAAATGGAAAGAAGAAGGAAAAAGAGAAGGAGAAGGAGGAGGAGGAAAAGGAGGAGGAGGAGGAGGAGTAGGAGTAGGAGGAGGAGGAGGAGGAGGAGAAAAAGAAGAAGGAAAAAGAGAAGGAGAAGGAGGAGGAGGAAAAGGAGGAGGAGGAGGAGGAGTAGGAGTAGGAGGAGGAGGAGGAGGAGGAGAAAAAGAAGAAGAAGAAGAAGAAGAAGAAGAAGAAGAAGAAGAAGAAGAAGAAGAAGAAGAAGAAGAAGAAGAAACTTTTCAGAAGGGCTCTGGGCTCTGTGCATCCAGGTCAGCCTTTTAAGCATCATGTTTAGCCAAGAGAAGTTTCCCAATCCAAGGAGTTGCAGCCAACCTGTGTGCTGTATTCTTTCTCATCCAGTGTATTTCTGACTCAGTATCACAGCCCCTCCTCACCAAAACAGGAGAGTTTCCAAGACATTCTCAGAGAACAGTTGTTGGTTTGTGTACAAGCATAACCATGGGTTTATTTTTTGTCTTTTTTTATTTTGCGTTTTTTCAAGGGAGAGAAGGAGGAAGAATAAGATGGGCCTCTAAAAGCTGTGTTTATTTATAATCGAACATATCCTTATTTGATAACAGATGATCAATTAAAGTGAAGTGTGGAACTTGAACAGCATTCTGTCAGAAAGCAAAGACATGAGGAGAGATGACAGCAATCAGCACTTCTTGCAAGCAGCAGGAGCCCCTCTGAAGCCTTCTCCCTTGGCACTGTGGCTTTGCTAAATCGGGCTCCCCATTTTTGCGAGTGGGAACAATCAACCTTGTAGGTAGTAGGGAAGTATTATAATTAAATGTCCACCCACTTTTTCCTTTTTGATGAAAGGCTCCCATGAAACATACTAAAATAGGGTGCATCAAGACAGATGAATTTTTGATGAGTCAAAGCACCAAGGAAGCTGGCTTGTTACAGAAAGAAACTACCCCAATTCACAGAAAATTCTCTTGCCTACATCATTAGCAGTAACATATTTAATGATAATTAATATGGTAAAACACATGGGGCAAGTCCAGGCCATCATTATTTTAATTAGCATCAGTGGTAAGGCTCAGCATGAATGAATTTGCTAAGAACAAATTACAATATGGCTAAAATGTTGCCTGGGTATTGTGGTGCAAAGTGGTAATCCCAGCATTGGTGAGGCAGAGGCAGAGGATCACTGCAAATTTAAGGCCAGCCTGAGCTAAATAGCCTCTTCTAGGCCAGTCGGGACTACATACTATCACCTTGTCTCAAAAAGAAGAAAATGAAAATGAATAGGTATCATAATAAACAATGCATTTATTTAGCATAATGACATTCTTCTAAAAGCTGTTAAATCACCAGATGAAAATTAGACTAGGAATCCACCCCCGTCACCTTTTGAGGTAGCCAAGAGCTTTAAGATGTTACTTATCACAAACTCCTTCTGAAAGAAATGAATTCCTTAGCAGGTGGTTTGTATCTGCTGTTGATAATTAATGACAAGGGCATTTAATACTACTGTAGTAAGGAATTTTTTTTTTAAATACTCACGTGATAGGTTGAAAAGATAGCTCAGCATCTGAGTGTATATTGATTTTTCTAGAGGACCTAATGTCAGGTCCCAACACCCATATCAGGCCTATCACAATCACCTAGGACTGTTGTGCTAACAGATTTAATGCCCTCTTCTGACTTCCACAGGCACCATACTCTACTGCACAAACTTCCACACAGGAATGCACATATACACATAAATTTTAGAAATTATATACCCATTTGCAACAGCCAAGGATCAGTCTCCTTGATCAATGAGCCCAGACATAGTCACAAGACAAAGAAAAAAAGGGAACTAAGCATTCTAATAGTTTTTCTTCCTACAGGCCAGATTGGCCACCACTGCTGTTAGAGGAGGGGAAAACAACTCAGACAGAACCTTTACTCCCCAGATAATTGTATTAAGATAAAATTCATACTCTGAGTAGATACTATTAGTGGAAGGACTGAGTGTTAATGCTCCAGCTCACCATCAGAGTGATATCAAAGTACTAGGGATCACAATCCAATGACTACATTTGTAATCAATGGTCAAATAAAGATAACTTTATAAATGTTACCCTGTTGATTCTTTCTTATCATGGTTTCTTATTATCATTCATACTAAAGCTCTAGGGATCTCAAGAGACAATAACTAGTCTGATATTCCAAGTAGGAAAAGCTTAGGATTTTGTTTAGGTCAATGCAAGTTGCAACTAGCAAGCAGTTGATGGTTCCTTCATTACTGGCACTGTCCAGGTCCATACAAAACATCTTTCCATTGTATCTAAGCATGCAATACACAGAAAACTTCAGAAATAGCACTCCTGAAGAATAGGAATGCACAGTTCTCATTTGTTGGTTACTTTGCTATTCAATTCCATTTCTTTCACCCATTTCTTTTGTACTGAAAAATTTCTTTGCAAAATATATTTTGATCATGTTTTTCCTTCACCAACTCCTCTTAGATCCTCCTCAACTCCCCACTTACCCATTGTTGTTATTTTTCTCCCTTTCCCTTTAAAAAATCAAGCAACAATAACAAAAAAAAAAACAAATAGAACAAGAAACAAGCACACACACATGCACAAACTCGCAAGGAACCCAAAATATACAAGCAGAAGACCAATAAGACAAAAAACAAATGCTAAAACTAAGCAAAATGAGACAAAAGTTCTACAAAATTACCACTGAGGTAATTTTTTATTGGCCAGCTACTCCTGAGCATGGGACCCACTGTGATGTGGTTAACATTTTCACTAATGCTCTACTGGAGAAAATGAATCTTTCCTGTGCAGCTAGCTTCCCGTTTAGGGGTGGGAGCCCACATCTTCCATATCTTTCTTCAATACCAAAGGCCCTTGAATCCTTCCTTCTGTGCATTTTCTTTGGTCCCTTTCCTTTCTCTCTCTCTCTCTCTCTCTCTCTCTCTCTCTCTCTCTCTCTCTCTCTCTCTCTCTCTCTCTCTCTCTCTCTCTCTCTCTCTCTCTTTCTAAGTTATATGTTAGGCATTATTCGAAAAGTTCCTTTAACCACACAAAGTTTGTCTTAGAAAATCTGATAGGAATTCTTTTTAAATGGGCTCACTTCCACCATTTAGGTCTGACTTCAACTAGTTCACTGATTTTAGATTTCTCTGACAAATATAGTTGAGGCCTGAAGACGCAGATATGTTGCAAATAGCTTTTGCTCCAAGCCATTTAGAAGGCTTGGAGCAAAAGGCTCCCTGCTCTACTATATCAAATGAACCAGCAGGGAAATAAGATGGGTGTATGTGCATGCCAGTGTGTGGTGTTCGGAGAGAGAAGGATAGGAACTGGTGAGCTATCTATACAAGGAAAACTCATTGTCTTCTGAAAGGAAAGTGTTTAATATTTCCACTTCCTCAGAACTCCTACAAAGCCACTGTGTTTCCATTCTTAGGGTAAATTAGTAATGGTTTTCTCCCTTGCTTTCATTAGGTGGATCCTTTCAAAACAAAGGTTTTTCCTGGGAGATAAATGTGGAAGTGTTTTTGAGAAGAGAAGTGTATAATCAGTTATATTTAAAACAAACAAAAAAACCTTTTTGTATTTCTTTGGAAGTTACAAATCTCTCAATTTGCAAAATATAGGAGAGACTTTAGACTTTATAGTCTCTAAATTCCATCTAGAAAGAAAGCAAGTAGAAGGGGCCAAGGGTGTACCACTTTTTTTAAATACGATTAACTAATATAATAAAACAAGGGGGAGTTTGAACACAGGTTCCTTGTGTAAGTGAGCAATGTTTTCCCAGAGGGCATGGGTTATTGCATGAGCATCTCAGAGCCAGGTATAGGATACCACTCTACAAATTATTGGTCAAGGAGACTCCAGAGAACCCCAGATCCACACAGTAGGCAACAGTTAGTGTAGAGACTCATAAGTACTCAAAACACTGAGAACAAACAAATGTGAGTGCTTAGGTCAAGGCTCAGGGAATGTCAGAGAAAAAGAGCTGCAAAGACAATCTGAGCCTGAGGATGTGGAAGAGTGCTGTGAAATGCGGTCTCCTGGACATAGCATGGCTTTTGTACTCACAAACTCACTATAGCTATGGTTATGGGACAAGTGCAACATAGGATCAAGTCAGTGAAATCATTCAACAGTCCAGCATGAAGGGGTTTAGAGGTGATTAAGGTATGAGGGGGATTAAGGTATTCATGGAAAGTAAGTGAGGAATTGATCAAGATATAAGGTATACATTTATAAAACTGTTAAAGAATAAATAAAAGATATTCCTAAAATGAAAAAAAGAAGATAAAGGTGATGGAATTCCCCTGGGAGACATGCAGCAGACATTAGGCAGCCAGGCATGTTTGCCTATTCCTCCTGCTGAGCACAGCATCACCCCTTCTCTTAGTTCTTTCAGGCTGTACCACTACTTTCACAAAAAGAGTGCAGTAGAAAATCATTCTTCAATTAACTTGCTTCTAGTCAGATCACAGTGATGATATAAGGAACTAGTATGTTTCTTTGGTTAAAATAGCTTTTTCTACATTTGCTCTTTGGAGGGTTGGGGAGTCATGTCATGGTGTGCACATCCTCTAACTTTAAAATGGAACTAATAATACATGGTTCTATATAAAGTGACAAGCACCTTGTGTCCATTCAATGAATTATATCTATTAGAGTATTATTATTAGTTAGGTATTGTAATTCTAGGAAAATTCCAAGTTGAAATCATGGAGATAACTGAGCTTAAGAACAAGTGGAAGAATGAGATAGAAGTGTATCGATCACTTGCTTACCCCTTCTTTTCATAAAAAAAATAAAAAAATACTCTTAATTTATAAAAACACAACAAAAAGAGTACAGTAGAAATAAATGACAATTTCTGAGCCTGAGCATTAAAAGAAAGGCTCCTTCCACTTCCTGTTTCTTGCTTGCTCTTGCTGAGGCAGTTTAGGAAAGACAGGGAAAATTAAGTGGCCATGAGAGAAGAAAAGAGGCTATCTCTTCCTCAATCTGGTTGAGGTCTCTCATGGCTGTAAGTCAAGGATTTCAACACAGCTGATTTAATCACTTAAAATGTCTATACTACTCCTTCTGGGAAAATCTCAAAAATCAAATTGTGAACCATATTCATGATAAAAATATATGTGCTGGCTGGGGAAATGGCTCAGTGGGTGAAACCCTTACCATGGTACATAGGGAGTGGGTAAAGCTCCTTACCATGTTAGCATGAAGAGTAGGTGAATCCCTTATCAAGTTATCATGGAGACCTAAGTTCAGAAGCCCACACAAAGCCAGGATGTCTTCTCAGCAGACATACTACAATCCTTGCCTCGTATGTATCTTTACTAGTCTATGTTTTTCCTCAGTATCATTTTCTCATATGTAAATCTGTACACTGTACTTCATAAAGCACTTTACATTTACTAATGGAAAACTCAGTGGGTAAAAATAAGTCAAGCTGGGCATTGTGGGGTGCGACTTTTAACTCCAGCAGTCAGGAGGCAGAGACAGAAGCAGATGGATCTCTGTGAATTCAAGGCCAGCCTGGTCTACAAAGGCAATTCCAGGACAGCAAGAGCTATATTAAGACATTGCCTCAAAGGGGTCCAGACCAAGCTGGTGAAACCCACAGAATCAGCTGACATGAACATCGGGGAACTCTTGCTCCCCAGACTGATAGTTGGGATACCAGCATGGGACTGACCCAGACCCCAGGAACATGGGTTTCAGTGAGGAAACCTCGGAAATCTATGGGACCTCCTGTAGTAGTTTAGTCCTTAACCCTAGCATAGGTGTGGACTTTGGGAGCCCATTCCACATAGAGGAATACACCCTGAGCCAAGACACACGGGGGTGGGCCTAGGCCCTATCCCAAAGGATATGATAGACTCTGATGACACCCTATGGAAAGCCTCACCATCCAGGGGGAGCAGAAGGGATATGTGATAGGCAGGGTTTTTTTTTAGGGGGGGTGTTAGGGGAGAATGGGAGGGAGTGGGAACTGGGATTGTCATGTAAAACAATCTTGTTTCTAATTCAAATAAAAGAATCTTCAAAAAAAAAAAAGACATTGCCTCAACAAAGCAACACAAAACAACATGAAATTTACTTGAGCTGATAAAATGGCTCAAGACTAAAGTTGTTCACTGCCAAGCCTGAAGACCAGAGTTCTAGCTCTGGGACACAAATGACATAAGAAGGGAACCAGCTTTGGCAAGTTTTCTCTGACCTGCGCATGCATGAGCATGTCTACACACATACCACCCCCCCACACACACAAAGACAAATAACTGTAATAAAAAATAAAATTAGCAAATATTTTAATTTACAGTTTTAAACTTTGATACAGATTGTACCCTTTATAATCAACAATAAAACTTCAATAGTCACAGAAACCATCTCCTAGGTTTTTAAAGATGCTTGCATGCAGCTTTCTCTCCTAAGAAGAGATAGAGTTCACCCCTCGGTGTGTGATGTGTTACTCTCTATCCTTTCTTCTTGACAAACCCCACCTTGGCTTCCTAACGACTCACCATAAGTTCTTTTCTGTGCTATAAAGCAAGACCACAATTTCCCCTTAGAAATCTCTGGAAAGACCTCCTCAAGCTATGTGACCAGCGATGCCCTGTTTCATCTACCACTGGTACTGCTAATGTGACCCCTTAGAACCTAAAACCTATTCTACAAGAAGCTCAGGTCACATGGAAAAGCTATGTTTGATCTCTATTCAATAATATAGATCTCTCAGTTGGTGGCAAACATACAAGGGCATGGGAACAGACCACCTTGTGTGTTCAACTGGGACAAATATTTGGTAGACTCTATCCAGCTAATATATGAGAATGACAAATTATTGAGAAATCCTAAACAATAACTGTTCACCTTTGTGCTAATTAAAAATGGATGAGTGATCAAAACAAATAGTTGCTTTAAGTTAGTCTGTGTAGGAATTTTTCTGCACAGTCAAAGTGACTTAGCCCAGAATGTCTCCATAACATCAGAGTGTGGTGGAAATGCAGATACTACTACAGATCTCCATAATCACTCTATTCTGTGTTAAGGGGATATTCAGATTTAAGTAAAACCCATTCTCCCAATAGCTCATAATTCCAAAAGCTTTTACTCTTTAATGCTCACAAGGAACAGGGAATTCTCAAAATCCTTAAACATTTAAAACAAATTCTTCGAAGTCTATTGGCATGATAGTGAACTATCGTTTGGTTAAAATAGTAAGACAATATTCATAGGAGTTCATAGAAAGGCAGCACTAATTTAGTGAAACAACATGACAGGAAGCATTACAAAACTTACTTGGAGAAACTCTAGGATAAAGTAAAAATACCTTTTAAATTGTTAGAATCTCCAGAAGGAGTTGTCCATAGAACTTTTAATAACGTTGTTTGGGGGATGACTAGAAAGACAGGGGATGTTAAAGGATGTGGAAAAGGAAAAGGAATCATCATTCTGCAGTCCTGATGAGGTCTTTCCCTGGCTGACAGTTAAGAATTCTAGCACAATTAACTCTTGCCATGGAAGCTGCTGCCCACAGAGACAACCTTCCTTTTATATGGAGATTTTTCAAGTAAGAATATAAAACGATCTATTAACCACATTGAAGCCCCGAGTGCCCATGACTTTGAATATGGCCAATACTCTTTAACAAACTGAGATCTTACTGAGAATCTCACAGAAAAGAGTATCAGCTCCGTTTACAGTCCAGGCATTTCTGAACTGTCTTACACAACCAATCCTAACCATGACACCTCAGGAACCCAATGATCTTTGAATTCCTTAGTCACTCTTCAAGATGTGACTTCAAAATAATATGCATAACTATTGTAAAGACATTTAAGAGGAATTTCTTTTGAGGTGCCAATACCCACACGGGGATGCCTATTATCCTTTTAAACAACTCTACTAAGTCAGAAGGTTAAATCTATTTTAAGAGCGCTTCCTAATAAACTCCAACTATGTGTATAATGACAGGTCCGGGCAGTCTTTCCAACAACGAAGTCTAGTGTCTGGGCTTCCCCTGAGTAGAGAAGTCTCTGGAAAGAGTTCTCAGGGGTGCAGCATTAGCTGTGTCTCTGGCCCTACCTATTGCCTCTTTACAGTTTGCTCAAGGTGTCATTTTCCAGTAGGCAGCATACAGACAAGGTTTTCATAGAAAGATTGAACTGAGAAATTGGAATAAACATACACTATTTCAGAAATCAAACTTCTTTCAAAGTATATCACAAAATTGATGCCCCCCCAATTATTTGGTGTGACTTCAGCATAGAATCCCATTTTTAGATGGATGGTTTGCAACTGCCTAGGACTATGCTCAGTTAGGCATCTCTTTGTAAAACCTACCCCCAAGATGTCGGCATCTTGGGGAAACGGCATGACCTCAGCCTTCAAGTATTCATCCGTTTCCTTTCCATTTTCTAGCGAGGGAGACTAGAGTCAGGCAGGAGAGTTTACAGTAAAAATGCTAGCTACATTGGAATTTGTTCCATATATTTACATTAAAGGTGTTAAAAAAAAACTGTGTTACTAGGATTCTAATTTGAGTTATGATTATTTCTCTAACAATTTTTTATGAGCGATTTGGGCAAAATAACCACATTTCACTCCAGAGTTTGTGATTATGTAGGAAGAGGTGGCAGTCAAATGTTTAATCACCAGCATGGAATGGGCACAGAAGATTCTAATACATACTAGTCACTGTAACTGGAACAAATGGCTGAGCATGTTAGCACACCATTCTAATCTTAGTACCTGGGAGACAGAGGCAGGTGGATCTTTGGTCTACAAAATACATTCTAAACTAGCCAAGGTGGCATGGTGAGACTCTGTTTCAAAAAAACAAAAAAACAAAAAACAAAAAACAAATCTGGTAGAGTCATACTGCTGAGTGGCAGTCAACAGATCTTTGGTTATGAACCTGGTAAAACACACAACCCCATTCTAGTATCTGGTTCCTAGCCTTGTGAGTATTGTTACCTTAAGAAATTCTTCCATTCAGCCTCTCTGCTTTATTGTGCTATGTTTTCATATCCATGATGCAACAGGTTCAACTGTTGACCTTGAGAATCTCTTATCTAAAACCCTTCATAAGTCTGGTAGCAATCTGCCATCTTCCTCTTAAAACCATGGGGTCATGGTCACATCTGCAGCTGCTAAGCCAAGGGAATTAAAGTTTATTATCTCCTCTTCCCATAGAACACTATTCCTACTTAATTTTTCATGGAACCCTCAAAACCTGCAAATTCTACTGTCTTTTGTTTTTTATATTGTGTTACATAACATATTCTAAGAAGCAGCAGGGAAGGACCCATGAAATCCAGACAATAAAACATATGGCATGGAGTATTTGCTAAATTAAAGCTAAAATGGTAAGAAAATATTTACCAGGACAGAACTATGTATTTAACTTGTTCTTTTGTCTGGTGCCACTAAAATGGATATTTAAAATTGAAACAACAGTGAGCACAATTTCACACATCTTTATAAATAAATTGCTCTTTTTGCAAGCCACTGAAGGGTGGCTTATACCATTTGACTCACATACCTCCCTATTACCTAGGCTCAACACAGCAGCCTTTGTAATATGTTGTTGATTGTTTTTTATATGAGTTGAAATCAGCTGTAAATGGAGACGGGAACCTTGCTTTCCTGGATTTGAAGTAGATGCACACTTACCTCCACAAGCCTGCCTGTGTGCTCACGAAATATTGCAGCATATTCTTTGATTTCCTTTTCTCGGCCATTCTTAGCAGCTTCAATGAGAACCAGGAGTGGAACTGTCGTGTCCAAGAAAGAATCAGATATGTGATCTATAATAGCCTTGCGGATCTGAGAAGAAGAAAAAAATTCCTTTTATTTACAAGAAAAAGTTTGTGTTATTTTCCAGTCTAATGATCTCAGTGGTTCTAAAGTTTACTTTACACATTTCTTAAGCAATCCTTACAATCATAATACGTGGTACAGCATGTGAACATCCTTTAGAAGCAAGATAAACAAAAACATTCAGTATAAAAAGTCAGGCAGTAATAATTCCCTTGCTCCCAAAAGCCTCTAATTTTTATTATATTATATTTAGCCCATAACTCAAATGGTAAGGGGTAATTGAATACTTTTCCCTCAAAGAAATTACATGATTAGAATGTTCAGCAAGTGTACAAATAAAATGTGCATATTGTACCTTAATAATTATAAAATACTTTCTAACTTATTGGAAGAATTGATGATACATTTTGATTATTTAAATTGTAGACTTCATGGTAATTAAACCAAGTGAGATCACAAATTGCACCAGATGGTAACAGATTAATAGAGCAAGAAGAAGAATAAATGAGTTTGATGTCCAATTTCCTCTGTTTGCCTTAATTGTTCTTGCCCTCACACCTTAAATTATTAAACAACTGTAACATTCTGCCACAATTAGTTCTCTTAAATTAAATTACATGGACGCTTATAAATGACTTCAGATAATTGCTGTACTCAGCAGAAATTTTCCAAGATTTAAAAATAGTGTTGAAAATTAATTTATTGTATTCTAATATTGAAACCACAGGGATTATGATAGCCCAATATTGTGCTTTAATAAATAGCATCAGTGGCCATGAATGAGCCCTAAGGCTTTTGGATCTACCTTGTCATTTAGTTTAACAGCGTCTCTCTATAAATTAAAAGATAAAGACAAGATAGAAAATTTGCAATTTGACTTCTGTGAGGGTTACATTTTAGGGTATTTTTAAAATCAGTTGACAGATTAGTTTTAAATAGTGTAAGAATTTCTATTGGTATCATTTCCAGATCCAGAATGATAGAGCTTCATTTGTACAAAGCACTGTCTTGCTGGGAAGATAGCTCAGTGGCAGAGCACCTGCCTTCCATGTGTGAGATCACAGGTTCGATTCCTAGCACTTAAAAAAAAATTAGAAACAAAGCACTGTCTTCCTATAACATTCATCAGATGATAAATCCATAGGGGGCTATTGGCTTCTTGTATGAAAACACCTCGACTCATATTGGTAGAGGTAGCTGAGAAGCTTTTTGAAGTTTTTTAGATCTTAATTACATCATAGAGTGAAGGAAGATCCTCGGTGGAACTTTCTGCTTACTATGAAGTTCCACTAATGGCAACAAATTAATATTTGCTGCTCATTTATAACAAGGTGTAGAAGGGGAGAGGTCACAAGGCAAGGTGAGGGCCATGAAGGATTGAACAATGTGTTTGCAGTTCATGAGGAATGGATCAGGGAGGTCAGGGGCACAGGCTAAGGTTGCAGTTGGGAAGCACATGCTGTACACATTTCAGAAATAGAGTTGAGGGTCTCAAGAACAGGGAAGAGTTTGTGGTGACAGTCCTCCACCCCATTCTTTTCTGGGACTTGTAACTTGGATGTGAGAAATACCTCTGCATAGAGTTCATCTATGAGGGTCAGAATATGGGAGTTAGTCCAAGTAAATGATACAGCTAGAACCTTGATGATAGACACACAGGGAGGAAAAATTCAAGAGTGCGACAGGAAACACCATCATAGTAGACAGGTAAATGGAAGAGAAGGACTTAAAGAGGCTGACAGAATGGCCGAAGATAAAGAGTACCAATTACAAGAAATAAAATGTCCTGATTCTCCAAATATGTGTATCCTACCAAATAGTTATCATCTCCATCACTGTGGACTCTTTTAGATAGCTGACCGCACCAAGGAAACGAGTGTTTCCGAATAGCATTTCTGTTGTATTAAATAAAGCTTGCCTGGAGATCAAAGGGTGGAGCTAGCCACTAGTTAGCCATCGAGGTCTGGAGAATGTACAGACAGACAGAAAGTAATAAGCCTGGGTGGAGAGAGGAAATGATAAGGCAGATCTGAGACAGGATCTCATTCCATTAGGTCAGAGGATTCTGGAAAGGATAAAGTGGCTGTGGGTGCTCCCTTGCTTCTCTGACCTTTCAGCTTTTACCTTGATGCCCGACTCTGGGTTTTTATTGGTAAGACTAATTAGTATCACGCTTCACATTTCAAGTGCTAGGTATCCTGAGAAAAGTGAAGAAAGAGGAAAGTGTATGAACAAAAAGAACTGAATTTATAAAACAGAGACTTGTTTATAGAGTTTGATCTCTAAGAAGGTTAGTGGTAAACACAGCAACCTCAAGCTTTGTATAAAATTGCATATAGAAACCCTACCACTATTTCTTCAAGAATGATTGGGAAGCAAGAGAGCAGAGACACTGGGTATAAAATCTGATTTCTAGTAATTTGACTGTGAGATGAAGAAGGGAGATTTTATATTAGCTACCTTAAAATGCATGTTTGAAAATAGGCTGCTTTTCACAAATGTAAATGATAGAGTCCCCATCTACAACCAAGCCTAAAGTGTCAAATCTCCTTCCTATGATTTTTCAAATGATATAGTTTTTTATGTTTGTAAAATCAAGAGACAGAGACTTTTGTCTCACATTGTAAGACATGTTCTTTTTGGTCCCTTGATAGAAGGAATTTGTCAGAGGTTTATGACTTGTTGGAATGAAGCCTTTAAAACCGGCTTTATTTTCCTCCATAAAGTATTTTAACCCAGGCAAATATCAAACTGTCCAGCTAAGCATCCATGAGTTCTCTCAGAATCCTCTGCCTGACTTGTTGAATGCAAACCCTTTATCAGGACCATAGTTAAAGCTGACCTGGGAGGCCTTTGATACTGGACTGCACATTCTCTAGTTCAGTCTGCAATTTCACCTCTTGCTGTGGGCCTCAATACTAGGTCCTCGGAAGACACCCTATCCTTCTTCTCATTATTCTGCGTCAGTGCTTACTCTAAGTCTCTGTGAGGTTCTCACAGAAAGCACAACAGCAGCTTGCAAGTTATAGAGAGCCCACATCCCCAGGAACAACCATAAACAGTGGCAAGAGCTATTAGATCTGGCTTGCGCCATTAGCCAGGCAACCTGAGAAGAAATTCTGATTCCAAGAAGCCCTAAAGCCCCTGTTGCCTATAGCTGCAGCCTTGATAGCATACCTTCTCTTTTCTGCTTTGCTTGGCATTTACCAAAAAAAAATTATATTTTGGAACCACCTCCCAAATAAACTCTGTGCACTAAAGTCCTATACTAAGTGTCTGTTCTTGTGAACAAAATCCAGTTTCAAACCTGCCTCTGTTGGTAACGCCTGTTCACTCCCCTCTGACAGGGCTCCACATCTTTGTACACTGATCTTTGCAAATCATACTCTGTCACTTCTGCTTTGCACATCACTGAATGTAACTCTGACAGGCCCTACATTTTGCTGACCATGCAAATGGGATTATTATGGGATAAAACTAGCAGGGTGGCTAGGGACAAAATACAAAAAATCTAGGATGTTCTGTTAGGGAATCTCCTCCATTTGTCTTGACATATTCCTAGGAGACACTCTCTTTACACCTTGTCAATATTTGTATTAATTACATAGCCTGTGGCTTCTTTATTTTCATACTGTCTTCCTGTCCAGGGGCTTACTATAATTCTTTCACTTGGATGACATAAAAAAAAAAAACATTCTAAAGAAGACTCCAACATATGAAGTTATGGTGCTAAAATTGGAAGTTAGTGGAAAGCCAAAAGGGGTTGTGGAGTATGAATTTTCAATAAATTCTTGCTTGTGGTCAAGCATGAATGATGTCAGAACAAAGCCAAACTGAGGGGCTTTCTATCTTTCTTCACTGTTGCTTAATAAAAGGCTTTGAGGCATCATTTTTTTTTTATTTTCGGCTGATGTAAGTGGTTTAGTATCTCAAATAAAATAATATATTTCTCTACAATTGAAACACAAAAGCAAAAGCCCCATGAGGAATGTATAAGGAAGTCTACCAGAGTTATCAAATGAGGGACAAGAATTAGTTGTGAGGGGAAGATGTATAGAAAGCAAAGAAAGTATTTCAGAAAATATTCCTCCTTTCAGAAATCAGACAAACTCTATTTGTGCATACAGACGCCATTTTAATTTTAAGTAAGTAAGCAAAATATGCTTTGCAAAACTTGACTGATCAATAAGAACTAAATTGAGAAACAATTCAGTGTCTGGTCACTGTGCCAAGTTTGTGGGATGTGGCCTCATGAGAACTTAATATGCTGATGATGAGTGGTATAAGAGATGATAATGGCTTTCCAAGTGTTGTGCTCAGTGCTTGAGCTGCCAATGTGGGAAGCAAGAAGCTAGTCAGGCAATCAAACAATGAAATAATCAGTAGGGGTCATGTGCTTCCTTTGTTTGTTGTTGTCAGAATTGTATTTTAATTGATATAGGACACCATTACTTTAGCCTCTGTGACCTGTAATGCTTTCTCTTAGTAATATAAACAAGTGAGACTTTTAAACTGCCTTTGGAAAAAGTAATGACGTTTCATTCTTCACAAGACAACAGAAGTAGAATATATTTGGATGTCTTGGTTTTTAATGAAGTAACAAGTATTCAAAAACATTCTTCATTTACTGGGTGTTCCAACTGATAAGTATTCAATGTCCCATGTAAATAATGGAAGGCCAGGTGAAAGGAAAAAAGAAAAGTGAAGTTTTGAAAAATGTGTAAAATAAATAATGGAGAAAAAAATGGATGACAGTAAAGTCAGTGTATTTGGTTCTTTGGTTCTTTTTTTTTTTTTTTAAATCAACAGCCCATTTTCCTTGTCCCCTGATGTGATGATTACATACTTGGACTTTAGTTATATTGTACCTGGATGGCACCATGGCTCTACCAAGTAAGTTTAGCAAATTGATACACATGAGAATTGATATAACACTAATGCATTATTTCTTATTTCAAGAATTAAATCGGTAACTCAAAGAATACACTCATTAGAGAGTTCTGGAAATACTCAGCAAATTAGAAATCTGATCATAATTCTCATTCTAAATGTTTACAATCCATTGGGAAGAAAATTCTCCTTAAGAGAAAAAAACAAAATACAGTCAGAGGAGGGATGACTATTGCGAAAGAAGTTCACATGATTTTAAGGGCTCTCAGGAAATAATAGTAATTCCTGCTGAAGAAAACAGCTAAGGTTGGCTGAAAGGAGTAGCATCCACACTATTTTGGAACTCAGGTGACATAAGATGAGAAAGGAGAACAGGAAACAGAAAAGGGTCAAAGCACAGGATGCCATGAGAGGTCTATTAGTATACTGAACATGATGAGCTTGCAAATGTGTGCTGAAGGAGGAGATGACCTTTTGCTGAGAAGTTAGTAGGTCCTTTTATCAGAGGTGAGTGAGTAAGCAGCTGTGGCAAGGAGGAACTAAGGAGATTAAAAAAAAAAAACTAAAAAAAAAAAATACAAAATGTTGTGATCAAGTCACAGAGAACTGAGAACACCATGCCAAGATCTTTGACTCTATCCCCAGCAAAATTCTTGAGAAAGCCATAGAAGAAAGGTGAAACAAAAAAAACCCAACTATGTTGTGTGCTAGAACATTCCATCTTTATGTTCCACAGTGTATAATGGCTACACTTTAGTCATTCCTAAGAGAAGTGTGGCTCCTCTTATAGACCCACCATTCTCTAATCTAAAGCTAAGGCATTGTTACTGATGAAATGAATAAGGATGAATGAGCAAAAAGGGAGGTTCTTGGGATGTTTTTCTAAAAATAAAACCAGATCTAGAATAAGAGATGATCATTAAATATTTAAAAAACAGTTTAAGAGCAGGGTTTTGCTTTTGTGAGAAAAGAGCATATGTAAGGTGCTTAGAATAAACTCTTCAATGTTGAAAGTATAAAAAGATGTGGAGATTACTCATTTTGCTGTTCCAACTTTTTTTTTTTTTTGAGACATGGTGTCATGTATCCCAGGCTGGCTTTAAACTTGTTTGTAGCAGAGGGTAAACTTGTACTTAGGATCATCCTGCCTCTTTATCCTTAGTGCTGATTTGACAGATAAGTACCACTGTGTCCAGTTTATGAGGTATCAGGAATCGATACCAGAGCTAAAAGTCTGCCAAGAAAGCACTCAAAGAACAAAGTTACATTCCCAAACCTCAACTATATACTCAAACTCTATACCCAAAGTAAAGACTTCACAATGGGAAATGAAGTCATTTTGGGTGTGGGGAAAGAGTAGTTGAGAGGGAGAATCACAGCAACTGACAGTAGCCTTGAAGATGGAGTACACTTCATTCCATGTCTACACACACACACACACACACACACACACACACACACACACACACACACACACCATGTGCTGTTTCTCCAAATGAAAAAGAGCTCCTGCTTGGTCCTTCATTTGGAGTGATTTTATAGATGTGCTTAACATGTATAATGCAGAAGAAACCATGCTCTTTGACTTTGGATCTCAACTCCCAACCTGAGCTATGGCATGGTTGTTGGTTTGTTGACATCATCACAAGTCAAGACAATGTAGACAGAGCTCTGCTGATGACCTCAGTGGCTCCTGGGGATCAGAGTGGGTCTGAGTTTCAGTGGTTCATGAAAGAAGAAACTGAAACTAAAGTGATGTTGCTCCGTAAAATCCCCAGAGCATAGCTGTTCCCTACACACTGATATGAATATGAGAAAGCATTGGCCACCCTGATGTGACAGTCTGGATCTCACTAATGACAGTGAGGAGACAAACCATGCATGATTGCAAAATAAAATGCAGGACACCTGGGAATGTTTGTATTTGTAGTAAACACACTTTAAAAAAATGAAAGTGTGTCCCATGCCACATTGGGAACATAATTATGTTAAGACATATTTGTTGTTAACCTAAAATTCAAACTTAACTGAGCATGTTGAGTTTGATTTGCTAAATTTTCTAATTCAATGTGTAAGAAATAGATTTTTCTAAAGTCTTTGAGAAAATTAATATTTGTAAAGGCTGGGGAGGTATGCATACAGATTAGCATTTTATGCATAGCTTTGCTGGTGGCAAATAAAACGGAAAAGACAGAGACAGAGACAGGAAATACTGTGGTTGGCAGTTCTTCCAAATTTAACAAGAGCAGAAGGGGTGGGAATCCTGAAGAAGGGTTTGGGAGGGGGCAGTGTAGCTGAGCTGGTAAAGTGTTTGCTAAGCATACAGAAAGATCTGGCTCTATACCTAATATCTCAGGGGGAAAAAAAAACCTGGCAGAGTGGTATATATCTGTAACCCCAAGCCTCTCCACTTGGGAGGTCAGAAGTTTGAGGCCAGCTTGGAGTACAGGAGTGGAAAGAAATCCTAGAGAAGACAAAAAGTAAAAATCATACAAGGAGGAGGAAGGCCATCACTGAGGGTCCAAAGGGCCTGTGCTGGTACACTCCTTTGATTCTTACATCCCATAATCCTAAGTTCTGATAGCAGGAAGAGAATTCCCATCGAGGCCCTAATGTTGAAAAAGCATGATTTTCACAGAATTTAAAATTCTGCTGTGACACAACCTTTTCTGGGAATCCTTATTATTCTGTGTATGGATCTACTTCTGAATTAAAATACAGCCCAGCCATTTCTCTAATTCTTCCCATTTAACTAAGATAACATACAGCATTAAGAGCTTCTGGTTAAAAGCCTTTTCCCATGTTTTTATGAGTTAATGGTGACTATGCTATAGCTGTTCAATATATATATATATATATATATATATAATATATATATATATACAGAGAAACTGATTGGGAAACAGAGGCCTTGGAAATCAGCTAAGTTGGGGGTGGGATTAATATGTGTCCTAACACTGGGCTTCTCAACTGCTTGGTAAAAATCCTTTCTGATCTTCTGATCCTGGTGACTAATGAAGAAAAGAAAGTCTCAACAGAAACTGGTTTCTGAAGCACCCACAAACCATGAAGAGGAAGAACTGACAAGGTTGAGCTGCTGTTGCATTAGGAAGAGAAATTCAGTATATACTTGTCTTAACTATTGCTGTTATAGAAAGTCATGGCCAAAACAATTTGAGGAGCACAGAGTTTATCAGGCTTATACTTCCTCATCACTGTTCATTGCTAAAGGAAGTCAGGACAGGAGGCAGGAACTGACAAAAGGCTGTGGAGGGATTCTGCTTACTTGCTTGCTCAGCCTGCTTTCTTATTGAACCCAGGACTACTAGCCCAGAGGTGGTACCACCCACATGGACTGGACCCTCCCTCACTGGTCATCAATTAAGAAAAGGCACTACAGGATTGCAGACAGCATTCTGGAAGCATTTTCTTAATTGATGCTTCCTCCTCTAGTATGCCTGCTACTGTTGTCAAGCTGACATTAAAATCAGCCAGCACACCAGGTGTTGGTGGTGCATGCCTTTAACCCCAGCACTTGGGAGGCAGAGGCAGGCAGATTTCTGTGACTTCCAGGCCAGCATGGTCTCCAGAGCAAGTGCTAGGATAGGCTCCAAAACTCACAGAGAAATCCTGTCTCGAAAAAAAAAAAACAAAAACAAAACAAAACAATAACAACAAAAAAAATCAGCCAGCACAGTACTGGCATAAATTCAGTTTACCAGAATCTCGAAACATTTAGTGTTCCAATCATATGTACTGATTTTCTTTTATGTGGAAGTGAATGCGTTTGTATGTGTTCATGATCATTTGTGCACAGATGTGTGTCCATGTGCTGTATATGCACGTGGGGTCAAAAGCTAATGTCAGGTTCATTAATGAGGATCCATACACCTTTCAGTTGTGACAGGACCTTCCACTATGAGGAGCTCACCAAGTAGCTAGGGTGACTGGGCAGAGAGGTCCAGGAATCCATTCCTCTCCACTTCCCCAGCTCTTGGATTACAAACCTGCCCCACCACACCTGACCTTTTCCAAAGAGGGTCATGGGGATTCAGATCAGGTCCTCTTGTTTGCAAGGCAAGCACTTTACCAACCAAGCCATCTCTCCAGTGCAGCAATATGCATTTGCTTAATATCCAAAGCCATTTCACATTGTTAATTGCATTTCATAGAGTCAGAGAAGCTCTGACAGATGAAATCTATGCCTCAGAACTTACATCTGATGAGGACAGAGCCAAGATTCAATTGAAATCCTGCATAACATTAAGGCACATACTCCCTTTCCTATCTTCTGTTTACCACAAGCCATTCAAGGCACATAAATGCAGAAAATATAAGCTTGCTTTTTCATTTCCTAGTCTATAATTTTAAGAGACAAAAAACATGAAATGGTACAGCAATGAATGAGAGCTTCTTTTGCCTCTTACTCCTGCCCTTTCTTTGCTCTCACCTGTCTGCGGAGGTCTCTTGTCTTCTTGCTCATGTTGTCTATGGCGGCATTCAGCGTATTACTCTTTTCTGTTTTTCCAGTCTGCAAGAAAGCAAAACACTGACATAAGCAATGCTACCAAATTACTCTTTATCACTTAGCAATTTGCTTTCGAAATTTCCTGAAAATAACAGCTTGAAAATTCAGGAATAGTTTTCAAAACTGCTATGACAGTGCATATGATTCATGAGCACTTCAGTGAAACGCTAAGTAGCATGGCGATTAAAGCGCACATTATTTTCTTCTTTAAGAGTCTGTAATATTTCTGATACAGGGTTTGATCGGATTCCATGTGGCAGCAGGCAGAGCATTGTCTCCACAAAACTCTGGTCTTCATTCTTAACAAGTCAACTCCTTAACTGCTAAGCATGCAATTAGCTTAAAAGCATTAGATGCCCAATTTGTCAACTTCCGTGGGAGTTTCTGAAGTCATTTTCTTGGTGTATTGTGTAAGTTATGCAGAGCCATATTGGAGTTTTGCTAAACACTAAATAAAATATGCAGTGCAAATTCATACAATTTTCAAAAGTTGACCACAATTTTAGCTGACAATATTCCAAGAACAAATTGTTTTAAGTGAGAACTGGATGCTGCTTTTGGCTCCTTAAGATAATTTGTGCAACACGTTTTCATTCTGTAAGCAGAACAGTTCTCTCTGGTACATCCTTTAACCTAAGGCTTGGACTTCTTAACACATGGTGATTCACCTTGGTTGACATTTTCTACGTATTATTGTTGTGGGAGACAACTGGGTTGAATCTAATCATACTTTCTCAGTGATACCTCCTACAAAAGAGATTGGAAAAAAATCATTAGATGTTTCACCTCTAGGAAAATTGCTGCTGCTTTTAAATTAATAAACTGCACAGGGCTTTGGGAGGAGACCTTGAAAATCACCAGCTAGTCATGGAGCTGCTAGAATGAACTCCATGAAAAGAGACACTGAAGTGCAGCACAGACAATGGAGCACCTCTCTCTCTCTCCCCCCCCCTCTCTCTCTCTCTCTCTCTCTCTCTCTTCTCCAAGACCAAACTCACAGAAAAAAATGATACCTTCAAACACAATAATGTCTTAACAACAACAACAAAACCAAGATCATCTATTGTACTCGGCAGATGTGCCTCATTCTCATTCTCCTGGTCTCCTGCCATCTTCTCAAACACTACTCTCTGAAGTACCACATTCCCAAGGCTTTCCATCTCTTTCCCCAGTTCTTACACATAGGCACCTGTTAAAATCCTTGCTGTTCCTCAGTGGTTTCACAAAGAATTTTTTCAATTCATGACGCCCCTTGAAACAATTCTCCCATGATCACAAGTGAACTCTTGCCTCTCCTTGCTTCACTGGCATTTTCCAACAGGCTCATTTCATCTCTGTTCCTTCACAGCACCCTTGCAATAATTACTTGCAAGGGATTTATTGAACAGGTTTGATGAGTACATAAATTAACAGCTTCATTCAAAGTGTAACATGGTTTAATTAGGGCTCCATAACAAGCCAGAAAGGTAATGATGAACTTAAGAGTTTACCAATCAGCCTGAAGACACAACTAAATAACTCTTTTGGCAATGACGGGTACCCACTAGACTACAGTTACACAGAGATTTTTCTCAGCATCAGAAGTGACAAAATGGCCATCACTAAAGAGCATGCAACACTCTGCAAGATGCATGGTAACCACGGGCATGTATCTACTAGGTTCTACTGATAAACATGGATAGTGCCTAGGGTACAACAGCAGAGACTATCTGCTGGCCTCTGCAGGTACACACATATACACCCTCACAAACACACATGTGCACTCACACATAAAAATAAAAGATATTTTAAATTTAAAAGAATATAAAATGTATGTATGATAGAAATTGTCTGTAATAAAAGAAGAGGAGGAATGAAGGAAAGCACAGTAGGATATATTGGTTTGGGTCTGAGAGAAAAAAAAAAGTTCTCGATACCAAAGTGATGGTTGAAAATGTACTTAAATGAAACTTGTGATTACTTTAACAATTGTAGTTAAGCAGTATTTATATTAGCAATAGGAAATTTAGAAGCATTAATTCAGGGCTACATAAAGCAATGACATAAACAGGTCTGCAATGGGCATAAATGCAGTTTCTAATTTTACCTAAAGATCTTAGCCTTTATTCTCTGGGTTTCTGTGTTATTAGCTCTTGGCTACATCTTTTGTCCATTTCACGAAGGCAGTGATCATCCTGAATGGGCAGGGTTAGGACAAAGAGATCCCCACGCTCTCTCACCCCCTGCCCTGGCATAAGGAATAATATGAAGAGACTCCTGTTGTGCTGGCTGTAAAAACGCACAAGCTTCTGTGCTGTGATTCATCAGAACAAGTAAAAGATGTCAGCCTTCCTAGACCTAGCAGCACACACACACACAAAGCTTTAATAAAGGATAACAGGAGGTGACAGCATGAGAAGATTCAATAAGGATGTTAAAGATAATTTCCTAATTTCCACCCAGAGCTTAACCCTAGTTTAAAATATTGCATTGGGTCAAAGGCACTTTGTTCCCTAGGTAATAATAAATAGACCCTAATACTACAGGAATTATTAAATTTTCTTTTTTATTCCTTCCTTTTATCTCCCATCCCTAATACCTTTCTTCTTTCTCACCCCCAGGATTTTATTGGGTTCTTGTTCTATTTACCCAGATTTATTCGGCTTCAGTTGATCCATTTTATACCTCTTTATTCCTTTTGCATGGCATAAAAATAAATAAAGCAAAGAGAAATAGCCCTGTCCTATTTTAAAGCACCTCATTCCTTCTGTTTTCAAAGCCTTAACAAATCATCAAGCAATGAACTAGGGCTAAAGGCAAGTCCTGTGTTCTGAGATGAGAGATGGATAGGGCAGGATATTAAAACCCAACCATAGATAACAGTCAGGACCTGCCTATCACCAAGTGCTCAGTAGAGGAGATGTCCCCTTTAAATAACCCTTGACAGGATCCATCATTAAGTCAGCACAGCCCTGCTGATGGAAAAGGGGATGACATCCTGAGAGCATCAGGGAGAGAGATACTGAGAGGACACTGCAAGGATCAGCACTGTACAGAGAAAAAACACACACTCATCAGTAAATGAACCTCCCATAAGGAAAGACTTTCTTGAAGAAAACAATCCTGAGTATGATTTTATTGTGTAAAACATTATTAGAATTACTTTGTACATTATATAGTCTCAATGTCACCTTAGCTTGTACCTGTATAAAGTCTTATCCGTGAAGCTTTCCATTAACTCTATGTCACTAACCATAGTTAACCATATCATGATTCCTGTAGAGTTGTTTGCATCTTTGGAAACAGGAATATGAATGAACTCTCTTTGATTTACCCTAACCTGAGTGTACCCGTTTCCTACAGGGACAGCCTGAGAGAAATTTCCAACATTACATTATTGAGTGAGTAGTAGCCACTTATCATACATAGCCATTTTAATTTAAATATAAGTTACATACTATTAAATTTTATTCCCTTGGTGTCTCTGTTTAAAGTACTAGACTTTTTATGTGTTTGGTGGCTTCTATACTGAATGCCATGGATATGGAACATGTTCCTTACAACAGAAGGATTTGTAGAATAGTGCTGTGTTAAATACTTACTTCTTGGTTGCATGCAATCAATCTTTAAATGACAATCCAATATACTAGAGAGCAACCAGGCAGTAAACCAAACTGTCAATCCTTAAGCGACTTAACCTGAGTAGAGAAAGCTGGGATTTAATTACATCTGCTCTTTGCTTCTGTCCCTTCCCTCTGTCCCCCTTGCTGATGAAATTCAGAACAAATCCAAGATCATGGTGTCTAAGGCCCTATAAGGACTTAATGTTGGATTTATTCATAACAGCTGATGAGACTTCTTCATGGGTCCTTTGTTCTAGACAGTTCAGTCATAACTCTGGATTCTGCTTATGAGATTATGAGAAACCCTTTTACTTCTTACCTTCTGTTTTTCTCAGTGTGGACATCTTTCAAGTTATATCTCAATTACTACATTTTAATGAGGATATTTGGGGATCTTCTCAGCTGGCATTAGTCATTGTCTTCCATCATCCTTTCTTACACTTTGTGGGTTTTTAAAATGGCATTTGGTTTAATAAACAGACTAACATAAATCAATAAATCTTTATGATCTACTCTGTGACAGGCACTGCATAGGGAACAGCAAAACCTTCAGCAGCATGTCTGCCTCAGCAGAAGACATAAACACAGACACAGCATTTGATTAACAAAACATCTAAGACAATTTAGAGATTGATTGGACAGTATTCTCCTTAAGCCAAGGGGAAGGAAGGATTCCCCAGGAAGTGATAGAGGAGTATTGAAGAAAATCTGGGAGTCAGGCAAGTAAGGATAAGAGCAAAGTACATGAGTAGGGGAAGGGAAGCTTGAACAAAGGTGAGGATCTTAAGGAATATTTGACAACTAGCATAAAAAGTGTGAAGTTTGACCTGTTGGCCTTTAGCAACACTAAGAAATGAAATTGGTCCTACAGACAACTGAGAGTCATACAATTTAATCAAGTGAGTGAAATGGTCAGGCCATTGTATCAAAGGGGCTGGAGTCTGCACAGTGGATTTGAGGACATCAGAACACAGGCGGAATTAGAATTAGATGGTCAGGGCCAAAGGCTCTAAGAGGGATGAGATGTGTTGAAATGAATCCAGTGGTGGTCAGGATAAAGGAAAGTGATGAACTCAGGGCTCTGTTTGAGTAAACGAGGTAGGATAGGAACTGGCAGATGCTGACAGGTGAAAGGAAGACAGCAATCCATGTTGCTATCCAGTGATGAGTAGCTGGGTGATGGGGCTAAGAACTGAAATGCTCATTTAAAGAGGAGAACCTGGTCAGCACAAGGATGCTCATCTCAACAAGAATCGAGTAGCTGCTTACTTGGATGTATCACTCATGTCGCCATTTTTATCCTCCAGTCTTGGAATATTCCTGTGCATATTTGTCTTTTGTAGCATAATCAATGCTTGCACATGGTAAGTGTTCAAAAGTTATTTGCTCAATAATACAGAAGTAAAGCAATAAATTGTCAACAAATCCCATAATATTGTTGTTCCTCAGTTTCCAGACATGAAGGTTTGCCACTAAATATCCTTATATTCCTTTATGGCTTTCAAATTCTATGGCAGGACCAAATTTCCCCCTCCCCAAAATTATAGAATGGTATGCTTTTAATTAAACAATTTCCTGTGTAAACAATCACTGAAAATACGTTGAAACATGTAACATAAACTTGAAACAGAACAAATAAAAGGAGACACTTGAACATGATGGTCATGTGACTCACCCCTGAAAACAATGAAGCTCCAAATACTAGAAATGAGGGATTTAACATCAATGTCTCACGTTCATAATCAAATGAATGCCTTAATGTAGAGGTTCCCTGGATATAATTTAAATAGCAGGAAAAATGTTTTTCGTTGTTGGTTTGTTATTTTTTGATTCTTTATGTATGCCATTTTTCTCAAGCTTTGAAATGAAACATTTCCTTTTTAGTGTGAAATCTTTATTTCATGGTGAAGATGAAATATGATGCCCTTAAACTTAGTTCTTCTCTGTAGAAATAGCTTTAAAAATATTTTATGCTTAACAAATAGCAGAAGGAACAGATTCTAGACCACATTTTTTTAAGGCATGAAAGATATACAAATAGACAAGCGTGCAAACTGAAACCTCCTCTCTTAGAATCCGACTGTACTGCAGCATGTCAGGAAGACGCCTTCACTGGGCACGCTGAAAAATCTTCCTGAAGCAAGCACTGTGATATGGAAATAAACGTAAAACAAACCAAACATCAACTCTGACATTTGAAATAGCTTAACTTTTGAAAGCAACTGTACAAGAATAGAATGAGACTAAGAAATTGGTAGAAGAAAACAGGAAAAAAAATGCTTTGGGGGAGTAAACTGATTAAGACTGTTTGAATGAGATCTTCAAAGCACAGAAAACAAAAATCAGAATTGCACCAAACTATACTTTAGACAAGAAGCTCACACCAGAAAATGGAAGTAACAACAACAACAATCTCAACAAAAACACAAATAGCCCAATTGAAACTGTACAGTGTGGCTGGGAAGATGCCTGGGCTATATGCCTGTAACCCAGTCCTAGTGAGCTCACAGTTAGACAAATCTTGAAAGTTTATGGGCAAGCAAACCCATGAGGTAGAATGAAGGATACACACCTCAGCAGTTAGGAGGAGCCAAGATCAGTTCTCAGTACTGAAGATGGCAGCTAACTACTGCCTGTGACCCAAGCTCCAGGTGATCTAATGCTCTCTTCCATATTCCATGGGTACCTCATGCCCAAACATGCATGCATGAACACAGGCACACACACAAGCACAATTACAGATTAAAAGGAAAGTAGACATCAATCAAGAAAAGATGTCTATTGTTAACCTCAAGTCTCCTCATACATACACTTCACGTAAACATGCTACACACTCAAAAATAAATAAAATGCAAAAGTTGCCAACATGCCTAAATAATTTCTCAAAATAAGAGAAAGAATTGATCAATTAAACAAATGAAGACAATAAATAGTATTTAGCATCACTAATCAATGGGGGAGAAACTCAAACAGCAAAGCTATATAACCTCACTCCATTTGGAACAGTTATTGCAAAAAGACAAGAAATAACAATATTTCTGCTAATGTGGTTGGGCAAAGAATCTGCCATAAAATTGATGAGAATATATGTTAGTATAAGTCACTATGATTAACAGTATAGGGGCTTACAAAAATTAAAATTAGATTGACCATAGATACAGAAATTCAAAAACTAGGACTATCAAAAGGAAATGAAATCAGTATGCTGATTCCCATAGAATGCTTGTTTCCAATGGCAGGGATGAATGAGTGGAAGATAAAAATAGGAAAAGTTAATAGATGGGTTCCAAGTTATTGTTAGATGCAATTAAGAATATTTGGTATGTTAATATACAGTAGAATAAATCAATAAACTAATAATAGAATCATACTTCAAGCAGCTAGAAAAAATAATTTTGAATACTTTTATCATAAAGAAAAGACAAATGTTTGAGGTTCTAGATATGTTTAGTCCAACTTTAACATTATAAAATATATACATCAAAGTAATTATATCTCAAAACTGAAAGTTTTTCAAAGACTCAGAGAACTATCTGAAAGCAATACACACATGCAGTTTCCAAAGAGTTTTTATAAGACTCACATGGTTAAAATATAAAGATAGCTATAATCATATTAGTTAGCCAAAAGAACATCTGTTCTCCATAGGATTTTCCACTTCTTATGTTAAAGGTTCTGTCATTTTTTTAATATTTTGTAGTAACCTTTAATGTTCTCATTTGGCATAGCAAAATAATGTGAAACCTGCCAGCCTCCAAGGATGTGAATGTGTTTCCTTTACTGTTGTTTCTAATTTATTAGGATAAATGTATAATAAGGAGGATAATTGGAATGAAAAATTACCATGTCAATTTACAATAAAACAAATTCTGCCTTGACTTATGTTTCTTAGAGTGTTCAAAATATTTTCTACCCATTTAAATGGACTACATTTTAAATATCATTAACAAGTTGGTTTGATCCTTGGTATTGCAAAAAAAAAATGTTGAGTTGAATTTAAAATTGGCCATGAGCAATGTAACCATATGCTAGTTGTGTAAGATGAGCTTCAGATTATTCATCTACAGGGCGATGATAACAACAGCTACACTGTGGGGTAGTTGAGAATTAAGTGAGGTAATGTATGAAAAGAATGTAAATCACTAACTGTTATATTTAGTAAATATATGACTTATATTTAGTAAATTTATTATTATACGTCACTAAGGTAGAACTCCTAAACCATTTCAGTGCCAACTATATCTCCAAAGTATGGACATAATTAGTACTTAATTTGTTAATTTGAGTAAGACATTTGGGGGGAGTTTTTAGTTATTTAAGACATGGTCTTGCTATATAAATCATGGAAGCCTCAAACTTAAGATCCTACTGTCCCAGCATCCAGAGTATAAGGATTACAGACAAGTGCTACCATACTCAGATTTGAATGAATATTTTATGAGTATTTGGACAGCTAGATGAACAAATGGCAACATACAACACTATCCTGATCCACTGAAGGAAAGCTTGCTATGATCACCGGAAAGATCGGAGAGATCTTGGCACACAAGATATCAAGCTCTTCAACATTATGAAATCATCAATGGAAAATATATATAAATAGCTAGGCCAAATTTCACATTTCTTCTAATATCAATTAAAGGTTAAACTGTATATCCTGTCTACACTGGCGACATTTCAGTTTCCCAAATTCCTTCATTGAGTCATCATCACAAGATGTTGACACACATCTCAGAATGAGGTCAGGATTATTCTAGAAATGCTCTGGGTTTGGGTGCCTGACCCCAGCAGAGAGCCTCAGGAACAGTGAGCCTCTCCCTACAAAATCAGTTGTGATGGTTAGGAAGGAAATGGAAAAGCACAAGCACTTATGTTGTCATTTATACTGAGTTACTATGGTACTTTTTCTACAATATGCAAAGCCATTATCAAAGTCTAATAAACAATGATATGGAAAGATATGCAAAGGTCAAATACATAATTTTCAATATTCTACACAGAAAGGTTATTCCTAACTATCTTCCAAGCTAAGCTCTTTGCTTTCTGGCCTACTGAGATGTGGGCAAGCTTCTGCCACCATAGAAATGAATTGCTCACACATACATTCTTCCTCTGCCACACAGGACTACTACATTTCCTCAAGCCATGAACTGAAACAAAACTTGCCTCCTTGCGGTGGTTTGAAAAAAAATGACCCCCAAAGGGAGTGGCATTATTAGGATGTGTGCCCTGTTGGAAGAAGTGTGTCACTATGGAAGTGGACCTTGAGGTCTCCTATGCTCAAGCTACTCCCAGTGAGACAGTCTACTTCTTATTGCCTGAAAGATGTAGGACTCTCAGCTACTTCTCCAGCACCATGTCTGTCTGCAAGCTGCCATGTTCTACCTGTTCCATGCTATGTACCATGAACTTCTAAACTGTAAGTGAGCCACCCCCAATTAAGTGTTTTCATTTATAAGAGTTGCCACCGTCATGGTGTCTTCTACAGGAACAGAAGTCTTAACTCAGAAACTCCTTTAAGTAGTTTCTCTTGGGTATTTGGTCTTAGCAAATGTAAAAAAGAAATAGCTAAGACAGAAATTTAATATCAAGAAGTAGGGCCATTGCTAAAGTTTCTGGGGGAACATAGAAGAGTTTGGAGGTTCAGGCTAGAGAAATATTAGTGCTACAAATAAAGTTTACTGAGTCATTCTGGTAAGAGTTGGAACTATAATAATGCCAATAGGAGGGTAGAAGGTAGAATTTTTTATTGTGTTTCAGTGAAGAACAAGGACTCCACTGTTACTTCCTGTCAAAGCTCTTTCCTACCCATGTCCTGAAAATCCTAGTGAGAATGAATTTAAGGTAATGGGCTAATTTATTTGGTGGAGAATCTTCAAAGCCAAAGGGCATTTTCTGGGGCACAGTCACATCTGACTATACTTACCCAGGTTTACAGTAAAAGAGAACAACAAGTGTAGAAGAAAACTGTGGGCTTTGGTGAGGAAAGGAGGGAAATCTGGTTAAAGTTTTTGCCTGTACTGGTGAAGAAAAAAATGGAGGTTATTGTTGAAGAGATTACTACAACAATAAAGAAGCCTTGAAGATGAAAAGCCTCTCATGAGAGGTGCCAGGGTGCAAAATTAAAACTCGCTTGAAAATATTCATTTAAAAAAGAAGACAAATATAGAGCCTCCAGGATGACCTAACAGAAATCAGTTGCCCAGGTCTATGTTTTCCCAAATTTAGCAACAAAGCTGTGGTCCAAGAGGAGCTGACTACATATCAAGGTAGTAGGTGAACTTGGCTTTGCTAACATTGTACAGGTTTAGTTGGAGATTCTGGAAGATGTGAGGTAAGGTTTCAGAAAGCTACCAGGGCAGGGAAGCCTGTGACAAACTGGGAGGGCCTGAGACGCCATTTTATGAAGCTATGAAGGTGAAGCCTAAGCTGCAATGGAGATCTCAGAGACGCTAGAAATGTCATGCATGTGAGAAAGCTGCACATTGAGATGAGCCAGCTCAGTGGAGACAGTGTGTGTGCAATGAGTGGCAGGACCAGAAAAGTGAGGCTCTATTAAAGCTTACACAATTCTACCACGAGCCCTAGATGACAGACACAGATATGCAGAGTGTTGCATTTCTATTTCCTCTGTGACAGTGTATATTTGAAGTGTGTAAACTTTTTATTTTATAGGTTGTCACAGCTGTATCCATAAAAGGAGAAAAGCTAAATTATAGAACTTAACAGATTTAGTGACTACTAACAGCTGTGGCAAGACACTAAATTTACCATTTAGTAAAGTTCAGTTGAGATGGGTGCCCCCCTCAGAAGCCCTCAAAGCCTGTGATGGTAGCCAAGTTCAGAAATGCAGGTCAGTATGACACGCGATTGTTGGCTATTGTCTGCAGGGGTTTTCCGACAGAGACTGCAGATATTCCTTAGAGAACACAAACAGAACAGAACTGTAGAGGGAAAAACTTGCTCTCTCTCCCCTGGCTGAGACCTGCACTTTCTTTTGCCCTTAGATGCATGAACTGCCTGGTTATCAGGACATCAGACATTAGAGTTTAACATCTGACACTCTAGTGCCAAACCTTTAGCCTGGACCAAGCAGTATACCACTGGTTTCCCTGCTTCTCAGACACGTGGATGATGGGTAATCACACTGCCATTGTTGCTGATTCTCCAGTCTGTAGACAACAGATTATGTTATCTCTTCATCTTCATGATCATGTGCAACTACTTTCATAATAAGTTATTTCATACACACACACACACACACACACACACACACACACACACACACACACACACACACGTCCTATTAATTCTTTTCCTCAGGAAATCCTTTTGAGTACTTCACCTGTAGAAAATGATTTTCAGTTTCCCCGCCGAAGTCACTCACATAGTTGTTTTTACAACACTCTGCTCTCATTTACTAGATACTGCATATCGATCCCCAGTCTTATAGGGGTTTAGTCAGGCAAGGCACTGTAAAAAGGAAATAAAGGCTGGAACTTTATTTTCTGGTTACTATTCTGTGGGTCTGTTACAAACTGACTGTGTCCCTTAGATAGACCACCCATATCCTACTAAGTAATCTTTTTTTTTTTTTTCACAACTACCTCTTAACATACAGGATCCTTCCTACAGAATTTAGGATGAGAAAAAGCCTTTGTGTCTGACTTGTCATTTACCATTTCCCCTGATCCTTGTCTACACCTATGTTAACAGTCTTCCCTTTAAGACATTCATTACATTGCCAGTGCCATGTTCCATGTCTTCCCTTAGCAATGTAATATAGCAAGTCCATGGGAAGAGTCAGCTTTCAACACCTGGAGACCTAGCAATAATTTCCTGATTCCTTTAACTTCTCATTGCAAACTCCAGAAAGGGTGAGAAAAATAAAGGGCCAATTAAATACCCTTTCAACTGCTGGTATCCTACCTGTCTTAGGCCTGAACTGTGAGTAACCACAGTCAATTTAAATCATGATAGATGTTTTGACAATTACATTTTAATTACCAGTAATTTCTTCCGGTTACTATGGCTGTGATGAAATACAACAATGACCAAAAGCAACCGGTGGAGGAAAGGGTTTATTTCACTCACAGTTACACTGGGATTAATCTGAGGCTTTGCTTTGACAAAAGAAAACAGTACTTTATCCTCCCGTAGCAGACAGAACACTGTGCCTGGGACTCAAGTGATCACCTGTCTCCCAGATATCCAGTGCAAAGTCTGGTCAGATTGGCCACACCCATACTTTGGGAAGCAGCCTTAGCTGAGCTGAGCTGAGCTGAGCTATCCTATTTGAAGGCCAAATGATCCTAATATACTTCTTCCTTGGAGCATGATCAGCTCACTATATTCTGAATGTTTTTGACTCCCCCAGCTCGGTAACTATGCTTTGCTTTATTCTCAGAACCTTCACAACAGCTTTGTTTGACCATTCCCAGGTCTGGCCTAAATTGGACACTGCATCTGAGAGTGTGAGATGCCCCATCATTGTTCAGAGTCACCCTGGATCTGAACCACTCTTATCCCCTTGATATAGGGGCAAGTGACAAGCCATGACTGAAGCACATGGTTAAGACGGCACTGGTGACTAAAATAGTCCTGTCTTCAGTCCAATCAGCAAGACTGGAAATGAGACAGCCCTCAGTCTACAGCATGGGTAGCAGACACGGGCAACGATAAATGAAGATTTATTGAGTGAATCCTCTACAGAAAATCGATGTGCAGAGATTTCTAAAGTCCTTCAGTAAGCTTTAATTAATGCTAAGGAACAGAGCCTGGAGAACACTCATGTATCTCAGAAGCAAAAGTAAACTGTCTATTCAAAGACAACAGACCTCTGAAATTCATACATTACCAAGACTTGGGGTTATTTAGATGTGATGGTCACCTTTTTTTGACTTTTGTGCCTGGTTGTAAGAGGGAATGAGTCAATTAAGTGTGAATGGAGATTACACAATTGCTCTGGTTGCATTTCTGTTGATGGGACAAAATACTGGACCAAAAAACAACTTGGGGTACAGATTTGAGATCCATAATTCCACGTTACAGTCTGCTGTTGCAGGGCAGTCAAAGTGGCAAGAACCTGAAACACTGGTCACATCATGTCCCCATACTCAAGAGCAGGGAAAAATGAACCTTTTGTTTTTGATTGGTACTCACCTAGACTTCTCCACTATAATATAGTCCAGGGTCCAAAACCAGACTGGTACTTCCCTATCACTTAAGGGCAGCCAAGGTAATGTCCCAGAGACCTGCCCACAGGGCAACTTCACCCACACAGTCCTGAGAGAGTCTGTCGAGGTTGCATTAAGTTGAAAACTTAAACTAACCATCATAACAGCCACTTTTAAAACATAACATTTGGGGATGCACATTACAGACATGCACTGCTGAAGTTGGATTAATATGGACAGAAAGAACAGTTATGGGCATGTTTGAAATATGTTTATTATGTTTATGATCCCAAAAAAGAGACTGCCACCACTTTTTTGTATGTATATTGATGAGGTTTATGGGTTCTTTTCCATGAAACACCGTTTTTCCTTGTTACTTAGCACTGAACCAGATAGAGTTGAACTTAATGAGGACTAGCATCTGTTTGAATCCTGAAGCATTGGAAACATACAAGTTAGACTTGTGTGGGCTTACTTCCCACCCCTCTCTTTCCCAAGGGTCGGCTTTCTCCATCACCTGGGTGGTGAAAACTGGCCTCCCCAACCCAGGGAGATGGACTTCAGAGTCACAATCCAAGTCTGTATGGGTCTAGTGATTCCAATGTGATGCTCTGTATCAGCTCCAGGTGTCAGGGAAGACTGATAGCGTGGCAGGATGCTCGCAAAAAAGCACAGCCCAGTTGTAGTGGATGACTGTGATGATAATTGCCAGAACAAGCCATAAATTCTGGCTTCAGAATTAGGAATGGCTTATAAACATCAAATAGTGGGTGCCTGAATTAAAAGGGAAACAAGCTGATGCCTGTAGTATTTCTTGCTGCAGTGTGTTCTAGAGAACGGTCAACATTAGAAGCAGAGATGGCCCCTTTCAGAGTCTGCTGTCAGAAAGCCGAGAGTGTTAATTCTTCTTCGTGTCAACCTCAGGGAAACAGGTAAATGAACCAGCTACAAAGAACAGAGCAACAAGTACATATTTAGCATCACATAACAAGGAAATTGCAGGTCAAGCATAGCAGAGAAACGCAAATACTGCACTCGAAGATTCATATTACTAAGGGAAACCTTTAGCTGTCAGATACCAAGATCCTCCATGCAGGCATGAGTCAGATGTGATGTTTGGTTTTCTTGTATCTCTAAATCTAAGTAGAAAGGAGTCAATGTCAATGTCAATGTCATGTGAACTTGGATCACACAAGTATGAGACTATTTTAAAAGCACAACATTTGGTAATTGCACATAGGTAGTATTGAATCTTCACTCTCATCAGAGGGAATGATCTAGGCACTTCATTAAACAGTAAAAATCAAATGTGATGATCATGTGTTTAATTTAGGTGGATTTTTTTATAATTAAGTGTGTTGCTTATTACAAGTGTTAAAGTGAATACATTTTTTCTTTTACCATTTTATAAATTGAACATCTCTTCTGATCAATTTTTATGCTTGGAGAAACTTTATTCTCTTTTAAAGAAATATTTATTAATTTTCATTTTGTTTTATTTTTAGTGTTTTCTGTATGTATAATTCTGTACTCTGTGTGTGTGTGTGTGTGTGTGTGTGTGTGTGTGTGTGTGTATGTTTGTGTGTGTGTGTGTGTGTGTGTGTGTGTGTGTGTGTGTGTGTGTGTGTGCATGTTGTACCTGTGGAGGCCAGAAGAGGGCGTAGGCTCCATCAGAACTGGAGTTACAGACAATTGTGGGCCACCAATTGAATTCTGGAAACAGAACCCTGGTCCTCTGGGAGTTGAACCTTGGACCTCTACAGGAACACCAAATGCTCTCAACCACTGAGTGATCTCTTCAGCCCCTGAAAGTTTGTTCGTAGATAAAGACTTACAGATAAACAACATTCAAATATACCTAACCTCACCAAATCTAGAAAGGTTGACATTACTCCCTCTAAACCAATGTATACACCCTCCCATGAACTATGACCTGGATTGGTTTTTGGTTTGTAGAACATAAGATACTTAGCCTCTGATTGTTGGTGTTGTGATTAAGTACAATCTTTCCCACCTATGGAAGGTGTGCAATTAAACAATAATGTGGGCAGGTAGCACTAGTGAAGGTAAAAAATATTTTACAAGAGGCCAAAAGAGGTTACCCATGGAACTGGAGTCAGGAACTATTATGAACACCCATGTGGTTGCTAGAACTGAATGCAGGTCCTCCAGAAATATCACCCTAGTTTCTTTATTCCCATCCAATTGCTGATCAAGACCTTAATTCATACCACTGCAACTTCTTCCATTTTGTTCACCATCACGACTTCCTCACTGTCTTGCATCCTACTGCTGGTAAAATATGAGCGAAAACACATTTACCACCAGAGAGTGCCAAGACAAACCAGGAACCAATTTTACCCAAGACTAGCATGGTGAACCAGTAAGTTTCCTGAGGCTACTCACAGCAGTATGAATGAGGGGCTACTTACAAGAACTTGATGACTCGAAGGCAACAGCATCATGGAAAAGCATGAGTGTGTGTTGCATCGGCGGGGGGTGGGGGAGCAGGGGAGGATCATGAAAACCGAATCCCTGTAACTCCCTGCTCAACTGGCATGGAGGAGACTCTGGCAAGCAGCACCATGGAAGAGACTCTTCTCCCTGAGAACTGTTTACTTCATTTAACTTTAGAGACTCTTGTTTGAATGTTGTAACTTTCTGTAATGGTTGATCTCTGTGTCCACTTGATTGAATCTAGACTCTCTAGAACACAAGCCTCTGGGGCTATTTGTAAGGAATTATGTAGATTGGGGTAGTTTCTGGCCATGCCTGTGAGGGATGATCTAGGTTAGGTTAACTGAAGTGGAAAAGCACTATTCCATGAGCATGGCAAGAAGAAAGACAGCATGAGTATTCATTGCCCCCTGGTCCTGATGGTGAGAGAAATGCAACTTCAGCTCCCACAACCATGCCTTCCCTGCCACAATGGAGTATGTTCTTGAACTGACTCAAAACAAACCCTTCTTACATAGCTTGCCTTGTCAGGTATTTTGGTACATCAACAAGAAAGACAATACTTGAAGAACATCCTGAGGCTTTTGTGGGTGCCCCAAACCATGTACCTTTCTGTTTTCTTTACTCTTATGGGTCTCCTTGCAGGCAAGCTTGCCCAGTTGAGAAGAAATAGCCATGTACCAGGGTTTCTGTCATAATTCTCTAACTTGTCTACTTGTAGCCCATTCCCTCTTATACTTCTACCTAATGCATTCTCCACTACACATTCAATGCAATCTTAAAACAAGCAAGTGAAAAATAAAAAGAAATTGTATCCATGCCATGGCTTTCTGTTTAAGAACTTCAATGAATTTTCTTTGAACGATTTTAAGCATGGACTCATGTCCTCATGTCAAGGTACAGTTCCTGCCTGATTTGACCTCTGTTTCATCTCAGGCCAGCTCTTCAAGCTTCAGTAATGCAATTACACATGTCATCCATCCCCTCCCTCCACACAGCTTTTTCCACCCTCAAATCAGAATTCCCTTTCCAGTCCTCATTTCCTATAATCTTTTCTCCTTATCTTTCCAATCTCACCCTCAATGTTGCTTCTCCCAGGAAAGCTTCCAGGCCCTCACAACTCTTACAAATGCTCCTTGCAATTTATAATGATGAATTCATCATGGAGATGCATTGGCTAATGTAGCTCAACCACAGTGCTACAAAAGAAGAGATTGATTTTTCCCTTCTCTGTCCTCAGTACACAGCGTACACCTGACACATATAAATTCCACAATTATCTATTGAATATGGATTAAATTAATTACTTGTTTTATAAGGGCACTGGGAATTTTCATGACACTACTGGTCCTTAATATACCTAGTGAAGTTTCTTGTCAAAGCAATCAGTAGTCTGAGAAAAGTTCTATATTACCAAAAAGCATAAGTGTGTGTATGTGGGGGGGGGTATGGGTGTGTATGAGATACTCAAATACTATAACTTGATACATGATTAATAAGTATGGCTGAAAACATAAAATTTAACTTAGAAGATGGAACATAGCTCATAAGACTAAAAGTACTTCCACAGGACTATCTGGTAACAAAATTTAAATTTTGTTTTGAGACAATGTCTTGATTACCATGTGGCCTTAACTGGCCTCAAATCTACAATTCTTTTGCAAAAGACTTTGAGGCCACACATTATACTCATCAATTATAAGATATAATGATACATTTACCTCTGGAATTTGATTTTCCATCCACATGTGTAACTATAATCTTCCATATGCTGGTGTATTTGTCTTTTGAAAATGTTCATAATATCCTTCAACATTTTGCTGTAAGACAGGTTTTTCTAATAAAAACAAATAGGTATTCTGTGTTTGATTAGATCTTGAAGTGACAAAGAGTATTTTGGATCAGAAATTATAGGAATAGCTGTCATCTTAATGTCTATTCTCCCTATTTGTGGATTTCAATGTGGATTCCTTGTGAGTAATTCAGGATAAAGCATTGTTTTAGTCTTCAAGGGTCCTAAAAACTAGTTCTCAAGCTGCATTTTACATAAGGGTCTCCACAGGAAAGCACATTCTGACCCTTGACATCTAGGTGGAGCCTGACATTCTCAGGTCCTTCCAAGAACAGGTGATGACACAGTGGGCCCATGGATTATACCTATCCAGCCCTACACTGGTCAGATGCCCAGTATTGCACTGAATGGATTTCACCTAGTGCCTTTCATCAAAGGGCAGAGTATTCTGAGAGAGGGGAATCTTAGTAAATATACACAGAAATCATTCCATGTTACAAATATAGGAATGAGGATAGAAAGCCAACAAAATTAGAAGCTAGTTATTGGTAGAACTAATATTAAAGTAACATTTGTAATTGATCAATAGTGGGTATCAAATCCATAACTACAGTATCTTTGTTTGCTGAAATTCCTACTATGAAACTAGCTTATGGAGAATTTTAACTTAAACCTGTGTAAAAAATACTTGGCTAACTGCCCAGTGACTACCAGGAAATTCTATCTGCCTTAGTAGCAACATCGAGATAGACAATTGCTCTTTATACCATATAGAAGAGAAAAATTGAGTCATATACACTAAATTTTTATTAGCGCTGGAAGCATACCTTCTTCTGCATTACTTTTTATTTATTTTGTTGTATTTCTATGTATTCACATATTGGAATATGCCCACACAGGTATACCTGATTGAGCATGCACATATTGGGGTCAGAGGCTGACACTGGCGTGTTTTCCTCTACTGCTCTTATTTCTTGAGGCAGAGTCCCTCATTAAACCTGGATCTCTGTGTTTCAGCTAGACTGTCACTGGAATTGAGAGCCGTGTGTGTGTGTGGGTGGGGGGGTGTAAAAGAGGAAGATTCTGAGAGCTCATGGGTAGCTATCCTCAGCTTTTATACAGATCCCGGAGGTCCAAACTCAGTGCCTCACAGCAAGTACTTTACCCACTAAGCCATCATCCTGGACTCCCTTTCTCCATCTTACACTGTACACTGCATATTGTATGTTTATGAGCATTTCCTAGGTTTCATTTTACAGTAACATCTTTACTTTAAACCACTGTGACATTGATTTTGACATACGACACATCTGTTGATATGTCAGTCTACTAATATTTCTGAAAAGACATAAAAAACATTTCTATTTCTTCCCTGAATTGGGATCACATCCCCAACCTTGCTCCCTACCACGGTTATATTGAGCATGGATCCTTCATGAGCTATTAGTCACATATACAGTGATTCACAGCAAATTTGGAATTTTGAGTCACCGAAGATCAAACTGTCCCACTCACCTTCTGGTCAAGTTTCCATCTAATAACATTAGAGCATTTTAATACTAAGCAGCCATAACAATTATGAAGACAGAAATGTATTCTGAAAAACCTAGGTGAAGCAGAACCAGCCCTCCTGTTCAGGGATATATACACTACACCTTCGATTAATATAAAAAACATAGAGAAGGCTCACAAACCACACATGAAATGCTTCAACTTTTAGGCTTTTAACAACATCAACGCTTTACTTGAACATTCTGATGAAATGCCCTACATCAAAATAAAATACCGCTGCAAACTTAAAAGAGAGCAGAGTAAAAGTCCCAGTATTATGGATGGATGGACAGACGGATGGATAAAAGCCTAGCTCTATTATAAAGCACACAGGTTCTGAGGGAATGGGTGACATAATGAAGCAAACACCACTCATCAGGACGACTTGAACACCAAACCATTAGACCAGCATCTTAAACCAGTCCACACACAATCTGCGTACATTTTCATTATCACCCTTTTATTTTCCTTCATAATTATTTTTCCTTTTGGATTTACAAGCTTGAAATGTGTGAAGAATAAACTGACTGTTCAGTTTTACAATCTGCTGACACCATTTCAAGATGAAAACAAGTGAAATTAGTGAAGAGCCTGCAAATGTTGTTTTTCCTATGGAAAACCCAAGAGCAAGAAGTCAATTTGTTAACCAACAAAGTGCCTGGGGTGATTATGTTTTCTTTCTTTACTCTCTGTGTTTATTCCAAACTCCTCACACATAACCAAATTTATGCTACAGTGGGACCATATTTCTTGAAGTTGAAAAAAATTAATGTGTATACCCCAACTCTTGTCTTATGGCAAAATACCTCTAGCTAATCTAAATGGTAAGTAAATGATAGTTCCCAGGATGGCCATCCTGTGTTTTCACCACAGCGGAAGCCCCACAAAGATACAGTTCAACGCCTCAATGGAATCAGCAATAAAAAGGAACACATTTAAATACTAAAACCATTGTGCATGAATAAATGCCAAAATAGGAGAAACCCTTCAAGTGCTTTCCAGCACTTAACCCAGAACCATTCAATTTCCCTTTATTTGTTCCTCTTTAATAACTTTATTCCCTGGGCAAAGCTGGCAGAGCACAATGCCATGGTGACCTTGAATTTGGTATAAAGCCAATGACACATGTTGACACTGTCAATAGCTGTGTGTATGATTGTGCTGTTGCTAAAGGAGAATTTTTCTTAGAAGGCAAAGCCAGCCATAGTTGAGGGTTTCCTCTCTCTGGGTGTGTGCAATTGCCCTTGCCCTTGGCCTCAAGTTGTTTATTCCACCATAATTCAGAGAGGCAGAGACAGTGCTCTTCCTGGGTTGGTATTTTCTTAATTGTACAATCTGAGTTAAGCTTCAAATTTAGCATAATTACTTGCACATATAAAAATTTTGTAATGAATTCATATTTACCTAATTTATTACCTTCCAATCTCATTTCAATGAACCTGATACTAGATCTTTTGTAAATTATTATAGACTTTTTCAAGTAGGTGTCTATTTGGAAAAATATTTTATCTTGAGAGAATTGTTGTCACTGTGTACCTATTTATTTTCTTCCTGGTGTTTGGTAAGTCTTCTACATTTGAAGATACACTAACTAATTTGTATAGAGGAAATTTCCAGAATTGCTTATATCTCCATCTATGTAGTAAAAAAAAAATCAATGAAGAATTACAGTTTACAAAGAACCACTGTTCATTAAGCTAGGTCTTAATACTTAATAACTTGGTTTTTTACTAGACTTTCACTAAAATATTCCTGAAATCCTCAAAACAAGTTGAAAACTACTAATAATATCTACTACCACAATTATCATTACAAATGGGTTTTGCAATTGCCCAAGGTATAATATTATTATTGATTGCCACGAATTGGGATAAGACCAGCTAATTATTAAATATTTGTCAGTATCAGATGGCCAAATTTAGCACTGAAAGTTCCAATATACAAAAGAAACCATCATATGGGATTAAGGGATAACTGAACATGTAAAAAGATTAGTTTAATATGTTGGGAAAAAAATTAAAAAAAAATCCAAATTAAGGCATGAGAGCTGGAGCGAAGAGGAGAAATAAATGTTAAGAGAAATGGGAGATGTCATCAGTAGCTCTAACATCTAAGTGAAGACCCCAAAACCAAAGTGAACAGAAAATAAAACTGAGGTTATATGGAGAAATAGGGATTTTTGAAATTTAAGGAAAATTAAGATATGGTGATTTCAAATTCTGAATATATTGATTTCTGAACAAAATCTAAAGGCAAATGACTCCAAATCAAAACTAAATGTAGAAGGAAAGACTGTATGAAGTACTTTAAGGACACTTAAATGTGTTTCATCTGCATTCCCTCCTTGATGTAAATGAAACAGAGATAAACATAAACAAAGATATAGTAAATTACCCCAAAATTATCTCAACAAATTAATGTAAAGGGAGTAAACAAAAGATGCATACTCAGCAATGGTTTCTTTTCTTTTAGATGATATATAATTTAGTAGTATATCCTAAATACCTAATTAGAGTTTTGTTAAAAATCATACTTTAAAACATTTTTTTTAACTGCAGAAATGAGAAAGGGAGCCCAGAATTCTTCAGGGAAAAAATAAGGTCAAGGGAAATATGTGAAACATCTAAATGTGAAAAGTAGACATGAAGGCAACAAGACAAAAAGAAATGGCATCCTCACATGAGTAGTTTGGTTGAAGTGTCCTCTCTGTCCTTCTCCAGGTATAAAACTCTCACTTGGAATTTCTGAAACTGTAATAAGTACAAATTCCTCTCCAAAACACCATCCTTCCTTTGAAGCCAGAGGCCATGCCTCCCAACTCTGTTCAAATCTATACCTTGTGTCTGTATTTTCCCTTCATCATATCTATCTAGAGAATTTACTTGAACATCCTTCTCACTACAAACACCCTACCGGTAAAGACTACTGCCCTATCACCTTCTAGACACCAGCATGGGGAACAACCTGCAGGAGATATGAGCAGATGCTATTGGGCACATAGGTAAGTATCTTATATAAACATTTCATTGTCAAGCTAATCTCTGCTGTACAAATGATCAAGTGGAGTATACAGAAGCTGGGTTACCTATCACTCACAAAAACAGTACAGAGAACAGACTTAATGTTTCAGCTCCAACTCTCTGATTTCAAAATCTAGACTTTTAATTGATAAGTAGGACTCACCGATTTCCTGTGAGGGAAAAATATGCATTGATTCGTGTAACTGCTCACCACATAAGCATAGGGACCTGTATTTGATACTTAGAACTCATACAAAAAGCTGAGCGTGGTGGCATGCAATTTTTAATCTGAGCAGCAAGGAGGTAGAGACAGGCAGATCCCAGAGGCTCGCTGTCTAGTTGCCCTCACCTACTCAGTGGACCAGGGCCCAATGAGGGACCCTGTTTCAAAAGTGAAGTGGCTAGGCCACCTGAACAACAACATGCAAGGTTGACATGGGTCCTCCACATAAGAGTGAACACACAAGCATGTACACACATTCATACACTGTCAATTTAGTAAAAATTGACTCTTATAGATGGTGTGTGAGTGAGTGAGTGTGTATGTGAGTATGTGTGTGTGTTTAGAATATATCACCCTCTTTTAAACTAGCTTCTAAAAATATCAAAACCATGTTTAGCAATACAAAGATTTCCTGGATTCTTCTCTGAGACAGATTAATTTTCTTATTGTTGTTGTTGTTTTCTGTTTAGTTGGGTTTTGTGTCATTAGACCCATTTGCTCCAGTGCCTTCATTTCTCATTAGTCAGTCTGGTGCCCTCCCTGCAGCCTCTCACCTGCACCCTCTCTCAGCACCATTCTTACCAAAACCTATGCATTTCTCATGCAATAGGAAGTATGAAACAGCAAACCCTCTTCTGCACCCCACATGCTTCTTAGCTGTCTTTCTTTTTTTTTTTTTAAGATTTTATTTATTTATTATGTATGGAGTCTTCTGCCAGCATGCCAGCAGGGGGCACCAGATCTCATTCAAGGTGGTTGTGAACCACCATGTGGTTGCTGGGAATTGAATTCAGGACCTCTGGAAGAACAGTCAGTGCTCTTAACCTCTGAGCCATCTCTCCAGCCCACCCTTAGCTGTCTTTTTATGTCTACAACAATTCATTCCATTTTTTCTTTCATTTGGTCTCTGAAAGACAAGAGACTTAGATAACGCCTTTCATGAAACATTACAAGGAGAAAACCAAAGCCACATTTTTCTATGAGAATACTGACTAGATTGATTTTTGTTACCTATTCAAACCAATGGTTTAATGGTTTTAATTTAAACACTAATTTAAGATTTATAGCCTACATTTAGTTCCTGTATAACAAAGAGTTAATAAAGCAGGTTTGAGACTGCTATTTTTAGGAAGTTCTTTTCTAAAGTTGGCTATTGACTGAAATTGGGAATCTGAAAATAAATAGGTCCTTACACTACTAAGATGTCTTCCCCCCTGACAAGGGTAGTTGACAGCATTTATATGTTTATGTAAACGCTATGGTTTATGTTAAATAATTATTTCATTGCAGATTTTTCTGTGACCATGACAACTTTGAAAGTTTAGATTTAACCAAGCTTCCCTGGTAGGTAATATTTCATGTGTCATTACAATTTGTTACTGGAAGAATTAAACGTGTTTGCCTCATTCCAGAGGGAGAGGCTCCTGGAAGCCTGAGTCTGGTTTCTTCTAATGCTGTCACTTTCGTCTGTCCTTTTTGCTGATTTTGCTTTCTATCCCTTTACTATAATAAATCATAGCTGAGAACATGTGTCCTTTGAGCCCTCTTGAAATGTCAACAGTTCTAGGCACGTTTTTTTAGGGACCGCTGAAACTTTAGACTTCAGTTTTATTTCTTAAAACCCATTGAAGGAAATAATAGAATATTCAGTTTAAACTTAATTGTCTTTGAAGATTGAAAAACTAAGCATTAATAGATTTTGGCTTTTTTCCTCTAGGTTCCATCTCTGAATGCTAGATGGGAAGTTACTGACAGCTGATGGCTACTAAGAGAGGGAAAATTAATTTTCTTTAGTGTGATGGCCCTGCTAGGTTGATCGTGTCTCAGTGAATAATAGCCCCATATGCATAAGTGGGAAGCAAAATTAGACTCAGCAATTTATTGGGCATGGGTATTGAACATGCTATAGGGAGAGTATCTTGTGGGACCTGGAGGTAAAAGTACGAATGGATGTGATCAAAATATATTATGTATAAAAATTTCAAAGGAGAAATAAAACTATATTATATATTAAAAACAGTGTACCATTTTTGGTTATACAAACAACTAATGACAATTTATAGAATATGAAAACATAAACATATGCATTTTAAAATTTCTATTTTAGTTAGAAAACCCAAGTCAGTACTTTTATAGTTTCATATGGTGACTAAAATTGTAAGATAAATCATTAGATGTAGATAAAAGACAGTACCAGTTGGTGATTCAAGAGCTGTTCTTTTAAATGACCATCCATAAACCTCAGCAGGAGATTTGGATTTGAAAGAGTTATTTATTTTCTGGAAAAAGAAATGCACATTTGTGTGTTTGTTCCAGAACACAAGGAGAATATAATGTACCTGAGCATTTGAAACAACCAGAAAAATATATAACAACCGAGTTCCCATGATGGAGAGTGCCACAGAAAAAGTTCCAGTCTTCCCATCCATTCTCACCTCATCTGGCTGGGCTGGAAAATGCTCCTCTTAGACCATCCACATGGGTAATTTGAACTATTTTCAAACAATATGAGAAATCAGTTTAAAGAGAAAAGGGTCATTCTGAGATAGAAACATGAAAAGTTCAGGAATGAATTAACCAATGGGTAAGTGATTAGACAACTGATTTTGGGAAACAGAGAAACAAAAATTGAAAGCAAACCCTACCAAGCATTTTTTGGTACCCTACCAAAAAATAAATGATGAAGTTTAAGCATGTTTTAAAAAACAATTTCTCACAACATACCATTAATGTAGATTTTGATCAAACTGTTAACTCATTAATCTTGGCAATGACCCTTATATGGTTTATATTTTTTCTGTTCTACTTAGCAATGAGGACAGTAATGTAGGAAGATAAGACGAAGTGAGGACCATACACTAAGTGAGTAAGAACCCAAATCAGGCAATCTGACTTTGTGGTTCAAGATCAGCTCTTAATTACTATACAAGTTCATTATATACTTAAGACAAATGATAGATTTCTCAAGACATGATAGAACTTATTTGCTTTTCAACTTTCTATGTTTCTAAGGAAAAACAGTATGGGAACATAGACTAACTATGACACTGTCTCACAGAACCCACCCACAGGCTAAGACTCTGTTGAAGCCACATTCTCAATGGATCCTTCATACAATTTGGAAGTGTGTCACAATATAGGGCCATAGGGATTTTAGGAAACGGATTCCATGCCAATACAGAACAAATTACTGAGACAGAGGCAAACAGTGGAAGAAGAGTACAGGAAAAGGTAGATATGGGTAGTAATAAAGATGGCAAACGACAAGCTCTGCAGAGAGAAAGATGGTGAAAAAGTGATTCGCATGGATATGTAAGAAATAATTTTCTGATCTTAGAAATGTTAGGCTAGATTCAAGGAGTTTGTCTCACTGCTTCTGCTCCCATCAGTTACTGGATGAAGGCTCTGTGATGGCATTTAAGGTAGTCATCAATCTCATTATAGGGGAAGAGCATTTAAGGTAGCCTCAAAACAAGTTGTAAAGTGGGAGGAGTGATGAGCAAAGGGGTCAAGACCATGCTGGGGAAACCCACAGAAACAGCTGTCCAGTGAAAATGGGAGCTCATGGACTCCAGACTGACAGATGTGGAACCTGTATAAGACTGTATAAGACTGAACCAGGCTCCCTGAACATGGGTGTCAATTGGGGGGGGCTTGGGCAGCCTATGGGGCATTAGAACCAGTGTTTATCCCTAGTACATGAACAGAATTTTGGAGCCCATTTCCTATGGAGGGATAATTTCTTAGTCTAGATGGAGGGGGGCTTGGTTCTGCCCCAAATGATGTGACAGATTTTGATGATTCCCCCATGGGAGTCCTCACCATTTCTGAGAGTGCATGGGGAGTGGGATTGGGAGATGGTGGGGGGAATAGGAGGATGGGAGGGAGAAGGAACTGGGACTGGTATGTAAAATAATATTGATTTCAATTTAAATATAAAAGTTTAAAAAAATGTTAGGCTAGTTCTCATTGCTGAGAAAGGCCAAAAGTTTGCACTGTACTTGGAAGGTTAATGTGGACACATCCTGCCCTCATTGAAGACTCTCTGTCTGTTTTATAAGGCAAGAAGGAAAGAGAAAAGTGAAGGAGTAGGAAAGGGAAGGGGAGGGGAGAGGAAGGAAAAAAAGGGGAGGGAAGGGAGGGGAGGTCAGAGGCCTTCTCTAGACCTCAAGTTCTTCCTCTGGAAGCTGAACTTGAGAGAAAATTGAGTAGTCACACACTCTGATGTAGCTCCCTGAATTTGATGGTGCTATCTAACCTCTCATATTCATTTAGAGTTAAGCTAATCAAGGAACTCATTTTCTGGAGTTTCCATTATCATGGATTTTATATTAATATAATCTCATTATTATTGCTTGCTTCATTCCAGCCTCAGTATCTTATTTCACTATCTTATTGTATCTGTGCTCATAGGATAAGTCACTGCAAATTATTTCTCGAATAATGTTAAACATCATTTGTGACATGTGCACCTTACAGTGAGGATAAAGCAGCATAACTTTATCAGCAAAAATCTAAAAGAGTAGACCCAGGGGTCCTATTCGAAACATACCCATATGGGGTGCCATGGCTAGGATGCCACTGTGTTTTACCTGAGAGTATTCAAAAGATGTGGCCCCAAAGAACTCAGCACACAGCAGACCATCTCAGCCATAAATGTCTCATCCTTTGATCAAAATTCTTCTGCTATTTAGTTGGCATGTGCAATACTGAGGTCAGAGAATAAAACCATATTTTAAAAACATTATGTGTGGGGCTAGAAACATGGTTCAACCATTAAAAGTGTCTGCTGGTCTTACAGCAGAGACCTGACATTGGTTCCTAGCATGCATGTGAGGTGGCTCGCCACCACCTGCTATAACACACACACACACACACACACACACACACACATTATCTCTCACCTCACAAGCACTGGGAAATAAGTTAAAGCAACTGAAATTACAATACATGGCTGGTGGGAACTTAAAATGGTGTAGCCACCTTGGGAAGCACTAACAACAATTCTCTAATCCACTCAACCCATCCCCATATATTTCTCATGATAAAAGAAAAGTCTACAAATATCTACTACATGAGTAATCATAATGGGTGTGCTTGTAATAAATTTATGTAGGATCAAATACTAATATCTGTCAACAGATAAATAAATTACAGCATATTAAAACAATACTCACTAATAAAAATGATCAGTAAATAAAAAACCTTTACAAATCTATAGAATATCTACCAAAAGATGCCCTGGTCAAAACTACAATATGCTATGTGATTAAGTTTGTGTTAAACTTAAGAAGACACACACACACACACACACACACACACACACACACACACACACACACCAACAGCAATTAAGAGAAAAAAATTAGCAGTGATGGGGAACAGAGCTGGAGAGGGTGTGACCAGCCAGAAGAAGTATGGAGAATCTTGGGAGATCAAAAATAATTGCCATTTTGGTCATTTTGTTTTGATAATTCCTTGGATTTTTACATGTCAAAACTTGTCAACTAGAACACTTGAAATGTTTGTGGCTTATTTAATGTGAATTATACCTCTATAAATTTTCTTTTATAAGCAGAAAGGAAGAGAGACAGAACAGAACAGAAAGAATGAAGGAGGAGGGTGAGTGAAGAAACTGAGAGAGAGCAAGAGAAAGAAAGAAAGAAAGGAAGGAAGGAAGGAAGGAAGGAAGGAAGGAAGGAAGGAAGGAAGGAAGGAAGAGAGAAAGGGCGGCAACAATGTGGAACTACTTAGAAGAGATCAATACTTATGGATAAAAGACCCCAAAACAGGGGGTACTTATTGAGGAAGTGACAATATGCAGCTAGCAAATAGAACCACTAGCAATACAAGACTGTTAACATCTAAGTGGCTATTGGAAAGGCAATTTTATGTTTCCTCAGTCCTCCCAACAGGCAGTCATGACAAAATGAACAAACACTTAATTTCACCTCCTGGGAGAGAAAAAAAAAAAAACTAGCTATAACTTCTTCAGCCCTTTCTTTCTGTAAGAGTCCCTTCTGCCCATTCCAGTTGCTCATGCTAAATTCTGCACTGTGTACAGCCAGCAGTCCAGATGTCAACAGTTTTTATTGTCTCTACCTCCAAAATAGGTCCTTAGTCCAGGTTTGCTCTTTATCACTTTCCCCATCTAAACTTGCCTTTACACATGTAAGTTCTCCTACCCCTGGATGTCTGTTTCTGCTTTGCTGTGGCTTCAAATGATCCCTTTATTTCTCCATTTGACCTCTTCCTGAAAAACCCATTCTCTACAAAGTCATCAAGGTGATTATGTAATATTAGACAACCCCACCAAGGAACACAGCCCATTGCTTTCATATTGCACTTAAATTAAAAACCCTCAGTAAGTTATATACAGTCTTCCATCCTCTATTTTACCTGTTACACTGCCATGACCTCCATCACCCTAGCCTCCACCCTGATTCTTTTTGTAATGTCCTTGAAATACACTAAAATCCTTCTTTTGGGACATTTGGTTCAGCTGTGGTCTCTATGAATGTTGCCTCTGAATTGTTGCCTCCTCTGGCCCTGTCAATCCAGAAGGTTCAAATGTCCTTATTCTGGACAAGTCTTCCCAGTCCACAGTACTAACACATCTTCCCTGCATAGCTACAACCACCCATTTTATTTTCTTCGTAGCACTTGGGATTGAGATGCAATTTTAGATATCTATTCATTGTAGGTGTATATTAGATATTTAATGGCTGCCCCCCAGTGGAATGTAAATTATATAAGACACATGTTTACACAAGACCAGGGGTCACTTTCTAATACTGGGATAGCAGAGCTAGGTGTGCTATCACATGCCTGCAATCCAAGTACTCAGTAGGCTGGGTTTCAAGTGTGAAGCTGGCCTGGGATATATAGCTAAATCTGTCTCTAGAGATAAACAGCTATTCAAGCTTATATAACATGCTTGGGATACTTTAATAGATAAAGAATTTTTAAGCACTCTGATATTGACCTAATTATTTTGGGATTATAAGAATATATAACTATTTTTATTCAAACATATAAAATTATTTTCTCATGACTCATTTCAAACTATGAAAGAAACCATGATAAATTCAAAAAGTGGTCATTTTGTGTTTAATTTAGTTTTAATTATGTATTGTGTTTATGTATATATTAAATGTTTTAATTTAAAAAGTATGTCTGTGTGTAATTTTGTGCACATGAATTTAGGTACCTGCTGAGGCCAGAAAAGGGTGTCAGATCCCCTGAGCTGAAGTAACAGACAGTTTGTAAAGTGCCCAGTAAGAGTGCTAAGAAGTGAACTCAGGTTCTCTACAAGAGCAATCTGTGTTCCCAAATGATGAACCATTCCCCTAGCCCTATGAATTTTATTTTTAAAGCACATATGTAAAATGATAAAAAAAACACTCCTTTAGAAAACAAATTATCTTGTATAAGACTGTTATGGTGCTAGCAACCCTTATTTGGGAAGGCAGTTAGTATTCAGTTCTCTGTACCACTATGAATGCTCTTTTTTTAAACTTCTATAAACACTTAGACATGATTCTAGCATCAGTTAGAAACTTTAAATCTCCTACATGAAGTTTATAATAAATGTACTGAGTCGTGTGTATATACACAGGGATATAAGGGTGGGTTTTTCCAAGGCATGGACTTCGGTTAGCACTGCATTAAATTGATATATTCACATAGCAAAGAATGACATCATCAGAATGCTATGTCTTCCCATCTAGGAGCATGGTATTCATAACCTGTTATTTATATTATCTCATCAACTCTTAAGATACAGGTTTACAGTCATTTATTAAAACAATTTGGAATTAATGAATATATATATATATATATATATATCTGCATATATATAGTGATACTGTAACCAGATTTTCTGGTTAAAAGTTTTCTATTTTAACATATTTTCTTATATTTGGCTCTTCATGAAATACTTATTTTTGTTCTCTTAAATTGCTTAGACTTACAATCAAACAACCCATAAATAATGATTATTGTTCTCTACTTTCTTCTCATATTTTCTTAGTTTATTACATTCAGTTAGGTGACACACTCAAAATGTTAAATAATGCAGAATGATGGCAATGACAGTTCCCTGGATGAGTGTATTCTACTAAACTGTCTAATATATCTCTAGGTTACATGTTTTGGGTTTGGAGCAGAGACTTGGGAAGTTCTTTTATCCCCATTTAATTTACATTTTGCTTAGAAGGACTTCTGACTTTTGCCAAACACTTTTCATGCATGTTTCTATAATTATGGTTTGTTTCATAATTCTCTTTTAACAGGATAATAGATGTATTTCTAATTATGAAATTCTCCTTCATCCATGGCATAGATCCTATTTTAAACAGGAGTTAAAATTATAGCTCTAAAACTTGGATGTACAAATCCAGAATGGAGGTGTTCTGGCTCTGCAGCCTCTCTGCCAAACCATTCAGTCCCCCACATCCCTAGAGCCACTCCTCCCCTGCAGCCTCTACCTCCCTGGAAAAATAACACCTTCCATCCAGCTAGAATGCTGAAGTCATCTCAGATCACTGCTTTCTCTAACTCCCACACCCAATCTGTCCCCATATTCCCTTTGATAATGCTTCTGCAACATCTCTCAACCCTAGATTTCCATCCATTGACTTATTGTAGGCTCTGGGCATCTACTCCTCTTTAGTTAGAAGCTTCTAGCTGAGTTTATGGACTCCTATCTTGCACATTCACGTTCCCAAAATACCTCCTCCACTTCATCCAGAACCTGAGTGTGCTTTGTTGCTTAAATTATTCCAATGCTTCCTCTAAATAAAGATTTATGTAACTAATGAATGCCTTGGGAACAGCAAGTATGTTAGCATCCATTGCATGCCTGTTATTTCAAATCTCCCCTTATTGTTGTCTGAGCCCATCTAGCCTGAGACAATTGGCCTCCTGCCTATGCAGCACCTCCTCACAAGCTCCTTCAGTGGATCTTTTGTCCTCTTGATTGCCACTCTCATCAAAAAATGAGTACTCTCTGACTAGACTATTAGTTTAATCGTCTTCCCATCCCACTTCATTCCATCTCAGAATCTTCAGTATTTGGCAGAGCACATGGCCCAGTGTGAAGATTTAGTTTGGTTGGCATGTGTACACACATTGAAACTTTGATGAACATGGATGGGCTGAAACAACAGTGTAGCTGCTTATTTTCAAGGAAATAGCTCAGGACCAAAGAAAACCAAGTCACAGGATTCTATGCAGGTGCTACTTCATATGTTGTGCAACGAAATCAGGGCACACATAGCCCACAGAAGGCAGCCAGTACTGTGAGACACCCCACAGCAAAGATGCCTGGGTTTCTTGAGTTGCTTCAGATTCGGAGTGGGGGACAAGCAACACAGGTGCATGGACAGGGACTGTCTAAACTGCAGAACAACAGCAAAAAGAAAACAGAACAGTTGCCTCCTACATCGTGGGACCAACTAAGTGAGACAAGAAGAAATAGACTCTATCCTAATTTGCTATCATGTTACCTAAGTAAACACCACAAACAAAAGGAACTCTGAGAGGAAAGGACAGGTTTCAGCTTACAGGTTGCAATCCACCAAAGATGAGAGTTAAGGCAGGAGGAGCTTGACGTAGAAACTGAAGTAGAGACCATGGAGGAAAAACACTGCTTACTGGATTACTCCCTGGCTCATAGTCAGCTACTTTCTTATACAGCCCAGCCCATCTACCAAGAGAAGTTACTGCCCACAGTGGATTAAATTGTTATAGATGGATTAGCAACCTACAAAATCTCATGGGTATACTTAGAGGTCAATGTTTTGGCAGTTATTCTTCAACTGAGGTTCACTCTTCTTGAGTGTAGCAAGTTGACAATTAGAAAGGGTCATCACAGAGTTCAAGATCACAGAATTAACATCCAAATGTTCATTCAGATGTCAGAATCCACATAACAATACAGCTACAATTGTTAAGCATCCCTTTACCCCCAGCAGTACTGAGTAGAGGTATTCTTAAAAGATAAGACTTATGTCCAGAAAATGGCTCAGTACTCACTTGTCATATAAGACTAATGCTTGAAACCAAGGTGAAGGAGAGAAAATGACTCAGGAAAGCTGTCCACTGAGTTCCATGTGCATGCTGTGGCATATGCTCACATGTGTGTGTGCGCGCGCACACACACACACACACACACACTCAGACAAACACACACATGAATGCATACAAAGAATTTATTTTAAAATGGAGAATTATCCTGGACATTGCAGAGTGTGTAGCATCCCAGACTCTCACATCCCAATAATTGTATTAGGTCATAGTAATAATCAGCAGTGCTCAACAACAGCATTTTCTGCCAAGAATCACTGAAATTTACAGGATATGTTGGAATGATGTATAAGCTTTATTCTAATTACCTCAATCACTAAGTGAAATAGCAACTGCCATTCCAGTGTCATGTGAACAAAGTTTCTGAGGTGTTTGGGTTTTATCCCTGAGTGTCCTTGGTGACCACACCAGTCCCATTAGGCTCCAGCCTCAGAGCTGAACTCAGACAGTACTAGCTCCATCTCAGTGGGATGATCAAGTTTGATGTCTCAGAGTCAAACTAGTTTTCCCTTTCTCACTGCAGTCAGACTGACCATGAATCATGTATCAATATCCGAGCATGTCCTCCCTGCTAAAACAAGTCAAATAATTTAAGCTCAATGGGGCAAATCACCAAAGATAATAAAGCAAATAAACCAGGGGTCAAACTTGTTTTGAAAACAGTGAATTGAGTGCAAAGGTTATTTGTAAATATTTCTAACACACTACCTAAATTTTGATTGTTGCAGAGTGAGTGATGCTAGCAATCTTACTTGGTTGACACAGAATATAATTGTATAATATCTTATTATAACAAAAAGATTAGGTCAAAATTCACTGAAAAAGACTGAGCAAGAAAAAAATATGAAAATAACTATATTCCATAAACTAAAACTAGGCAGTCTGTCTTACAGTCCTAGCATGATAATATATTAACATGCATTTCCTGACTTTTATGAAACAGTCAACCCTCTAGACTTCTATTTTCCTAATCTCTATACCTAGTCTCTACTTCAAGTGATGAGGAGTAAATCAATTAATACATTTAACTTACTTAATTTTCTGGAACACTGAAAGCTCTGAAAAAAATGTCAGCCATTTATGAAAGAGCTGCAGAAATCCAGGTTTGCCACCTGTTATCTTGCTTGTCATTTTCTTTCTCTTGGTTTGTTTCCTTGTTGCTAAACAGTTAATTAAGTGCCAGCTCACGGCCAGAAATATGGCTCACTCAGTAGAGGTGCTTGTCACCAGTCCTGACAGCTGATTTGAATACAAGAGAGACACATGGCAGAAAGAGAATGTAATGATTCCCCAAGTCATTCTCCACAAAGGCACAGTAGCATGTGTGTGCATAAAGATGTACATACATGCAAACTAAATAAATACATAAAAATGTTCATCAAAAATTGCAATTGAATTAAGGAAAATTCCTGGATGAATCTCACTGACCTGTGAGGGTGAGGGTGTCAATCCCTGATTTCATAGTTTCTTTTGAACATTAGGTAACTGCTCTGGTTTTTGTTGCTACTTTGCTGAAACTACAGCAACACTTATTTTGATAATTCTTTAAATTAATAGCTTTTGTGGATACCTTATAATAATCATTCATGCTTTTGTCTTTGTAGCTGCCCATCCAAGGAACATAAGAGTGAACACAGTTCTGTATGCTTACTGAGAAAAGAAAAGCACACAGCATTTGCAAGTACAGCATGCACAAATATTTCAAATACTCAACTTGCTCATCTTCCAAAACTTTTGCTCATGTAATATCTATGTTTAAATTCTTAATCTAAGACAGATTTCTCTGCAGCAGCCACCCTCCAATTGTTGCAGTTTATCCTGTCAGTTGTGTCTTTGGTATCTTGTCTAATAAAATATACAGGAGCTTTTTCTTCCTCCTATTCATTATCACTAAAAGCATTTTGGTATCTTATTTGGTGATAACAGGTGTCTACTCAATTTGTGAAACAACAGGAAATCTATGCTGTAAGTCATGCTTGTCAGGTGCCTGAGTTCCCTCAGAGTTAGCAAACTTTAATTCTCAAAGGCCACTTCAGTAAATCAGTACCACGAACTGTTTCAGACAGCATGAAATAATAGCTTCAATGGAAAAGAAAATTCACATACAGTTAGTTGATTAATTTAATAAATTCTTCCGGAGATCAATGGTCATTCAGCACAAATGAATTATGTTCTTAATATATTCAAGATACTATAGTGAATATGAATATTTTTAAAAATTAAGACAATGTGACTCCTTCGCTTAGAAGGATCAGACTGTGAAGAGAGTAAAAGACTCCAAAAAATATCAACATTTGATAGATTCTAAGTGTAGCTAGAATGCTTGCTAGCATGCCTTAAATCCTAGGTTCAAGCCACAACATTCCATAAATGATGTGTAGTGGTGCACACCTGTAATCTCTACATGAAGGAGTTGCAAGTAAAAGGATCAGAAGTTGAAGACCAACTCTGGCTTCCTTAAGAGGTTCAGCCTGAGCTACATGAGACCCTGTGAAAACAATTGAAAGGCACATGATCAAATCGACCTTAGAGAATATTTCTTATTGAGAAAGAGGAAATGAGGCAGAAAAGGAGGAAGGAGAGAGAGCATGACAGCTAGAGTAAAAGAGAGAGGAGGAGAGGAGCTAGAAGGAGGGAGGTAAGCAAAGAGGGAGGGAGGGAGGGAGGGAGGGAGGGAGGGAGGAGGGAGGGAGGGAGGGAAGGAGAGAGAGAAGGGGAGAAGAATGCACAAGAAATGTAGAATGAAAGGCATTAAGACAAATGCTTTCTTGTGGAAAAAAAAGCAGACTGAAATCAATAACAGCTGAAACACAGTGGGCATTTCAGATAGCAGAAACACTAGGAATACACTCAATAGGACTGATGACAAATGAGATAGGGAGAAATATCAAAGATGACTCCTAAGGTAGCTAAGCCAAGAAACTTGGTGAATGGTAATGTCATTAAGGGACCCAAATATGTGGAACAACAGCTCTCCTAAGTTATCTCAACCAAGTATAGATATTCAGGAATCAGTAAAAAAAAAAAAAAAAAAAAAAAAGATAACATAACGAGGAAACACAGGGGCTGACAGGGTGGGTGATGTTATGTCTAGCATAATATTTAGAGGGGAGAAAAAGAAGGGAAATAAACTTCATCTTTTAAAAAATTGGGACAAAGGAGTCTAAAAGGTGAATAAGTATGAAAACTTTCAACTAAAAATTTCCTATAGAATTTCAATTAGGATCAATCCACGATGAATAATCTATACAAACATAATTCACTTCTAAAATAAATTATTTCTAAAAGACAGTTAAATTCTAGAGAACATGTTTGACCCTCTCTGGCATTTAAAGTTTTGTATGTATTAAAACAAAAAACAAAATGAAGAAAATACAAATAATTCAGAAGAAAAAAATGGAAAACTACCATGAATGCATGAAAATCCACACTTGCAGACTTTTAACTTATTAATATTCTACATAGGAAAACAACAAAAGAAAGCAGTGAAGTCATTGATGGGAAGGACTTTGTGACACCTAACAAATGTGTTTATGACTAACGCAAAACCTGACAAGCCCATGAGTATGCACAGAGAAACATACATGCATCAAGGATGCTTCTCAGTGCTTAACAAATGTTTGTTATGTTTGGGGTTTTGGTTTAGACAGGGTCTATCTGTGCAATCCTGCCTGTCCTGGAACTCACTCTGAAGACCAGGCTGTCCTTGAACTCATAGAGATCCATCTGTCTTGGCTACCTGAGTGCTAGGATTATAGAAGTGTGTCACCATGCCTGGTTAACATGAGAAAATAAACAAACAAACAAATAAATAAATAAATAAATAAATAAATAAATGCTATGTGAAAGCACACATAAAAAGATAGAAACTAGCCGGGCGGTGGTGGCACACGCCTTTAATCCTAGCACTCGGGAGGCAGAGGCAAGTGGATCTCTGTGAGTTCGAGACCAGCCTGGACTACAAGAGCTAGTTCCAGGACAGTCTCCAAAGCCACAGAGAAACCCTGCCTCAAAAAACCAAAAAAAAAAAAAAAAATAGAAACTAGTTTTTAAATCTCATGTCAGTCACAGATTGGAGACAGCATTGTCGGTGACTTCTGTTTTCTATGGTGGGTTGTTTGGCTTGATGTTGTTACTAATTCCTGGTTATGACTAAATAAGATATGTGGGTATATTCAAGAAACAATCATTATTAGTAGTAAAACTCCAAATACTAGACCCAAGTTCTCTTTGCTCTCCACAAACAAAATCTTTCTTATAACATATTCATATATAATATGCCTTACTCCCAGCTTCACTAACTCAGCAACCTGTATCCACCCACTACAATATGTTCTAGACATTAACAGCATATAAGATTGCTTAGAATTACTTAATTAGAGGCATATCTGAAGGAAATGTAAGTGTTCTTTCTTCCCCCTCTTTCTCCAAATACATAAATTACAAGTTACTCAGGAAAACGATGTTACTATATGTAAAATGTGACTATAGGTATTTAATAGTTTCAAGCAAAGGACAATATCAATAAAAATACATTAGTTCATGTTCAAACCCAGAAGCCCATGTAAAAAATATGGTATATTAAGCTATTTCCATGCATATAATATTTTATCATCCAGACTCATATTGTTATTGGCATATTCCTGCTATAAACATCTGAGTCAATGCAAGGGACTTGACTATGGAGATCAATAGAAACAACAATAGAATTTAATAGGAGTTTTTATAAGATGTATGACAGGGAAAAGTTAAAGGAATCCAAGTATTCAGTGACTCACACAATGGAAAATTCCACATTATCAATGAAAACAGCGTAAGCCAACAGCCCCTCAGCTATGCAGTTTGGGTATGCACTACAGAGAATTGCCTATTTTCACAAGTGTCGCTTTGAGTCTAAGAACCTAAGTGTTTACTCTGCTTTCTACAAATTGGAATGACACTATGTCTGCCACCCTTCTGATAACTGTCCCCGATAATTGTTGATCTGCAACTGTTGTGGAGACACTTCTTTATGGAGACACTTGGTCTACTACAGACTCTTGATAATGTGTATGACAGGTGTCTGCAATACTGTCCAGGACATTGTTCTCCTGGGAAGACAAGCACTTGCTCAGACCTAGGGCCACAGCACACAGAAATTACTAAGTCTTTCTTAAAGAAGGAATGACTGAAATACTGCTGACATGATTCACAATTTCATCCTGTATATTTTATGAACCACAATGTTTAAAGCTTCCATACTATAGAGTATACATGATTATATCTGATATGTTCCTGCTATAAGAAAGGGTAATTCTACAGATGACAAACATCGATCATGTGCTGCCATATCCTTATTTTATAACCACACCAGGCATCACTATGCAACCATGGCATTTTACTACAGATCTTCAAATGCTACTCATCACAGTGTCCTAAGGCACCACTGCTAATCAATCAGAAGAGACAGGGAAGTGGTAACCAATGCTATCCATGATCTGCTGAACACTCTCAGAGGAACTTTTCCTCTGGAAACCCACTACTTTTAAGATTTATAAGTACAATTACTGAAACATACTCATTCCCTTGTAGATGGGACCTCTAAAAACACCTTTATAGCACTTATGTGTCCTTGAATTCTTCTTCAATGCCACATTAAATGAGGCTGTAGAGCTGCATGCAATAGACTGCAATTAAATGCCTTCACTATAGATTCTTATCTGTCCCCATTATTTTTAACCACGGGACACAGATCCCATTAGAAAAAGTTACTACTTCTACTACTTATGAGGGTGAAGTGGGGAAAAGAAACATAAATGCTTATGGATGAGGCCTCTTCAACTAACCCTCTGCTGGCAAGGCCTGCCAGGAAAGAAAGAGCCAGCTTGGCTGTGCAGAGCAGGCCCTGCAGATTGATTCAGCAAGAATGGAAGCCTGGCATTCCTGCAGGTGTGGGATTATCTCTTTCTGCTGCTGTGCAGCATCTGATCCACATGTGACACACAAAAAAAGACTGAGCCCCTTAATTGAGGCAGAGACAGATAAAAGAAAGGCTCTGTGGCAGAGCCCACTGGGAAGACAACTAAAATTACTGCTCCCTAAAAAGTCAGGATTTGTGAGTCATGGGAGGGGGCTTGTGACAGTTCTCCTGAGCCACAGTTGCAGATCAGATTCTCCGGGCTCCTATCAAGTGTGGAACTATGTTCAGAGGCCAGGGAAACCTGGATCAACAACCTGCTCACATGCCTTGTTGGTGAAGAGAGCTCTCCACAGTCAATCAGAGGGAATTCTGGTGGCTGCCTTTAGCTCCAGATGAGTAGAAGAAAAAAGAAAAACAGTTACACTTGGAAATGCTATTTTCCTATTTGCTCATAAAGTCTAAGTGGTCACTAGAGCAAAACCTTGAATGCACTATATTTTAGTGACTAAAACCCTTATGGAAATTGAGGCAGCTGTGAGGATTTTTAAACATTTTAAAATGGCATACTCTGATGAACAGGATGGCAGCCATCCTGTGATCTCGGTACTTAGGAAGCAAAGGCAGGAAGGCCAACGTTCAAGGCCAGTTTCTGCTGTTTTCAGTCTTAAAAAGGTAAAACCAAACAAAATTAAAATCAAAAGCATCCTTACCTCTCTATTAATGACTATTCTTCTATATAACCTTATTTTCCTATGAGAATGACGAGTGGGGTGATGGGAGAAGGCTGGGATTCAAGAAGACAGAGACCAGAATAGTGGCAATCTGAACACCTGTATGTATAAGCAATATACAAGGCACTAGAGACAGCCAAATCATCTGCTTCTAGTAGTAGACACAATGACTAGCATACTGAGGATTTGTGTGTGTGTGTGTGTGTGTGTGTGTGTGTGTGTGTGTGTGTGTGTGTAATATGTTTGTACAAATGCGTGTATGTGAGTTCATGTGTGTGCACATGCATGTTGAATCCAGGGTTAATCACCTTTTGTTGTGTTTTGTGGGTATTTATTACTCATTTATTATTCTGAGACAGTGTCCCACTACCCCAGAACTCTTTCAATAAGCAAGCCTAATGGGTCCCAAAGGAATCCCACTCCCTAGCTCTGGCATTGCAAGCATTAGCAGCCATGCTTGGCATTTTTAAGGTGGATTCTGGGAGCCAAATTTGGGTTCTCTGTGGTTACATAGCAAGCACTTTTCCAACTGAGCCATAACCCCTAACCACAGGGATCTTAAAAATTTCTTCCTTGTCCCATATGAACTTGTCTCTTGGCATCACAAGTTCTACATCCACTGTCAACCAACACTGGATAGAAAATACTCAGCAAGAAAATGGTATGTATTGACTTCACTATTTTCCTTGTCATTCTTGCTGAAGCAGTGCAGTATAACAAATCACACAGCATTTACACATTTCTAACATTGTAAGTAGAGAACTGAGGTTTACAGAAGGATGTGTGTCATAAGCAAACATTATCCAACTTTATTATTCTTAGATATTGGTAACATTTGTGGTGGTCCTGAACCTGGCCCATGTTGGCACTCTAAAATGACAGTACCACTCAGGACAGCTATTATCCACTGATTGTGTGTGTGTGTGTGTGTGTGTGTGTGTGTGTGTGTGTGCTGGACACTGTGATGATCACTATACATGATATTTTCCAAATGATTCTTAAATCAAATTAAGGACATAGTTAAAATCTTTTAAACTGTATGGACCCCAACAGAAAGGACCAAAGAATCTGCATGATTCACTCATCTTCACACAGCTAATAACCCACAAGGCCAGAATTGCACCTGAGCTCATGATGTCCATCAGGTTGAAAAGTTACTGCAATCTCTCCAAGAGTTTTCCCAACCAGGATCAATTCAAATTTACATATTGGCCAAATAGAAGAGAATTATGGCTATTTTTCTTGATGTTTGAGGAATGACACATAAAAAAAAAACATGTATATGATACCACTAAGCACTTCCTTGATCAGTTTTAGGTGTTTCAAATCAAGGACGAATTTGGCATCAAAGAAAAAGGTGAAGTATATGCATTAGAATTCGGGATGCCAAAATGTGATAAACAATTAACAGCTTACACAAAGTCAAACACACAAGATTATTGGAGTTGTGAGTGACAGCTACCATCCTCAACTCTGATGCTGCAACTCTAAACATGGAATTTAATAATCACATCTTTGAAAGCCTCAACTACTCCAAAGGGTTTCCTAGAATCTGTCATTAAAATGTCTACTGATGTCAATGGAAGCATTCCCTTCCAGGAAATTCTGGTAGGCTGAAATGCTAAATGGGCACCCAAAATGAATAGGTAATGCAAGAGAGGCCTTGAGGGGAATGAGAATTTTGTTGTTCACAAAAGATTAAAGGTCTGCAGAATCCAAACACACAGTTAATGAAATGAACTTATGATTTGTAGATAGAAGTTGCATTTGCTATTTCAAAGACATAGTAGGGGAGACATATCAGACAGAACCAAATTGAAGCAAATTCTAAAAATTGTCTGACCAGTGTTCTTAAAATGCCCAAGGTCATCAAAAAAGGAAAGCCTACAAAAATTTCACAGACTGCACAGCCTACTGATCTGTAGAACCTAACGTTGTGGGGTACCTCAGATAGGATCCAGGGACAGAATGAGGGCATTAGCAACATCAAAAATTCAAATTACATCTGGAACTGACTAAAATCAGTATACCAATGTCAGCTTTACTTTAGTTTCAAAGTGTTTCATAGTTATATTGGATGTTAACTAGGGAAGAATCAGGGTGAAAGTCAGATAGGATCACTCTATATTATTTTTATTGTATCTTTTCTATACAACTTTTTGAACAAAGTTCATTTAAGGGACAAAATATACACAAATATTCTCTGTGGGTCTCTGTCTCACTCTGTCTCTCTGATTGTACCCCTCTGTGTGTCTCTCCCCACTCAGACACACACAAGACAGTACCCTTCCAAATGTCTGCATATCAAAAATACACTAATTCATAATCCCTTAGAACATTGCTTGACATAGAATGGCACTCAATAAAACATTTATCTTTGGACATGTGTGTATGTGATGGTGTGTGTAGGGGGGTGCAGTCAGGTGTGTAAATAGTACATGTGTGGTAGTCAGAAAACAGTGACAGGTGTTGCTTCTCCATCTTGTTTTAGACAGGGGCTCTTTGTTCTTTACCATTGTGTAAGCCAGGATAAGGTCAGGAACCCTCCAGGATTTCTTTTGTCTGTCTCATCTTCCCACATGAGTGTTGAGATTTCAGGCATTTGCATCAGCTGCTGTGTGGAGGGTATTATTTCCTTAGGGTAATCTGCCACCTCTGGCTCTTACAGACTTTCTGTCTCCTCTTCTGTATAGATCCATGAGGCTTGAGGAGATACTTCTGATAAAGGTAGGGTTGAGTGCTCCAAAGTCTCTCACTCTCTGCATATTATCCAGTTTGGGGTCTCTAAGGTAATTACCATTACTAGAAGTTTCTCTGATGAGGATTGAGTGATGGACTAATCTGTGTGTATAGCAACATGTAATTAGCAGTTGTTTTCTTGCTATGTTAATTTATCAGAATAATAGGAGTAGCTTTTCCTGGGAAGCTCATGACCTATCTACTCTCAGGTTCTTGGCTTTATTCACCGTAACAGTGGGCATGTATTGTAGGAAGGCTGCTATTGTAGCTCACAGGGTCATTCTAGTCGCCATAGTATGTATAGTACCCTCCAGAACCATGCATGCTGGTCATTGGGTTAAAGCTTCTGAACGAGTATCAGTATCAGTATAAGTATGTGGTATTTTCAGCAACTGTGTCTTACTATCAGGTTGTAGAAAAGCATTGGCAATAACCTGTAATGTTTGAGTAAGGGTCTAGGGGACCCATTTGGCCAACAACTCAAAAAGAATCTATTCCTGCAATTGAGGTTCGTTATCTAAATATTCAGCACAAAGAATGGAAATTAGAAGTTGAAAGGTTGAAAAAGACCAACCTACATACATAACATCTGCTTCCCCCCCCCCCAAGGAGAATCTGAAAGCCAGAAGGGCCTGGATGAGTGTTCTACAAATTCTGAGAGACCAGATGCCATTCCATCTGGGTACTACTATACCCAGCAAAGCTATCAATCATCATGAAAAGAGAAAGAAAAACTTTTCCTATTAAAAACAGGTTTTATCAATTTCTGTCCACCAATTCACCTCTACAGAAACACTAGAAGGAAAACTTTAATTTGAAGTGAAGGTTAACTAAATCCAAGAGGACAAAAGGAATGAACAATTGTATATCAGTTAATCAAAAAAGGAAACCAACAAAATCCAAACACTACAATAACAAAGTATCATGAATTGATGAGCACTGCTCAAAAATAACTCTTAATATTAATCATCTACTGTCCCACCACCACCACCACTAAAAAGAAAAAAGAAAAACACATGCACACACAGACTAATAGACTGGGTCAGTAAACAGTATCCATCATTCTGCTGCCTCTAAAAAATACACCTCATAATCAAGGACTGCTACAATAAATCTTTCCGCCAAAGACCTCGGAGCCACACTGCCATGTGTGAGCTTTATGCCAGCCGCCTGCCCGAGTTAGGCCCAAATGAATACACAGAAACTTGAATTAGGTTCAAAGCTGCTTGGCCAATGACTATGATTCTCATCTGCTAGCTCAGTCTTAATTATCATAAATATATATATATATATATATATATATAAGTTATAAGACTTATCAGACACCTTATTGGCATCCCTCCTTGCCGGTGGCTCACATCCTGCCGCTGGAGGAGGCAAACAGGAAAAAGGGACCTTTCCTGTTTCTCCTTCGCTTAAATATGAGTCTCCTTGCTATGTCATTTCCTGCCTGGATCAGCACTTCTCTACTACATTTCCCAGAATCCTCTTTGACTCCTAGTCCCATCTACTTGCTGTCTCATTGGCCAAACAGTATTTTATTTAACAATCAATAAGATAAATATACACAGTACATTCTCCATCATCTCCTCTTTTCTGTCTAAATAAAAAGAAAGATAACTTATCTTTTATAATATCTGAAGAAAACTATAACCAACTCTATCTGTCTTTAACTCTATCAAAGACCACAGAAGGATAATATATAAACTCTAGAATTGACAGGATATCTTGTTACCTGGACAATCACCCAAAGTCCCTCTGTAACGTTTGGCATCCATCTTCAGTCCACAGGCCACAGTGTGTCTGGCACACTTCTCCATTTCAACAGGAACCCTTTAGTACTGTCTTGTTTTTGTAAGGTTAGCAGTCACTTTTTTGTGGGTCCTGTATGTCTAGTTTATACAGCAACAAGCAGTCCAGGCAAGAGCAGTTTCTTGTTCAAATGGCTAATCTTGCCATGTTGAAAGCAAACTCCATAACGAGTTTCTTTGATGCCCATCCTCCTTTCTGACGTAATTGGTGTGCCAGGAGCAGTTGTGTCTTACTGCCAAGAAAAACCCTAAACCATTTAAACGCCATATTTCTGTAGGTCTTTGAAAGGTTTGAAGAATACCTATCCATCTCAAATACATCTCTGTATATCTAGAAAACCTAACTAACCTAATTATAAGTTCTGACTATCATAGGCGATTATATAACCTTATCTAAACACAATACCTAAAACACAATATCTAAACAAGAGGAGATATATACATATCACAAAATTGACCTTAAAGTTGTATCAATAAACGAAAATCTATACCAATGCAAAGTATTCATTCCTATATCCTATTCCCCTTTTCTTTCCTTAAAAAGAAATTGACTATGCTCATTATTATTTATAATTAATCCCATTTAAATGAAAACAAACATTTATAAACAATATTTGGGAATATGGGCGTCATTCTTTCTAAACTGCTTCCTGCTGATTGGGGACGATGTTTATATATACCATGGGGATCATAATAAAACATAGAAACCTGACCAAGTCCTTGTTTTTGTAGTCTGTAAGGCTGTATTGTCTCAGCTTTAGGGGGGTCTTGCTTGATCAAACCATATTAGTCTGGAAGGAATCCACAGCCTTTCATTTTTGTGGAAATACAAACAAAACCTTTATTTCTAAGTAGCCTGTCTTAAATTTTTAAGTTAGAGCATTTTAAAAATGTATAAGTTGGATTAATTTAGCAGCATTTATAATCAAATGTATTTTAGTAGTAGTAATTCTTTCCTTGGAAATCAAATAATTTAAAGACAACAATACGGCATATAGTATCTAGATTCTTTGTGTATTTTTCATCTTTATGTGGCTTTTTTATTACTTTATTTTTACTTTCTTTTTTCCTGAGACAGGGTTTCTCTGTGGAAATCTGCCTGCCTCTGCTTCCTTCAGCAAATCCTACTGGCGCCACCACAACCAGCTACTCTATTTCCTCCTGTTACTCTTTCTCTCACAAGCCTACATATATTCTTAAATGCAGTGTAAACATATATATATATATATATATATATATATATATATATATTATATCTGGATCTGTCTTTATCATCTCGGTAGTGCCGAGTCCAATGCCCAAGAGCAATGTAGTGGCGAGATCATATGGATTTTGACTGATGCCTCTCAGAGGCCTGACGGGGCAGGCTGTGGCGGCAGGTTTACCTCTTTCTCTGGAAACCTTGGAGCATGGGGTCATCCCACTTCTGACACCATTCTGTTACAATATATCTTTCCGCCAAAGGCCGCCAAGCCCCACCGCCACATGTGAGCTTTTTGCCAGCCACCTGCCTGAGTTAGGCCCAAATGAATACACAGAAACTTGTATTAGGTTCAAAGCTGCTTGGCCAATGACTAGGACTTCTCATCTGCTAGCTCAGTCTTAATTATCATAAATCTATATATGTTATAAGACTTATCTTATCAGACACCTTATTGGCATCCCTCCTTGCCGGTGGCTCACATCCTGCCGCTGGAGGAGGCAAACAGGAAAAAGGGACCTTTCCTGTTTCTCCTTTGCTTAAATATGAGTCTCCTTGCTATGTCATTTCCTGCCTGGATCAGCACTTCTCTACTACATTTCCCAGAATCTTCTTTGACTCCTAGTCCCATCTACTTGCTGTCTCATTGGCCAAACAGTATTTTATTTAACAAACAATAAGATAAACATACATAGTACATCAAAGGACAGATACTATCTTACTGTGAGTGGCTGGGAAGAGGTATTCCAAGCAAAAAGAACCAAGAAGCAAGCAAGTTTAGTCATTTTAATATTTGACAAAACAGACTTCAAACCAAAACTAATAAGAAGATGTAGGGAAGGACACTACATAGTCATTAAAGAAAACATTCACCAAGATGACATTATAATTCTAAACACTTGCACTCCAAATATGAGGACACCCAATTTAAAAAAAAAATTAAAAGGCTACAACAGCTAAAATCACACCCTCACACAGTGACAGTGGGTAACTTCAGTACCTCATTCTCGACAATTGACCAGTCACCCAGACAAAGGCTAAACAAAGAACCCTAGAGTTAAATACTTTCATGGACTAACAAACATCTAATGAACATTCCACTCAAACACTAAATATTTTTGAACAAATGAATCAGTATTTTTTCTGCTTTGTGCTTGTCTACTCAAAAAAAAAATAAATAAATGTTGTTCAGAAAATTCCAATAAGCTTAAAAGAGAGAAAGTTCTTTTCTAGCTTACATTTACACCCTCCTTTTTCTAAAGTTTCCCATGCCCTACAGTTTCTCACTAGTTTGTTTCTGCTTGGGTCAATGGTAGCTTCCTTGTCTTTTTGGGTCGTGGCCCTCATTCCTGCATCAGTGTTGTTTTCTTCTTACTCCAATATCAAAATGTTCTCCTGATTCATCCTGCCTGATGTAGCTTTTCACTTGAGTTCACCAGACACTTAAGAGTCACTCCAAATAATTCTGTAATCCCCAGAAAACTTCTTGGGTGAATTTATAATGCCAGTGTCTTCAGTTCAATATGTATATATGATTGCTTGCAGAGATACTATTCTTATATTATACTGGATACAATTTATCAAATACTAAATTATCTAGGACAATTTTGTCCTAATTATTTAGGAAAAACTTTGGGGAAGGGATGAGAAGGAAGTGCCATGAAAGGGTTCTGTTAATTTTTAAAAGTGGTCAGTATTATTTTAAAAGTGGTCAGTTCATTGTGGCAGTATTTATCAATCTTGCTGAAGCTGCATAGGTAACTTATTATATATAAGTTATAGAGACGCACAGTTATCTAAAATGTCTATGTTTTGGTCTTATAAATAAAAAATTATTCATTTATGGCATTACACAATTACTATAAGATAATATTATATCTATTATTTTCTGAGTTTAAAGGTAAAGATAAACCTCCACCAATTTATATTTTTGAAACCCTTGCAGAAATGTAGCTATTAACCTCATGGAGCTCCAGTTTCCTTGGGTCTCCCATGGCACTGCTAGGGTTAAGTCACAAAGATAAAATACTTCACAAGATATAAAGTACTATATACACTGGCAAGCTATTGCAAAGATCTAAGTTATATTTATTCCTGATGCAGGTATATTTCTTTGAGCTCTTTGCAAAATTAAGTAAAATATTCAATTTCTGGAACTAAAAGCTATCAAACCACTCTGAAAGCCTCACAATAGTTTGGGGGATAGAAAACTGAAGCCCAAAATTGCCTTCCTGAAGAATAGAGCTTTGTAAAAGAAGGAGCTAGGAAGATATAAAAACATGGGCTTACTTCAAGATGCAGAAGTGGGTAAAATTGAGGTGCTAATCAAAATGTTTGAAGACTGTCATCCTTCTAAGAATGATGCCATCCCTAAGAGCCATGTGTTCAACATCTGCAAACCAAAGGCAAATGAAAAATTCTATTAGCTTGTACCAGAAATGTGAGCACTCAGCTCAAACTGAGGCTGTTGTGGGGTATATAATTCAAAGTAATATCAGAATGGAAATGATGAGTGAGGAGAAAAGGTAAAAATTATTACATAAACACAATTTATTTTGGAAAAGCATATGAGCTCACATGCAAGGCAGCAAAATCTTAACTTTCTCTTGGTAATTGAATAGCGGAGTCAGCACAGGTTTTCGAAAGGAAATAAGAAACCAGACTAAGCCAAATGAGTATGATCTGTGAAAACTTTTCTGATTCTCCCAGGCCAAAAGGAATATTTTGTTTGTTGTGTTCCGGTTGCCCCATTCACTTACATCCTGTGCAGGGAAGTTTTATGTCATCGGAAAGGAGGAAAACTCAATGTAAAAAAAAAAAAAGTCTCCACAAGATCTGGCTGTAGATAGGCCAATAAGACATTTTCATAATTAGTGATTCATAGAGAAGTGCCCAGCCCATTGTGGTTGGTGCTATCCCTGGGCTAGTGTTCCTGGATTCTATAAGAAAGCAGGCCAAGCAAGCCAAGGGAAGCAAGTCAGTAAACAGCTCCCCTCCTTGGCCTCTGCATCAGCTCCTGCCTCCAGATTTCTGCCCTGTTTGAGAATCTGCCCTGACTAACTTGGATGCTAAATAGAAATATGGAAGTGTAAGCCCAATAAAGCCTTTCCTACACAACTTGCTTTTGGTCATGGTGTTTCGTCACAGCAATAATAACCCTGACCCTATTACCACACTTGTTTTAGTCTTGTGTACACATAGTGGTTCCTCTTAATCTGCCCTTTTGGGGAAGCAGAAAGTGTGCTTCATTTCCTTAACTCTTGCTAAGGCCAGGCCTATGGCCTCATACATGGTGATCAAGAAAGTGTTGTTAAATCACAAAGGACTACAGTTTGCCCAGTAAATATCTCACTATGAATCTTAGGCACTTCCCAGAACAGCAGACAGGGATATGACCATTTTTAGAATACTTAAATGCTGCTGGCAGTTGCTCAGGCAGGAGGATCAGAAGTTCAAAGTCATCCTCAGCTACCAAGTGAGTTTGAGGCCAACCTAAACTACAGGAGACCCTATCTCAAAACAAACAAACAAACATCAAATAGGCAAATCAAAACAGGTGTAGTTGCTCAGCTTAGGAAACAACTTTACATTGTATTGAATGAAGCTCAGCAACTGTTCTGATTAATATTAACCAATTGTCCAGGTCCTTCCCTGAAGAGAGCTATGACCTCAGCAAGATCACTCACATGTTTGACTTAGGATTTCAGGGTAACCCAAGTTAGAGGGCCCAGCTCCATTCGTGTCAAACAGAAAACACACTAAAGGCTTGCTGGGTTGCATTTTGCAATCTCTCTTCTATGTTATTCACAAATATTCAACAACAATGAAATGCATGACCTATACAAAAGTTGGGAAGATTTTTTTGATGATGTAATGGGCCTATTTGTTCAGTCCAAATATTTCCCTATAGTCCCTTCATCACTTCCATAAATGTGGGCATTTGTTTAAACCACAAAGGATTTATATCCTTGTTCCATTCCATCTTTTCAATGAGTAGGAAGAAAAAATGACTCTGGCATTCCATGTAAACATCCATCATGGAACTTCAACTTGAAGGGCTGTTCAAAATGTGTCCCAGAGAAGCTGGTTGAGGGGTCAGATAAGGCAGAGAAACTCATGAACAAATCTCAACTATCCTTTATAGAGGAGATTTCAGAATCTCTAATGTGCTAGTATATATGGATGCTGTATAAATGTATTAGAAAATATTATAGTACATTATCATTCAAATCTATTTTCATGTCTGTCCTCTGTTCAAAAGAATAATATGCAAAACAAGGGCAAAAGGTATGAATAACACTTTGGAAGACTGCCCCAGAGAAAGTTGATTTTCACTGTTTGCCTATCACTTCATGATGAGAATCTAGGAAGGTAGGACCAGAAATCATTGTTTTCCAACAAGCTCTCACAGGGGTGGAGGGTTATGTGGTCAAAGAGGTATTAATAAATGGACCTAGGTTATGAAATCTACTACATACATCATCACACTTCCTCAATACAGAAGGAAGTTTACCGTTCTTGGAAGGTTACATTTCTGTCATCCATCTACCACAAACGCCTCCTATGTGTGTGGTAAGATGCATATGACAGAGCCCAAGAAGAATCTGAATTCGAATTTGACATCAGCAATGTTGTAGGTTTAGATTGCTGATATTGATAGCAATGTCTCTTGCCTGTTGCATCTAAAATTTTAATATGGCAACTGACTGGTAATCAAATGGTGTTAAGAGGTTTAAAATACAAAGAAATACCTAGAGGCATTTCTTCCCAAGAGTTTTCTTACCAGAGGCTCTCCAAAGGCACTTGGAAGATTAGAATTGAAAGGAGACCTACAGAGGCTATTTACCCAGAGTTAAACAGCTCATTAGTGACAAAAATGGGACTTAAATTCTGTCCTCCAACTCTTGCCCCGTCTCTTTTCGTCTATGCAAAAATGAGACAGCCTCCAGAAATCACTTCTGAACCCCCCATGCCCTCACAGCTACAAATCTATTCTTTCATCAATCTTTAAATCCTTAATTAAAACATGGTTTTTTAATGGTAGTTTTAAGGAAAATTATTTCAAAATTAATTAAAAGACTCTGAAGTTTTGTTCAAATAAAACACCCACTCCAATATCCAACCCACCTCATCCAATGTGGTATATAGTAACGCTTGTCATCAGGGATTCAATGATAATCCCATAACTTATCTTATGACCTCTCACACCATGTAGTGAAAACAAAAACAAAATATTTAAAATAATAGTAAATAATTGTTTTCTTTTCTAAACTCTCTGATGTGTCTACAAAAGCTCATTGTAACATATGGACCTTTTAATGTCATTCCTAGCTAATTACTTTTGCCTGCCAAGTTTAATTCCCATATACTTAAAGAAAATATAATTATTAGAGTTTTCTTATCTCATGATTTTACTATATGCCTTTTCTCTGTCTAGAAGAGTGGTTTTCAACCTTCCTAATGCTGTGACCCTTTATATAGTTCCTCATGTTATGGTGACTCTCAGCCATAAAATTTTTTTGTTGCTACTTCATAATGGCAATTTTGCTGCCATTATGAATCATACTGTAAATATCTGATATGTGACCCCTGTGAAAGGGGCCACTACCTACAGATTGAGAACCGCTGGTTTAGGATATTTGTCCCACAAAGACAAGACTCATTCAGTGAACTCAGATCCGAATTTGTTCTGAGATGCTTTCCTTACAGTTGTTGACTTCAGAGGTTCTTCTCCTTGACCAAAAGCAACAAGAAGGCAGAAGCTTCAGCAGAGAATAAATCCTCAGCCTACCTACTTCCAGTGGCAATTTAACGGGGAACAGTGAACAGAAGAACAAGGGAAGAAAAAAAGGAAACAAGCCATGTTGTTCTGACCACATCCTGAAGCAGATATATTCTCTTAGAACTGATAAGACTGTGGAAAATATTTTTGAGTTTATTTGTGAAACTGAAACACATGTTGAAGTTCTAAGAATCAATGAGGACAAACAAACAAATTTAAGAAAATCACAAAAAAGAACCCAAATGTATATTGAACACTACAACAGCATCTCAAACATGAAACACAGGGTATGAATAAAGCTTTGTGCATGTCTTAAAACCCTGAGTAACATATCTGTGTGCATGGTCTTATACTAAAACATTGCATAACAAACCTATCTGTTTATGTTGTCCTGAAAAGCCCAATATGTTCCAAAATCCAAGGGTACCAAAAAATTGCTAAGTCATGTACTGCTCAGGTCAAGCTTATATTAAAGATAACATTTCCATGATTTAGGAAGAAGCAATATTCATTTTTGGTAGCAAAGATTGCTCCATTGTGTTGAAGATAAGCTGTCAGTCCTGCAGTGAAGTCAGAGACACTGAATGTAAGCAATAGACAGAGCCTTAATTTTGAAAGGCTCATGTTAGATATTTAAGCCTGTACACTGCAAAAGCATATACAGCTCCATTTATCTGTCTTGGAAGGAAAGTTAGCCAGATGGACCCTGCTGGGATTTGTACCTGAAAGTTACAAGAAAATGTAAGGGTACAGAAAAACTTCTTGGGACATACCAGTTAAGCAGAATAAATTAAAATAAAAACTACTGACTAAGCCAGTAAGATTTACTTAAGTCAAGTTTCACTGAAAAATAAGATATTCTAATTTTAAGTCTCACCAATTCTTTTCTATAATTAAAATTTGTTAACTTATTTAGGGACATAGCAAGTTGCTAAAATTACAAATTAAAAAAATTGAAGTAATCTATGTGGGAGGATAATGCTGTTCCCCCACAGAGAGTCCAGGTTATTAGGCAAACACCCCAGTGCCAACCATGGGTTGTTATCATGGTGTTGTTAGTCATTGAGGTACCACAGGATCCCAAAGTAATCCAGGCCATTGTCATTATTTTTGGTGGTTCACTACAACTTGACTGTAATAAGATCCTATTGTAGAGACTGAAAAGAGGGCTCAATGGTTAAGAGAACTCGGTCACTCTTGCAGAGCAGCCAATTTCCATTCCCAGCATCCATATAGATGCTCAAAACCATCTGAATTCTAGTTCTAGGAATTCTGACTCCCTCCTCAGGTCTCCATGAGCACCACTCACATAACATGCATGCAGGCAAAAATATATACAGATTACAAAAGTAAAAAGATTCTATTGATGAAGGTCCTATGCATCTTGGTTGCAGGATGTAACAAGGCCATGCTGGAACAGAGCTAGAAGTTCCCTCTTTTGCTTCCACTGTGTTGAAGGCGCTAACCAGGACACTAGGAGAGAAAAGTCATCAAGGATTCACCCAGAATCCAGACCAGGTATGCTACAGTTCCAACCTTCGGGGCAAGATGATCCCTTTGACCCAATAGCTGCATTGTTGCTATGACAACAATGGCTTTCTGAACATAGGTATAGCACACAGGAAAGAACACAAGTCTAGTACTGTAAAGTTGATCAAAAGCCCATAGCTGGGAAGATCATAGGCTCTGTGGGCAACCTACAACTACTATTTTGTTGTGTTAAATGGATATGTTGAACTGTCTTCTAAATATTTGCTTTACTCACAGATTGGGCCAGCTCTCACCCTTGGTCAGAGAAGCTTTTCTTTATAGTGGGCGGCAGTTACCATGGTTAACCACACACATGCACATCATGATTGGGGGTGGTTGGGGGGAACATCTGAAGGAAAGTCAGAAAGAATGTAAGATCTGAAGAAGAGTGCTGATGTCTGGACACAACATGGTCATTGCACTCATGACAGAAGCTGTGGTTACCTGTGTAAGATCTGCACACAATGGGGCATGGATAGAGGAGGTCCCATGAGATCCCACCCTTTCCTATTGGATAATACGGGACCCCTGTTTAGCTTCATAGCCACTGGTAAACTGCCAGTGCGTGGGTTGTTAATCCCCAGCTCATGTTCATGTAAGCTGCCCTAGTCAGACTCAAAATGAAAAGTCATGGAAGTAAGAGAGAATAGGGTGTGTTAGAAAGAAGTGCTTAAGGAGGAGCGGGACAGCAGACCTGAAGGTAATAAAGGCTGACTATAATAAAATGTGTTAAATACATGCATGAAACTGCTAAAGAATAAATTTTAAAATTTATTATAAAAAACAAAGGAGAGGTGTATATTTTTAATCATCCAACTCAAGAGTCAAAGAATATCAATAAAAATTTAGTTTAAACTTCCCACTTTAAAACAAACAAACTCATATATGGATTTCATAGACATAGAGCAAAGATTTACCAGCCTACAATCCACACCAGAAACAGCTAGGAAACAAGGAGGTCCCTAAAAGAGACATACTTGTTCCCCCGGAGAAGGGGAAAGGGACAAGATCTCCTGAGCTACTTGGGAGCATGGGGGGGAGGGGAGAGGGAGTTAAGAGAAAGAGGAGGGGAGAGGAGGATATGAGAGAGCAGGAAGATCGAATCAGGGGAAGAATAGAGTAGAGCAAGAAAAGAGATGCAATAATAGAGGGAGCCATTATAGGTTTAGAGGGAAAACTGACACTAGGGAAATGTCCAGAGATCTACAAGGTTGACCCCAACTAACAACCCAAGCAATAGTGGAGAGGCTACCTTAAATGCCCTTCTCCGATAATGAGATTGATAACTACCTTATATGCCATCCTAGAGCCTTCATTCAGTAGCTAATGGAAGCAGAAGCAGAAACCCACAGGTAAACACTGAGCTGAACTCCTGGAATCCAGTTTCAGAGAGGAAGAAGTGATGAGCAAAGGGGTCAAGACCAGGCTGGAGAAACACACAGAAACAGCTGACCCGAACAAGGGGGAGCTCATGGACCCCAGACTAATAGCTGGGAAACCAGCATAGGACTGTTCCAGACCCCCTGAAAGAGGGTGTCAGTTTGAAAGTCTGGTTAATCTATAGGGCCTCTGGTAGTGGATCAGTAATTATCCCTAGTACACAAATGGACTTTAGGAGTCCACTCCATATAAAGGAATACTCTTTCAGCCTAGGCACATGTGGGAAGGCCTAGGCCCTGCTCCAAATGATATGACAGACTTTGAAGATCCCCCATAGAAGGTCTCACCCTCCCTGGGGAAAAGAAAGGGGTTAGGATAGAGAGTTAGTGGGGCTCAGGGGAGGAGGGGAGGGAGAGAGAACTGAGATTGACATGTAAAAGAAGCTTGTTTCTAAATTAAATGAAAAAAAGGAAAAAAATAAAGCAAACCAAAGAACCCTAAAGCCTAGAGACAGTAAATGCCTGATGAAGATTACACCAGGAGGCTCTGAGGACCAGAACTTCTATTTCATATCTCTAGCTAAATGTATGAACATCACATCCTTCTGGGAAGCAGTCATATCTTTCTATTCAGCATTTTCTTCCTTAAACAAATGCACCACACTCTATTTGAGGTTATAGATATCTAAAATCCCCATATGGTTTTGTATCAACTTCCTCCAAAGCAGAGCACCCCTTCCTGAATTCATGCAATAAGCTATTTTTACTCTTAGGAATTGTATTTTTATCCCTGTTCTATTTTATTCTCAAGCTTGCACATCATTGTCCTTGCCTTCTAGAGGAATTTGAATTTTGGATCTGCCACTCATATTGTTAGGTTCTCATCCTGAGTCTGAATCACTGATGAATCGGAAGGATAGGGGCTTGTACCTCTTCATTCAGATCATGATAAAGAAACTGAGTCTGGGAAATGGACTGCTCTTTTCCAACCCTCCAAGAGGCTTGGTATGGGAGTGAAGAGCTATAGAATGTGCTCACTTAGCTTATGTTGATTCTCCCAAATGATTCTTGCATATGAAACATGGTTATCTAAAATTTGTAATAACTATAACTGTGTCTACTACATGTGAGTCCACATGGAGGAAGTGGTTAGGAAATATTGCATTGTACTGTGTTCTAAAGCTGGTACACTTCTTTCAGAGGCACAGTTTCATCTGCCAGTCAGAAAAGATGAACAAGCTAGGGATTACTGCTTATGTTCTGTAGATTATAAAACTGAGTTTTGAATAAGCCGACTGACTAATTCACCATCAGCTAGCTAATAAATATTGAAGAGAGTGCCCTCAGACACCATTCTTGCAACTTAGTGGTACATACATATTTGGAGAGCATGCACAGTTTTCAAACATATTGCTGAAGTGATGTCAAAGCATTGAACTAAAAAGAAATCTTCAGTGAATTATGTGTCTAATTATCTGAATACTACAGGAACCCAAAAAAATATGGGGGAAACTGCATCCTATCTTTCCCCTTGATTAGACAAGACAGATTCTAAAGGATTCCGCAGATCTGGTTTGCAATACCATAAGCACACATATTTGCCACCTTTGAACTTCCTATCTCCAATGCATAAGATCCCTGGTTTACTCTGACCTTTGTCCCAGTAAGCGGAATTTTATAGGCAAGAAGATTCTATCTAGTTGTTGAGCCAAAGAATTCCTGAGGCATCTCCAAAGACCAGTAATCAGTGGTCTTGTTTCCCTACTATTTCAGTTCTTTAAATGACATGTGTAACTGACCCCCTGGCATATCTGTCTCAATCCCAAATGCCAATAGAATTCTAAAGGAAACAATCACTACAAGCTGCTGACTTTTAAAATCCAGCCACTATCAAGCCTTTAGGTCTATTGCTTCTTACTTGCATTCTATGCAAAGCTATCTGTTAAGTCCATAATTACACGCCACTTGAGTGTCAGCTTCCTCAGATCTATAAAGATGCCACCCGAGCAAGCTAGATATCACATCCTAGGGGCTTGTTTTGTGTCCCGACAAAGCTGAGGACTATAATGAACACCAATAATAATGCTTCAGGATTGCACAACATTTTAGAATTTATAAAACACTACACTAGATATCACTGAGAGCCTCACACTAGTTATATGAAATAAACAGCACAGACACCATTATCTCCATTTTATAAATGAAGGAAATAAAATCTGGCAAATTTAGTGACCTACAAGTCCTGAGTGAGCAAGATGGGTCTCAAATTAATGGACTCTTATTCAAGTTTAGTGAGGAACATAAAAAGTTATGTGACTGTTTAACTTCAATAAAAAAAGAAAAGAAACAGGTATCATGAACCACCTGTATTCAAAGGATGCCTTCAAAGAGTTCAGTGGAAAGTGTCACCATCGAAACTGAGTTCAACAAAAGGGCATACAAGCCTTCTATAACTGTCACACAACATTCATTCGAATGCTCGAACATGAGTGTGTGTGTGTGTGTGTGTGTGTGTGTGTGTGTGTGTGTGTGCAACCTCAGGTGTCATTTACCTGGTTTTGAGACAGAATTTCTCACCAGTAAGTTAAGCTAGCTAGCCAGTGAACCTCAGGGATATTCCTTTTCTCCCAACTCCCTAACATTGTGATTAGCCATGCCAATAATTTTGTTGTTGTTGTTGCTTTTAAACATGAATTCTGGGGTTAAGTTCATGTCATCACACTTACAAGCCAGTGCCTCACTGCCTAAGCTATCTCCTCTGAGTGCTCTTCACATAAGCTCTCCAGTCTTCCTACCTCAGACTTCAAGCCAAACCAACTGGACCTAAAGACTAAACTTGTCACATATCAGAAAGAGTCCTTGTTCTGCTATAGTAAAAGAAGCCAGCCATGAATGTGCCTTAGGTTGCTCTATCCAAAGGAAATAAATAAGTTTTATCAGAAGAGGGGGAAGACACCCCCATGCAACTTGCTGACTGATCTGGATGGCAGCAAAAGTGAGACACATGAGGCTACAAACATTCCAATGGGAAAACTGTTGAGTTTCATCTGACATAACAGTCAAATGCCAACTCTTAAAAAAAAAAAACGTGTATGAGAATGAAAAGGAAAATGACAAAGTGCATTTTGACTCTGAACAATATCCTGACAGGAAATGGAGGGCTCAGCAGGCTCCCGAACATTAAAAATCATGCCCCATCTGATGTGGGCTGAACTCTCTGAGGAGAAATCACAGTCAAGCTAAATGTGGAACAGGAGAGAACAGAAAGCACAGAAGCAGAAACTCACATGCAGGCTAATAATGTAAAGACATTCTAGAACTTTGTTGTTCCAAGGATGGTCCCTGAACCAATAGCAACACTGTCACTGGAACTTGTTTAAGGATGTCAAAGATCAAGCCTGTAAAATCCAAAACTCTGGGGCTGGGGTCCAGCTACCTCTGAACAAGGCTTCCTGAGGATTCACATGCTTAACACCAATAGAAATGTGTTGCTTGCCCTTGTCCCATGTTTTCAGCCAAAGAACTTGAGCACCAGATGATGAACAGTGTGTTCCTGTTTGCTGTGAACACAGAAAGGAAGTGGTTTTGACACTTCCTCCCTATAGCACCTCCCTGGATGCTATAATTAGCAATTCCATTTAGCAAGTGCCCTCTGGAAAGCTCAATAAGAGCAAAGGGACAGGTATGAGATAATTAATCATTCAATTACAGTCATCATACAGTTAATTAAACATAGTTTACTCTTCGTAAATCATTTAGTCCTCAGAGAACTGATTATTAGACTTTAGTATATTTTTAATTCCCATGGGAAGGAGCCCTTGTTCAAATGCATTGTGGAGCCCAACGGAGAGGCTGAGTAGGTAGGCAAAGTGTAGGATCTGAAAAAAAATCTCCATTTCTAAAATATTCTGGGTTGATGATAATATGTGAAATCGAGGACCACGTATTCAGAAGCCTTGTACTAAACATTCTTTTAACTTTGATTTTAAGTGATGACTTAGGGTAGGCCATGTGCTGGCAAATTTTTAAAGAGAGCCACCGAGTAGGGGGCACCCAAAAAAAGCAAAAATTTGTTGCATTTGTCAATTTTGTGAGATACATATGCTAACCATGATCAATATCAGCTAAGAGCATGATGTCACTGAGGTCCAAGGTGGAAGTAGCTGGAGTTAATGCACATTAACTTCTCCTTGATATGCTGCCTAATTTCCACCGCCCCCCAAGTGTGGGGATTCAGAGCCAAACAGATGCTCTCGGTTAATTCTGCTCCCTTCTCTGGTGAGTCATGGGCTCTCTAGCAGGAGAATCATGTGAGGATCCATCCCTCACAACAAAACTTCGAGTAAATCTCCCTAAATAGCCAGCAACTGTGCCGAGTGTCCGACACTTAGAACTTGATTTCAGAATGGGCTTTGTAGCAGACAGTGCACTAGGAAATATAGATAATAAAAATAAATGGCACATGAAAGAGACTCTATTACTGGGCAAGTAGTACAGTGAGGCTTCTAGAACAAAATTTCAAGGATTCACTCTGAAGGAGAGTTCAAATATCAAATGTGGCCAAGCCAGTAAACTGAACATTGAAAACAAATGAGTTTCTTAATAAGAAGACAGTAAGGAAAAGATTAAAAAGGGAAAAGTCCATATCCCCCCTTTCCCCTAGTATTTCTAAGCTACATATTCTGGAACATATTCTCTGTGCCTTCTATGGGATAATGACATCCTCCCCCATCCCTTCATTTGCTTGATAGTAATACAAGGAGTTCAATTCCTCTTCTGGTCTGGTGGGTCATCCTAGTGACAATTGTGACTCACTCTCAAAAACCAGCCTCTAATACCCAAACTGTGTCTCAGAAGTGAAATTTGCACAAAGTCTCATATGATTTATTAAGAAGTAAAATATTCCATGCTGTGTAGATGAAATACAGTTCTGGAATATAGCTGCCTTTAAAAGCTTTGCTTTCTTTGAATCTGTTGATCAAGAGTTGAGCCAGGATTGTTCAATAGTAACATTTGAATGCTTTGCCTTTGCATTTGAGCCTTTTAGCCAATGGCAATATAATATAAAATTTGAATTAGTTTACATCTCTACAAACTAATGATGGACCAAATTATCACCTAGTGTTGGGTGACCAAGATGGCTAGTCCATGCATGGCTTGCTAACCTCACATTCCCAAAGCTTTGAGACAACCCTTCAACCAAGCTTCTATTAGCAAGCAATGACCCTGCACTAAAGAGCTTAACCTACATGGAGTTCACTTGGAATCATTCAGTACAGCTCTGTAATTCCACACTTGAAAAGACTCTTGTCATTGGACCAGAGCCAGAACAAAATTAAAGCATTTCCTATTCAGCTTTGCCAACTGCAAGAACTCATTCACTTAAAACTTGATGACAATGAGTTGATTCAATTGCCATTCAAGAAGTAGTTTTGTAAAATGTTTCCTGTTAGCAGCCCACACTAAGCTTCCATTCTCCGTGCTTCTTTCTTTATCTCTCTGTTTCCCCAAAGATTTAAGGAAATCTACATCCTGAGAAAGCAGGACTTTTGGTGGTTCCAGTGAGAACACATCAATGGACTCCAGTGGGCCCATCATCATTATACATCATGTATAAACTATTGTATCCCTGAAAACCTAAATCAGCAGCATCAGGGTATACAAACCTTCCTAAACCCCTTGCTTCTTCTTATTTTTTGTTGAAAATAGAATTTTTTTTCATAGAATGTATTCTAATTATGGTGTTCCCTCCCCAAATTTCTCCCAGATCCTTCCCACTTCTCTACCCACACAAATGCACACTTTGTTTCTCTGATTAGAATACAAACAGGCATCTAAAATAAACAAATGATACTAAAAAATGAAAACAGACAGATCAGAACAAGACAAAACAAACAGAAAAAAAGCAAAAAAGAAAAAAAACTCAAACACACATAGAGGCAGCGCCACACACTTTCAGGCACACACAGATTTCTCATGAAAACACACAACCAGAAACAATAATATATACCTAAGGGACTTGTAAGGTTAGGTAGGTATGTAGATAGATAGATAGATAGATAGATAGATAGATAGATAGATAGATGGATGGATATATAATGCCCTGACAAAGAGACAAAGCATCATGATCAGGGAACCTCCAAAAGTGCCCGTGAGTTTATTTTTTGTTGGCCACCTACTCCTGGGCATGCAGCATAGCCTTAAAAGTATACATATACCCAGGGTGACTACTTTGTTGAAGAAAATTTTCACTTGTGAGCAGTTACCAATTGGAAATAGCTTCTAGGTTAAGGTTGGGGTCTTGTGTCCACTTCCCCTCTCAGCATTGGAAATCCATCTTGCTTGAACCTCTGCAGGCCTTTTTCTTGCTGCCATAGTCTGAGTTCCTCTGTGCATCAGTCCTTCTGTGTTTGGAAGGTCTTGTTACCTAGATGTCCTCCATCCCCTCTGCCTCTTATAATCTTTTTGCCTTCTTTTCCATGGGATTTCTTGAGCCCTGAGGGTAGAGATTTAATGGAGACATCCCATTCAGGACAGAGTGTTCCAAGGTCTCTCACCCTCTCAGTACAGTGTCCAGCTGTGGGTTTCTGTATTTATTCCCATTTACTACAGAAGAAAGTTTCTGTGATGGTGGCTGAACAAGGCACTGATCTATGAGTTTAGCAGAATGTCATTAAGGGTTATTTTATGAATCTAGAAGAATGTCATTTTATTGCTATGTTCCCTTAGGAAAATTATAGTACTTGGTTTTCTTCTAGGTCCCTGGCCTGTCTACTCACTCATGATGTGTCTTGGGAGGTGCCAGTTCTATGTTTCTGTGTTCAATGAGTTGTGTGGGTGTTGTCTTCCACATAGTGCATTATCATTAGTCTTCGGAGAGCAACCAATAGCCTTGGCAATAGCCTGAGTGTTTTGGCAGGGAGGGGGTGTTCCAATGCAATCCTTTTGGCAAAATCTCTATTAGATATAACCCATTCCCAGAAATGGAGGCTTCATTTGGTGACCAGAGATGTCCACTTGCAATTCTATCTCCCCTGTTATTTGGTGACTCTATGTATATATTTTTGCAGGAAGCTTCTACTGTATTAGGTTTCTGTATGACTCCTCAAATGGCCCTTAGTTTTTAGCTGTACCTCCCAATATTGCTTCCCTAACCCCCTTCTCTCCCACTTCCCAATTGATCCTGCCATTCCACCAACACGCCTGATCCATCTATAACTATTCCATTTCCTTTTCCTAGGAAGATTCAAATGTCCCCCCAATTCCCTTACTCTGTACCTAACTTCTGTTGTTATATGGATTATTTTTTGAAGACTCAATAGCTAAGATCCACATATAAGTGAATACATACCATATTTGTCTTTGTGTTATATCATATTTTAGTCTAGATTATCCCAGTGAGGCTAATATTTTCTTGTTCTATCCATTTACCTGTGAATCATGGTTTCATTTTTTAATAGCTGAGTAATATCCCATTATGTAAATGTACCACATTTTCTTTATCTATTCATTTGCAGACATCCAATCTGTTTCCAATTTCTGACTGTTATAAATAGAGCAGCAAAGAACATGGCTGGGCAAGTGTATCTGTAGTAGGATGTAGAGTCATTTGGGTAGATGCCCAAGAGTGGTAGATCTATTCCCAGCTTCCTGAGGAACCACCACACTGATTTTCACAGTGGCTGTACAAGTTTGCACTCCTACCAGCAATGGATGAGTGTTCCCCTTACTCCATATCCTCTCCAGCATTAACTGTTGTTTGTTTTATTGATTGTGGTCATTATGGTTGGTATGAGATGAAATCTCAAAGTACTTCTGATTTGCATTTCCCTGATAACTAGGCATGGTGAATATTTAAGTGCTTCTCAGCTATCTGTGTTTCCTCTGTTGAGAATTCCCTCTTAATATCTCTGTGTCTCTATTATCACCAAGACCAGGTAGTGCTGATTTATCACAGACAATAAAGAAGTTTGGTCCAACAAGAGTCAGTAGCTGGTATTGGTTCAGACATCAAGAATCTGACGCCAGACAGTTTATTTTAAGCATATTTAAGCATGGCACAATTTGGGGGGAAAAGTTTCCTGGTGATAATTATCTTAATTGTATGTGTACAACAAAGTTTAGGGCATGGCTACAACAAAGTTTAAGACCTGGCTACATTGATCCAAATGATATCTTCTGTAAATATAAGTTCTATACTATTATTAACTGAGGAAGTAGGCTCAAGGTAAACCATACTCATGATAGAGTCAGATCTGTGTGTATATATTATGACTGTGTATATGCATGGGAGTGAGGGTGGGTTTGTATATGTATGTTGTTAGTGTATATGTTGGTATGTTGTTAGAGTATATGTTGGTGAGTATGTGAATGAGTATGTTGGTGCACATGAGTGTGAGTGTGTGTGTATGTGTGTGTGTGTGTGTGTGTGTGTGTGTGTGTGTGTGTGTGCTTGTAAAGAGTTTGGGAGTTTGTGCATCAGAAATTTTTGGTGCATAAAGCTACTTAATACAGTTTTGCTTAACTAGATTAATTCCTCTAGGAAACAGCACATAGTTGAATAAAAACCTAGTAAAAATAAGGAAGGCCCCATGTTTTATAACTAGATGGGACATTGTCTATGATACTTCCCTCCCAGGTATTTATAAGAAGTTTAAAGCATCTTTGAGTCCTTGTTCACTTTCCATCCTAATCCCATCTCATTACCTCCCTCTTTATGGAGGTTTCTGTGACCTGTGATATCAACATACATTAATATACTCACTTAAGAAATAAGTAGCACCAAGAGGAAGTCTAAAAGTCAGAGAGAACAGGGAAGTCTAGTGCTTAAAATAGTTGAAAGCCATGAAGTATAAGGCAGAATGGGCTGGGATGATGCAACAGTGCCACAGAAGGTTTGCAACAAGATGTGGAATCACAGTTTGCTTTTCAAATCCGATCCTTTCAAATCTCATTTTGTTTATTCCCTGGCATTTGTCAGTGACTACCCCTGATCACCTTCCTGGTGTTTCAGCTGTGAGCTTACATAGGTGTCTGGAAAAGGGAAGGAAGGGCATGCTGTCAGAGATGTGACTGGAGAAAGGCGATCATAACCCAGAAGATGAAAAGGCAGCAAAAATGACAGCTCTCAGCAAACATAGGACACACATTACTTTATAGATAAGTCATAAACAAGCATGGCTGGCCATGCAAGCTAGTAAAACACAATCTAACAAATGTCCTATCCAAGCAGAAGACACCAAAAGTTATAATAATACAATTGTGCAGTCATTCTATACAGGCTATAGTCCAAAATAATACTAATGTCCCATAAAAAAGGTATACAGACAACTGTCACATGCCTCCAGCAAGAGGTGTGAAGTCAATCATGAGGCTCATCTATGTCTTCTGATTTCCTCAAAATGCCTCAGGAAAGAACCAACTAAGAAAGCCAAGAACAAGCGCTGAAAATGTGAGTAAATTACCATGGAAGTTCTTGTCCTCAAATCAACACAAAACATGCTTAAAATTTTTGTATTTCTTATTCTTTGGTGAGCATTTCCTAAGCTTTTGAAAATACCAGCTCTGACCAGGTTTCTAGAACTGATCATCATTTGATTTTTTTTTTTTTTTTACACTTAGACCTTCACTTAATACTTTAACAGCCCTGGAAATGAAAGTCCCTCAAGTCATTGAATTTGAAAGCCTTGATACTGCTTCAAAAGCTAATTCCAAATATGCAAAGTGGTGACCACAGGAATCCCAGGCTGAAGAAATGATTGAACAGTGTTTGGGCTGCAAGTTTCAATACTTCTCAAAATGGAAGAAGCCCTCATCACCCAAAGTGGAGAAAAGTGCCCCAGACAGACAGGCCAATTGAATGAGATGACATCAGTTTCAACTGATATTTTCTTCAGTATTATAGATAATTTCAGGTTAACTAAAGTTTCACTTCACACACACACACACACACACACACACACACACACACACACACACACACACCATACATGTGCAGGCACAAACACGTATATACACACAGATATTGAAAGTATCTGGAACTTTTCTAAGGAGGGAATGAGGAAAGGAGAGAGAGAGAGAGAGAGAGAGAGAGAGAGAGAGAGAGAGAGAGAGAGAGAGAGAGAGAGAGAGCACATAATGATCAGCCTTCAATGAGTGAAAAAGTACTCAGAGAAGTGTTAACCATCCTGAAGAATAGCAATATCCTGTTTTCTCTCATGAGATCAGTGAGTTAGAAATTCAAATGCATGTGCTTTTGATGTAGAATTGCTTAAGGACCTGTATTACAATAGCTATCAAGACTGTTATTTTCTTTAAAGAATTCTTTAAAGAATTTCCGTTTTCCCATTTGCTCTTTCCCTTAAATTTATATTGCTCTTTTGTTTCCAAAAACCACAGAATTAAGACTCATAGATACTCAGACAGAAAGAAAAGCCTTGCCTCACTACACTACCATAGCATAGCAACTATGTTCTAAACCAGGGAAACCACAATTGAATTGTACAATGTCTTGTACAAATAGTGTCGCTCAGTGGTTGAGCATGGCAATATCCAATGACCTGGGTTTCATCTTCAGGTGTGCAATGAAAAGGAGAAAATCAGTGTTTTGCTTATTTGATAGAGTTAGATAATTGGGATTGCTCACCTAAGAGAAGGTTTCATCTCACTGCTGTAATCCAACAGTGTGGTAGTTATCCTGTATTTGCTATATCTTCAGAAAACACTCATTTGACCTATATTTATTTAGAATGGGTCAGCATGTTCACTGAAGTGATCAAACCTATATGGTTGCTACCTTTATTCATTTCCCCTTTCAAAAGAAAAGAAGGGTGGCAAAATATGTCAACCACATAATGAAAAGGGCCGAGACACCACCAGTCTCTTAAGAACACCAACTTGTCCTTAAGTGGTCTCCAAGTACCTGTTTACTCACAAACAGTGTAATCACAGTATATGTAGGACTGACACTACTCAGATGAGTGTTTTGATGAGCTAATTAGAGAGACCATCCTTATCTATTAATTAAAACTCTACAAGGCAGTATCAGAGTACTTGCAAGAGTTGCAATTATTGTATATTCTTAAAGGGATTAAAACAAATCTACACAAATTTAATTAGTTTTCATCCCAACTCATTCACATTAGGGATAGTGGACAATTTTCATGTTAAACTCATATTATAAAATGTGTCTGCAATGATTCGATTACAAGAATTTTGATAGACTGTTTAAGATATCCAAATGTCACAATTACTGTGAAAACATCACTAAGGATGCCACCTTTTTTCTTGGACTATATGCGTGGCTCAGTGGTAAATCCAGGCATTTTTCAATCACTTAAATCATTCTATACAAATCCATTCAAAGAGGGAACAAAACACTTAAAGTTCACAATCATGCTGAAAGCAAACATGCACAGGCTTCTAGAATACTATAATGTAGGGGGAATATACTAATAATTTTTTTGAAACTGAATGTCATTATGTAGCCATGGCTAGCCTAGAACTCAATATGTAGACCAGCCTGACCTCAAATTCAAGAAGATTCACCTTCCTCTGCCTCCCAAGTGCTGGGATGAAGGGCATAAGTGATTGATTTTTTTTTTAGTTTTTTATTTTTTATATATTTGAATTACAAACAAGATTGAATTACATGACAATCCCAGTTCCCTTTTCCCTCCCTTCCTCCCCTGCCACCCCCCAACTAAAATCCTACCTATCATATGTCCTTTCTTCTAATCTACACCTGACTCAACCTTTCTGCTCCCTCATGACCTCTGCATCCTTCCTTTTCTTCCCTTCTCTTGTTTTTTATATATATTTGAATTATAAACAAGATTGAATTACATGATGATCCCAGTTCCCTTCTCCCTCCCTTCCTCCTCTACCACCCCCCCAACTAAAATCCTACCTGTCATATGTCCTTTCTTCTAATCTACAACTGACTCAAAATTTCTGCTTCCTCATGACCGCTGCATCCTTCCTTTTCTTCCCTTCTCACTCTCGTAGCTTCTTCCCCCCTCTTCCCATGTGATTGATTTTAATTGAGTAAACATTTATATAATGTAACATCAAGTATGATAACTACGCCACCATAAGAAAGAGATGAAATAAGAGTGTTGGAGGCTCAAAGGTGGTAAACAGTGCACCTCTGGGCCCAGACAGAGGAAAGGAAAACAGCTTTCATGAGCATGCTCCAAATGAGTCTGCATGCTACTTTCATAATCTGTTTTCAACTCTTCAAATGATATATTACTGTAGGTGTGGGGAGTAGATAGGTGTTAGGTATAATCAGCCAGAAATGGCAATAAAGGTGAGAAATGATTTGCTAATGACAGGAGACAAGTGTAAGACACACAGAACCAGGAAGAAGGAAACCAAACATTGCACTGGGAAGGCCCAGTAGGAACAGAGCACAACAATGTTGAGTATGGACTATCACAGAATATCACAGTGAGTAAAATAAGCCCAGGAGAAAGTAAATGTGGAGAAAATGTGTTCAAACACCTAAATTGGCCCATGTGGCTGTATAACTGCAATGTGAGTACAGAGAGTTTAATTGGTTTTCCTGATTGAGGACTGAAGATGAATATGATGATATATGAAGTGCTGTGTGATTGGTGAGTTCAAAAAGCAGAGCTAGTAGAAATGATTGGTGAAATGAAGTACGGCATGTTGGTTTTATTCTAAATACACATTTTATGTTAAGAGCACCAGATGTTTTGGTAATTGATATTTGGGGTAAGAGCAGAAAGCATGAGATAGAAGAGGCACATGTATGGCTGAGAGCTCTCTGTCCTAGGACAATTGACATGACTATACCAAACCAAGAAATACATAGTGTCAGACAAGATAATAGTGGTTAATATTGTGACTGAAACAATAACTCACAAAGAGAAGATAGTCAAGTCCTCAGCAAAGGCTTCATAGGTGGCCAGATATTCTTTCTGAAGGCAAAAATGGGCTGAGGGAGTTCACACCATGGAGACTCTCCAAGCAGAATCAGAGGTTTGAAAGAAAAATAGGCAATGACTGTCCAAAAAAGAGAAAGCAAGAAATATGCTGGCTTATGGGAGATTAAAAGAGAGATCAAAACCCAATACGCTCATGTTGTAAATGTGAAAAGAAAGCTCACAATGATTCCATGGTGATCAAAACCTGCCAGTTCTTAGTATTCAAACTCAGATCCATTTCACTCCAAAGTCCACCCACTCTCTATCAACTACTTCTCCTTTATGAAGCAAAGTTTGAGATGAGCTTCATCAGAATATCTGCATAAATATGGAGATACTAAGAAATAAGGGTTAAAAGGAGATGGAATGGAAAATGTGAGACATTTCTAAAGCACATCGAAGATCACTCATCAGGTACACACCATGCTTTATCCATCAATTCAACAAGATGATTAAATGAGGCCAATGAGTAGACGTTTTTTCTGCATTAAAAGGAAGACTCCTAAGGATATGAGGGAAGGAATTAGCCAGAATACAGAAAGAGATCTAAGAAGGAGACAAGAAAAAAAGAAGGTGACAAGAGACTCTTGTCAAATTAGAACAAGTATCTCAATTGGACACTAGCACAGAAATGGAGAAAGAGCTGGGGCATGTTTTTGAACACCTAACTTGGTGAGGAATTTACTAACAGAGAGGCTTTGGCCCCTATGCTTCTTATTGTTCTTTTTAGCCACCCAGGTCGCCAAACAAGGCTCTTTATTCTAATCCTATCACTTGACTCACTTCCAGACAGTTCATTAGGTCAGGATGGAGTAACTCATTCACCAGTATTCTGATTGAGGAATGGGGCCTGGAATGTTTCATTTTCACTAATGAAGGATGGAGAATAAGAAAATTGGAATTTTTGTTTGATAAACAATCAGTATCAAATTAGACTGTTCTGTTGAAGAACAAATAACATTTCAGTTACAACTTCAGATCTGTAGAGCCGGAGTTTTCCTCTGCCCCTTGTCAGAAAATACTGAGCTTGTATAGCTTCCTAGTTGCATTTCCAACTGCCATTGCTCTCTGAATTTAGACATAAATTCTTCTAACTAGATTAGATTTCTTCTAAATAAGAATTACATACCCCTGAGTTTCACTACTTAAAAGAAATAATCATCTTTCTTAAGTTTCATGCCAAATGCTACCCTTCTTTCTAGTTTATGTTTTTTTCCAAATAAGACTCATTATGCACCTCAACCATAAGGAGTCGTTCTGTCCTCCAGTTTTTCCTAGCCAATAACTAAGTGGACATAGCTCATCTTTTCTCTGTTGTGATTTAAAACCAGTCATTTATTTGGTGACATTCTAGCCTATTGATTGGTAAAGGCTTGTAAAATTAATGACTAGGGAAGCCACTTAGCATTGTAGAAATGTAATCCTGAGAATACTTTGGACCTTGTTTACAAATTACTGCCCTTATGCCATGTGCCTGTACACATATGCTACATTTCTTATTTAAGTCTTCACAACAGGGTTTCATCTAAAGGTGTTTTTTTTCCCTTCTTGGTGACTGGCTGATCCTTTCTGGAATCTTCAGGTAGATTTATATAAAGGAGTCAGTCAGTAGCCTGAGAGGTAAAAAGAAATTGTTTCATGAATCAAGCCATGTGTGTCAGAGAGAACATTTTCATGCTGTTCCTTTTCATTATATTACAGAGCTGATGATTTACAAGGCAGTTCCTCCCTTTCTGTGAAAGCAGAATGGGGACTGAATTGATATTCCCTCACAAACACTTGTTTTCGATATTTGCTTAAAGACAACTAACTCAGCTGTGGTTCTAACTTCTTGAAGAATGGAGTTCCTCCATTGTAATTGCTATGGATAGCTCACACTTGCTAGAGTGTGGGCAGGGCTTGGTGTGTCCCCTGAGGATTCGTATGTAGAGAGTTAATCCCCACTGTGGGCTATAAAGCAGGTGGAATATGAAACCCACTCAATTATACTGAATTCTGAAGAGTGTTTAGAGGCAAAGCCTTGGATAGTAAATTAGACAAGGTCCTTCGAGCGGCACTGCCAGACTACATCATGATGGCACTATGAGGTGTGAGATCCAAAGACACACAGACACATGTGTTGCTATAATCTCTTTCCACTTGATGCCCTGCACTATTTCAGGCCCCTGCCAACACAACTATGTAGTCCTTCAGTCCCCACACCTCCAGAGCTATGAGTCAAAGCAAAAACCCTTCTCATCTGTCTTCTTATAACCAAATATGTGATATTTTACTATGATCAGAAAACGCACTGATAAAATAACGAAGTAGGTTGCCAAGTAGTAAGCATATTTTGAGTTTTGACAAATATATGTGTTTTGGCACATTATATTAATATACATTTTGTGAAGTGCAGAAACATGAAAATCTAACTATCATAAGCAATATAACAACAAGAAAAATTAATTTACATTATCTAGTACCCCCATATATTTTGTTGGAAAAAAAGAGATTAAGAACAATAATGGGTGATACCCAGTTTAAGAAATAAATTGGACTTTTAAAACTGCCTAGATTTGAATTGGAATGGAAGAATAAGTAATATTATTCCACCTTTTAAGAAATAAAGAAAGAAGGAACAAAGTATGGGTTATGTAAAAGTTGAACAAACAATTCTCCAAAGACAGAAACATGCCCAAAACATACATGAAAAAGTCTCCACGTCACTAAACAGCAGGGAAATATAAATCAAAATCAAAGCTACCATGAGATACTACCTCATACCTGAGAGAATGGCAACAATTAAAATGGCAAAAGGTATATGTTGGTGGGTGTAGAGAGACATACCTGGTACTCTAGAGAAGGGGACAAGATCTCCTGAGTTAATTGGGAGCAGGGGTGGAGGGGAGAGGGAGTTAGGAGAAAGAGAAGGGGAGAAGAGGAGGGGAGAGGAAGACATGAGGGAGCAGAAAGATTGAGACAGGGGGAAGAATAGAGGAGAGCAAGAAAAGAGATACCATAAGAGAGGGAGCCATTATAGTTTTAAAGAGAAATCTGGCACTAGGGAAATGTCCAGAGATCTACAAAGATGACCCCAACTAACAATCGAAACAATAATGGAGAGGCTACGTTAAATGCCCTTCCTCAATAATGAGATTGGTGACTATCTTATATGCCATACTAGAGCATTCATCCAGTTGCTGGTGGAAGCAGAAGCAGAGACCCACAACTAAACACTGAGCTGAACACTGGAATACAGTTTCAGAGAGGGAGGAGTGATGAGCAAAGGGGTCAAGACCAGGCTGGAGAAACACACAGAAACAGCTGACCTGAACAAGGGGGAGTTCATGGACCCCAGACTGATAGCTGGGAAACCAGCATAGGACTGTTCCAGAACCCCTGAATGTGGAAGTCAGTTAGGAAGCCTAAGCAATCTATGGGACCTCTGGTAGTGGATTATGGTGGGAAATTACCAATACGGAGCCTGGTAGAAATACAAGGGATTTTAATAGAGAAAAAGCCTTACTTACAGAGTGACCTAGCCAGCTAGCGGGCAGCAGACTGTACAGCAAGCCGAAAGTGGAAACCCAAAGTGAAACCACAACACCACCTGAACAGCTTCCTCTACAGTGGATCAGTATTTATTCCTAGTATACAAATGGACTTTGTGAGCCCATTCCACATAGAGGGATATTCTACCATCCTAGACACATGGGGGAGGTCCTAGTCACTGCTCCAAATGATATGACAGACTTTGAAGATCCCCCAATGGAAGACCTCACCCTCCTTGGGGAACAGAAAGGGGATGGGATAGGGCAGATGTGTGGAGCAGGGGAGGAGAAGAGGGAGACAGAACTGGGATTGGCATGTAAAACAAGCTTGTTTCTAATTTAAATAAAAAAAGAAAAGAAACAAGAATTCCTAGAATTCAATGAAAATGAATGCACAGCATACATAAACTTATGGGATACTATGAAATAGGGGCTAAGAGAAAAACTCATAGCTCTAAGTGCCTTCATAAAGAAATTGTAGAGATATCATACCACCAATTTAACAGCACACCTGAGAGCTCTAGAAGAAAAACAAGCAAACACACCCAAGAGGAACAGGGAGCATGAAATAATCAAACTAAGGGCTCAAATCAATAAAATAGAACCAAACCAAAACAAACAAACAAAAAAAGAGTTGGTCTTTTGAGAAAATCAACAAGATAGACAAACCATTATCCAAACTAACTAAGAAACAAAGAGATAACATCCAAATTAACAAAATCAGAAACAAGAGGAGAAACATAAGAACAGACACTGAGGGAATCGAAAGAATCATTAGGTCATACTTAAAACATCTGTACTCCAGAAAATTGAAAACTCTAAAAGAGATGGACAAATTTCCCAATAGACACCATTTACCAAAGTTAAGTCAAAATCAGATAACCAATTAAAATAGACTTATAACCCCTAAATAAGTAGAAGTAGTCATTAAAAGTCTCCCAACCAGAAAAACCCTGGGCCAGACAGCATTAGTGAAGAATTCTACCAGACTTTCAAAGAAGACCTAATACCAACACTCCTCAAGTTATTCCACAAAATAGAAACAAAAGGAAAATTGTCAAAGTCATTTTATGAGGCCAGAGTGACCCTGATACCCAAGCCATACAAAGACTCAACAAAGAAAAAGAATTACAGACCAATTTCCCTCAAGAACATTGAGACAAAAATAATAAAATTCTAACAAAGTGACTCTAAAAAGAAATAAAAAAAGATCGTCCACCATGACCAAGTAGGCTTCATCCCAAAGATGCAGGGATGGTTCAACATATGAAATTGGCCAATATAATCTACCTTATAAAACAACTGAGAGAAAAAATCACATGATCATCTCTTTAGATGCTGAAAAGGCCTTTACAAAAATCTAACATCCCTTCATGATAAAAGTCTTGAAAAGATCAGGAATACAAGGGACATAGCTAAATATAATAAGGGCTATAGGCTATACAGTAAGCCTATAGCCAACATCCAATTAAATGGAGAGCTACTCAAGACAATTGCACTAAAATCCGGAACAAGACAAAGCTGTCCACTCTCTCCATATCTATTAAACATAATATTTTTAAGTTCTAGCTAGAGTACTAAGATAACGAAAGAGATCAAGGGGATACAAGGTCATACAAAAAGAGGTCCAAGTATTGCTATTTGCAGATGACATGATAGTATATATAAGCAACCCCCAAAATTCTACCAGGAAATTCCTACTACACATAAATACCTTCAACGAATTGGCTGAATAAAAGATTAACTAAAAAAAGACGTATCCCTCCTATACACAAATAAAAAATTGGCTGAGAAAGAAATCAGGGAAACAACACCCTTCACAATAGACACAAATAATATAAAATATCTTGGGGTAACTCTAATCAAGCAAGTGAAATATATGCATGACAAGAACTTCAAGTATTTAAAGAAAGAAATTGGAGACGACATCAGAAGATGGAAAAAATCTCCCAAACTCATGGATTAGTAGCATGACCGTAGTAAAACTGATCATTTTCACAAAAGCAATCTACAGATTCAATTAAATGCACATCAAATTTCCAACACAATGCTTTACAAACTTTGAAAGAACAATATTCAACTTCATATGGATAAAAAAGAACCAGAATAGCTAAAACAATCTTGTAATAAAAGACTTCTAAAGGTTCGCCATCCCTGATTTCTAGCTGTACTACAGAGCTGTAGAATAAAAACCTCAAGGCATTGGTGTAATATCAAATACGTTGAACAATGGAATCACATTGAAGAATTAGACATAAATCCATGCTGATTTTAGATAAATAAATCAGAAATATACAATGGAAGAAAGAAACCCTCAACAAATGGTGGTGATCTAACTGAATGTCAAAATATAAAAGAATGCAAATGGGTCCATATATATCACCCTGAATAAAACTCAAGACCAAATGGATCAAAGACCACATCATAAAACCAGATACACTGAACCTGATAGAAAAGAAAGTTGGGGATACCCTTGAACACATTGCCATAGTAGACAATTTCCTAAACAGAAGACCAATAGAGAAGGCACTAAGATCAACAATTAATAAAAGGGACCTCATGAAGCTGAAAAGCTTCTATACATCAAAGGACACCATCAATAGGACAAAACAACAGCCTACAGAATGAGAAAAGATTTTCACCAACTCCACATCTGACAGAGGGCTACCATCCAATATTTGTAAAGAACTCAAGAAACTAGACATCAGCAAACTAAATAATCCAATTTTAAAATGGGGTACAGAGCAAAATAGTGAATTTTCAGCAGATGAAATCTCAAGTGGCTGAGGAACACTTAAAGAAAGGATCACTATCCTTAGTCATAAGGGAAATGCAACAAAACAATTTTGAGATTCCAACTTTTATCTGTCAGAATGGCTAAGATCCAAAACACAAGTGAGAGCTCAAGCTGGTAAGGACATGAAGCATGGGGAACACTCTTCCACCTGCTGGTGAGAGTAAAAACTTGTATAGCTGCAGTCTTGTGGAGGGTGGGGATGAAGGATCAGGGGGACCAAAGGGTTCAGGGGCACCACAAGAACACAACCCACAGATGAACTGACTGGTACTCATTGGGGCTGTAAGGGAACAAGGAGCCTGAAGGGGTCTGACCTAGGACCTCTGCATATATGTTGTGGCTGAGTAGCTAGGTGTTCTTGTGGGAGTGGGGGCTCTGACTCTATTGTTTCCTCCACTGCCAGCCTTGATAGGAGAGTATGTGCCTGGTCTTTATTATAGCTTGTTATGCTGTGTTTAGTTGATGTACCTAGGAAGCCTGCTCTTTTCTGGGGGTAGGTGAAGAAGAGAGTGAGGAGAGGGAAGGGAAGAGAAATTGCTGTTGAAACGTAATATATGAGAGAAGATTTTTTTTTAAAAAAAGAATATTTTCTTATCCCAAGACCAACAACTTATAAACAACCATATTCCCTGATCAATTTTCAGAATCAAAAGTTAACTCACAATCAACAGAACCTCATGGCAGATTTTGGCTTCAGACAGTGAGCTTGAACTGTGGCCCATATGGCCTGGGATGCTTCAATTCTCTACAGCCCCAAGTGAGCCAGATTATAGACTACTTCCAGAAGGACATTCTACTGGCCAGCAGCTCCAGATTAGCCTAACATTTTTAAGTAAGCAATCTTCTTCCATTCTGTGGAGCTGTTGTTTCCTCTGTGAAGATAGCAGTGGGTTTTATGTTTTCTGTATTTGAAACAGAAAATTGTAGTCAGAGTTTGAGGTCAGCCTGCTACACTTCCCAGAAGTCATCTCAAGGGTTTGCAATACTAATTGAGATGAAACTGGAAAGCAACCTATTAGGAAGCATGGTCTTCAGCCATACTGAAGGAAACATGGGGGTCAGCCATACTGAAGGAATCATGGGGGTCAGCAATATTGAAGGAAGCATGGAAGTCAACCAAATTGAAAGGAGCATGGAGTCAGCCATATTGAAGGAAGCACAGTGATTAAGTCACATTTAAGTGTACACCCACTTCTACTAAGTAGAAGAGAGTAAAGGTTAAAGCTGCATTCTAATGTTCACTTTTTTGCTTAACCTTTAGCAAAGTCACTTTAATTCAAACTGCTTCAAATTCCTCATCATTAAAATAAACACACCTCAGAGATTTGTTGCAGGGAATGTATTAAGATACTTGGTGTCCTTTTAACAATGCCTTTTCTAATGACAAATGGATTAAAGCTGTTTTCTTGTTTATTTACAACACTATATAATGGTACCAGGTTACATGGAAAATATAAAAGAGGTTTTGCATATATGCTCTAAGAGCATGTTTCGTTTTTCTTTTTGAAAAATGTTAAAAATTTCTTCCATTTTGATCATGGCTTTTCTCCATGTGGACCCTTCCCACCTCACTACCCACCCAACTTCATGCTCATGCCAGGGCAGGACCTGAACAAGATCTAGCCAGAAGATATGGGGTACTACCCTTGACCAAGAAGATACTTGCAATCCATATCTCACTGGCAAAAGAAAAATTCATTTTCTCCCCAGTAGAATGTCACTTGGTATACCACCCACACTCTGGGGCAGGCCTGGGAGTAGTTAACCAATACTAAACAGGCTCCATGTTTGTTTCATTTGGTTTGTTGTATGCTAGTTTAGTTTTGTGGAGTTTTTTGTTGTTGTTTCACTTTGTTCTGTTTTAGAATTTTTCTCTTATTGGTGTTTGGTTTCTTAGCTTTAAATTTTATTTTGAGTTGGGAAAGCAATATATGTGATATAATTAGATAATGGTAAAAACCATTATATCATTTGATACCAAATAGTAATCTTTCAAATCTAAAATGAAGTAAGATTTCAAATGACATAATTCATTACTGGCTAGGATGAATAAGAGCGGTGTCTTAGAAAGAAGGCATGAACATGCTAGGTGAGGCAGATATAAAGAAAGCATTTTGTCCACGAAGGAAGCAATTCAAAGTGGAATTCAGAAGAACAGGTAATAGTACTATGTGATAAATGTGGTATCTGTATAGAACAGAGCAGAAGAGCTGGAAATTTAAAATGAGGAAAACTGTGAAATACCAACACAGGTAAGACTGGAGATTGTGTGTTTGAAAGTAGGTTCAAAAAGCTAATGTTTTCCTCAACAACGGGCCTGCAATGCTATGGATATGATTTCTGTGTGTCCTCAGGGATTCCTGTGCCCGATTTGCCTCCGGATGGCAGTGTAGAGACCAAGAATTAAAAGGGTTTCATAAGGAATTGTCCAGAGTCGGTTAGTTCCTAATGTTCATGATGAAAAGAGTAAATCTCTTCTATTTCTCCATGTTCTTGTCTTCTTCTGTGATCTCTACTGTGCACACATGCACCACAGTTATGCTGTATGCCCAAGAGCTTCTCAAAGGCCAAAACAATACTTTTCCCAAATGGTCTTAAACATTCAGCTTCCAGAGTTGTGAGCTAAGCAAACCTCTTTGCTTTCCATATTACTCAGCTTCCAGTGTTATACTGTAGCCACAGAAAATGTACTAATGCCAAGCTACTTTCAGGCTCCTCTGTATGGTAATTATAAAATGGAAGTAGTATATAGGAATGCTTCTAAAGGTAGTTACACATTTAATTTAATGGGCCATGGAGTTAATTTTATGCCCTGGCAACTTCAAGTCTGCCAATAAGCACCTCTTGACTTAAAATAGTAGTAATCTAGGCAACCCTGTACAGTATATGGTGTTAGTAAAACAAGAGAAGAATGAACCATGTGTTCCCAACCTTCTGACAAGAAAGGACACATTCTCAGCATCTCTCATTTTCACCCATTTTCAAACTACAAGAGCAGAGACATAACCTCATTTAAAGTCTACTGTCTGTTCTCACCATTGGAAACCTCCCATTCTGTCCCCCATAGCCCTTGACTATTGCTATTAAAACAAATATCAGGGCTTTTTGCAGGTAAAATACACTCCATATTAAAGCTTACACAGATTCATATCTGGCTATTAAAACAGAATATTGCTAAAGTTAATGTACAGCAATTTATTACTTACTAAGGATGTATTTGAAACCTGAACTTATCAGAATAGTAGATATGTTGAATCACCTTGGACATGAAGTAGCTGTTTTGGCATGTCCTTGAGGAGTATATAGGCTGTAATATTAATTCTGGAAAACTACCAAATGTAACTATAATGACACTGGTAGTATTAGAGCACCACAGAATTATTCTCATATTCTATTTCTTAACTAAATCATATTTTATTATTACCTTAAGATATTTAAATTGCACAACTGTGCACAAAATCCTCCACCAGAGAATTTAGGAAAGACTGCACGAATTAGAAAGAAATAATGAAGTCATCTCCAAATTCCAGATGGATACAAAGCTAATTTGATCTTTAAGGTCCTGCCATCTGTTGTTCTTTATTTATTTTGGGCATTACACATTTAAATACCTTCAAGCAGAGATGCATTTATAATGAACACTTCATTCAGAAGGCAAAAAGGCCAAACGGCATAATGGTTTTGTAAAGGCTTATGGGAGTCTGGTTGGATGTTCAAGCTATGCAAGACTTTTTAATAACAAAAATAATCATGCCAACAAGATATCAAGCAATAAAAACGATTACCAAGTCTAGCAGCACAGTGACCAACTAATTAATATGGCTTAAAATTTTGTTCTGGTTATTGCACATGCCTCTTTACTGGTTCGTACACTTTAAGCCAGTGGTTCTCAACCTTCCTAATGTTGTGGCCCTTTAATACAGTTCCTAATGTTGCAGTGGCCCCCACCCATTAAATTATTTCATTGCTATGTCATAAGTGTAATTTTTCTACTCTTAGAAATCATAATCTAAATATCTGATATACAGGATATCTGATATGTGATGCCCTCCAAAGGGGCCATGAGCCACAAATTCAGAACAATTGCTTTAAGGAGACAGAAACATTCCAAACCTTGTATGATGGGTTGAAGAGTAGCCCTCAAATCCAAATTCACTAGAACGTTCAGAATGTGACTTCATGTAGAAGTAGGACCTCTGAAGATGTGACCAGTCAAGACAGCAAGCCAGATGAGATCACACCCAGCTACCATAGTTATTAAAATCCAAGAGAGAAAACATAGATATAAAGGGACACAGAGAAGAGGATCTCATAAAGTAGAAGTCAGAGGATAAATTGACACAGTTACAAGGAACTTTAACTTGAGGAATTCACCAGAAGCTAGGTAGAGGCAAAGAAAGGCTCCTCTCTTGAGCTGTCAGAGGGAACATAGCCCTGCAAACACCTGAATTTCAAACTTCTGTCCTCCAAACTGAGAGAGGGTAATCTATTGTTTTTATTCAAGCTTGAAATACTTTGTTATGACAGCCTTAAGAGACTAATGCGAGTGGCAAGATTTATTAAATGTAGATTTTGAAATCTTTTGAAAGCTTGAACTTTTAACTTTGGAAATCCTTATACAACCATGAGAAAAAACTGGGATGTGAGGAAGTTTGGAGGTATGAAATGATTTTTTTAATTCAACTAAGAAATATAAATCAAATTAGATGCATGAAGAATATTAACTAACAAGTTTCTGCATGGTCCATGTTCTTAAAGGAGCCAAAACATCTTCAGATACTGTTCCTATAACTGAGTTCATTCAATGTAAATAACAGTGATGCAGGAAAGTCCATGTTAAGCTTTTAGAAAGAATTCTGGAAATAAAGTCTTTAGGATTATTTGCTGTCATCCTAAATCTTTTATTTTATTTAACAACGAGTTAGTTTTGAATTTGAAACTTGGTTAAGATCATCTATATCTGAATACATCTTTTCTTTTACTTTCAAAGTCACTATGTACATATGGGAAGCTAGAAGATGGTATTGTGAAAATGGTAACAGACATATCATCAACCCAATTGACTACATTTTCCACCCAAACATGTTAATTTATTTAAATGCATGGCAAAGCCAATGATTTGTTACTCTTTACCCATCAGTCATCATGGAGCATATTTTATTAACCAATATGTATCACAACACGACCTCAGATTGAGAAGGACACCTGTGTGTTACAGCAAATTATCAAGAGTATTTTCCTTTCTTCAGTTAATACAATTGACTTTGCAATTATCATTGTTAAAAAATGAAGAAATCATTTTTGCTCTTCTTATTGATCCAGGTGGAATATGTGAACTATGAGAATGCAACTTAGTTAAAACTAGAAGTAGAATACTTATCAAGCTTGTCTAATTGTAAGGAGTTAGGAGAAAAAATTTTAAATCTTGCTTTCCAACTAAATTTCAGATGGCTGATTCTCTGAACCCTACTGTTTTCATTCCTTCTCTTCCTTCAAAGAGAAGAAAATTGTCACATGGGCAACAATCAATCAAATAACACATTTTATGGTCATTTCAAGGATTTAAAATCTGAACTATTTATTATACTTTTCTTTATACCATAGCCCACCCTACCAGAAATTCTGAATGGCTTTTAATACTTTAGGAAAGACATTAACATCTCATTGACTTCACCAAATATTTTCATTCCTGGCTTGTAATATTCTTTCCAAACTCCTCTCTTACTCTGATTGGTCCAAGAACTACCCTCCATAAAAAATAGCTTACAGTTCACTGTCCCTATCGCCTTTAGTGAGCATCAATGGGTCTGAGAAGTGTTCCATTTAATCTAGTCAGAAATGCCTACATTCCTTCAAATCCTCTCTCAAGCCTTTTACTTTCTTTGAACTCATAGCTGCTGGCCTAAGAACTTGGCATTTAATCAAAATGGGCTCATAAAAATTTGACTTGCACACAACAAACACAAACACCATATGTCTGATGTTCACTCCATGCTTGGACAATTGAGAAACTGAAATCTGGGTTAGGTGGTGAGTTTAATGGCTCAGAGACTGGTAAAAGGCTATATAGACCAGAGCACAGGCTGATGTGTCCCTTGACATTCTAGCTAACGTCTAGACGAAAGTCAGGTGTTTCCAATTTTAGGCTGGCTTAATTAATCGCCATCCATGACAAAAATTACATTAAAATGGCTATGTAAAATCAAACAAAGCTTTAATTGGACATTTTTTGTGGTATCTTCTTCTTTTAAATTCTAACATAAATCATTATGGAGATGCAATGGCTAACATGGCTATCAACTTGAAAAATTTTTAAAAATTATAAATAGAAGAATCTTTCTCTCACTCTCTTTATGACAGTATATTGTCGTTTGTGACCATAAAGGTATTTTTAAGTAAGCCTAAATAGCTAGCATTTAGGAAAAATACAAATATAAAAGAAAACAATGCCCTTGAATTGGGAATGTGTAAGAATCAAACTTAAATTTCAAAGATAGATCATGTAACAGGAAATGGCTAGAGTTGATCATTCCTAAAAAGAAATATTCTCTATGATACTGAGATCAGTATTTTCATGATCACCTCCTTTTACAATACTATAAAAGACACAAAGTTTTTTTTAAACTGCCAGCTTTTTTTCAGACTGCACCAAAGTGTATTTGGTAATACAGATAACCAGTAATAAAACTGATCATTTCAATTTACTTACTCTTATAATTGTATTATAAAAATAAAGGTACAGTTGGTAGTTTAGACATTTCTATCTCTCTTTTTAATAAAAAGATTCCACTATGGATAATTTGCTTTTTCACAACTTTATTTCGTTTTCATTCGTAGTTGGTTTTGGAGATATTTCATTAGCTGTGAGATCTTGCTATTTTTGTCTCATTAGCCCTTGGAACATTGTCCAGATTTACCACTGACCATGATGAAATGTGAAACAGGTTTCTGACTCACCATCAGCTTTATAACAGAATTCAGCAACTGTGGCCCATGAGTGAAATGCGGCCCACTGCCTCTATGTCACTGTCAATGATCAGTAGAGAAGAAACATTTTCCTTTTGTTTTGTTTGTTAAGATTTTTTTCTTTATTTTTGAGACTTTTAAACATATATGCAATATATTGTAATTATGTTTATCATATGAACATATAGCAGTTACTGACACTTGCAGAAGACTAGGCTCTTCAACATTCCATCGCTGATAAGCACTAGCAGCAGTAAATGGTCAGCAGCAGAGGAAGTGTAATCTTCAGACAAATTGCCACAGTTTAATTGCCTATTCTGCAGAAAAAGAAAAAAAAAAACCCTATCCATGATACCTGTGTTACTGCAATGAACCCTCACTGCCCTCAAAGGTTAAAGGACAAGGTATAAAGATAAGAAGGCAAGGAGCTGGAAAGGACAAAAGTATTGAAGACTGAGGAGTGGAAGTGAGATAAGAGAAAGCAATGGAGGTAAATATAATCACAGCATACTGAATATGTGTATGAAATCCTCAAAAAATAAAAAGGAATTGTTAAAAGTTAAAACTAATATTGCATGGCATTTAACCATTACATACTATTCAAAGTTCAATAGCACAAATAAAGTTTTATTACAACTTAGCCATGATCACTCATATATCTGCTGTCTTTGGCAGCTAGCATAACATGGAATACCTATAGCAGAGCACATATGACTCACAAAAGCTTAAAATATTTAGTGTCTGACCTTTGCTGTAAAGTATTCTCCTAAAAGGAAGTATTTTTTCTATTTATGAAGAATATCAAATAATTAGGCTTAATGAAATAGATTGCCAATGTCAAATAACCCTCCCAAGTAGATAAGAACATACTTTGTTCAATTTGTATAATTCCTCTGGAAACACAAGCACATGTTCAATTAAAGCTATAGCTTTAATAACACTGTTTTAAAACAAAAATTTCCAGAACAGTACTTATGTTAATACCAACCAATATACAAAATCCACATGCCAGATGGACCTGAAACTCAGGTAACAAGCCAGTGGCCAAGAACCACCCTCTGGCCTGTGTGATCTTCAACAATACAAACACACACAGAGTGGTGATGTCTAGAGCAAAGGGGATGAAGTCACTCACAAGGGAAATCAGCTAACCTCCTAAGGAATCACTAAGGCAAAAAATTCTTCATTGAGGACATATAAACAATCATTTTGCTTTCAGTATATCCCTTCTGTTTTCACTTCGCCATCATCTGCCCATTAAGGCTATTAGAGCATTTTTGAATTTTCAATTGTCAAGAAAGGTCCAGAACGCCTGATAAGTATGCTCCTGCATTAGTGTACCCTTAATGATTACAAGCTTTAGATAGGCTAAACGAATCTTAGATGAATTGAAGTTCTGTATACATGGAGGGGGGAAAGGCTAAATGAAAGACGGCTGCAGTTAAACCATCCATGGCAAGACTAGTATCCCAAGCCATCCCACACATATGCTTTGCTTTCTCATTGCAGTTACAAAAGTTAATGGCCAGGAGCAGAGAAATGCCCTTATTTCGTATTTATTGGTCACTTACTTCCTTGGCTTATGTCTAAAATTGAAACATTTATTAAAACCCCTTTTTAAAGCTGACATATTTGAAAATCAAATCATTTCAAAGCAGAGATATTTCATAAACAGGCATCTTAGAGAGTTATATTTCATTTTTATGTACAATTACACTCTTTGGCTGTCCCAAGTTCAAATTTGTTAGGTGACCACAAATAAAATTCTTCTTTGTGAGTTTTCTGCTTATTTCTTTAGCAATGTTTTTTTCCTCAGCATCTGCCATGGACTAGGCACTTGTCGTGGTATTAAATAGAATAAAAAGATGACCCAGTCATCACTCGGATCTCAAGGTTCTCCAGAAACAATTGAGAGCATTAATTAGATGTTCAAAGATCTATGAAGCAAAAAAAAAAAAAAACTGTACAGCTTGAGAGAGACTAAGAAATGGAAATGATTACTTCTAACCAGAACATACAGGAGGGATTTATTTATAAGGTTTCTATTGAATTTTATCTTAAAGGACAGTTAGGAAGGATAAATTAAATTGACTGCTAAGGGCATTCCATAAACAAACAGGGTATGCAAATACAGTCGATAATGTGTGTGGGAGAACGGATGATGTTATTTGTTTGCCTATACCCTAGCTTACTTGCAATGAAGCAAAATGTAGTTACTGGAAAGACATGTCTTGAGGAAGTAATGGCAGTGTGGTCTGGAAGGAAGCCTTAAATTCAGACAGGTCTGGCTAAGAATTGTGGTCCTAGATATTGCCTATCTGGGAAAACTGGGCAATTTATTTAACTGCTTCAACAGAAAGGCTGAAAAATGTTACCTAATTTGTGGGATCATTGTAAAGATGAAAAACACCTAGTTACATTTTCACAATGCTTGTCACATTATAGATGCTGCATAAATAGTAGCCATTATTGTGTCAATATTATGTAGCATGCTAAGAATTCCGATAGCACTGTAAGAATTTATTGCAATCCTTATCACAAGGTTATGAGTTTTTGAAAGTAAGCACTACTTGGAAAATAATAGATTTGAAACAGCTAACAAGTTGTTATTTAGTCAGAATTGCTTACCATGGTGAAGGGGTGAGATCTGTAAAGGACGATACTTGGTTGTAACACAGTTCATTAAATCAAAATCTAACCAGGGTACAGTGGATCATGTAAGTACTCCTAAATATGGGAGGTTGATGCAGAGTGTCTATTTTGAGACCAGCCTAGGCTACAGTGAGTTCCAGTCTATAGGATAAGATATAAGATCCCCTATCTAAAACCAACAAATTGATTTTTTTTAATCCTATGCCTATTATCCTAGACATAGTATTTATTCAAAGATTTCCAGGAGTTTGGGAGCATAGAATAGCCAGAGCTATGGATGACTGCTGCTTTAGAGGCAAGTTATTAAAATTCATACTAGGAAGCAGATACAGTGACCCATGGATAAGCACTGGGCTGAACTCCTGAAGTTAGTTGAAAAGAGGGAGAATGGATCATATGAACAAGGGTCAAGACTGATGGGGAAAACCACAGAAACAGCTGACCTGAGCTGCTGGGAGCTCATGGACTAACAGCTGGGAAACCTGCATGGGACCTAACTAGACCCTCTGCATGTGGGTGACAGTTATGTGACGTGATCTGTTGGCGGAGTCCCTGGCAGTGGCACGAGGACCTAACCAGGGGCATGAACTGGCCTTTTTGGAGCCCATTCCCTAAGGGAGGATATCAGCCTTGATACAGAGTGGTAGCAGGGTGGGGGAGGGTGGTCCTGCCTCAACTTGGTATGCCACACTTTGTGGCCAAGGAAGACATTACCCATTATACAGACTGAAGTGTTTATATTAGAATATATATGTTTGCACATATATGCAAGCTACAACAACCATGAGGGGGGAAAGGTTGTGAACTCAAAGAAATGAGGAAAGGGGTATATGAGAATTTTAGAGAGAGGAAATAGAAAGTATAAATGCTGTAATTAAATTATAATGTCAAAAACAAAGAACAATATGAGAAATGCAGTAAAATACTATTAATCATAGTAATTCAAAAATCATTCTCAGTGTATTATACTACTAGATGCCACATATCCACAGGGCAAGTCTCAACTAATCTACCATATGTTCTTTTTTGTCAAAGAACCATATAGCCCCTTATAATAGGACATAACCAATCAACCAAATAAATGCCGGTCATGTAAATAAACAAGTAATTCATATTATTCCTATTCTCATCTGGGTTAAAATGTTGAGATAAAGAATGATACAGGCTAGGTAGTAGGTACCAAAATTAAATACTTACATTTTAATCCTTTTTTCCAGCCCCCTATATTAAAGGAGTTAAGTGTTTGCATCATGTTCATGTGTGAAATTACAGCAGAAAATTAATACCTCGAGCCAAAACACACTGAGATGCTTCCAGACTGATAACACATCCCAAGATTACCAACAGTATATCAGAGTAATATGGCCAACAGCCACGTTTGAAAAGCTACAAAATCTAGATGGCCTTTTATTTAGGTCCCATACAGAATGATGCTTTTAAAAAGCTTTTATCAGGGTTCATTCAATATTCCAGCCGTATTTTATGGGGTGAATGATAAATCATTATGTTCCTCAGTCACTGAAATCTTAAAGAGAAACATGTCATATTCAAGAGTAAAAGTGTGGGGATACTGAGCAGTGTTGAGAGATGCAGAGGCTGAGGAATAAGGAGGAAGGAAATTATCAAGGATCTGTGTCCTCTAAAATCTGGAGGGATGAAAGAGATGACCTGGAGGACTTTATCACGAAAATCCAGTTGCCTCACCTCCAGGAATCTAACAAGCAAAGAGGAAAATATCCTGCTTCTTGTCTGGGAGTTTAAAAATGTGTTAGAAAAGCAGAGCTCATCTGCACACAGAAGCCTGGCTTTGGGGATCTCTGGTGTCCTGGTGGATTGATAGCACTTCAAAGGGCCAACCTCATTCAAAAATACAACAAACAGATGGTAAATTCCACAGTCAGAAGAAGCAATGAGGGCATTAAAATGAACCGCAGTCTCCCTGATGGCTCTTGTTTTGACAGGTGCCTAACTCAGGTGTTTGTGTTTCCAGAGCAATGCCTCTCTGTTCCTGTGTACAGGCAGTCCTTACCCTTTTATGAGTATCTATACCATCACAGTGTTCACTATACATAAGACAATCACAATCATTAAACTGTCTCTAATCCTTTTCCCTTGTGGTTATATAAATTATTTGTTTACCCTGTGAGTATATGAAAATTTTATAGTCACAATCTAGGATTGCATCTATCCAGATTTCCTCTCAAATAAATATATCTTCCATAAATATTCAGACTCAGTGTAGCCACATTGGAAGCCCTGTCTATTGCTTGCACATAACTCACTCTGGCTCGAAGACCCACTTCATAATGAGGAGAATATAATAACCATATTCTAATTCTCTGTGTTTTAGTTCACTTCTTCCCCTTAAAGAAGAGGGCACTGAAACCTGGCAGATGGGGTCCCAGTAATCCATCTGTCATAGTGTCTGACACATCAACATCCTGTATATATTTGTGAACTTACTCATGCCATGAAATCTTTGTTAAGAGACTGTTCTGAGCACCAAGATCATGAAGAACAAAGGCAAAGTTGCAACTCTAAAGGACCTAGAGTAATGAAAACAGCTTGGTATTGGCACAAAAAGAAACTGGTAAACCAATGGAATCAAATTGAAAATCCTGATATTAACCCACACACCGATGAACACCTGATTTTTGACAAAGAAGCTAAAATTATACAATGGATAAAAGAAAGCATCATCAACAAATGGTGCTGGCATAACTAGATTTAGACACATAGAAGATTGCAGATAGGTCCATATCTATCGCCATGCACAAAACTGAAGTCCAAATGGATCAAAGACCTCAAAATAAATTCAGCCACACTGAACCTCTTAGAAGAAAAAGTGGGAATTGTCTTTGAAGGAATGGGGCAAGGAGACCACTTCCTGAACATTATTACACCAGTAGCACCACATTGAGATTGACAATTAATAGATGGGACCTCCTGAAACTGAGAAGCTTCTATAAGGCAAAGGACACAGTCAACAAGACAAAACGGCAGCCCAAAGAATGGGAAAAGATACTCACCAACCCCATATCTGACAGAGGGCTGATCTCCAAAATATACAAAGAACTGAAGAAGCTCATCAACAAAACACCAAATAATCCAATTAAAAAGTAGGGTACATAACTAAATAGAAAATTCTCAATGGCTGAAATTCTAAAATGGCTGAAAGACACTTAAGAAATTGCTTAACATCCTTAGCCATCAGGGAAATGCAAATCAAAACAACTCTAGATACCATCTTACTCCTGTCAGAATGGCTAAAATATAAAACACTAATGATGGTTTATGCTGGAGAGAACGTGGAGAAAGGAGAACACTCCTCCAATGCTGGTGGGTGTGCAAACTCGTAAGACCACTTTGGAAATGAATATGTCAGTTTCTCAGGAAAATAGGAACCAGTCTACCACAAGATCCAGCAATTCCACTCTCAGGCATATACCCAAAGGATGCATATTCATACCACAAGGACAACTATGTTCTCAGCAGCATTATTTGTAGTAGCCAGAACCTGGAAACAACCTAGATGCCCCTCAACAGAAGAATGGATTTAAAAAAATGTGGTACATTTACACAATGTTGCACCATTCATTGGGAAAATACAATGAAATCTTGAAATTCATAGGCAAATGGATGGAACTAGAAGAAACCATCCTGAGTGAGATAACCCAGACACAGAAGGAAAAACATGGAACGTACTCTCTCTAAAGGACCTTACAGAAATTATGTAAGTGCTGCTCACTCCTTTGGGTGGTCCTTCAGAATCCCCTTTGTGAATGCTGTTCCTCACCCAGAACAGTCAATGACAGTGATTGCTAACAGGATGTAAACAAAATGGAGCCATTACATATCACTGGTAGGAATATGAAATAGCACAGCAAGTATAGAAATTGGTATGAGGTTTTTCAAAACAACTAAAATTAAACCTACCATATGAACCAGCTATACCAATCCTCGAAGAACTCCAAGTTAGCATACCACAGAGACACTTGCAGATCATAGTATATTGCATAACAAGTCATGATAACTAAGCTAAGAAGCCAACATTGGTCCATGAACAGAGAGCTAGATAAAGAAAGTGTGGTTTGTATAGACACAATAGGACTTCTGCCATACAGAAGAATGAATTTATATCCCTTGCAGGAAAACAAGAGACTATCAAGCTAATTAAGATAGTCTCAGAAAGATAAATGCCATATTTTCCTTCTAATTTGTGGTTCTAAAGATATATATATATATATATTATATATATATATATATATATAATCTAGTTATATATAACATGAAAGTAGAGGGAAAATGAAGGAGAAAGAAAGGGATTGATGGGAGTGGGGACAGATGGGAAGATAAGGAAGTAATATACAATGTATACTTGTTTGAAAAAATAATAAATTCTAAAAGTAAATAAATAATTCCAGCAGTAGAATATACTACCAAAAAATCAGAACACAACAAACAAACATTAAGGGAAACCAACAGTGACTGGGGCAGGAAATACTACTCTATACAGGAAGCTCTTTTGGCAATATATCCTCCTAAACAACCTGCAAAATGACATGCCAAGGTGGACCCAGAAAATCTCAGGAAAGGAAGAGGGAGGATCAGTCTTCTCCAAGGGTGAGCACCCTATAGACTACCCAATTCCAAGTGGGGAACTTTAAACACTATACATCAGAGCAATACTAAATGGACTCATGAGGTTATTTATACACCAGCAACAACTTAAAAAAGACGAGGTCACAAATTTGATATGAAAAGTGGATGGACACAGGAGGAGTTATAGGGGAAGAGAGTTAGGAACAGTGTGACTATGGTAGGTATATAGAAAGTTCTCAAAAGAAATTTAAAAATTATTCTTTTTATAAAAAGCCCTGTGGAAGAGACAGGACTCGGAGACTTGGAGGTGGTGAGATGAGCCAGGCCACCATTTGAGGGAATACCACACAGACAGGGGGAAGCAAGCTAGGAATCTAGAGACAAGAATGAGATAGGAGAGAACGAGAAGCACAGAAGCCAAAGCAGAGCCACTGACACCAAGAAGAATAAGGAGAGTAGTAAAGATCCTTGAAGTTGAGAGACATCTGGGGTGGTTGTGGTTAATTTTATGTCAGTGTGATTGGTTACTGAGTGCCAACATGCTCAGTCAAGCATTGTTCTCAATTTCTATAGTAATATATTATTTATGATTTATTAAAGCTCACCGGAAGATTCAGAAATCAAAGCTAGCCACATACCATAGAGCCAGGCAATGTTGATACAAATCTTTAATCCCAGCAGCCATACTACTTAGCCATAGAGCTAAGTGGTGTTGGCACACACATTTAATCCCGGGACTCAGGAGACAGGCAGACAGATCTCTGGTTCAAGGCCACACCGAGCTACATGAAATGGATCCAGTCCTAAAGAGAAAGGGCTCACACAAAGATGATCTCAGCACTTGGGATCACACACCCAGCACTAGAAAGGTATAAAAGGAAGAACTAAAGGGTCTTGTTGGAGAATCAGTCTCCAGCCACGTTGAGGAGAACTTAGTAGTCTGGATTGCACTGTGAGGATGAATGGAGACAGGATCACCCACTTTGGTCTGAGGTAGAGTTAAGAGCCAGTGGCCTGGCTGCTTTGTTTATCTGACCATCAGCTTGAATCCCAATATCTGTTTCTGGGTTTCTAGCGAGATTAATATTTAAATTGCTAGGCTGAGTAACACAGCACTCTTTGTGATATGTGAGTGGGATGAGTCCAGTTAGTTGAAGGGCTTATTTGAAGAAAAAGTAAGAGCTATGTCCCCAAACTTTTGAACTATGAGAATGACTTATGTTTTCATGTTCAACTAAAGCATGGCTCTCTGCGTCAGATGCCTCTCGGCCTTGGGAGTGAGATGACTCAACAGTTTCTTGATTCTGAAGCCTTCTCTCAGAAACCAGACTAACACTGTCTAAGATCTGAACTCACTGATACACCCTGCAGTTCCTGACACTTCGCATCTTCTAATACATAAAAGTCTGTTTCTTTAGAGACCTGACGTAAAGATAACTTAGGAAAACAGGGTGTCCTCCCTACTTGAAGACTTTTGTTTTCATAGTACTCTCAAACTATACAGGAAGAGGCTGGAATCAGAGTGTGCCACTAAGATGCTATTACATAAGGACCTAGACAAAACGCTAAACAGAGGGCCTTTTCTATGGATGCAGTGGGAAAGCTCCTGAGGAGTTGGTGGGGAGATGAACACAAGCCTTTTTGTTGTTCTTCCTAGGCCCAAAATGAAGGGATAGTTTTCAAATTTCAGCGGCAAGTTTGGGATGGGCAGGTTTATGGGGAAAACAGTTCAGTTTTGAAGCAATCTTAATGTGTTCACTAGACAAGGAAGTAGATGGACTGGGTAAACAAACAACACATTAACAAGAATTTCATAGAGAAATAGGGGATGTGATAGAGTAGGAATCAGCAAATAGAATTAAATCCAGCCAACTACAGAAGACCACTTGACAAACTAATATAGATAAAGACTTCTTTAGAAATGAAGGGCCCTCTAGCATGATAGATAAAGGATATTTCATAATTCAGAGCACTTTGCTCAGTGGAGTCTAGAACACACAGCTGTAGCAACTGTTATGATTTTGGGCCTTTCTGCTCAGTAATTGCTACTGAAATGCCACCATCTCTCTAGTTACTACATTAACATCATGATATACCTTAGTTATTTAAGTGTGTGATTGAGATGCACATTATAAATTTTCTATATAATTATGTTTCCTCTGTTTTGGGGGTCAAGAAAGAGAGCAACTCCTTCTTTTTTCAATTTTTTTTATTTTAATTAGAAAGAAGATTATTTTACATGTCAATCCCAGGTCTCTCTCCATCCCCTCCTCCTCTGCCCCCCCCCAATAATACCCTACCTATCCCATACCCTTTCTGCTCCCCAGGAAGGGTGAGGCCTTCCTTAGGGGGTCTTCAAAGTCTGTCATATCCTTTGGGATAGGGCCTAGGCCAACGCTCTTCTGTTTAGGCTCATCCCATATCCATTTCTATGCTAGGGATAAGTACTGATCCACTACAAGGGGCCCCATAGATTTCCAAGGTCTCCTCACTGACACCCACATTCAGGGGATCTGGATCAGTTCCATGCTGGTTTCCCAGCTCTTTCTTATATGATAGAAATTTCTGATAATTATATTTTCTATGCTAACATATTAACTCACAGTTTGACTCATACCCTGTTTTTTCTACCTAGATTAAGAATAATTTGTTTCTGAAACTTGATATGACATGTTTTATTGATACTCATAGGACATCTGCCCTTTCCTGGATGAGATGGAAGAGGAAGGGATTGGTAGCTAGCTGGGGGAAAGGGATAGGGAGAGAGACTGGGAGGGGAGGATGGGGGGAGGCTGCAGACAAGATATAAAATAAATAGATGAATAAAAAAGAGAAAAAATCTAGTCTTATTAACCATATAAAGTGTTTCCATTTAGCAAAATTCTAAATACTGTGATAGGAATTACCATGTTCTTATTTATTTTAGATAACTTGCTAATGTGGAACTAGCTACTCATGCAGATAAATTCAACAGCATCATAGTATATACAGAGATATAAATATGAAAATACAAATATATATTCTTCATGTACCTGGAACTGCATTATAATGCAGAATGGCAACCATTATTATTATATGAAAATGTACATTTTATTAAAAACAATTTCATAGAGTCTTTTTGATTTTCCTTTTTAGAGGCAGAGAGGGGATTATTTAACAGAGGAACTACAAAATAATGGATGGTAAGGAAAATACAAGAATTACAAATGTTAATTATACCATTATATATACATATATATGCCATATATATATATATACAAAATGTAATGTATATATATGTATAATGTAATATATTATATTATATATAAAATTATATATAATATGCCATATATTTGTACATATACATGTATATATCATAAAATTGACCTCTTAGGACATTTACCCCATAGTTATAAATAGAAATGTTGGAATACATGAATGATAATGTTACTAAAGTTATTAATATTATGGTTGAATTGTCATTAGTCAGGTACAAATTTGCGTCTACTTTTAATGCAACTCTAAAAGAAAGAATTATTTTACTCCAAGAAAAACCACATCTTATGCAGAAATAAGGACAGGAGTAAGTCCCTCTATCATGTTAAAAAGAAAGACACAAAAAGCTTCCGACACACTGTCAGTAAGTAACTAAGCAGCCACATGGCTTATTAATAAAATATACTGCCAGTCCACCATCTGCAGAAAAGTTACATATAATATATAACATATAATATATAAAAGTTACATATAATATATAAAAGTTTATATAATATGCAAAATGTAAAAGAAAGAAGTCCTGTTTTACATTACTCTCAATACATTGGAATTGTCACACTTTGATTTTTCTTTTAGATCCATGCACATTTTTGTTTTTATCTTGATAGCTGTTATCTCAATATTGAATTAGCAAATGAGGAAAATTAAGAGATAAATGCAAAAAGTCTACTAGATCATTTAAACATGGGGGAAGTAAGGCCCCATGAGATTAGTGGCTTCTGTAGTCACAAGAGTAATTAACAGTAGGACTTAGCCTGAACCTCAGAACTGCTGCCTGCCAGGCCAGGGTTTTGTCCTTCTAAACCCAGAGGACAGTCAGCATAGCATTTACAATCCTGTTGAGATGACTGTGGGATCTCTGAAGGATGTGAGTATTGAACTATGGTCTTCCGGGGATCCCAGAACACTGACCAGGATATATCATAGTCACTCAAAGTACTACTCTTTCAACTCATCATTTAAGAAACATCCTTTTGCCTTCTTACCTATCACAGTGGGTATTCAATAGACCTTATTTTCATAACATATGGCTGAATACTTTATTAAACAAAAGAGGCTAAAATATTTGACATGCTTATTTAACTTTATAAAACACAAATGTATGTTTTATGCATCTCTATCACAGTAGTTTCCTGATCGTTCCCATTAGTCATTTAAATTGTCACCCTTCACTAGTAACAAAACAATTTTGAAAGAAAAAACAGAAAAGAATGGCTACTGAAGTATAAATGTAGCGCAGTCATACACAGTTTTGTTAGCTGCAACATGTATTGGAAATAACTTTATTCAAAGCTGCAGGTGTGGTGGTTAATGCCATTACTCTCAACACTTGGGCAGCAGAGGCGGGCAGATCTCTGAGTTCCTGACCAGCCAGTGATACATAGGGAGACCCTGTTGAAAACAATGCATGTGTATGATCCCTTACCTGTATTTATTTTTACATTTATTTGTTTCTGTATGCATATGTGCATGGACACACATGCCATGGGGCACTTGAGGAGGTTAGAGGACAACTTGCAAGAGTCAGTTAGCGTCTTCCAATATATGGATTTTGGGGGTCAAAATCAGTTTGTCTAGGTGCTAAGTGTTTGGGCTGAGGTGTCTGTGACCCTTATCCACTAAGCTACCCCACCAGCCTCTCAACACTTGACTTCAAGTGTTCCTCTGTTTTCCTAAAGCTCCATGGAGATAGGTGTGGTTTTGCTGTTTCTACTGAAGCACTCAGACTAATAACTGATTGTTGTCAAACCAATGAAGAAATTAAATTCCTTAACTGAATTCTGGTCTGCCACTTATAAGTCAGAGATAATGCTATTATGCAGGACATTGGGAAGAGGGAGAAAATAAAAGAATAATCCATGGTGGCATTAGTGTTTGTGTTCCACATGTCATTTTTAATGGGTGTAACTTTGGCACCTTGTCGCTTCTATGTTCTACAAGGGGAATGGATACCTGTTCTAGGCAAGGCTCTCGTTATGCCCATCAGTGGCAACACATCAGAAGTGTAATGAACAAAATAAACACAATACTCTGAATCATGCAATATGATTCAGTTCTGTCTTTTGAAGTCGATATTTTCAGGGTGGAAATGTGCATTTACATTTCAAAAGAATAGCTCTAATTCTCATTCCCTCCACATTTCTGCCACACACCAATTTTTCACTGTTGGAGATCAAGCCAAAGCATTATCAAAAAGTCTTTTAATTCAGTAGAAAGAATGACATGCAATAAAATATTTTTGCAGTTTTGAACTTGAAAGTTAATGTGTAGTATATGTACTCAATAAGAACTGAATCTCTTCAATAAATTGAAAATATTGAGTGTTTATGATAACAATGGTTATTAAAAATTACCACTAACAGGCTTCTGTAGTCAGGGCTTTTATCATCAAAGAACTTAAAACAGGGAGGGTAACAAGAATCCAAAAATCACTTGATACAAAGGAGGCTAATATTTAATATTTTATTTTATATCATATTGGTAGGTAGGTAAATAAATGGATAGAGTTATGTAGATACAGATGCTGATGATGAGCATGTAAGAATTTTAAAATGTCATAGACAGGGAACAAAAAATTCCTGGAGAAATAAAATCTCCACGTCATCATAGAAGGGACACAGGAAAAGACCAAAACTTGCAAACACAAATGGCTGCAACAGTCAGATGGATGCTTCTAAGTGGACAATCAGATGCAGAGTTGCCATGGTTTTCAGGAGAAGTTGAAAGATAAATACATCCTGTGTTAGGCTAATGAAATCACAATTTTATTCTGCCTGATATTTTCTTTGCCACATTCTCAAACACTGGAGTAGAGATGAGCTGGAAAGAGAGAATACATGAGTGGTATGGCTATGATGACATCTAATATAGTTAACATCAGAAGCCCAAGAATGAGATAATTAGTGCAGAAGATAAGCTGTTATCAAATCAGAGATCATTTTAAGCATAAATAAAAGTATTTATGCCCAATTAACTCTGAAGGCAGGCTGGAGAGAGAGAGCAGTAGGGGCAGGGTGTATGCTCTGAAGTAAGTAAAACTCCACTTGGTATCAAATCTGTTTATCAGATTTAATAACCAATTCCAGTGCCTGGAGTTACTGACATTTCTCAAGTAGCAGAGGTCAGCTGCCACACTTGAACCTCAAAGCAGTGTTGCTACTTAGTATATGTTTTAACTAGTATTACCAGTTAATTATAGAACACTGATTTAAAAGATTAAGTGTATATGAACATTTCATAACCCCACATTCCCTTTTAATAGTACAATTCAGTTGACATTTCATAATTACAATAAAAGACATTAAATGCTTCTGCTAGAATTTATCATGGCAGTATCCCAAGAAGCAGCGTGCTACCCAGTTTGGCTAGACAAGTAGGCCGACTGTGTTTCAGCATGATAATTTTTTTTCAAATTTCATAATAAGAGCATTTGGTGTCTCCTGTAAACCCACAACCCAGTTTGTAAGAGACGCATTATGCAAATTAGGAAATTAGCAACAAACTACTTCAGATGTTAGCCATTACTACTTATTCTTCACTCCAGATCTGAAAAAAAAAAAACCATAATAAGGCAGTAAATTCGACCAACGGATGTTCTGTTACTGCTATTAATGGACAATATTTTATTGCAATGTTAAATTTACTACTAAACATGGGAATTTACAATAGTGTACATTTTCCTACACAATCTAATATAATTCAATTTCCCTGTTTCTACGAGAAAAGGAAATAAAGGCAAATACATCTCATACATATTTGGATTCTAATGTTTCACATTTATTAAATATTCAGTCAGAATCAACATCACCCAAAGAGCTGAGAACCAATTTCCCATTGTTGGGAAACTGAATCATTTTCATTCTTTAATATATTGGTGAACATTGAAAGCTACACACATGCTTTCTCTGCTCAGTCTAATTCCAGCATCTCTCCTCCATTCAGTTCATGACTGTTCCTGTTGTTACCCCACACACTAATGCCCAACTTCCACTGCAGAGATGACAGGTACATGGGAAGTCATTAGTGTAAATGCATAGCTCAGTTTCCCCCTTATTAAAAGTACTTGTTTATGCTTTTCACTGTCAAGTCCATTTGGCCACCACTTACTCAGGTTAAAATCAACAGTGCCTTTTAAGTGCCTGCACAGACTGAGTAGCAGAAAAGACCTAGAGGGAGCCAGGTCATCCAGCAGAACCATCATGAAGTAAAAACAGAAGCTAATATCTGACTTCACACATTCTGAAATGAACTTAGAAGCAGTATTTGGTTTGTTTATTTAGATTGTTGGCTTTTTCTATGAATTCTATGGGTGTTTTTGCTTTGACAGCCAAAATACATTTGTAAAATCATTGGCTATATGTACAAGGTCAATGTGGAAAACACCCAGTCCAGCTGGTCCTCTGTTACTGAGAGTCACGGGCTTAAGCTATTGCTCTGTTTTACATAAAGGATTAATTCAGTGCTACATTGTGTTCTGCTGTAAGTTCATATGGAATCTGAAACCACCTCATCCCACCAAGTCTTACATGTCATGCATTGTGTTCTAAACTCAGGAAACAAACTCACCCTTCTTTGTGAAAGGAGAGCTGGATGTTCTCTCCCCCAACTGAAAACTTTCCAGAAAACCTCTTCTAGGTCTGGGAGTTTTGACTCTTCTAATGAAAAGACTCTGGAAAGAAACATCTACTGCCTTCAATCTTACTATTTAATATATCAGAAAAGGCTATGTGATCCCCAGGCTCAAACATGATATCCATTTCTTTTTACGAGCATTTACAAACTATTTGGAGATTTGGTTCAGTGGTTAAGAGCATTAATTACTCTTGCAAAGGATCTGGGTTGAGTTCCCAGCAGCCAAATGGTGACTTGCAGCCATCTGTAAATCCAGTTCCAGGGGATTTGGAACCTCTTGACCTCCTATATGCAGTAGTGTACAGACATACACTCAGGTGCACACACAAACACACACACACACACACACACACACACACACACACACAAACACACATACATACATACATACATACATACACAATAATGATAATAATAATAATAAATATTTAAATAGTCTTTAAGTGTCACCATTTAGAAGGCTGTGTCAGGATAACTGAAAATGAATGATCATCTCTGTATAGTTGAATCTTTCCAAATGTGGTCATCTTACAAATTATTTTAATCATTCCAAGATGCTGTATATTTTCATTTTCTCTTTTAGATTCTATGCCAAACAAAGATAGAATTAAGTTCTTAGACAAAATAGTTATTATAAAGGATAAAAAGACTGGCCTGAAACATCACATTTTGGGTTAATGTTTTATCTATCCTATTCAAATCTACCTCATACCAACCAAGTATGAACAAACAAAAGGAACAACTTTCTCCCAAAATTTAGGCATAAATAGGGTAAGAATGACTTCCTGGTCTCAGTTTTATATGTGCAATACACAGTTGTATGGCAGAAATAGTCAGGAGGACTCTCTTCCTGTTGTCTTAATTAGCTGAAGGAACACAGGGAACATTCAGTCTCTTGAGAGTTGAAGAACTTAGGCACTTTGAGAATATATTTTCTCTGAAGGAGGCTTAACTTCAAATTGCTGGGTTATTTTTGAGGAGAATAATGTTTTCCTAAATTCTCATCAATCAATCTGTCCTTTCTAATATCTTCCAGATTTAAGCTGGGTTTTGTGTTAACTAAGAAACATTTGATCATTGACTAGGAGGACAGCTTTGTTGCCTCACATAGAAATTTTTTTATATTAAAGCTTAAATTGTTAAGACTTCATAAATTGCTATGATTAAGTTGTGGTGATACTTTGTTTTTGAGCTAACAAATAAAGCTTGCCTGAAGATCAGAGTACAAAGCTAGACACACTAGTCAGCCATAGAGGCCAGGCAGTAGTGGCACACACCTTTAATCCCAGTAGCCACATTAGTTAGCTACAGAAGCTGGGCAGTGGTGGTGCATGCCTTTAATGCCAGCACTAGAGAGGAACATAAGGCTGTGGAGACAGGAGTGCAGTGTAACCAGTGTGCAGTCACACTGAGGACATGATCACCCCAGCCTTGGTAGAGGTAAGAGCTCTCTCATGGTTGGCTGCTTTGCTTTTCTGATCTTCAGCTTTAACCCTAATATCTGTCTCTGGGTTTTTATTATTCATACTACAATAACTTTAGACCTTAAAAGAAAAATACATGAATTCTAAATTATTTTACTGAAAATATATCAACTAAAAATAGGTATACATATATAAAAATAGACATCAATATTAGTTGTGTAGCTTATGTATTTCAACCATCATGTCTTGACTGGAAAATAAACAAAGCATTCTCACAAACAATTAGAAAAATATTCAGAAAAAATAAAGTATAATATTCCTCAAGAGATCAGTATGATTGGACAGTTTATGTTTTAAAAAACAATACCACATCTCAATTCACAAATAAACAACTGGTAAGCCAAGGTCCTTCGCATAAAGAAAAAGAAATCAAAATTCTATCAGGAAACATTTCCCAATTAGTTAATTAGTTTTTTATTGTAGTACCAAAAAATTGAAACTAGAGTTTCTGACATACTAGGCAAGTAACTCTCAAACAACTATGTATCATTGGCCTTCATTTTCACTTTTTTGAAACAGGGCCTCACTCATTTACCCAAGATAACACTGAGTTATTCTCTTTGTAGTCTAGTCAAGCATTTATTTTGCAATTCCCCTTCTCAGCCTCCCAAGTACATGAATTAGAGGTCTTTTCCATGCCTGGTTTCCAACAATGTTTCTTCCCCTTCTTTCCTTTCTCTTCTTCATCTTCCTCCTCCTTTTTCTTTTCTTTCTTTCTTTTTTTTTCTTTCTTGGTTTTTCTGAGACACAGTCTCAAGCAGTCTAGGCTGGTCTTGACCTATCTCTGTAGCTACAGAGGACCTGAATGGCTCCATCTTCCCATCTCTATTTCCCCTCTACTTTCCTTATTACAGACATCCCCATTTGAATCGTCCTGCTTAGCATCCGTTGTTCACAAAGATATGCAAAATGGATCATTTTATTTTTTTGAACACTTGGGCTTGCAAAATATGTAGTAACAGTCAATAAAAATACCAATAAAATTTCTATGAAAATTTTAAGAGAAAATGGACAATTAACAACATTAAGTGAATAATCAGCCATGCACTGCTTTCTCTGCCTTAGACTCTTCCCTTTGTAGCAACTACAGAATGGGCTGTCATATTGGAGAATTCTCCAACAACCATTGTCTGCCAGGTATTCTGAAATTACTACAAATTCTCCAGAGCTTAGGAGAATCAGTTTTGACTAAGTGAACATCCTATCCCTTTGTATGATAAACTTAATGTGAATACCTCTGATTCTATGGTCTTTACTTGCATTAAACACGAGGCTCAAATGGCACATATTAGAAACGCTGTCAGCCAAATTGGATTTGTTTTATGCAATTTCAAATGCATTTAAAACCAAGTCCTTCTATGACATGCTTTTCCAGTTCTATCCACCTGACAGATAAGCTTCCACATAACTCACAGACCCTAGTCCTCCTAATCCTTCATTTACTAGAGAAGCAGCTTATTGTTTTTGTTCTTCGCACACATTATCTCACTTAATCCATACTGTGGGTGTTATTAACCATATTTATGTATCAGCCAGCAAGGGTAAAGAGGTTAAAATTCTCCCAATCTCTCAGTTGTTATCAACACCAAGACCCTAATCAAGATCTTTCTCATTTTAGAAATCAGAATCTTAATCCCTATCCACCATCCTCCCCTTAGTTTGCATGATTTAAGACACTGCTTTCTCTTTTTCAAACCCATATTTTCCCATTCAGACTTACATAACCCTGGCCAAAGGATTTAGATAAGACTTGGCCATGTCTTTTTCTCTGTGTATTATTTTCTCCCATCCAGTCAGCTACATATAAGTCAATTCTTAAAGAAGAAATCAAAGTTCCAACTTTTCCTTGAAGTCTCACCTTGAACATGCTCCTTGCCTTGACTGGCTTTTACTAGCCACTTCTGGGTGTCTGTGAGCATGTGCTTTCTTTTCCTTTGGGGCTTCTTCATGGAAAGCTAGGCTAGGTAATATCTCAAAAACTAGATGCCAAGTGCCCAAAATGTATTAAACAAGCAAACATTTTGAGGCAGCATGAAAAGCTGTCAGATCCTTGTCTGTTATAGAAATAGGGAGGAAATTATGTGTGGATGATTCCTAGACTGCAGAGTCTAGAGAATCATTATGGGGGCTGAGAGTTATGAAGCTGAAGTCAGACAGAAAGAGGGTCCACGTACTCCAGAACTAGGTGTGTTAGCATAGCTGCAGTGCTCGGCCACTACCTGGGAAAGTCTTAGAGAGCACGAGGTGGATGTGCACATACATGGCGAAGCACTACAGAGCACCTCAGCTGGAAACCCTGGCCAATTATCATTACCATACCTATAACTGGAGGGCCTTCAGGTGAATATATATATATATATATATATTATATATATATATATATGAGAAAATTCCATTTACACACTATCATGTATCATTTTTCAAGGATGGCCTTGTTAAAGGGAATTAATAGAACAAATGTATGCACACTATTGCAGGACTTAACACCCTATTGCAAAACCAACAGACCAGATTGACAAAGTGGGTTCTTTCAACTGTTTATTGACTCTGTATATGCACCTACCTACCTATGTATCTACCTATCTACATAAATATTCAACATCTTCTCTAATCCCTGGATTACATGGATGATGACACTCAGTAAGGCTGCAGTATAATCACTTTCAAATAATAAAATTGGAGATTGTGCTCACCCTGTGCCATATTCAAATATATACATATATTATGTGGATTGTGTGCATGTGTGTGTGTGTGTGTGTGTGTGTGTGTGTGTGTGTGTGTATTTCTGGGGGGAGGATGATAGTTAATCTTCATTCTCAACTTGACTAGATTATAACCACCTAGTAGGCACACCTCTGAGTGTGTTTATGAACCTAGGAAGGTTTAACTAGGAAGGGAAGACACATCCTGGATGCAGGCAGTAAAATCCATAGCCTGGGCCCCCGAACTGACTGACCAACAACATGCGTTCTCTCTTCTCCCCAACTATAAATACAATGTGACCATTGTATTTATACCCTACCACTATGCTTTCTCTGCTATATTCAGCTGGTACCTTTCTTCAGCCATAAACCAAAATAAATCTACTGCCCCATAAGTGGCTTCTTGTCAGGGACAAGCTACAATGTTATGTAAGTAAATCTATCAGCAAACACTTATTAATGGAACTTCATTTCAATTTCTCAGTTTAGATCCTTAAAAGCATTTGTACTAAATTTCATGTTTTGTCTGTAAACCAAATTCCTCCCGGTCTGTACAAGTTACATAATTTGTTTTATTTTTTGTCCCCCCAAAAGAAACTTGTATAAGTGAAGATACCAAGTCAGAGGTTCTCAACCTGTGGGTTTTTGACTCCTACAGGAGTTGAATATCAGATACCCAGAGTATCACATATTTACATTATGATTCATAAAAGTAGGAAAATTATAGTTATGAGGTTAGCAACAAAATAATTTTATGATTGGGAGTCACTACAACATGAGGGACACAGCACTAGGAAGTTTTAAAACTACTGTATTTGAGTAACAAGACTATCTCTTGAAGCCTAATACAAAAGAGTAATGGTGTGACTTTATCTGTTTCATTCATTCACATACTTACTCAATAATTCTTTAAAACTTTATGTGGTGTTCAATGCTAGGTAAGCTGAAGTAGATTCTATTACTTGCCTTCATTCCTCTTGCATTTCAGCAAGGATGATATAGGCAAATGTGTCAACCGAACAGTAGTAAAGAACAAATGCAGGGTGTAGTAGGAGTCTACCAGAGCAAGACATTGATGCATCAGGAAGCTCAGCAATGTCTTGCTGAATGCCAAGATGCTAAAGCCTAATAGATGAGAGGTTTGCAAGATGAAGATAGGAAAGGATCTTCTAAACTGAGGAATATTCTAGAACACTGGACAACCAAGGGCATTAGTAGGAAGAAGGGACTGATAGATGCTTCATATTAATACAAGAGGAGAGGCACAGGTTGTAAAGATGTAGACAAAGGGATATAGCTGAAGAATAGACCCACGATCTATTCATGCGATAATCTTATCACACTTAGTAAATTGTCCCTGCCTTTTTGTCCCAATTGCTATTAATCACTGTTTTAAGAAATTAATAAAGTAAGGGAGGGGAGGAGTGGAAGAAGTGGAAGAAGAAAGAAGGGAAGGAGGAGAAAGGGAAGAAGGGAAAAAGTGAAGAGAGGGGGAAAAGGAGAGAAGACCATTGCAAGTCATTCAAGAATACTCAGATACCATGTAAATCAGATCTTCCTTCTAAAATTGGTTGTTCTAAGCCTTGGCTGATTCTATCTATCTAAATATTCAATATCTACTTTCATCACTACATTATATGGAAGATGGCATTCAGGAAGGTAACAATATAATAGCTTTTGAGCACTGTGCTGGTCCCATACCACAGACCAGAGGATTAAAATGGCATTTGATCCACAAGCATTGAGATATTCTCATCCGCCCCTATCTCAGTGCCTACAGCATAGGAATGAGAGTAATGTAATCATCGAGGAGGGTGGATGTTAAAAGTAGCAGTTGGCCGCTGGCCTGAAGATCATCACTGCTGAGAAGCCCTGTGGATCAGAAGAACGCCCACAGCATACAAGTACACTCATAGTTTTACTTTCAGCCTGAATCCTGAGTTGTTGTTCTGTGGCATGTGCCTAAAGATTGTGTCTTGTACCTATTGGTTGATTATGACAAATCCCAAAAGATTATGTCAGACAGGAACAAGTTTTAAAGATAAATTGGCATCATGCCTTCAGTCTCCTGAGGAGGGTGGTAACTCTGTATAATATGCAGTCATTATTAGCCTTCCTCTCAAAGAAAAACGGAAACAATGTCCTGCCCTCCTCATCTTCACTGAAGAAAGAGTAGGAGAGGAGTTCAAATGTGCCACAAACTAGCTTCAGTCTACATTCCTAAGAATGCCACTTTGAAACCTTGTTGGAAAAGAAAAGAAAATGTGAATTATTAAAACTAAAATCTAATATAACAAATAACAAAACATAAATGCTAGTGAGATCGATATATCTTATAGAAATATGAATAAAATGAGATACACAACTTTCATGTGTTTACTTTTAATTTGATTTTCAAAATATAGTAATACAGATGAAGTCTATTAATCTCTAGTGTTCCTAAATATCAATATTTTAAAATGTCTCTGTTTACACAGTATAATATGAATAAGTTTTTGTACACATATATATTCATGCCCTATCCCAAAGGATATGGTAGACTCTGATGACCCCCTATGGAAGGCCTCACCCTCCCTCTGGAGCAGAAAGGATGTATGATAGGTAGGGTTTTAGTTAGTTGGGGGGTGGTCGGTAGGGGAGGAGGGGAGGGAGAGGGAACTGGGATTGACATGTAAAACAATCTTGTTTCTAATTCAAATTTAAAAAAAAGAACAATGTTGGTCTTTAATATGCCTTTAGCCATTGAGACAGATAAAGGGATCCATCTCTCTCCCTGTGGCACTGAGAAAGTGGTAAGCATTGTAAAGCCATTTTAAAATAATAAAAATCAGATTACTGATAATGATATGTTCTTTAGTTACTTCTAGTTGTTAGTATTCCTTCTGATGTCCATTTTCCTGTATATAATCCAATATGCCAGAATTTGACTAGCAGCTGTTGGACTCTCTCTTGCTGACCTGGCTGTCTTGAGCAAAAGAACTGTCAATCAAACAGCTGGACAGATTTACTCTGATGCTAGCTAGCATGTCTATGTTGAAACCCTCTATGGATGCCCTGAAAACGTACACACTAACACAATGGATATGATTGTTCCTTCTCTTGAAGGTATAGTCTCAGACAGGAATATTTCAAAGGTTTTGCAGTGGGTTCTTTTATGATCACTAGTCTTGATGATAGTAGATGGTCTTGCAACCATTTATAACCCAAAACAGGGGTAGGGCAGTTCCCCTTAGCCTAGAATTTTAATGACACAGACAAAAGGCACAATGATGCAATTGGTACAAATACAAGCCTCCATTAGCAAGCAAGGTGTGCCATGGTTGGTGCAAGTACCTTCATTTGCATGTGAGGCATGCTGTGACTTATGCAAGCACTCCTTTTCTATATAAATATAAGCAAGTTGTTTGGCTCAGTAAGTGGGCTGGGAGTCACCCTCCTGCTCCACCTCCCCTGATGTTGCAACATAAAGTACAATGAAAGGCATCTTTCAAGTGACCTTTTCTTGTATACTTTTTACAGTGAGAGCTGAGCTCGTGACACAAAGCAAAGAAACAGACACAGAAGCATGGCAGGAAAACAAGGGTACCAGATCTGCAATGGCTCAATGGTCAGGAGGCTGAGCTGCAAAAGCATCCAGAAGACCAGCTGTTCCACAGCTGTACAAGAGGCACCTGAACTGTTTAAGAGTGGCCATGGCAGAAACAAGGGGAATGTTAGAGTAAAGAAGACAAGAAATAGCAAGTCACAAAGTGCTAGAAGACAGAAACGATAACCCCTGATCACTGGAAAAATTCCAGAAAACTCTCCAGCCTTTGAAGCCAAGGTTGTCAGCTAGCCTCTCCTGGAACTGTAACACTGACTGCTGTCAAGGTTGAGGAATCTTGATTTCCTAGGACTGAACAATTACATTATTTGTAGAATGGGAGTTCTGACACCTACATGTACACTAGAGCTCCAATGCATGTAGGGAGAAGGGTTTTGATGCCAGAGGACTTCATTAAAGCTGTCCCAAGAGAGGAGGCCACATGCTGCTTTCCCCACTTTCCTGCCACTGCCCACTGGTCTGCAACACTGCATGGTATAAAATCTGTCAAAGTCCAGCTCTTATCAACCTTCTTTGACTCCACCTGCAATTATGAATTTGATCCTTGAGAAAAATCAAGGAAGACTATGGTTGCTCTCAGCTGAGAAGAAACGCAGGGACACAGCATCAGAATGGGAACAGAAATGGGAAAGGAGGGAGGCTACAAGAAAGACCACCACACACCAAGCAGGAGAGAAAAGGAATTCATGATGTTGTCCTTTGATATCTGAATTCTTCCAGGATCTCTACTTAATCCCTAGAAAGAGCTCTGTTTGCTTACCTTGTTCTTTGAAAGACTAGAGGTGCCTAGTAAGCACCAAGATACATGATTCAGTGGCACAATCTTGCAGCATTTTTCTCTTCTGTAGAGACTCCGAAACAAGAAACACAAGATTCTGGAAAGTTCTTCTTCTTCCTATCTCTTTATTAGACACCTGGTTTAAATAAGACACCCTGCCTGCTCTTGTCCTGACTTTTGCATAAACCCTGACACATTAGGATTCAGAGCAATGTCTTCTGGATTACTCTGAGGATATCCTCACCACTAAATGGACTTAGCTTCAAAACATAATGCACTCCCAAAAGATTTCTAAATTGACCAAGAAGTGGGATACAGTGGGGATACACTAGGGTGCTTCTCTTGCATAGCTTATTTGTACAGAAAGCACGCATTTTCACTTGCATTGTGTTTCCTTGAAGTGCACAGGGGCTCTAGAAATTAGCTCCAATCCTAAGGCTAGCCCCATGCATCATTCACCTGTGTCTGCTGACACTTGGTACCATCTGAAGAAGCAGTTATCAGTGCTTCTTCTGGATCCAGGACCAGTTAGAAGAGGAGAGGTGGCTGCCTGACAATACTATGTACCATTCACCCACAAGACAGGTACTTATAATGCTTGTTGAGAAGCAAGGAGGAATGCTCTTTTTAAAAAATAAAATACATTTAGATTTCATTTTTTCTGACAGAATGACCAACCTCATGTTACTGACTCCTGGAACTCACTTTAGAGTCAATTTGTTTTATTCAATAATATGTATTTTTGTCTTAAAGTAGAAAATAAGGAGTTCTAGTCCTATGTAATTTTTAGATCCTACCAAGAAATGCAAGAAAACATTCCCTATATTAACCCAGGGATGAAGAAGTCTTGTGAATAATGCAGGACAATATGAATTTATATCTAAAGTTTAGAAATTTTAAGATTAAAAAGCTTGCACAATTAATGGGACTAGCATTTTGGGTAATTTTCCCTGCTACAGAAAGTAATAGATTCAATACTAGGTAAAAAAAGAATATAGTTGAAGAAATCTCGGATTGCTTCTCCCAGCTTCTAGTTTTCTAAGTTCAGGAAAGGGTGAGCAGAAGCTTAGATAAACTAAATGAAGACAGAATCGCCACTCCCACTCCCATTGTACCTTCATTTTATTTCTCCTTTCTGGGAGCACATGTTTTGAACTTAATGTCACATCCAATCTGCCACATTTTTGCTCTGTGTATCTGCTTGAGTCTTTTGTACCTTAAAATTCAGATATATCTATTAAATCTTTTGAATACAATGAAGCTCCAAATCCTCGTCACAGCAGTCTCAACCCCCACAATTGAAATAAAGGCACCCTAGTCATAAAAATGTACAAAACATAACAGAACGCACAATCTTACAAGCTCCCTAGTAATTCTCAATGTCTGTAAGTCCCCTTTCTCCATATTGTGCTGCCAGTATTCACAATAAATTAAACAGTCATTCAGCCACTCTCCCAGGGCTTCCCTTGGCTTACTTTTCTTACCACCAATGTGGGATACTAAGTAGAACTGTCTTCTGTCTGTCTAGGGTCATTAGGGTTTTACCAGATTTGAGGAGCAATGTGGTCCAGGCTGTCACATCTCTGCCTCCTCCAATAGTTAATCCCTTGTCTCATAACCCAAGCTGACCCTGGCTTTATCCTTGTGAACTGTTCCAGTAGCCTGGCAGACCTCAAAAAGCATGGCCGACAATGAGATTTAGGAGCAAACTCACTGCCAAAATCCTCCACTGAGTCCCATCCTGTGAATCTACTACTATAACCTCCACGACTTCTGGTGGGTGGGTGGGAATTCAATAAGAAAAACAGCAGAAACAACAATGATGCTGAATGCAAAATAAGCACCTGCTTGTTCTTCAAAAGCACGCCATAGTCATATCAATGATAGAAGTGCATGGTTGTGGGTAATAACTCTTCATTAAGAACCTAGCTAAGGCCTTGAAATGGAATGCCATTCTACCATCTCAACAGTTCTATGATAGAGGAATATACTATGCCTACTTCATAGAAACTTACATAAGCCTGTTCATCAAAACCCTCAGGTGAAATTGGAAGTTTCTAGATTTTGAACCCAGAGCTGTCTGGCTATAAGCCTTGAAATCAATACTGTGCAGAATCTTCCTAATTGTGGCAGTAAGTGACCAATGTAAAGCAAAATATAGTACCCAACATCCACTATCTCGAACCATGAGCTTTTGTTGAGTCACCAGTAAAGAGACTATAGAATTTCCTCATTTTTAAAGAACTAGTGAAGATGTTATCTTTTAGGAGTCTCAACACTCATCATAATATTTCTAAGCCACAGGCCTCACACTGTCAACGTGTGCTAGAAATAAAAGTGTAAGTACCATGATATCATTAACATAACTCCATGGGAAACTAGAGTTTAGTGGTTATATAAAGCAAAGTAGAGATTTCCCAGTCAATCACATAAGGTCCTTTCAGCTCATCTTCCCATGCACTAGCATGAGCTTAGTACCTTTCTGATGTCTGTTCTTATACTGAAAATGACCTAAGAGAAGAGATAAGACAAATGTCTATGATGGCCTACTTAATGACATGGATGATAGATGGAATGGCAAGGAGCATAGAGAACAATTTCTTCAGGTTTGTTGACTGGGCATACTCTTATGGGTAGACAGAGGCAGAAAAGACACTGAATGTAACTGTACCTAGCTAGACCTGAGCAAAATACTTTTACGGGGAACTTTCAAAGTTCAAGTCTAGTATTCATGCTAGAGATTAGCATGGATAAGCTCAGCAATGGAGCCTATAGCAAAAATTTATGATGAATCACAAGACACATCCTCAGGAATACAGGGCTTTTAACAAGCAATGGGTACAGGAGTGTAAAAGTTGTGGCACCATGAACTCTGTAAGGAGAGCAGTGTTTCCAGAAGGTGACTTGGTCAGCAATGTTCAGAATATATCATGTATATTAAAGAACAGAGCCAGAGAGCCAGACTGGAGGATGTCTTCAAGCAACAGAAGTCCAAGGAAAGGAAATGAAGAGACTGAACTGAGAGTGTGCATGAGGGATGATGTTGTTTAGTAGGACTTCTTCCCTCTGTCTCTTCTAAAGCCAATATTCCACAGTTAGCTCTTGACTGTTGTCTAATAAGTAGGAAACCCTTAAAATTCCCTTTTTATTCCCTCCCCCTTCCTCTTCCTTTCCTCCTCTTCTTACTCCCACCTCCTCCTCTCTTTTTCTTCTTCCTCTTCCTCCTCCTCTTTCTCTGTCTGTCTGTCTCTGTTTCTCTGTCTCTGTCTCTGTCTCTGTCTCTGTCTCTCTCTCTCTCTCTCTCTCTCTCTCTCTCTCTCTCTCTCGTGTGTGTGTGTGTGTGTGTGTGTGTGTGTGTGTGTGTGTGTGTGTGTGTGTGTGTGTGTGTGTTTCCTGCTGTGGAGAACTAGAAGTTATGTCCCTGTTCCATGATGTCAGAGTCACAAAAGGATGCATGCCTCAAGTCACTGCATCAAGGAATCTAAACATTCAGCAGGCTTTTCCAGGGCAGAATCTCAGCTTGTCTGTGTTAAGCTGTTGATATTACAGGGTTTGTTACTCAAATACAGCCTAATCTCTTCCTACTTGAACAAAGATAACCATGTCAGAATTGATAACTACACCCAGGGACTTTGATGACCCTAGAGCTTTGGAAGCAGGTATGAAAAATAGGTATGAGACAGAATTTACCAGTGTCTTAAATAATGGGGCTAATATACTACATTTAGAAAATCCTGGCTGTATAATATGAGGAACACCAATGTTGTCTCCACTGCTTTCCTTAGCATTAGTTATTTTAATCATAATCTTACGTTAAGTTGTCAACAAAACAGAATTTGTTTTAATCACAGCAGCACCACACTCAGTAACAGCAGTTATCCTAAAAGGTGAAATCAGAATTTAGTAAAATCTCTACATAGATTTATTGTCCTGAAGAAAGCTCTGTCTCAGGATTCTGTGATAACAGAAAGGTGGTAGAGATTCTAGTGCAGTGGTTCTCAGCTTTCCTAAGGCTGGACCCTTAAATATTGTTCCTCAAGTTGTGGTGACCCAAACCATAAAATTGTTTTGTTGTTACTTCATAACCTTAACTTTGCTATGGTAAAGAATCATAATGCAAATATCCTATATAAAGGATAGCTCATATGTGACCCCATGAAAGGGTCACTGGACCCCCAGGTTGAGAACCACTATTCTAGAGACTAGAGAGAACCACTATTCTGATTTGTTAAGAGCATTTTCTACTCTTGCAGAGGGCCCAGGTTCAGCTCCCAGCACACATATGGAGGCTCACAAAGGTCTGTAACTCCATTTCCAACTAATAAATTATGCTCTGCTGGCCTCTGTAGACACACACATAAAATACTTTGAAGAAAGAGACAGAGTGGGACTTCTCAGAAGACTTCTCTTAAGGGTCAGCAGGCTGGCTGCAGCAAGTGCTGAGTAACATAAGCAGAGTTCCATTATGCTTTATCTTCATTCTACATCACCCTTGGAGGCATTTTAAAGCAATGTCCTAGGCTACCTCCTGGCAGACATTTTCTCATCCATTACAATTCCTAATTGTGGGGTTCTGATTCTAGGGCCTCTACAAGAATGTAACCCCAATGGGAATAACACAAGAGCAAGCTTATCAAAGCTCAGTTCCAATATTACTCAAACTCGTGGATCAGAATCCACACAGGACATTAAGCCATCTGTGAGGTGATCCTCCAACACAGAGAAGTCATGTAAACAAGAATATATGTAGCAAACTGTTGAGTCTGCAGTGACTATACTCAACTTCCATAGGCAAAAGCTGCCAGGCCTATGTTTTGTGTCATGATGAAGTGAAATGCCTTGTATAATGGTTTATTCTTACCGACTAGACAATCTTAGTGAACACTTGACCTTTAGCTCCAGTAGACAAGTAAGGATTCACACACTCACACACACACACACACACACACACACACGCACGCACGCACGCACGCACGCACGCACGCACGCACGCACGCACACATGTGTGCACACGTGTATGCGCGAGTGCTTCCAAGAATTATATTAAAAAATTTTAGCTTTTGGCTGCTTGTCATCTGACATGCTGGCCTCATTCTCAGAGCTTTGCAGTATTCTCCAAGAAAAGGTGAGGACACTGATTATCAATTCCCTTTTGCCAAAGAAAGGACACCTATAAGATCCTCCACAAGATCAAAAGCAGAATGTATGACAATGTAGCAGAATAAACCAAATCACTCATACGGAAAGTAACCTCCTGACCTTGGTTGCTTCAGAACTCAACATTAATCAATAAAGCAGATTTGGACAAGGACAACCCGACAAGATAAGATTTTAAAACTTTCATCTGCAAACGACATTTCATAATGCATCTTTATTTTTGACAAGGAACAAGCCTGAAATAACTCTTGAAGCCCTGGCGAGCAGCCTCCTTGGGTTGTAGAGCAATGCCAAATACCCACAGGGACTCTATGCTACATTAGACCACTGGCATCCTCCATGAGAACACCTACAGATTCTCTACATAGGACACGGATATGAAAATGCCATGTGTATATCAAAATATTTAGTAGCAACATGCCACTTTGGATGGCATTTTAAATCATCTCCCTGGGGGTCTTTTGTGGAGGATAATGAAGGGGTGGAGACTTTATTGCACTAATCCTGATCAACCAAACCCCCAAATGTACCTCATGTGGTCATGGAAACTATTTGTTTTAATTTAAAATTAATTAAGCTTGAGTTAGAGTGAAAAAGGAGTGGCCCTAGAGCTTTAATTGCAGGCACTGGGTACAACACAAAGACAGGCATCCCAAAGCTTCAGCCTTGAATTTCTGCCATGAAAACCATTAATCAATTCAAAGAAAGAGCTTGCACACTTCACTGCCTGTACTCGGCCCCATCTGCTAAGTGCATCATTGCCAATACATGGTCCACTGTGCCAATGACACAAGGCATGGGTGGTTCTTACAGAGCATACAGGATGCCTGCATACTTGCACCGAAAGAATGCCATGTCATCTGATCTTCAGGAGGAATTGTCTACCTGAAAACAACACCATGATTTTTAACACTTTCTTGTCCCTCCCATCTTGTTTTGAAACATAGGCTACATGATCTCCTCAACACAAGGGAAAGTTTGAGACTGGGGATAAAATTTGGAGGTTCAGTGATTATCATTGTATCATGCATACGTATGTGTGCATACTGTGTGTGTGTCGAGGGGACATGGCAAGAGTTTCAGCAAGGGTATCTGGGAGTGGCTAGAGGTACTAAAGGATGGAGGAAAGTGATATAATTAGATTTCAATCAAAACCATCTTTTAAAAATTAGTAATTAAAAATAAAAGATTTCACAAGATGGAAAATAGATTCAAACAAATGCATCAAATGTATATTGAGAAAATATAAACAATTTATCATGAGTAGTAATAAAAAGTAATAGGTCAAAATGCATGTAAAGACAAAGTTTAAATAATGGGCTTTAGAACCTTTTCAATTTAATCTAGTTTGGTGGTTCTCAACCTTTCTAATGCTACAACATAATACAGTTCCTCATGTTGTCCTGATCCCAAACCATGAAATTATTTCATTGCTGCTTCATAACTGTAATTTAATACTGTTATGAATCATAATGTAAATATCTGTGTTTTCCTATGGTTTTGTAGGAGAACACTCCTACAAAAGGTCAGGGTTGCAAACCACAGGTTGAGAACTGACTGTCTAGTTTGTTTAGTGACTATAGTAGGAGGGAAAATTGCCAATCTAACCAGTGGGTTTTAAAAAAAATGAGAGTACCTGAAGGCTCTTTGAGTTCCCAAACAGGAAGGCAACATGCAGTCTCCTTGACCAAGTCCATCTGAAACTCTGACTGGTACCAGAAATCAGTGGTTTATCTTAACCACTCTTGGTAACTCTATCAAGTAGATAGGTTTGAGAACTACTAACTTAAAGAGTAGGGTTCCATTTTGTAAAAATTATTGCTTATATTCTTGATTCTCTGTGCTATAATAAAAAATAATAACTACTCCTAAATTGACACGTAAGGAAACATGACCTACAAAATTTCACTTGCTTCATTACTGTTTCTGTGATAAAATAACCCAGCAAAAGGCAACACATGGAAGGAAAAGGTAATTTGACTTACAGGCCAAAGTTATAGTCCATTGTTTCAGGAAAGTTAAAGTTTAAGCAGCTACTCTAATCCTGTCTAAAGTCAGCAGCAAACAAAGAAAAAAAGTGTATCCTTCCTTGCTTGCTTCTTTCACTTTGTACAGTTCAGAGCCTCACCATGGTAATGACATTGCCCATAGTGGGCTGGGTCTTCTTGGGTCTTCTCTTTGATTAACAATCAAGATAATCCTCCACAGGCACTTTCAAATACAATTCTGATCTAGATAATATGGATGCTTCCCTTGGGGACTGGAAAGATGTCTCAACAGTTAAGAGCTCTTCAAAGGACCCAAATTCAATTCCTAGCAACTACATGGCAGTTCATAATCATCTGTAACTTTACTCCCAGTGGTTCCAACACTCTATTCTGGCCTCTGTGGGCACTGTACAAACAAGGTGAACAGTCACACATGCAGACAAAACACAAATACAAATGGAAGTATCTTTTAAAAGACTTTCCAAGGTTAGAGAGATGTCTCATAAGTTAAGAGCACATATTACATTTCCACAGGGCCTGAGTTCAATTCCCAGCACTCTTATCAGATGGCTGGCTAACAACTACTTATAACTCCAGCTCAAGAAGGAACCCAACTCCTCTGGTGTATGCAGACACCTGCACACAAGTGCAAACACCTACACATGTGTAATTTAAAGAGTAACATTTTTTAAAAGTCTCTCTTCCCAGTTGGTTCTAAGTTAGGACAAGTTGATAGTTAAAACTAGCATACAAAGTATGAAAAGTTCTCTCTCTGTCACCTAGCTTCTAAGAGTTAGAGGAAGGGTTCAGAGCCAGGACCCGAAACCAACTAAACCTTTCACTAAGATACACTACATTCTCTGGGCTAGATCAAGGTGCATCAAGATGATGGCTAGGTCAAATCTTTCATCAGTTTGAACAGCTATTCACATACCAAAGTACCTTCTCAAAAAATAAGAAAACCAGATAATAAAACATGATGCCCCCCTTTTAGTTTTCTTGGGGAGGGTTTTTGTTTCTCTTTCTTAATATTTCTCAATAGTTTTCCAATACATGCATGTGTGAACACATTCTTTGACCATTTGTACATGTATAATGCGTTCTGATGATACTAACTGCTTCACTTTGTTTTAGTTCCATTCTATCCACTAATTCCTCTTTCTCACAAGTTTACCTCCTACTTTTATGCTCTTTATTTTGGGTTTTCAAGGAAACATAACAATGCAATGGATTTTTATGTTTTATTATAGCCTTGAGATATGTGTACAACATTTTGGATTTTGTTATTATAGCATTGTGAAGTACATATAACAATATGCTTTGTTTGTATGGTGTCTGAGTCTACTATAAATAAAAAAGAAAAGACTATTAGAGAAAGCAGGAAGGGAATTTACATGTGTCATCCCTCTTTTAACTATACAAAACATGAAGAGTTATGTTTGTTCCTTGGAAGAAGAAAGAAAATGGACATGGGCTTAAATGGGTGTGAAATCTAATACAAAGCTGATCACAGTAGAAGTCAGAGGCAAGCAGAGCCCCCAAACCCCTGCTCCCTGCCCAATAGTCAGAATCTGAGCCTTGGGAGACCATAATAACTGCACATCTGATACAAGAATGCCATCACTCCTCCCTCAAACTGGGACAATGAGAAGATGGGTCAACATTTCACCCAGGAATAAAGAACAGACTTTGTCTGTGGATCATTGCCAAGCCCACAAATTCAGTTTCAACCAGAAAGCAAAAATACCCAGGCCCAAACTCCAAGAAATAGCTCCTAAACCCATCCCCACACAAGGAGGAATTCTGCAGGCCAGAAAGGCAGGCTGAAGTTTTGTGTGGTCAAGAAGTGGGCACCCGTGAGTGTCCCTTCCCAAAGACTGAACCAGTCTCTCTGGCAATGACAAACAAGGAAATGCAGTTTAACATCAGCTTTGACATCCAACAAATTATCTCTGCCATTCATTCCTTTGTTTCAAGCACTGATACCTACAAGATGGTCCTTGAGGATAGACTCATCTGGGGTACCAAGCTGAGACTTGCACTTCTAAGTACTCAAATTTAGTGTGCATCATTAGCAGCAGAATTTGAGCCTTAGTGTACCCTTAAATGGAGCTGGTCCTTGCAGCTATAAGACTCACAAGTGATGAAGTCTTAGCATAGATTTGGTGGCCAGGAATGTACCTTTACCAACACTATCTTGACTTTCTCAGCCATCATGGTATAGAGAAAGCTTCTATTCACTGCAGGTAGGATAGGGTAGAAGTATAGGCCTTTGCTTTGGACCCCTCAGATCTAATGACGAAAACTATTCTGAGAGGATCCTAATGGTTCCCACCTATATTTGAGCTTGTGGATGCAGCCTTTGGAAGACCCTGAGTGTCAGTGAGACATAACTACAGTCTATTTAGATCTTCTGCTCTAGCCAGCATCCCTATACCTGATTATAGGATAAGAAGTCGATAAACTATAGTGGTATAGGTCTTGGTCCAAACCCCCTTCCCCAGTGCAATGTTGGCTTCAGTGAGATAGTTTGGGGTTCAGAATAACATGGAATTACATGGGAAACAAAACCTTGATTCCACACAGGAATTCTGACCACAGATCAGAGACTGTAATGAGGCATCTGGTCTGATTCTGACCCCAGGGATAGGTGTGAAGGGATGATTGATTTTTAGATATCCTCCAGGTCATCTTGAAGAAGACACCAACAGCAACTATGGACTTGAAACACACTCTATCCATAAAATAGGAGCCCCATTTCAACAGAAAAGACATGGGAAACCTTGATTTATAGGCCCATCAAGGAATAAAGGAGCAAAAGTAGTAGATAAGAGGCTTTTTTCTTTTTTGTGTTATATATAATTTACAGATATTAAGTAAATCCTTGGGGGGAAATATGACATTTCTAAAGATTTCATATTTTGTATAACTGCTTACAAATCTCAATATATCTTGTATCAGTATGTTTAGCTTACCTAAATCAATGTTTCCTCAAAAGAAAAGTCTATAATGTTGTAATAAAATACAATTAATAGAATTTATAAAATGTTTCATTAGAATGCTTAGATATACTTAAATTTGAAAATCTATATGCTTTCTCATCACGTTTGCTTCAAAAAATTGTAGTTATTACCATGTATGCTTTACAATGACTTCTAAAATTAAAGAATTATTTGCCTTTGCTAGTTTAAAATGTATTTAAGGGACTGGAGAGATTGATTAACTTTTAAGTGTACAGACTAATTTTATAAAAGGTCCTTGATTCAATTTCCAGCATCTTCATGGAGGCTAACAACCGGTTCAAGGGGGGAATCTAGTGCCCTCTTCTGGCCTCTGCAGGCAATTCATACACATACCTGAACACAAAACACCTATACACACACAAAAAAAAAATACGACAAATCTAAAACAGTAAAATAAAGTGTCATTAATAAAAAAGCATGTGAGCAATTCCAAGTTTGTTATATGTGTATATAGTAGTGGGGCTGGAAGGCACACATGGATACCTATGTGTTAGTATGCATGTATGTTTCTATCTCTAATAAAGTCTGTCAAGTAAATTAATCACATAGTGCAAGTCCTTGTCTGTTTAACAACCCAGTGTGAACTTGTTCTGCAAAGCCAGCAACAGATATCACATAATAATATTGGCTCGTGTGGATTAGTTATATTAGAGACTATGCTTTCTCTGTAAGCCGATAGGTTACATTATATATAAATTATATATAATTATATAATGTATTGATTGTAGTAACTAGTTAAAACTGTAAGGATATTCTTTACTTGTAATTAATTAGAATCTTGGTTCCCCCTTCTGAGATACCCCAGACCTCTGCCTAGAGAAACCTAAGCAAACACATTATCATGATGTCAGGATGTTAGTCTTGATTCTTAAACAGCATATGTTCTCCATAGAAACTTACACATGACTCAAGAATTCTTACAGAAAGCAGTTTTGCAGTCTTTGCAGGTTAAACTCAGAAAGTTGTCATTCTAGTTTTAGTGCTATAAAGGTTCTGAAATTCCCGAATTGCAGGCATGTACAGAGTCCAACTACTAAGACTGGAATAACTAATCCTAGATTCCCGGACAATACTACAAAATGAGAATGCTGAGCACTTTCAGGGATCCATGACCTTACCTGAGGGTCCAAACTCAGCACCAGAAGGGATCATATAGTACCCAGGATCCCAGGATAGGTGAATTCATGGATGGAGAATTTAAAATAGTTAATTTAAGGAAACTCAGTGAGCTTCAAGGGAACACTGAGTGTGGCATAGACTGCAGACTTGTTCTCATTGTAAAGAATGTCAAAGAGGTAACAGTATATGTTGTCCATGACTAGATCTTTGTGAAGTGTCAGCTACCCTATCAAATGTGCATTTCAAGAATTCCAAGGAAACAAGTAAGTGACTAACAGAAATTGAGGCCTTCCAATAGCTATGAGTGGGCCACTTTAGAGACAAATCTCTCAAAGTCAAGCCTTTGTATGGTGAATTCCACATAGTACATTAAATGAAGCATAATGAGAGTTTACAAGCCAGGACCATCAGCTAAACCACTCCCAAATTCCATATGCATAGAAATGGTGATATAATAAGTGCTATTATTATATGCCAATAATTTGAGGACAATCTTCTACATGGAAGAATAAGTGATACAGAGGGATAAGAAATGAAGGGGTCAGAGACAAAAAAAAGACTCAGAAATACAACTCAATGACACACTGAAACAGCCATCCTACATCCCAGGGACTCTTAGAAGGTTGCTTGTGGGTAGCTACATAAGGATGTATGATAGGAAAAAGAAAGGGCAGAAAGGGCCACAAACTATTTGCAATCACTCCCTCTCAAAGGAGCAAAAAATCAAGAAAGATTGGTTTGAGGGTGAATTCATTTTCCCAGGTTATTACAGAATTTGACAGCACTCCATATGACATACGAAAGGGCACCCAAGCTCCTGAAGCAATAATGCGTCATCCAAAGTCAAGTCATTTACTCACCGGAAAGATACGACTATTGTTTCACAGAGGGTCAAAAGACATCCCTCACTGTGTGGAAATGGAAAGCAACAAAGCCAAAGTCATTTGCTACAAAGAATACATTTCTATAACTGGAGTAGATTCAGAAATAAACAACCATCTTTGAATTTAAGATGCCCAAACATACAAACAATTGGGCTGTTAAAATAGTTTTGTTATTTTCCATAGTTCAATGAGAAAATTTATGAAACTATGTGCTATTAGCATGGACTCTGTTAATTACAGACTAATAATTACATGTAATACCCTTTACCTATTAACTGTTAGGCAACATGCTATTTATAACTTAATGCGCAGCTATTCTTACTACAAATACAGATTTCAGCCACCATTGTTCAGACTTCCAGCCAGCAGACATCCATATTTTGGGAGTCAAGCCCCCTCTGTGTTGTAATGTGTCTGTTAGGAAAACATCAGGGGAGATGGCCTGATATACTCATTTTGTTCTTGCCAGTAAATCACCTCCCCATGTAACTGTTCTTGGAATAAAACCACCAGCTGGGTGGCAAGGTTCTGCACCAAGAAAGGGTTGTATTTTAGCCCTCTTGTGCATGCAGTGTAAACTTTAAAATCATAAGAAGGAGGAAAAATACAATAAATCCCTGGTGAAAAGAGGACAATAGAAAGTTGGGGGGGGTTGAGGAAACAATTTAGGCAAGCTTATTTGTTTTTAGATTTATTTTTGGTTTTGATTTTGTTTTATAGTTGTTGTTTTGCAATATACTTTTTGGCATTTTAGTTAATACTATAAGAGGCTTGTATTTCCTAAGAAAATTAACAGCTCACACCAGTGACTGTTAATCCAATCTGTTTTTGCAACTGGATAATAGGACTTCCTTTACTTCATCATTTGTAACATGTTCCTGTTCAAAAACATGCAGAAATGACTATACCAGATTTCCCAAAGGTTAGAAGAAAAAAAAAGTAATGGTTCCCTGCTTTTTTTTTACTTACCACCATAACCTCATAGCTTATAAATATTTTTTCCATGAACCTAGGCACAAGGTAAGAGTACTTAAGAAATACTATAAATGAAATGTAGAGGGTAAAATTTAACTTGAAAAACTAAACGATATGATGAGTTCTGGAGAATACTCTAAAAATTGTTCACTTTCCATCATATGGAGTCTTCTGGCTCATTTGCAAGCTCTACATTCCTGGGCCTTCACTATGATGCACTGGAGACCTCAGAAAAGATGATTTTTTGGAACAATTCTGATCCCTTGAGTAGTGACATCATCAGTTCACTGTGATGATATTTATTTTGTAGCCAACCATCTTCACTTGTCTAACTCCTGTCCTTTAGTTTCATCACATCACATCCCTGGGACCTTGCTTTTGGTTCTATCTTTTAGGCTTGCAGATGCAAAGACTTGCTCCACTTTGCCTGCATGTGCTTGTCTAAGGACCATGGAATTTACACCTTGTTCTCCATCAACTTGGAGTTGATGGAGTATTGAAAATACTCTCAAGACCAATTTGTTTCTCTCTCCCTCTGTGAGCATCCTAGACCAATCATGCACTTCAACAGGTGTAACTGTCTATCAGTAGGTAGATTTTATAAGGCTGGAATTCCCACCCAATCCATCCACATCTGCTACGTCCTTTCACTCAAGTTCTCATGGAGTGTTAGACTGCCCATCCCTTTGATGTCAAGTCTGAGCTGCAGCATTTTACTTAGCTAACATGGAGTGATGAAATTAAAAGAAAGATTTCCTTTGGTGGAAAAGAAAATAAAGCAAATAGAAAATCCTCCCCCTCTTTGTTTCAAGAAACTTCAAATCAAGTAAATTTGTCTTCTTTTTTTGCTTGCTGCTTTAAAAGAGATATTTTGATTGATTTGCAAATCCCAAACTGATACTGAGCTACAAATAGCAACCCTGTTTCAAAGGTCTGTGCTGTTTCTTCAAACACAAGGTAATGAACACCTGTGGAACTTCACCACAAGAGAGCTGTCAGTGCACCAGCTCAACTCTATATGACCCACTGCTTTACAAGTTAAAAGGTATGCAACATACATGTGTGTACACATGAATATATACATATAAATAGAGATATATCCACAAATGTATACATACACACATACTCACATATATACATAAACATACTCATATACACATATATTTGCATATATACATATAAAGACATATAAATATATACATACATATACACATGTATGCATACACACACTTGGTCACTCCCCTCATGAATATATTCAGATTGGCTCTTAGAATGTCTTATCTACCTGCTGATAAGCTCTTAAGAACTCAGCAAAATCTACCTAAAAACAAAGTGCTGTCTGAAAAGCAACAGGAGCCTTTCCTTTTCACCCTATTTCTTTAAAACTACCCTCTTCCATATTCAAGATTCTATTTTTGAAAATTCTACTAACTCTTTAACCAAGACAAAAGACTTGGTATTATGGAGGAAAATCAATAGAAATAAAGTTTCATGGTTGCTTTGGATAATGTCACATACAACTATTTTCTTGACCCCAGTAAAACTGTGAATGTCAGGTACATAGACATCAACAATCAATGTGTACAAATATCCCTCGACCCCCAAAATACATCAGGGACCAATGTTCCTGGAGAATGGAAACCAATAGCCAGATCAAGCAGGCAGGTTATTGTCATCATCTATGTGAGACTCCTTTGCTTGCCTGTAGCATCTGTCATCCCTAAATTCTCCTGGCTCCACTAAACTGAATCTCTGCCTATAGCTTCACCCTTACCCCATTTTTAGAGCCAGAATTCACTAAATAGGCCACCACTGTATAAAACCAAATACAAAAAAAAAATGGGAGATAGCAGAGGAAAAAGAAACAGGAGTAGAGGAGAAGGGAAACAATATAAGATGAAAAGAGAAGGGAAGAGAGAAGAGGAGGGAAGGGGAGAGAAGAGAAGAGAAGAGAAGAGAAGAGAAGAGAAGAGAAGAGAAGAGAAGAGAAGAGAAGAGAAGAAGATAAGGCTTTGAACTAGGAAGTTCCTAGGATAGAGAAGTGTTTTGCAGATACAGTATCAAGAAATGGGGCTTCTGGGACAAACCAATGGTACTGAAGAGCTGTTGTAAATTCTAGAACCTAAGAATCTACAAGGAAAGAGACTTTCTTTGCTATTAAAGGTACAGACTTTGATGTTAGGAACTTTTCCTGGGTTATATAGGTTGATCCACTCTGACTGTATTGCTGTTTTATTTAAATTCTTTTATTTTACATACCAACCCCAGTTCCTCCTCCCTCCCCTTCTTCTGACCCCTACTCTCCCCCTTCTCACCCCTCATCTACTCCTCAAAAGGGGTAAGGCCTTCCTTGGTGAGTCAACAAAGTCTGTCATACCAAGTTGAGGCAGGACCAAGTTCCTTCCGCCTGTATCAAGGCTGAACAAGGTATCCCACCATAGGGAATAGGCTCTAAAAAGCAAGTTCATGTACCCAGGATAGGTCCTGGTGCCACTGCCAGGCCCCACCCCCACAACAGATCAAACCAAATAACTGTCACCCACATTCAGGGGGTCTAGTTTGGTAACACATAGGTTCCCCAGCTGTCAGTCCATAGTCCACAAGCTTCCACTAGTCTGGGACAAGTCTCTCTGTGGTTTCCCCATCCTGCTTTTACCCTGCTTGTTCCTCCCTCTCTTAAACAGAACTCCAGGAGCTCAGCCCAGTGCTTGGCTGTGAGCCACTGCATCTGCTTCTAATAGTTATGGGATGTAGGTTCTATGATGACAATTAGGCTAGTCAATAATCTGATTAAAAAGGAAGGTTCATTCAGACACCCTCTTCACTATTTCTAGGCATCTTAGCTGTGGTCATCCTTTTGAATTCATGAGAATTTCTCTAGCACCAGGTTTCTCCCCAACCCCATAATGGTTCCTTCTATCAAGATGTCTCTTTCATTGCTCTCCACCTCCATCCCTTCCCCATGTGGGTCTTCTTGATCTCTCTTATTCCCATCCCCCATCCCCACCCTTCTAAACCCCCTACAAGCTTACCCAGGAGATCTTAACTATTTTCCCTTCCTGGGGCCCTCCATGTATGTCCCTCCTAGGGTCCTGCTTTTTATCTAGCTTCTCTGGAGTTGTGAATTGTAGCCTGGTTATCCTTTGCTTTACATCTAATATCCACTTATGAGTGAATACATACCATCTTTGCCTTTAAGGCTCTGGGTTAACTTTGACTGCATTGCTTCTTAAAGATCAAAGACCATGAAGACTGTGGACACAGAAAGATGTAACTGTAAAGAAGGTCAAAGAAATTATAACCTAAGATCATTAAGATATTCTGTTACTAGAGAACTTGTAGATCCTATACAAGAACAGAGAAAAGTCTCAGAAACCTACAAGAGGCTCCATGACCACCGCCAATGTAGTAAGACAGGTCCTACATCTTATGGATCCTAAGCCATTAGCACTGTTAGAGAGGAGAAGACACAGAACAGAAGAGGCTCAGCATTTTCTAAGGACCAGTCAATGAAAAGTAAGAACAGAGACCATGTGAAGCAGAGATTATCTCTGCCTACTTGATTGTAACCTAGTGCCACCCATGCTGGTCTCTGAACTTAGAACTGTGAGATAATAAACTTGTGTTGTTAAGACACTAGACTTGTGGTGACTTTTAGAGTAGCATTGTCTACTTAGATGAACCAAGCATATACATATGGACTCACAATGCCTATCAGGACATGGAGAAGATTTCTGACTTTCTTTTGTTTGTTTTGTTGTCACTATAAATTTATCCAAATCAAATAGAATTTACAACAGCAACTAAAATGCTGCACACTAGGAATTCTGGGACACAAAGACATGTCAAAATAGATCTATTGGTTGTGAGAAATACACTACTCAGATGAAAGATGTTGAAGAAGAAACTATGCATGTACATTATATATTGAAAAATTATTCTCCCATTCAGGTTTTTTTTTGTGCACTTAAAACTGATCCAAAATGGTAATATCTGCTCTTAAAAGTTTTTAAAAGTTTATTGTAGGTCCTAAATAAATGGTTTCTCAGAGGTATTAAATATAGCAAGAAAAGGAAAATTAAATTTGAGATAAAAGATAAATTTGAGGTAAAATTCTCAGATTTTGTGGTGAATAAGAAATATACACAAGAAAACGAAGGGAATGAAACGGAAGACTGGATTTGTGTTTGAAGTTTCCGCATATGGCCCACATGATGGTATCACTCATAGAGAAAAGAAGGCTAGGGGAAACAAAGGTCTGAGTACTGGCTTAGAAAGAAGAATATCCCTTTTGAACATATTTGGTTTAAAATATCCTGGAGGCATTTAAGTAGGGATTTCAGTAGATCAATGTGTGAATGAATTTAGAACTTGGAGCTCAACAGGAAGAGAAATGTACTTGAGAATATTCAAGTGACAAGCAGCATTGGCGACATGTAATGAAGTGATATCAGCTAAGAAGATTAAGTATGAAAAATAATAGAGATGACAAAAAAGAGAGGACAGGAAGAAAAGTTTAGAGGCAAAAAAAAAAGAAGTTCATGAATCCATTAGAAAATAAGAGTAATGAAAAGGAGACCATGGTGATGGGGGAAGTACTTCTGTGTATGTTTATCTTTTTCATTGTTAAATAAAATACTGTTTGGCCAATGAGACAGCAAGTAGATGTGACTAGGAGTCAAAGAGGATTCTGCGAAATGTAGTAGAGAAGTGCTGATCCAGGCAGGAAGTGACATAGCAAGGAGACTCATATTTAAGCGAAGGAAAAACAGGAAGGGCCCTCTTTTCCCCTCCGCTCCTGCTCCAGCAGCACGATGTGATCCACAGCAAGGAGGGATGCCCATAAGGCGTCCGATAAGATAAGTCTTATAACTTATATAGATTTATGATAGTTAAGAGTGAGCTAGCAGATGAGAATCCTAGTCATTGGCCAAGCAGCTTTGTACCTAATACACGTTTCTGTGTATTCATTTGTGCCCTAACTCGGGCAGGCGGCTGGCATAAAGCTCACACGTGGCCGTGGGGCTCAGGCAGCTTTTGGCAGAAATATTTATCGTTAACACCATGGAATCTTTTTCTTCGTTTTCTAAAGTTTATTACTTTTCTTTTATTCCTAACATTATAATTACATAGTTTCTCCCTTCCATTTCCTACCTCGATCCCCAAAACCTTTCCTTACTGTCTTTCAAATTGGTGCCCTTTTTCATGAATTGTTGTAACATGTATATGTGTATGTATGCTTATATATAATCTGTATAATGTTACCTGTACATATGTTTCAGAGCTAACAATTTGGTGTTGAATAACCAATTGGTTTGGTCTTCCCTGAAGGAGACTACTCCCATTCTTGCTTTCCTAAGTTGCCTATAGTTCTTTGTGTAGGGTTGTGGCATATTAATTGGTGTTGTCCTTGTTCAGTTCATGTTTAGGCAGTCATGTTAGTGAGGCTTTACTTGCTATAGCTTCTTTCCATGCCCTCGTCTGCAGTGTTTCCTGGGCCATAGGTACCAGAGTGATATCTTAGACATCAAGAGGAAGAGTGGTTCAAAATGAAGAAACAGGTAACAGCAAATGCTACTGAGAGAAGGGTAAGAGGAGAGCAAGTGTTAGCTGTTAGATTTGCAGAGAGAGAGATCTTTGACAAGAAAGTTCAAGAGTGCAATGGGTGGGGGAGAGGCTGGAAATGTTAAGAGTGAATGGTACATGAGGAACCTGGGATGATGCAAGTAGAATAAACATCCCAACAGGAGATCAGAGATGAGGGCTGTGATTGACAGACTGCCTAAGAGATTCCTATCTTCCTCTGACAGAAGGTGATGGATATTATAAGAGTTCTATAAAACTGTTTCTAAAGGGAAAGAGGCAATCATGATGCAGATGAAAATGAGAAGGAATCCCTCTGAAGGAGTAAAGACATGAAATTCAGAGCACATTCACCTCAGTTCTGGAAGTGATCTCTGCCAGTCTCCAAGCCCATCTCTATCCCAGGGTGTAAGTTCATAATCCAGACCCATATTTGTTCCAATGCCTGGTCAGTGAAATTATTATTGTTGAAATCTTTAATATAGGAAGTTACTTGCCCTAGTGGAATCATGCATTTAATTGAGCTTTGACTTCTTGTTTACGAAATCTGAGATGTTGCCATCAAATCCATCACCATGGGAACAGTACATTTTACTTTAATTTTTCATACTAAGATGAAGCATGAAGTTTCAAAATCACAGAGGGAGGAAGAAAAGAAAAGAAATGCTGTGGTAGGTGTTTCTTCAGAGGTCAGCATGAGTCAGTTTAAGTTCAAGATAAATAGGTCTGGTGGTTCTAATAAAGTACCTCTCGATATGGAAGCCCTAGCTCCAAGGAAGACAAACTCTTCCAAAATTGGAAGACAGGATTTTCAAAGGGTATTTTGATCACAACATTCATCACTTAAAATCATATTGTGAAGCAAGTCAAACTTTGTCTTTGCTATGAGAGTCATCAGTCAATGTGTTTCTCAAAAAAAAAAAAAAAAAAATCCAGCTCCCTTGTAGATGCACAGAGCTGCTTCTAAATTGGAAAACAAAACAAAAAAAACTTCAATGCTTTGCTTTCTGTTTATTTTAGAGAAAGATCAGAAGAAAGCAGGTAGGAGGGAGAGGCTAAAAATCACTTGATTGTATTCAAATGTACAGTGTAAGGACAATACAGACACAAGCAGCCACTGAATTATATTGTGCAGTCTCTGGATTAGAATACCAGGTTCCCACTTTATAAAATGTCTCCAATCAAGAGATCCCTAATTTAGGCCCAAACAGAACCACAGATGACATCCACAGGCTTGAATTTTGCCTATTCTGCGTTTGCCAAACTTCTGACCAAATTTAATTCCTGTGGCTCTTCTAATCTGTTTTAAATTTAAGATTTAATTTAGTGGCAAGAGCCAAACAATTAAAAAATCATGTGCATCTTTTACAAGCTTAGTGGGTGAAAAGAGAACTGATTCCTGAAAATTGCCCCCTGACCTGTGCACCTGTGGGTGCATGCACCCAGCCCCCTCCACATACACAGATATGTAAACAAACCCAATTAAACCTTTTCATTTTAAAAAAAAATCTTAACTGAAGTCTTAAACTTAATGTCATTTTAAGGCATTTATTTTTCAAACAGAAACAACCATGCTCCTTTCATATGTCTGATTTGCAAGGTAAGAACGGTTTATCAGGAAAGGCCTTAAGTGTAGCTGCAGCTGAAAAGACAACTCAAAAACAAAACATAAATTTGCTTTGGGAACCTGAACCCTTTAATCAGCAGAATGTCAAAATGCAACATGTTCTTTGAGCTTTGTTATTGCAAATCAGTTTCTTGTTTTCCAATAAACTGGAAAAAGAAATAGTGATTTTTAAAATTAATTACTTGGTGAAAATTCCCTCCAGAAAGAAAACCAATATAGCTTAATTTTCATTAACTATATTGCAAATCACATTACTCTTCTGGAAAATATTCAAGGATGCTTTTATGTATAAAGCAATAGATGAGAACTACAACACATGTATACTGCACCTGGAACTTTTGGGGGTGGGGGATGGGGAGGCTTCCTTTCTGAAAGAACAAAGAAGTAGAATCCAATAATAATAGCTTCCTTTCTAAACTTTTCAAAATGAGAAAATCCAGTATATCCTTGAAGCCAGAGATAGTGGCATCCAGGGTTAAACTGCAGCTTTCAGTGTGCTAATTAGCAAAGCACGGCTGTATGTATAATGAAGATATTAAGCTTTCACCAAGAACACTGCAGCTTGAAATTCAAATAACTAACATCATGGGATAATTGAGAAATATGATTAAGTGATTTAAACACTACTGAAAATTCAGTATGGTTCTCCTTCAAGAAGAGCAAATAGATACTATAGACAGATGCCGAAAGCAGAATAAGCAGGTACTCAGGAAAAGGGGGGAACTAGGAGTACAAGGGGAACCATTCTCAGTAAATCACTTTAGAGCCAGTCACGGTGTGAATGAGGATAATTATATGGCCCTCAACTCTTGCTCATGCTTTTTCTCTCAATTGTAAACCTTCTCCATTGTCCTGTTTAGTTGTCTCTTTGAGGTATTAGTATAAGGGGCAACAAATGGCTGCTTTTCAGTGAGATTTATGAGGTATCTTAGCTCAAGAAGCACAGAGTTGAGCTTAGATGAGGAGAGGTGAGAGCCCGGATCTTCGTATCCAGTTGCAACCACAGAAAAGCAGTAGGAAGTGCTAAGGTCTGAAATGACATGGAGAAAGTATATGGAAATTCAAAAGGGAATTAATGTGTGCTTTCCATTTTATTTACTATTTGTACTGTTTGTTTTTATATGTAATTGGGACTATGTGAACTAACATTCTTAGAATAAAAAAACTCAAGCCTGAATTAAAAATTCTTCAGGTTGCCTCACTGATTAGAACATCAGGGTTATGGAGAGTCACAAGTTTGCAGGTGATCAGTCAGTCTTCAGCTATCTGCAGCCCTCCCCCCATCTATTCTTTGTTTCCATGTATGGCTTAACATCTTGGGACTCTCATCTGAAAACTTCTGGAGTATATTAACTGACCACCAGCTTCCAAAGCAGAGTCTGAGAATGACATTAGAGAGAAACTCAAATATCCTCTTGTAACCCTTCTGCTGGATGTTTCCACCCATGAGTTTCAAAAGTCCCTTGATTTTTTGACCTTATTCTCTTCTACAACTATAAAAATGCCCTCAGGGAACCAACCCCATGGTGGAACATGGCATTTGTGGTAACTTGAATTCATATGGCAGGCCACGGTTATTAATACTTGGCTCCATAATAAACTCTCTCCTATTTCTATGCTGTAAAGAACTGAGTCTTTGCATTAACAATGATTTAACAAGCAATCCTCACTAAGAAGGTATCTTCTAATTACAACTAATTGGGACCCTCTGGATTTATTTTTTGGAATAATTCAAATAATTACATACAACCTCTCTTATAATCATAATATCATCAATAAAAAGAATTGAACAAAATCATTATGACATAAATTTTCTTGAGGAGATGCACAGCATGCTATTGCAAGCAATGGAATTAATAAAGAGAAAACAAACTATGTAGAACTATAAATGAGCACCATGAAGAAGGAAAAGTCCCACCCACCTATGCTAACATCTATAAGACAGTGTCTTGCCCTCTCTGCCAGCTGATGGTTGTCTCGTGACAACAAGACCAAGAGAAAGAAGATTTCTAGGGCAAGACTAGAAATCTAGGATGTTCCATTCAGAAACCAAGTGTAAACAAAATCGAAGAAACACACCATACCCAAGTGGATGAATATTGTATCCTTGGGCAAATGAATGAAATTACTTTGGTGTGATTTGTGGTTGTCCTTCCAACTTGCTATATGTTCCCTAAAAAGTTACCACCAACCCAAGCTAAGTCCAAGAAGCCCTTCTGCCAGAAGCCAGAAGAAAAAAATGGGGCAAGTTCCTTACAGACAGATGTATGCTTTTCACACAATGCTCTCGGAAAAGCAGTGGGTGTTCAACATTTGTAAATCCTAGACAGTGCTATATAGTGAGGAGGCAGCTCCTAAGCATTTTCACAAAAAAACAAAAAAAAATCAACAAAGGGGAAACAATAAAAGTAAAAAACTTTAGCATAGGATACTTGTAGAGTAACTGAAGACTAGTTCTTCTCTCCTTGTATGCATGTGCTCTCATAATTCAATTAAAACATTCATAACTCCCCTAGATCTGTCACTTGGAGTCCACTTCAGATCTTCATGCAGATTTTCTGAAGTACAATACTCTCAACAAAATAAAAATATAAGATTCAGCAGCTTTTGCTTTTGTGTATAATTGAAACCAATTAACTGTGACATCAAATCAAAAATCCTGTTTCAAAGGAAACAAGATTTTGTAAATACTGCACTTTGTGTATGGAAAGTGGACCTTTCAGTTACTGGTTTAGAAACTGATCAGCACACTAAAGGAAATACTGGAAAATACAAAGCTTCACAGTAAAATTGGAGGTGGAACATTAAGGGGCTGTATTTGTATATCATATAAGAACCATCTATAATAGCTATATAGGAAAATAGTGGAAATGGCCTCTTTAAAATATGTACAGGACCAAACCCCCAAGGTAGATTCCACCTCAGTTTTGTCTTGCTTCTTTAGAACAAGCTATCCTCTATCTCTTACAATTTGCCATGTTGGTCAGAAGGAATGGCTTATAACTCTTATGGGTTACAAAATATATGTGTGTGTGTATATATATAATATATATATATATTATATATAATTGCTTCTATTACATATATTATTAAATATGTATTACATATATTACTATATATGCTATATATGGCAATACAGCATTTTGGCTACCTCAGTAGTCCAACAGTCAAGCATTAGTACTGCTGTGCCTTTTCATGACAGTCTTAAAAATATGAAAACCTGAAGAGTCAATAAAAATCAAACCAGATGTGTCCATTAAGTGAGGAAAATGTTAATCACATAAGATTTCCTAATATAAAATGTCCTAACACAAAATAAAGTATAAGGCAGAAAAAGAGGCAAGAGAGAAAGTCTATGATTTAAAGAAACTGTGGGCATATATTAAACAAATACAATCTGAGAATCTAGATTTGTTTTTATTTAAACAAAAGAATCATGTGTTCTTATCTATATCTCTGTGTGTCTATGTGTACATGTTGAATTTTATTTTCACAAGTATTTGATTTGAGATCATCAGAATTTTCTAACCTTTGAAAACAGGATGACACCATTCTAGAAATACAGTTTTGTTATATTTTCTTCCCTTCGTGTATACGCTTGTATTGTGTGTGTGTGTGTGTGTGTGTGTGTGTGTATGTGTGTGTGTATCTGTACATGTACACACATAGATTTTCACATATTTGTATACATGCATGTGCAGGGCAGAGGTAAACATCAAGTATTTTCTTCCATCTTTCTTTACTTTAGTAAGGCAAGAGGGTCTCTTGCTAAATCTGGGGCCAGCCTTCCTTGTTCGGAAAAACCTGTCTCTGCCAATTCAACCCTGGGATTACAGATGAGCTGTCACATCTGCCTTAAATCTTAACACGGGTGATGGGGGAAGTACTTCTGTGTATGTTTATCTTATTGATTGTTGATTAAAGTTCTGTTTGGCCAATGAAACAAGTTAGACAGGACTAGGAATCAAAGTGGATTCTGGGAAATGTAGTAGAGAAGTGGTGATCCAGGCAGGAAGTGACATAGCAAGGAGACTCATATTTAAGCAAGGAGAAACAGGAAGTGTCCTTTTTCCCCTCGGCTCCTCCTCCAGAGGCGCAATGTGATCCACTGGCAAGGGAGAGTGCCAGCGGAAGGCATCCTCTATAAGATAAGTCTTATAAAATATATAGATATATGATAATTGAGACTGAGCTAACACATGAGAGTCCTAGTCATTGGCCAAGCAGCTTTGTAACTAATACAAGTCTCTCTGTGCATTAATTTGGGCCCTAACTCAGATGGGCAGCTGGCGTAAAGCACACATGTGGTGGTGGGGCACGGGAGGCTTTTGGTGGAAAGATTCATCATAACACACACGTCCTTACATTATACAGAAAGTAAAATGTCCAGTGAGATGATTTCCCAACCCAAACAATATAGTTCTTAAGCTGTCCATATCTTTACGAGTTATATATACTTAGATCTTTGAGATCTGAGATTTGCTTCAAAGTCATCCATGAGTGTAGAGTGACAATTAGGCATATAAGTAAATAAACTCTGGTATGTGCCATTAATGGTTCACACTGAAGCTGAATGATAGGTCAGAAATGTACATTATATCATTCTCCATATTTATGTACATGCTTTGAAAGTTACATAACAAAATACCAAGCAACGAGAAAATATCAAAGCAGAAGATTGAACAAAAGCTCCTATCATGGCTTTGATCATGTTGCATTGAACACAAATAGATTAAGATGTTGCTTCTTTCAGTCCAGGACCTCTCTCTCTCTCCACTCTATCCCAAAGTAGCATCTTAGTGATTATTACAACTATTGGCTCTCTTTGCATGGCTGAGATCTTTCACACCTCTTTCTTTTTGTGGCAACTTCTTGTAGTTTACAAGGTTTTCCAGGGTTCCTAGATTTTGCCATTTTTCTTTACTAACAAGCAATTTGAAAACAAATAGGAAGAAATTATTTTTATAAACTTGGTATTGGAAGCTTTCCTGGTTACCACCCTGGCTTTATGATTCTAATAACTTTCACATAGAATGTCTAAGACAGTAAGATAGACAATTAGCTCTATTTGCTGGCCTGAAGTTGCATCTGATACTGAAGAATCTAAATGAAGTACATTCATGCCACATGTCAGGTGGCTTTGTATAAGTGGGTATGGCACCTAATTTCCCCATGGGAAAGAGCAAAGGAGTAGGCTTAGGACTCTACATAGATTTCTGCATTATGAGGTAAAAATTTTTCCTTTTTGTATACCATACCTCATAGTGACTTTAAGGACTTTACCCTCTATCTCAACCTCTGCAGGGACAGTATGACTTCATGTCCAGTTTCCTGTAGTATACAAGCTGCCACACATTTATTTCTGACAAGAGGTCTACATTTGTCTTGGTCAAGTTACAGTTCATGTGGACAGGGATCTTATCTGAACTGTCACCATTGCACTTCATCTGTTTCAACAAATGTTCAGAATAAAGGGATAGCATGCACTCCTGGAGCCACCTTGAACTGTGGGATTGAAGACAGTAATAATTCTTGTTGGGTTTTTCAATTCCTGATAACCAATAACTTCTCACTAACAGGTTCCGATCATACCCGAATGCTAGTCAAGGTTATCCCTTAACTGTCTCTACTGAGAAGTTATGAAATGATTGAGGATATTCTAGGTGTTTTTATGTAATATTTTTGTAACTACTTGTTTTGGTCAGGAATTGCTTCTCTGCTAATAAATACTTCTTGGGCTTGTAAATTGCATTGGGATAATACCATTTCCATGAAGTCACAAGATTTCCTGTGCTTTTGTTCATGATAACACTCAATAGCAACACTTTATTAAGTTCTTTATCTGCATGTCACACTATATTATCAAACTATGTGGTGGCTTGAAAAAGAATGGCCCACATAGGCTCAGATGTTTGAATGCTTAGTCATCAAGGAGTGACACTGTTTGGGAGGGAATAGGAGGTGAGGCCTTGTGAGAGTAGCTATGATCTTGCTGGAGAAAGTGTGGGCTTTGAGGATTCAAAAGCCCAAGCCAGGCCCATTGGCTCTTTCACTTCCTGCCCCCTGCATATACAGATATAGAACTCTCAGTTACTTCTCCAGCACAGTATCTGCCTGAGTGCTGCCATGCCTCCCACCATGATGACAATGGACTAAACCTCTGAAACTGTAAGCAAACCCCAGTAAATATATACATTATGGTCGTGGTATCTCTTCACAGCAATAGAACATTAACAAGGACAGACTATGAGAATATATTTGTGTTTTTCCTTTAATTCTCTATTATCCATAATGCAAGTGGCACAAAGCAGACATACAGAGGCTAGGTTACAAACAGACTCCTTCCAGCTTGCTCTGCATCCAGACTTCCTTATCTTGTATTGTTAGAATACTTTTGTGTATTGTATTTCTACATTTTATTTTGATTTATTCATCTATTTACTTACCTGGGTTTGTTTGGTTTTTTGTTTGTTTGTTTGTTTTCAGTGCCAAGGACCATGCTCAAGGTCCACATATGCTGGGCAAGTGTTCTACCACTGAGTTACAGCCCCAGGCCTTACTTATTTTTGAAAGTTTACAAATACACTAAAGTGCCTAATAAAAGCCCACTTGGCCGACGGGAAGTAATAACATGTATAAGGAGTAGAAGAAAAGAAACAGCCTTGAATAATTTTCTTGTCCCTACACTGCCCATGCAAAAACACCACAAAATTGCAAAGTCACTGCTATTTTGCTCAATGTAAGGAATAGGACATATTAAATATAAGTTGATGATCATGTTGTCAAGTTGCCAAAATACTAATGGGGATTAGTTCTGGATGGTGATACCATGGTTGTTGCATTCTTAATAAGGGTACACTATCACTATAATAGAAGGAGACATAAAGGAAAATTTAGTTAAAGAATTATCTCCTTTTTGTTTAATAAACACATTTTTAAGTTCTAGTTGTGTAAGTATTTATAAACATAGAAAGGAAATTAGGTATAATTTCTATAATTGTCTTTCACAGGAAAATATTTTAAGTTTTTCTTGAAGGGCACAGAATACTTATAAGAAACAGAGTGATAAGTAAAGGTCAAAGTTCCTGTAGCTTCTCTCTAGGATTCTGTGTTTGGACTTGTGAAGTGTGGCTTGGATAAAATAATCTCAAAATCCTTAACAATTCAATAAGTCTCTTAAGCCTTTAAATCACTATTACTTGGTATTACTAAGTATTTCCCAAGTTTAACTTGCAAAGCTTGTAAGCCACTTGAAATTACATAAAACCTCTTGAGTCTTCTAGAAGTATCCATGGAAAATACACAAAGCTTAAGGATCAGGACTAATGGCCTGAACATGTGAGAACATGTTTAATTGTTTGGCTTCCTTTAGGCAGAGGTCTAGAATGTCTCAGAAGAAAAGCAATAAGCTTGAAATTACATATACCACATAGACTTCTGTTTTATAAATAAAGCAGAAGTGTACAGAACGGATGTAAGATGTTGTCTTTTAGAGAAAGCATGGTCTCAGCACTGCCAATGAATACAAGAAACAATTTAAATTACTATGCAATGCCTGTTACCAGCTTTGAATAGGAGTGTACACAAGGCAATATTAAATTTTCTTGCTGTCCTAGTTGCTTTTCTATTGCTGTGATTAGACACCATGACCAAAGCAACTTTCAAAAGAAGACATTTCTTTGGGACTCATAGTTTCAGAGTGTTAGAGTTCATGACTATCATGATAGAGACTATGCCAGCAGGCAGGCAGGCAGGCATGGTGGTGGAACAATAGCAAAGAGCTCACATCTTGAGATATAACCACGAGGTAGAAACGACTGGGTTTGGAGGATGCTTTTGAAACCTCAAAGCCCATTCACAGTGACCTCCAATCTTGTAATCCTTCTCAAACAGTTCCAAAAACTGGGTATCAGGCATTAAAATATATGAGCCTCCAGGTGACATTCTCAACTCTTCTTCTAAGAGATATAAGCATTCATGCACACACAAACACAGACACACATACAGAGTCTGCCAGTATCACTATCACATATGTAGCAAAGCTGTTTTCTAATGTTTGCCTAGACATAAATATACATTTTAAACTACTAAAGTTAAACTTTTTTTTTCTATTTGGAAAAAAATCATTCTAAATTATTACTGATAATTTGAAGCAAAATTCTAATTCGAAAAAATGTAGAGAAATGCAGATTTCAATTCAGTGTGGTATTTTTTGAGAAAATATTTACATAAAATTTGGTTACCTTTATTTTATCACAAAATGACAAACTCATTTTTTTTTGCGTTGTGGTGGTGCATGCCTGTTAATCCCAGCACTTGGGAGGCAGAGGCAGGCAGATCATGAGTTTGAGACCAGCCTGGTCTACAAGAGCTAATTTGTGGACAGGCTCCAAAGCCACACAGAGAAAACCTGTCTCAAAAAAAATATTTAAGTTTTCAATAGCTGTAATATGCAGTATAAAATTAAAAAGAAACATAGTTTACATGGACACAATGGCTTGAAAACTCCTATCCTCTCCCTACCCATACTTAAGCTATAGCACATAAAGGATATTTTAAGATACATTTTCTTCTAGCACTTTTTTGTCTTTGCTTCCATTATTTTTTATTAGTCTTCAACTTATTGTACAAGGCAATGGATTTTGTACTATACCTTAAAATATATGCCTCTACAGCTGTTCTTACTTATCCTTCTCACAATGCTTTATCTTTAAGATTAAACTGAATACTGCTAAAACCCTCTTCATCCCTACCTAAAGTCACCCCATGACGTCTGTGCCTCTTAGAAGTAACTACTACCCTCTGGTGCACATGCTGATAATATCATGATATACACACATGAAATACAGAAATTTTTAATGACTAAAAGTTTACATAATGACAACACGCTGTGTATTTTTGTGTTTAGTTGGTTTTTTGTATTATCTGTATTGATACAAATAGAGAAGGACATATCTGAATATACTTCAGTAATCTTATTTTACTTTATTTTTTAAACCACACTTTTTATGCCCCCTTTTCTCTTTTTGTGCATTCTAAAAGCTTTAATTATGCATTCTTTGTTCTTATCTGCTGGATTAAAAGTCTGTTTTGAGTCTTTTGATTATGACTGTTTTCAGGCACCTACATAGTACTTTCATCTTTCCTTCCAAATGATAAGCACAGTTTAGTCCCATCTCTATAAATGAATGATTGTTCTCAAGGCTAAAAGGAGGATGTGAGACAAAACCACAATGATGACTATTTAAAGTTCACAATTAATTGAACAAATGGCAGAAGGGGTGTTTTAACTACAACCCACAGAAGAAGAAATGATACACAAGTGAACAGCCAAACAAGCTGTTTTGATAAGAAACATGTACCCAAGGTTCTTTTGCTTTTGAGGTTATAGAGTGTGTGTGTGCATGGTGAGAGACCTTTAAAAGGCCAGTCTTTCACTAGCAGAGTATAAACAATGGATAGCAATGAAGGGCAGCAGTTCCCTCATCCACAGAAATTTTGATCCCCATCTCCATTCATGAGCAGTGGTTCTAGTCTACAGAACAGTTTTGCCCATTTCTTTGTCCACACCCTCATGCTTACCATGAATGACATCTGCTAATATAATCCTTACCCTAAACATGGACAACTGCCCACTTAATTTCCTCTTCTACCTCAAAACTCATGCAATAATGAATACAAAGGAGATACAGAGGGGAAAAGATGGATGAAGGGTTTCCATGAGAAAGCACAGAATATGTGATAGATGAATCTGCATACTTAGTAAAGACTCCCTTCACTAGGTAGCAATCACCCAAGCCTGATGGGCATCAGGAGGAAGTCACCAAAAATATGGGGAATGGCTTAAAGCTTTCATGGACAATGGTCAACTACTGTATCTCTGTATTAATCTCAAGCAACCAAAATCTATTCTCTTTTTGTGAATTTTATGGGTTTTTTTTCTAGTTTTGAGATTATAATATAATTACTCAGTAGTCCCTTCCCTTTTGTCTTTCCAAACCCACCTACTCTTTCTAACAAAACAGAGTTGATTTTCTGTTAACTTCAAGCTAAGAAGCTAAGTCCAAGTGAAATAGGCACCCTGTAGAGAGGTTGAGGATGCAAACAGAGTAATAATGTCCTTAGTATCTTTCCCTGGTCTTGTACAGAGAACACCGGCAGCAGGTCCAGAACCTCCATAAAGGAGGTTAGTGAGTGGCTCTTATAGAAATAAACACAGACACACATGCATCTAGAGTTTTTCTCCATGAAAAAGACAGTTTACTATCTCATCATGCTAACACAAAATCCATAGCCTAAACCTTGCCTGCACAGGAGGAAGTTTCCATCAGCCTTCAGAGCCTGACTTACTAATCAGATTAATGAAGACACAATAATCTTAATGGTTTTAAAAGCCTCCAACATGGAATGGACCAAAATAAACTAACAAATTGCATCAGAAGAAAGGGAAGCTTTAACCGGGAGTATCCCACAAAAATTTCAAACAACACCCTCAGAATGAGAAAAGGCGTTGCCTCTGAGAGAGAAATGGAGTATATTATGAAGACAAGCCAAAAGAGCCAAAACAGAGCTTGTGATGCCAATAAGTGTGATTATTCAAAGTTGGGATGGGGGTTCAGGTATCAGCAAACATTTTGTACAGAAACCACATAGTGAATATTCTAAATGTGCAGGACTCAGGGGCCCTACCCATGCCAGTTTACAGTGATCCCCAGCACAGCAGTATCCGTACATGGGGACTTGACAACATTTATTGATATCTAAGCTTTTAATAAATATATAAGGGATCACAGCATAGAGCTGAGAGATCACTCTAAAACATAAAAAGATAAGATGAAAAGAGGAAAGAAAAACAAAGTATCAATCCAGGAAGCCTAAAATCTACCCAAAATAATTCCAGAGAGAATGAAGAAAATAGGGAGAATACTTTTTACGGACACATGCGCGCGCGCGCACACACACACACACACACACACACACACACACACACACACACACACACACACACACACACCAGGACAAGGGATTGGATAGATGTCTTGGTGAACCTTCTCTAACTCCAGTTCCAGGAGACCCGATGCCCTCTTCTGGCCTCCTCAGGCACCAGACATGCACAGGATGCATAGGCATAAGTGCATGGAAAATACTCACATACATAAAATAACTTTTTAACACAGGAAGTTTTCACAGAGCCAAGAGCACAATTCCGTAGGCTTAAATTGTTAACCAAGTACTACATAGTAAATGAATAAAGATTTGAACTAAAGTAGTACAGTTTCCAAATACCTTGGAAAGTAAAGAATAAAAGCACCCTGAGAGAAAATAACAGATTATCATTCAAAAGACAGGGAATCCAGAGCATCTGCTTCTCAGCAGTCATGTAACTAACTGCAACATAACCTTGGATAAAAGATTCTGGAAGAAACCCGTTTATGAGTGACCCAAAACAAACAAACAGGAGCCTCAGATATGGCCTCTTCATTCCATACTCATCCTTTCTGAGGAGTCACTTACCAAGATGGTTTAACACATTGTATAGAAAACCAAGCAAAGGGACACATGGAATACAGGAATGAGAGCCCCATACCGGACAGCGATCAGTCCAGCACTTGGTGAGCAATGTGATTGGCTGCTAGAGCAGAAGAACACAGTATTGCAAGATGTAAGGTGTATCTCGACTGTTTGAGTGATTGGAAATGTCACTGCTTGACAGATCTGTTAACACTCTAGGACAGACAAGTACCACTGCTTGCAGGCAAAATTACACAAATTTGAAACAGAGAGAAGAAAAATAGGAATGATTCTTAATAAACATTTCTTTAAAAGTGAACAAGAATGAAAACTATCTAGCATTCCTCTTAATTCTCCATATGGCTATCAAAAGCTTTCATAATCTATAGGTTACCAATCAAGTCTGTATTGTACTTAATTTGAATTTTATCATGGGAAGTAGGAACCATATATAATACCAAGTCCTTGATTTTATTTGCATGGTGTTGAAATATCTGTAAAATCCAAAAATATTCATGGGACACAAATAGTAGCTAAAGTAAAGTGATTGACCCTGGAGAGAATAATTAGGGAGCAAGCTAGGAAGATGAGGCCAGAATGAATGTTTACAATAGAAGGCTTTTTTATCTGCTGTTTAAACTATGTGCACAAAATTCAGCTCTCTGTGAATAAATATTATCCCTTAATGTTCTCCATTTTTAATCTACCTATTAAATTTGAAGAACCCCAAGAAAGCTAATGCTATAGCCATTATCAGCTAATACAGTAGGATTCATTTGTTTATAAGTGGGAAAAAGTCCAAAAGAAGAGCTAGACCACCGTAGGCAATAGAAACAGAGTCAAAGAAAATCAATAAAAGTGAAGTAAGAAGGTACAGGGCCAGGATCTTATATGTAAATCTACTGTAACTAGAGTTAGATATGACTGAGGGTACTTTAACAGCTTTTGAGTAACGGGGTCAAATCCAGTGGAGGAAATGTTTCTGTTACTATGACCACAAAATTGTATCTCAGAAGGCCAACAGAGCTTGATATTTATTTTATGGATTAGGTTTTTATCATTTGATCGCTTTCGTTGTGGTAGATAACTTTACTTATCAATATGGTGTTTGAATTTCCAATTTTGCTACTATTCTTGCCAGAGAGGATGCCTGCCTGCCTGCCCTTGGGCTAATGTGTTGGAGAGGAAGCAGTGAACTCCTGAAGCCACCATGAAGTACTGGTAATTGTGACATAATACTAGATATTCCACCTCTGATTTCTGACAAAGAGTACCCCAAATCCCTATAATTTCCTGAGTAATACAGGTTCTGGGAACATTTTTTCCAGTGTGATAGCTCTTGGTCAGCTCCTAGACATCTGCAAGATGAGGTCCAAGCACCAGAAAAATCAAACTGTGACCAGAAGCTTCAAAACATCAGCTCCAACCACATCCTTTAGGAGAGGATAGCTGGGGGCTAAGTAATCACTTGTTCCTATCTTATTTCCTTAAAAATTAAACTAAAGCAAGGGAAAGAAACTCTAAATTAGTAAAAACATGCCATCTAAAACTAGCTAACACCCCACTGTGGACCTGTGGTTTCTTTCTTTTAGTATCTCTTCATCCAGAATACATGGAAAGCATTTGTCTTAGTCACAATCGTATTACCAGCACCAAGGAAAGCTAGAGAACATAATAAATACTCATGGAATAGAGAAATGAATTAGCAACCTAATAGCAGGGGGAAAGTCTTACTTTCATGAAGCACTCATATTAACTTTATTATTTAAAATGTTGCAAATTTTAAAAATCACACATAGAATTTTCAGTTTGATTATTGAATCACAACTTTGCCACATGGTGGCTCTGCTGTCAGTTGCAAAATTCTCCCAAGCATCTCCAAACACTCTTGGGGTTGGTTTTCAGTCAGGAAATAAATGGCCATTGGTACCAAATATCAGCAGCATAAGGACAATTCACCAACTTCGATAACTTGAGTCCCCAAATAGTTCAAATGCACTTAAGTACAATTTAATTTCCCATAGATTCCTTTTCTGCTAACACATTGCAAACAAATGTAGTTTATTGCATATTAGATATACAGCCTAAAATAATTATCAACCAGATGTCTTGCTTTAGATACAAAAATAGAATCAATCTAAGGAACATTTACTCTATCTCAAAATCAAGGTTTGTATTATCTTTTCCCACCTGGTGATTAGGGGATTTAAATCTCTGTGCTAAAATACTTACATGGAAGTCAAATTCTAAAATATACTAGTCTAGTCATTTCAAGCTATCACATGCAATGATGGAAACACACAATATAAACTGTGCACAAACATTCTTGGTATAGTGGAATATATGTGATGTACATACAGCCAAATGTCTATGATGATACCACTTTCAAAAACTTTGACTTCACATTCAAAAGGCAGTCATCTGTACAGAGTAAAATATCAAATATTAAGACACAAATTTGGGAAAGGGGCCCTTTTATAGCTATCCTACTAAAACTTCTTTGTTCTACTGTGAGATACCTTAAAAATCTCGGGACTACATGGAGAACTATAAATTATACAGCAGGGCACTGATGCCAGGTGATTCTTCATAGAATTTGCTCTGAACAAAAGTCTAGAAAATAAATTTTTCTCAATGTCTACAAATAAATTTTTATTGCTGCTCATTTGATAAAAAAAATGTTGAGACTCTATTAGAAAAACATCTCATATCAATTCACCAATTCATAGACTGATTTTGCAAAGAAAAATATAACAATGTTTTCTGCTGACTATAAGCAAAAAAGAGAACCATGATAGGAAATAAAGAACAGAAATTCTAATAACATGAATATTAGTGCAACATTGACTCAAGGCACCTTATTATTAATTCTTGCTACCAAAGCTCCCGGGGAAGTCATTACTGAATTCCCTGCTAGTATAAATACCACGATGTACATATTTCTCTCTACTCTATAAGCCCTAAATAACTCAAAAGTCACTCCAGTTCTAAATTATCAGCAGGAGTGATTAGAGGCCACAAGCATCCAGCTCAATATTATGTCTAAATGAGTGAAGCGCTCTATGCACATTCCACTAAACTGACCTTTTTTTCAGTGAAATGACACAATGGAGAAACATTATGTGCAAAGCACACAACAGTTTGTCAAACATGATGCAAAATCTCCATCAACTCAATGGCATCAAGAGGCTGCAAGATGTCAAATTAGGTGTTGTTATAGTTTAGCGATATATGTGGATGCAGAGATTTGATTTTAAATACTCTAGAATAATAATACACATATATAGGAAGAAAGTATAGCTTAAAAGAGTGCACAATCTTGACCAGTGTAGAGGGTGATAGCTATAAGGTTTATTATAATTATGATATATTTATATAATTACAAATATATAAACTACATGATTATATTATAACATTTTTATTATATTTTTCTACTTTTATATATCTTCCAAATTTTCCACAAAAAATGAATGTTCATTAAGGTCATGTTTGATCTTCAGAAGTTTCCCAAGTTTAAAAGTGATGCAATATCAATTTGTGGTATTTCCCTGTTCTCAAAATTAGTTTATGCTATGCCTCGGCAGGAAGTTGCAGGGAGGAATACAAGTCACAAGAATGTGCCTTTATGCTATCACACATAAGTATCTACAGGTGGGAAATATAGCAGGCAATCTGGTGAGTTTTCATTCATTCTATATTTTCTTCTTTCTAGAAAGATACTGAGAGACCATTTTAACAGTCTGACTTTGAATTTTTTCATGCATTTATCTAAGTCGGAGATGTTCATTCATAACTATAGCCAGACAAGGCTTTTAATGGAACCCTTGAAGTAAGTAGGTGGGATCAAGAATACTCCCAAGATTTGTTAATGTTCTGATGAAGATGAGAATATCATTCTACATGAAGATATGAGTAATGGAAGTGACTTGATACAGGGACTCTACACTGGCATTCTAGAAATATTATTTTGTAACATACACATCAACTCCTTCCTGGGGAAAACAACTTCTAAACTACAACAAAAATTGTTAACGATATATGGTATGTAATACATAGTCATGAAACTGAAAGTTTATCAGAAATAGGACATTTAGGAATTTCAAATATTAGTAAATTCTGACTTCCCCTTGGTCATGTTGGTGACCATTTGTGAATGTTTACTCTGATACACACCCATAACCAGCAAATCTAGATAGAATCAAAGGAAAATTAATATTTATAGATTCCCTGTTCCACACTGAACAAATGTAGCTTATTCTTATTCACAAATCCAGGAAATTGCTAGGAAACAAAACCCTTAAATGTTCAGAGGCAGGCTTGTGGGTTCCATTGTACAGAGGAGTACATAAGACCCTCGGATATCTGGATAAAATCAATTTATCAAATTCAGAATGTCAACTGGCATGTACAATATATTAGTTATTTTCTAAATTATTCCAGAAAATATTTTGATTTCATCAAGCTTAACTCCTAGAATTCTTAATCCAAATTTTCTTGTATCTAGTCACTATGTAATTCTTACATTTCAATTTTGATTAAACTGTTTGGCTCCACTGTCCTCCAAAGCTACATACATAGATAACCTGACCCTCACCCCTCTCTAGGCCATCTGAGTACAAGTCTAGGAGGGTTTTTTCCTAGTTATTTGATCATCTTCTCTTCTTAAATTCACAGTATGGTTTGAATTCTCATCTCATAAGGCTGCTTTCAAAGTTGGACTTGGGGGATAAATATATGGTTCAGCAGCTAAGAATATGCACTACTAAATGGTCATCCCTAAAAACATACATGTTGGTAGCATTATATGGGCTGATCAGGGATGTATATTATGTTCAGATATGTATGCAATAGCAACTAGTAAAAATTAAGAGGCTGTGAGTTTGAAGAAGAGTAGGGAGGGCCATAGGGGAGGGTTTGGGGAAATAAAGGGAAGGAAGAAGCGTCTACTATCAAAAAAGCATCTAGTATCAAAGTCTACTATCATAAATATAAAAAAGTAAATTCAAAAAAGTGTGTAATGCCTTTGCAGAGGATGTGAGTTCAGTTCCCAGCACACATGTCAAGAAGCTCACAACTCCCTATAACTCCAGCTCCAAGGAATCCAGTGCCCTCTTCTGGGCTCCACAAGCACCTGCACTCAAGTGCACAAAGATACACACACACACACACACACACACACACACACACACACACACACACACACACACTATAAAAAGAAATTAAATAATAAAATAATCTGTGCTTGGTAGTTCATACTTGGAATCTCAAAAAATGGGAAGCTGAGGCAGGAGAATTTGCACTCAATACCAGTCTAAACTACATACATGGTAAGATCCCACCTCAAAAGCAAACAAAATACATATATTTAGAAATTAAAGTCTCATGAAATTGAAGAAAATATGAGCAGTAAACCCAAACTTAATTCCAGTATATTGAACTCTTGATCTTACTTCTAAAGCTTGACCCATAAGAGGCGTTGATGGCTTTAGTATCCTCCAGATTGCTGAGCCTGTAAAACTACAGAGTAAGCAGAGGAGAGCTGGATCAGTGGTTAAGAGTGCTTGCTGCTCTTCCAGAGTACCTGAGGTTTGTTCCCAGAACCCACATCAGGCAGAGCACAACTAGCATGACCACAGCTCCAGTCCCGGGCACCCTCTTCTGGCCTTTGTGAATACCTGCATTCATGTTCTCCCATCCACCCAGAGACTCACATGCATGCTCATAATTTTAAAGCGGAAAAAGTACAACTCTTTTAAAAATTAAACTAAGGATCCATCTTTAGCCTCATTATTTCATAACTCTACTTCTAATCTGTTGTTTTAAAATCACTTTTGTTTTGTCTAAAATATATGCAAAATTCAACCACTTCTGCTACCACACTGGCCTAAAACCACCACCTTTCTTCTTGACTTGGGAGAACATCCTTATTGGTTTCCATCCTGGCCCCCATTGCAATAACTGAACCAAGAATGATTAACTTAGCCAATGTGGGCTATGGTAATAAATGTCTTGTGCAGTACAAACAGCAGGCTTCCATTTCTCACAGTTCAAAGATCTGGAATATGTACCAGATCTGACGTCTAGACAGATTCCTTCTCTTGGGTCCTCACATTGCTTAGACCAGAGGGAGAAGAAATAAGTACACGATGCCTCTTCTCATCTTTATAATCCGTGAACTTTATCATTAGTGCTCCAACTTTATAACCTTATAAGGCTCTGAGTCTAAGCACCATTACCCTGGAGATAGGAGCTTCAATATATGAACCTAGTAGGGATAAAAGTCTTCAATCGATATAGATGATCTTTGAATAGACAACCTTTTTTAATACATCCATTCTAGGGGTGTGGGAGAGACCAATCATTCCATAGTAAAGCTAATACTCTTACAACAGAATAAACATCAAGCACCCAGGATCTCTGTGGTTTCATTTCTAATTTCTCTAGAGCTGTTATCATTGCTGTAGACTGACTGTCCTCCTTGAAGTTCATCAAACACATGATCTGTTTCCACCTTGAGGGTTTGCACTAGCCATTCTTTTACCCTCTTTCAGTCAAGTAAGTTCATTTCTTTCTTCAGTTTGCTGAAGCCATTTTCCTAGTGTCTCTAACCATCATGTATAAAATCATATCTATTTTCTTACACACCCAATCATCCTTGTATTATTCTTTCTTCCATAGCTCAAATTACATAGTCACATTAACTGCATTTACCTTACTGTGACAAAATGCCTCCACAGTACAATTTCTAAGAGAAAATGTTTACTTTGATTCACAGTTTCAAAGGCTGTGAGACCATCTGGTGGGGGAAGGCTTAGTGGACTTTGTGGCAAGGCACCTTGTGGCAGAGGTTCATCATATCATAACAGACTAGAAAGAAGAATGTATGGAAGTAAAAGCTGGCTATAGCCTTCAAAGACCTAAATCTAGTAACCTCCCTTGATAGAACAAGTCTCAATTCCTAAAGGTTTCACTGCAACATTAAACAGGAAACTAGTGCTAAAAACATGAGCCTATGGGGGCATTTCAGATTCAAAGCATAGCATGACTAACTGATGCCCTACCTACGTTTGCATTGAAATTGTTGGTTTCATTCATTGAAAATGCAAATTTCATGGAGCATAGACCTTTATTTTGCACACTGATGTCCACATATTTAGAACAGTGTCTAACACATAATGGTATTCAGACTAATTCATTGCTAATTCAATGAAATCTCTGAAGCTAGGTACCCTGAATATATCCTATTTCTTACACCTTTATATTTGGCAATCTAGTTTCATTTTGGTCTGAAATTTGGCGTTATATATAGCCACTTGATTTATTTGCCCACTTTAAGCAAAATATGTTTAGCTATTCAAGCTTAATGTAAATGCAATAACATAGTGTTTATGTATATGACAGTAGGCTTTATAATTGTATAATCATAAGGCCTGAGATGCATTGGGGAAATTTAAGTTGTCAGGTAGTTTATGGTTAGTTCTCTCTGTGGTGGCAATTGCAAAGGAAGCTGCTAAGCACATAATAGGGCAGGATTTTGCCTGTATTGAAAGGCAAGACAGAAACAATCAGCTGGCTGCAGTCAACAAGTAAAAGAGGATAAACTCTGAAAACCATACCAGAAAGTTAGTAAAACTGTCTTAACACAATATGTTTTTAACCTTTTGAATGGCTACTTTAGAATAATTGGCATCTTTAGAATAATCTCCACAGCCTTAAGTGAATAACATGGCTTCGAATTGTTCTTTCCATTTTGGAAATTTTCAACCAGCTTCATTGATAATTTTCCCTCTTCAAGAACCTTTGTCACCTTGAACTAGGACAAACCTATAGGGATGCAAACTAAAGAGCTAATGCAAAAGAAGGGATCACTCGGAATGCCTCAGTGCAAGAATGGTGAGAATACCTATGAAAAATAGACAGGTGGTCAGCATTAAGGGGAAATGTCAATTTTTAAGAGCCAGGAAAGGAGCATAAGCTCAGAACCATGAGCCAGGCTGTGGTAGCCCACACCTTTAATCCCAGAAATTGAGAGGCAGAGGCAGGTGGATCTCCGTGAGTTCCAGGCCAACCTGGTCTATGGAGAGAGTTCCAGGACAGGCTCCAAAGCTACAGAGAAACCTTGTCTCAAAAAACCAAAAAAAAAAAAAAAAAATCAGAATCAGAACCATGGAGCAAGACAAGAGGGAAGCCAAGATTCAAAAAAGAAAATGATTGAAAATTAAAAGCAAGATGTGTAATACAAGACAATGATATTACATAAATAATCCAAATATATTTGTCCATGAAAAGCAGCATGATGGTTCTATTCCCCTGGTCTCCTTTGTGCTTCTGTAACAAGGGCATGAGGGACATGGACAAGTGAATGGCCCTGTGCAGCTGTTAGCCAAGAAAAATGTCTTCATACCAACTTCCCAATGTGAAGGAAGAAGGGTGAGCAGGAAAATCAGAGGCTTTCAATGCAGAGAAATGAGAAAGAAGCTATAAATATGATTCCCTTTAGGCTTTTTTGAGATATGCAAGTTGTGAAGTCCCATTTGGGATGTTAGATAATAAAGACTCGGCGTTATCCTTCTGTACTGTGCTGAGTTGAATATTTAAATGCATATTTACTATTCCTGTGAAACTTAGGGTTTAACTATGAAGACAAGAGATGTCTCCAGGAAAAGGAAAGACCTGCTCATCACCTAATTTTCTCCCACCTTTTCTACACATCATTTAAGAGTACTTATTTCCAGCCTCACTAATAGAGGGAATCTCTAGACTCAACAAGGAGAGTGTAAGGGATATATATATATATATATTCCTTCCTTCTAGAGAGACTCAGACCCTCCCTCCCAACCTGCTAGCACTTTTGTATTGTTGCTCCTTGGGATCTAGTGTTAGACCCTGAGGAACGGTAGGCAGACTGGGTACAATTGTGTGGCTTTGTCTTGAAAGTCATGGATGTCTTTATCCATTTCCCCCAACAGACCTAGGAATGGGGCTGACTTTTCAGAGCCCCTCAGGACCACATGCATGATGTTAGATATTTGCCAGAGCCTACTGATGACAAAAAGAGGGTAACAAGAAACTAGATTCCAAAGACAGAGTAACAGGGTAAATACGACTGCAATACATCATAAAAACATTATCATTAGGCTATGTATTATTAATACATACTACCAAAACAATAAGAAATTTCAGCAAATTTCATAATATAAAAAGACTACATATTATATAAAAGCTTATAGTATGGCTATTGTATTTACTGACTAAGTATATTATGGATCTAAAATGTGTCAAGCACTGTTGCACTAAAATAACAGAGACAAAATGTCACCCCTTAGAGGTTGCAAGTCAGTATCAGACATCTCCATTCTCTCTCCTACTGAGAGAGCACTTGATACTAGTCATTTCTTTTTAGTGAGTTTCTAAAACATACTTGTCCATCAAAAAAAATACCCTCTCTGTGGCCCCACACCCATTAAGAAAACTTACTTTTTCCATTCCTCAGTAAATGATCTTATACCCGAATACTTATGGGAGGCATTAAGTGGGCTCAGTGGGTTTACAGAGAGGTGGGAGAGAGAAGACAAAGAACAAGAGCATATGAAATTGAATTGAAAATGATGGAAAGGGTTAGGGGAGGAATTAGGAGGTAGATTTGATCAAAATGCAATGTATGCATGTATGAAATTCTCAATTAAAAAAAAAAGCACAACCTCTTCCATCCCCTTGAATCAGAATCTTGGAGAATGGAAAAGGAAATGTTTCCTTTGTAAGTTGTTTGAGTGTTTTAGATATAGTTACAACATGAGTAAGTTCAAGGCAATCACTACATCTATGATGCTGTAGCCCCTTCGATTATCATGATTAGCATTGAACAAACTGTTCAACCTTGGATAATATCAAAGTGGCCCCTAATTGAGATGCTGCCAGTTTACCTGATATAAATGAAGCAAATATTTTAAAGAACAATACCTATTTTTAGAAAATGACAAGATCTGTAGATCAGGTGTTATGCTTTGCTTCGGTGGCAGAGAAACAACCAGTTAGCTATTAGACATAGTCCATAAAACTAAAACATTGATCTTAAGTAGAAAACGGGCATGATGAAGACACAACAATTTTTCCCACTGAGAATAACATAAAAAAAAAACTACTCACTGAAGTAGTTCTTTGTGAGTTTCAGACAGTTAATGCAGTCAGTCAGTACACATAACAAATAATATTTGCTTGATTTGTGTGCTACAAACTGAGCTAAGCACTTTTGGAAATCAAGATGACACAGGGGTGAGGCTGCAGCCCGGGGTGATAGTTCAATCCCCAGTACCACGATCAAAGACAAAAATACAGCTTAATATTCAAAATACACCTGTGAAGTAATTTTACTCTCACATCCATTTCGAAGGCGAGAAAACGGAAGCACAGAGGAGGTGAGAGAGCCACTCAAGGCAATACAGCTGGCAAATTTAGCAAGGATTAGTGTTCTTAATCAGGAGGCTAGCTGTTGCTTCCCCCTTACTTCCTCTCAGACAAAGGAAGCTCACAGGGTCCTCCTCTAGAGAACAGGAATGCACTCTGCAGAGCTTCACCTCCTTTCTCTTAGTCTGTCTCATTTTCACCCGATTTAGTGGGCACAGCAATGCCTTTGGAAAGGAACTGGTGGCTGTGAAGCAGCATAAGGTAGACTAGGTCCTGCATGTAAACTCCATCTCTCCCTGCCTCTATTCTGGAGCCTTGAGTTGGTGATCCCTTTTTAATCCCAGGCCCTGCGCCTATGAAATGTAGATTACAGTGGGACCTGCAACACTGCTATTGTTGAAAGAAAAACCAGGGGGCTGGAGACATGGTTCCAAGTTTAACAACACTGGCTGCCCTTCCAAAGGACCCAAGTTCAATTCCCAGCACCCACATGGCAGCTCACAACTGTCTGTAACTCCAGTTACTCACACAGACATATATGCAGGTAAAATACCAATGCACTTAAAATTAAATAAAAATCTGTAAAAAAAAATAAGAGAATTTAAAAAGAAAGAAAGAATGATAAAACAGGGTGACCTATTCTTTTAAAGGGCTTAGCACTCAATAAATATTATTAGTGTAATAAATTGAAGCAACATCAATAAACTGTGAATTAATGATCTTTGGGTTCCAATACCAGCACTAAAAGTGGTTTATTTCCCTTCTGATTAAATAAAAAAAAAAAAAGCCCACAGCAACCAAAACAAGCCCAGTCACAAGCCATTAAACCAATTATATCTTTTGTGGGAAAATCAGAAAAGCCATTAGACCTATTAATTTGCGTGTCATTAGTCATCCCCTCTATTGTAAAGCCGATGTAGTCCAATGTCCTGAGACACCTTGCATAATATAATCACTGTGACTCCAAGAGGTCAAACAGGCATGCTCTTAATGCAGCTTTGTGAAAAGCTCAATAATTCATTTTATAAATTTCAGCTCAAAGCCTACACCGAGGTTAAGAAAAATTGACATTGGATCCGTGAACTTAACGTCAAGCTCTAGAAAAAACTCTGGGAAGCACATGTTTGGCGATTCAGCAGCAGACGCCGACAGTACAGGCGTTGCCAAATTGTAAAACAAGACTTGGAAATCACAGAAAACGTGGCTAGTTATTGATTACGTTGACCATTCACTTCCTATTGAGACACCCAAAAAGAATCATTCATTTTCCAGCAGAGCCTGCTCATTTGCAAGATAAAAGGGAGCCAGCTCTGCACATGCCCATAGTGTTCCTCACCACTGGGGGCAGCTTTACATAAGACTGCATTCACTGAAACTGAAGCAACAGTCCGAGCCGCTTTCAGAATGACAGTCTGCAGGAGTGAGCTGAGCGTGTGCGCGGAACCGGGCTCTCCTGCCTCCTGGGCTCCAACGCAGCTCGGTGGCTGAACTGGGTGCTCACCGCCACGGGACCTCCGGACTATGGAATACAGATGTGGCGGTACAGGTAGCCCCACGTTGCCTAGAGGAATACATCATGGGTTTTGAGAAGAAATTGTAGAAGCAATTTTCACACACACACACACACACACACACACACACACACACACACACTGTAAAGATGCAAAAACGCAATATCCACGAAGATCCTATTACCTAGGAAGACTCGGATGTTTTGCTGTGAATGCGGTGTTGGGATTTATTTGTTCTTGGAGTGTTCTGCATGGCTGGTAAAGAATAATGTTCCAAAATCGGTCCATCTCCCAAGGGGTCCAATTTTTCTTCCTGGGTGTCAGCGAGCCCTGACTCACTACACTGCAGCTGACAGGGGCTGTCATGCAGGCGGCCCCTAAGCCAAAGCAAAAGACCTAAGGACGGCCTTTGAACAATACAAAGGATGGGTATGTTTTGTCATTTTCCTTCTTTCCTTCTTAAAAAAAAAAAATGAAAAAATATCTCCTAAGTCTATGTAATAATCCTGCTTTAATTGTTTTAAAGATTATCTTTTTCTGGTATAAGACTATAAATTCGATAATCAGTGGACATAGTCCTTGTGTAATTATTAGAAATGTACAGTAGCCTTATATTGCAAAGATGATATTTGGTGTTAAATGTTTTCTAAATGTTTACATTTCTGAATGTGGACATTGATGGCTAGTTTTGCTTGAATATTTTTAAAAATGCATTCTTTTTGGGGGGATAACTTTTCTAAGTTGTTTTTATTTCCAGGTTTCAATGTAATTAGGCTACTGCGCGGATCAGCTGTAGCGGTGGTTCTAGCCCCCACTGTCTTACTGACAATGCTCTCTTCTGCTGAAAGAGGATGCCCTAAGGGTTGTAGGTGCGAGGGCAAAATGGTATACTGTGAATCTCAGAAACTGCAGGAGATCCCCTCAAGCATATCCGCCGGTTGCTTGGGTTTATCCCTTCGCTACAACAGCCTCCAAAAACTTAAGTATAATCAGTTTAAAGGGCTCAATCAGCTCACCTGGCTCTACCTTGACCATAACCATATCAGCAATATTGACGAGAATGCTTTCAATGGGATACGCAGACTCAAAGAGTTGATTTTGAGTTCCAACAGAATCTCTTATTTTCTTAACAACACCTTCAGACCTGTGACCAATTTACGGAACTTGGATCTGTCCTATAATCAGCTCCATTCTCTGGGATCTGAACAGTTCCGGGGCTTGAGGAAGCTGCTTAGTTTACACCTCCGCTCCAACTCCCTGAGAACCATCCCCGTGCGGATCTTCCAAGACTGTCGCAACCTGGAACTTCTGGACCTGGGGTATAACAGGATCCGAAGTTTAGCCAGGAATGTCTTTGCTGGCATGATCAGACTAAAAGAACTTCACCTGGAGCACAATCAATTTTCCAAGCTCAACCTAGCCCTTTTCCCAAGGTTGGTGAGCCTTCAGAACTTGTACATGCAGTGGAATAAAATCAGTGTCATAGGGCAAACCATGTCCTGGACTTGGAGTTCCTTACAGAGGCTTGACCTGTCGGGTAATGAGATCGAAGCCTTCAGTGGACCCAGTGTCTTCCAGTGCGTCCCCAACCTGCAGCGCCTCAACCTGGATTCCAACAAGCTCACATTTATTGGTCAAGAGATTCTGGATTCTTGGATCTCTCTCAATGACATCAGTCTTGCCGGGAATATATGGGAATGCAGCAGGAATATCTGTTCCCTGGTAAACTGGCTGAAAAGTTTTAAAGGGCTGAGAGAGAATACAATTATCTGCGCCAGTCCCAAAGAGCTGCAGGGGGTAAACGTGATCGACGCGGTGAAGAACTACAGCATCTGTGGCAAAAGCACCACCGAGAGGTTTGACCTAGCCAGGGCGCTCCCCAAGCCCACGTTTAAACCCAAGCTCCCCAGGCCGAAGCACGAGAGCAAGCCTCCTCTGCCCCCCACGGTGGGAGCTACCGAGCCCAGCCCAGAGACAGATGTGGACACGGAGCACATCTCCTTCCATAAGATCATCGCTGGCAGCGTAGCCCTTTTCCTGTCGGTGCTGGTCATCCTCTTGGTAATGTACGTGTCCTGGAAGCGGTACCCAGCCAGCATGAAGCAGCTGCAGCAGCGCTCCCTCATGAGAAGGCACCGGAAGAAGAAACGGCAATCGCTCAAGCAAATGACTCCAGGCACCCAGGAATTTTATGTAGATTATAAACCCACCAACACGGAGACCAGCGAGATGCTGCTGAACGGAACGGGACCCTGCACCTATAGCAAGTCAGGCTCCAGGGAGTGTGAGGTATGAACCATTGCAATTTAAAACCAAAACAAAACAGAGAGCTCTTAAAAGCTGGGAAAATAAGTGGTGCTTTATTGAACTCTGCTGACTGTCAAGGGAACGCGGTGCCCCTCCCCTCCCCCTCCCCCTCACTGTGCTGGCAAGGGCCTTCCCTGTCTCTGAGAGTGTGTTCATAATACTGGTCATTTTCCTTCCATAAATAATCAACCCATTGAAATTTAAATACCACAATCAATGTGAAGCTGGAACTCTGGTTTAACACCATGCCTATTGTATAAGACCCTTTATGGATTTTATTAACATCACATTTGTTTCCACGAAAAAACAAAAACAGAAAACAAAAACAAAACAAAAAACTTCTTTTCCTGAATGATTCCCCCACACCTGCTCTTATTCTACACCTGGGAGGGTCAAATATTCAGCTTTGGGTGTTTTACAGTTCATTGGCAAATCCAAATCCGAGGGAAGAGAGAGAGAGAGAGAGAGAGAGAGAGAGAGAGAGAGAGAGAGAGAGAGAGAGAGAGAGAGATCCTGGGACCTTGGAGGGTTGAATGAATCTGAGGAGATGACTTGATTATGGAACACTATAGAGACTGAGAATGAGAAACAATGCCTGCCTTTCAAAGAAAATCCCAGAAAACTATCCACAGAGGGTGGTGGGTTAGAGCAGGTCCCTGAGCAGTTTCCAGGGATATGGAAATTACAAGGCTAGCACAGGGAGCTCAGGGTTAAAGCAGATGACTGCAAAATACAAGGAGACAGTGAAAATACAAAGTTTGAGGCTTGCAGCCTTATCTTACATCTCCATCCCTTTAAAATCACAGGGTTCCTTTCAATTTCCCCCAGGCTGTGTGTTCTTCCCCAAAGATGCTGATTTGTTACACAACCAAACCATTAGATAGGCACATCGGAGGAAGCAGACTGTCCTCTGGAGATGAGGGAGTTCAGAGGCAAGGCTTGCTGATGCAAAGCACCTTCTCACACACATGTGGCTGGGACCTTCCCAGGATGTGTCTCTTTGCAGCTTATTTTTCCAAGACCCCCCTGTAGCTAATAGCATTCTGAGCTCTGTGCTGTGCTGTTCAGGGTTTGTGAGGCTGTCCCGTAGTGTCCTGGGATGTGCTCTACACGCACCAGACCCCTAATGACTGATGTGTGAGCATGCTTCTCCAACAGCATCCCTGAAAAGGATGCTTCTGGTAATGCCTTGATACATGCATAAAATCAACCCTGGAGGGAAAAAAGACTGAGGCTGTGACAGTTCGCCGTTGCTTTGCTGTTGTTGACATCACTGTGTCCCTGTGTTCATCTGTATTGTAACTCACCCATCAGTACAGTCCTACAGAATCCCCACCCCCACCCCCACCCCGGGCTTGGCAGCCTGCAAGCTGCATGCATGTGTTTATGTCATTGGTGAAAGTCTATTGACTGCAGCACGGATACCACACCCTCTGTATTTATGAGGTTTTGGAAAAATATATTTATTCTGTCACCCCATTTTGTCCTCTCTCTCAGATAAACAGTTTTAGTGTAGGAGCAGACGTCAATGATTTTTCACATTAGGGACAGTTCATCTTATGACTGGCCAGGCCTTGCAGCTTTGACCACATCCCTATTCTTCCAAAACAGCTGCTGTCAAGTAAAAATAATAACCAACAACAACAACAACAACAATAATAATAGCAAAGACAAAGGGAATGGCTCCTTCTTACTAGCATTATTATAGAGTATGATTCTCTTCCGTGGGCTGAGAGGGAGAATCTAGTCGAGTTGTCACGAAATATAGCAGCAAGGAATCCAGATTATTAAAACCATACTTCTATTAGCAATAAGGAAAAGCAGCATTTCAAGTGGGTTTCTCAAGGTGCTTTGATGAGACCAGGTGCCAGCTCAGAAAAGCATTACAAATCCATGTTTACCCATGACTAACCATTGAGTATACATTTATTAATGACCAATAGCCACAGAGTCCCAGTAGATTAACAATGCAGATACATTCATACTAGCATGAGCTTGGTGACCAAACTTACAGAGATGGTTTTCACTGGAATTGTAATTTTTACATTTTTCTAAACTGTCAGTAAATACATATTCCATCTAATTTTTTCCCTTTGGTCAGCATCAATTTTATCTGTACTATGAAGATGACTGTGTTAATTAAATGCACTGTTGGAGTGAAAAAAAAAAGCCCACTTCTATTCTTTTACTTGACCCTCTGCCTTATTTATGTATGGGAAACAAATACATCTAGTCAAGGCAAACTGACCGCTATATATATTTTTTAATATTTTTTTCAAATTATTAATGCTGTGACGCCACTAAGATATACAAAACATGTTTGTTGTACCGAAAAGTATTTCTAAATTCAAAACCACTTGGTGTGTAAAACTGATGTAAGATTAAATGAATGAGCAAATTTTTGAAGGCTGTTCATTTTTGATGCCTCTCTTTACTTAGAGATAAGAAGCCAAATGAAATGCCGTAGAAACAACGAAACCCATTTTGATTCAGGGCATGGAATTACAAGGAAAAAAGTTTTAAACGCACTTCTCTCCTCTGAGGAGGGCTCTTTTCCAGCTGTCACAATGCCCTGAGAACCAGTCTATGGCTCCTATGGTTAGAGAGTTGTGTCTTCACCATGGCATCACATGAGAAAACCAGCTGGCAAGCTGGTCAGAAGTTGTTGTCCTTGTGTCTGCCCCGTGCCACTTCCACACTGTATACCATAGATCTATTTCCGTAAGTCTTTAAAACGTACTTCAGCCTCATAGTGGAGAAGAATCCTTGCTATTCATTTCTTCTGTTTATGTCCAATTTCCCTCTAAGGGTACATAATGGACATGAGCGGCCTGACTGTTGAGCTGCTCCATGGAGACCCAGGGATGCACAAGTGAGTCTCAGTACCTTTAATGCTTCCTCAAGACAGACACGCAAATGGAGTTTGGTCTTTTGAACCGGATGCTTGTGCTTTGTGTTTGTTTTTCATTTGTTTATTAACCTCACCACACAAGGTGCGGAAAGAGCACAGAGGCAATGCTCTGAGCCAGGGACTTTTAAGCAATGTTACGTAAGATATGTTCATTTTACATGACTTTGTACCTTCCAGGGATGTTGACATCTTCCCAAAGATTTTCAAACCTTTTTTTTTTTTTTTTTTTTTTCTTTTTTTCTTTTTTAACTTGGTTTGGTGAGTCAACTACCTAAATAGAAGCTGGCAATGCTGATTTCTATAGAGTAGCACTGTCCTCTAGTGGCTGATTCGAGTAACCACAGCTGTTCAAACTTTTTTTTTTTTGTAGCTTTTTTCTTTTTTTTCTTTTCTTTTCTTTTCTTTTGTGAACTTATTGGCAGCATAGGTTTCTCTGCTCTGTGCATCATACTTAGTGTTAGCTTCCCTGTGAAGTATTATTATTATCCATATTATCAAAGCTAAATATGCTTATGTTCTCTGTGATAACAGAATGAAAAACCATAAACTGATACTGAGAACTAGAAATAAATGCCCAAAGACACAAAGCGAGCAGTAATGCAATAAAAAATAGAAAATGCTTTAACCATCTGTAGTCATCAATATTAGCCAAAAGAGTCTATAATATTTCCTTTTAAAGTGTTATTATTTTTCATGCTCAGGGTTGGGAAACAGTGTGACCTAGGCTGGGGAAACAGATGCTCATATTGATACTGAGAGAATCCGGCTCCATTACTGCTGGTCAGTAGATATGTGTGTCAGGCTATCCAGAGAGGGAGGCCTCCTCTTTGGCATGAGAACTGCTCTCCAGTTTGTTGATCATGTCAGTGACCTGTGCTTACCCCCTACCCCCGGGGATTTCTCCCTCCTTCCTCCTTTGCAGTCAGCTAAACAGTGGTGCTATTAGGCTCTCTGACAAGGATGGTACAGTCTAAGAGGCGATGATTCATGGATAATGAAATTATGCTTTCCTTCTGGGGAAGAAGAATGCAGTGTCACATTCACAGCTTTGGCAAGGGATGTTGGGATGCTGTAGGTGCACGGAGTGTTTCTTCCTTTGACATTTACCAATATGAGAACACAAATTGCTTATTTAAAATGTGGATTAGTCGAGCATCAGATAGGAGTGCTAGCCCAACAAGCTGAAGACAGAATGAGCTCCATCCACAACAAGTGAGAACTGAGCCATGAGAAATGAAAATTTCAAAACCCAAGGGGTTTCTTCTCTCCTCTCTCTCTCTCTCTCTCTCTCTCTCTCTCTCTCTCTCTCTCTCTCTCTCTCTCCTCTCTCTCTCTCAGAGTTCTCATCAGGATCCCTAGATGTAACTAACCTCAGGCACCCCACTATTCTTGAATTCTCTTTGCTACATATACTGAAAAACAAGGGGTATTTGGTACAAACCATGTACAGGAAAAATATTATCAGCAAATTTGAATACCAAATATCATAAGAGAAGCACAATACATAGGTATGAAATAGAGTGTGGTAAATGGCTCTTAAACACTAATCAAACACCATAAACCTATACAAACAAGTGAAAGTCATCATGTTCTCAGCCACAGTAGTCAAATGAACTGAACCTGAATTTTACATAGCCTCCAAAATCATTGGTGAATTTGAATAACTGGGTAGACTACAATAAAAATACTACTAATAGTTAATTGCATTTCACATGGGGGAAATATCACAGCTGGGCATGGCAGAATAGAAAGTCTAGAAATTAAAACCTAATTCCATTTTCTCTGACGCTTGCTAAGTCAACTCATGTGCATTTCTCAGCTTTTCAAAATTGGAAGACACCCATGTATAGAATAGTTTGCACTAATAACTGTGCATGGTTTCTGGAAAAGTGAATGTAAAGATTTCTTTCTTTTAATGATACCTGTTTGTTTATTTGTCTGTCTGTCTGTCTGTCTATCTGTTTTTGAAACATCACTTAGTGAGATACTCTGCTGCTGTTCTGTGTTGGTGCAAGACAAAATATAAAATCTCTTTGCCATCAAGGAATCCCACAAAGATTAAGATTCTTCATCTTGAATTATAGTCATCTCAAGGAATAAAAGAAAAGCTATGATTTTTATTAATAATCAGATATATGTATATACATAGATGTGATATATATCATGTATATAATAAATATAGAAACACCAACCAGAGAATGCTAAGGGAAAAACTAACCAAACTAAATCAAAATTTGATCTACATCTTAAGTCAGACCAGAGGCTTTCCTCATTGAGTATGCTTGTCCTCCTGGCACAGCATGGCTGAGTCTGCTGGCTTTACTGACAAATACACTAATGTGGCAAGATGTCCCAATTCTGAGCCCCACTGGAATGGCCCACATGTTCTACAAGATTAGCACCTATTGCCTGGGTCAGACACTTACTTCCTGGTTTCCATCCCATACAACCTGATGGAGGATCAAATACCCCCATGGCCAAAACCACTTTACTTTATCTAGTGACTGTGACCATTGGAAACCAATGAGTTTTTTTTAAAGAGGTATATAGAGATGTTTCTTTTATTTTTTATTTCTGCAAACTAGATAATTAATCAAAGAAAGACCACCACCCCAGTTCTCTCTCCATACATTAACCAAGTATAAGGTTAATGAATGTGATTCCAAATTCTTATCATGTAAATTAACACCAGCTGTCTCTTTGCTAGCTGAGTTCCCGTGACACGTCTAGGGAACAGAAACACATTTAAGAAATGTGTGCTGGCTTAACTTCCTACAGTGTCAGGTGAATGTCCCTGAATTAGCTCTCCAAATCTGGTGAGGAGCACCCCAGGAACAGAAACATAGGGATGTCCAGGTCACAGCAGAAGACCAAGCAGGGGGCATCTATATTAGAACTACCATCTAAAAGCATGAATGCTGAGAACAGCTTGGCCTATCTCAGGGGAGAACAGAGAAGTTTCTTCTGCCTTGTCATTCCCAGCAAGTTCTGAAATAGAAATCAATCCGTTCCTGACAATTCTCTGTGTTTTCTTGTTATTTTCAGGGGTCCCTTCCTCCCTAAAATGCTACTCTCTTTGCTTCTGTCTCTCACTCTTAACTTGCTATTCCCTTTGTGTGAAAGAGCCCACTACTCTGACATCGCATGTGCACAAAACTTGTTTTCCGCATATAAATCATTCCACTGAAGACAGTACCAATTATCCAATAGAAAATGTATTTACATTAAATATTACATAAATACTTAAATATTATATTAATGAAAAGTCAGCTGGCCCTTCCCTCTTTTCTCTAAAGCCTGTTAAACATCTCTATAGTATTTTCTGATTTTTCAGTGAAAAATAAAATAGGGGAAGATACAATCAAATTACTAGTCTCACAAATAGTAAAGCTCTTTGCCTACCCAGGAAACTAACCCAAAACAAGGTGTCAAGGACTTTTAGTGTGGAAGACATCAGCTGTATTCTGTCAGTTAAAAGCATCAATAACCAGAATTTTGTTTTCTTAGGGATGAAAAGTGAGTTTTTGGCCCTGCATGTTGAACAATAAAGCAAATTCTACATACATTCTACAAAGGCAATTTCTGTCAAAGACTCTATTTCTTCTATTTCCCCATCAAAACGCATCGGGCTTCGTTTAAATATGAGCCCTTACTAAGCATTCTTGTTGCTGCTGTTCATTGGTGAATTGGGAAGACCCATCAGGCAGTGGGTGTAAAGCATGAGGAAGCTAAATATTACCATCCTGTGGATTTTGTGGCTTCGTCTGACTGTTTCACTTAACAGTTATCCTTGCCATTAATGTTGATCTCTTCTACATTGTTTCTACCTGTTATGCCATTAATCAAAATGTCAGAAAGAACACGAAAGGGAAGAAAAGGAAGGATGCAGAGGTCATGAGGAAACAGAAAGGTTGAGTCAGGTGTAGATTAGAAAGGACATATGATAGGTAGGATTTTAGTTGGGAGGTGGTAGGGGAGGAAGGGAGGGAGAAGGGAACTGGGATTGTCATGTAATTCAATCTTGTTTGTAATTCAAATATATAAAAAATAAAAAACTAAAAAAAAAAAGAAAAAAAGAACACCAAAGGAACCTGCATATACCGTATGTTATTGGACAAAATGCAGTAGCCTTAAAGACTGCTAGAGGTGACAGAATTATAGCAAGGAAAGCTGCACTCCAACAGTGGTAACAGGTGCAACACCAACAATGCTCTTTGAGGTCATTGTCCATTTGGCGAGAGGTTTTGTCCACCTTGCATAAAAATTTAAAGTGTAAGGTATGACTGTTTGGTTTGTGTACTGCCTTATGACCATTGGGAATCAAAGCAACATCTGTAGCTTGGAAGTTAATAGCATATTTTGAAGATGTGTTATATGGCAGAAGCCATGTTGTAAATGTCTTCTGTCTTTCACCAAGCTTGTCATTTAGTAGAAGATGACGCTCAAAGATCCATATCATATAAATTCGTATTTTTCCACTCCAACTGTTCCAGTTTGTAGCACTTCCCTAAAATAACTCCCATCCCATTCAAACAAGGCATTATAACCCAAGTTATGCACCTTCAGTTCTCCTCAGTGCATGATTTACAGTGATTTTCAAGTGAGATTTCTGGCTACTAACTAAATGTTAATCTTGCATTCTCCCAGCCTCTGGCATCCACTCTACCCCATTCATGTCATTAAAGGCAGCATGCACTTAGTCCTCTTATTTATTTTTTAATAGAGATGATTGAGTAGTAAAATACAAAATTCTACATATACTTTTATGGACTCTACTCATTTTTATGGCCTAATACACTTTCATGTGGGGGGTCTTTATTAGTTTACACTAAAATGCAAAAACATCAAGGTAGCTATAAATTAAAAAGGAAAGTTCATGGTCAATTTTTATTTTTATAATAGTCTATAGACACCTGCCACATATTTAATTCCAAGCATAACCCCAGTGATGGACATTCCATATCTAACTCTCTTGACAACTGACTTGCCCTCCAAGGTTGTCACTGGAATCTTGAATCTCAGTTTCACATTCCTTCCACTTCCCCACTTTAGGGAAGTTTCTGTTATTTTGTTTGTGTCATGGTTGAAATATTCTGGATCCTGGACTCCTCTCTCTCTGGGCAACCTAGAGTCGGGTGTCGGGTATCTGCCTTCTATCTTCTCCATCTCCCATGAGCTTCTCCATTTAAAAGGATTATCTGTGCTAAAATCACTCCACCCAGGAGACCATTATGCCTGACTAAATGTCTATTCCTAGATCCAGGGCAAATATCCATCCAAGGATCCCAGAGCACTTCCATTTACAAAGAGATAAACTCCTGCCTTAGCAAAAGGTAGGAAGGTGTGTGCTAGGAGTAGACAGGAGCAGGGTGAAAAGGATTGAGGGAAATGCTTCACGGAGAAAATGAGTTTACAAAAATTCCTTTTCAATTGTCCTTCATAGATGCCTCCATATTTTTCTCAACTAGAGAACCCAAGGCAGAATCTGTCCTTACACCTTGCCAGAATCTGGCAAACACCCCTTGAGCCTTGTTTGAGAAATTCATTCATTGAGTTACCGTACTATACCTTCCCTCCACTCCATCCCTCTAGCTGGAGAGGTAGCTTGATATACTAGCAAGAACTAGTATATGGGCTACTGATCCTCAATGAACTTCTTAGAAATGTTGTGCTGACATCTAAGAACTGTGTGGTTTTGAGTTTCAGTTTTATTGTTAGAAAAAAAAATGTATTAACTGATAAAACCCATCACAGAACAGTTGCAAAGAGAGCCAGAAGTCATCTTGTTTTTAAAATCTGTTTATGTGCTTTTTTCTACTGTACATCATCTACTAATTAATTGGAGAGTCAAAAGATACAACTCCAGGATGATGTAAAGAAAAACCCCAGCACAGACTTGACACATAATCGGGACTCCCTCCGTTCTTTATGCTCTCTAATACCTAAGCATGCTCATGCATCTTAATAGCCATGTCCCAATATAGTTTTCATTAGAATGAGATTTTCATTAAACTCAAAAAGAGAGGCTCTAAGCCCTGAGAAGTTCAGATGTCTGGGCACATGGCTACTACTGAAGAGCAGTGTGTGACCACAGTCCTCAACCTCCAAAGGAAGCTGGGCCACCTCTCCACTGAGACCTTTCCCCATTGTAGACACAAGCTGGTTCTTGAAGCATCGGGAGCCTTCTCACTCCTGCTCATGTACTGTACTTTCCTCTGTGAAAAATGCCTTTTCTCCTTCTTAGATCCCCAACCATCTCAGCCTTTGCAGGACACAGACAACTTTTACTTATTCTGGACCACTTCCTGGTCTCATTGTCCTCCGTTTTCTGTACTTTACACCTATGACAGAAACCATGTCATAGGCTGCTTGAGTTCTTAAAATGCTTGTGTTTTCCTTCTGAGCAAACAGATATCTTTTATTAATTCTCCCAACATTAACTGGTACAGACTTTTCTGACCATTGAGATAAAGAACTGTTACAAACAACTCAGAACAAATACCTATTCTTTGGAAGCTTAATGGCATCAGTCTCATATTTATTATATATGTATAATAAACAATTATATGATGTATTATATATGTTAAATATCCCATTCTGCTTCATATAATATTCCATTTTTATCATGAAGGCAATTTCAAAACTTCCACTTTAAAAAGTAGAGTATAGGGAATTATGCTTGGTTGTAAAATTGTTTCTATGACGGGAATGATCTGACAGTGACTTTTCCTTATGATAGTTCTCAGGACTTTGAATGTTTTCTACAGTATTTGAAAGTGAAAACCAGCTTTTAAAAATCAGAGGAATAGTATTTTATTTAAATTGCTTCACTTTGTTTTAGTGGAGGCAGGGTACCTGACTATTCTTAGACCACCTGTTCCTGGAAAATGTCCTCTCCTCTTGTGTTTAGATGGCTATGGCTATTTATCTTGATCTTTGCATAGTTCCAGCTTTGGGCACATTCTGAAACCTTGCCTCTCTTCCCCTTCAAAGAAGGGGACACCCTACTCTTTCCCCAGGGGCTAGGCTGCAGGACCTCAACTCTCTGATCATACATGTTTCCAAAGGACTATATAATTGGAGGTTCCAAATCTTAAAGACTTGTGGTGATGCTCATCTTTGTTTTCAACTCAGAGAAAAAAATCCACTGTGCAGAAAGCATAGGATCACATGGGACCAAAGACCAGCTCATGGCCTCATCCTCTCCATTCCATCCATCCCTGACTCCTTTCTCCTGAATTTCTTTTTTCGCATCTCCATGGTAGATGTTTTCCATTTCATCTCTCTATCCCACTTTTATTTATAAGCTGATCTACACAACTGGAATATGTACCTTCAGATCGCAATAAAAGGAAAACAGTAATGATGTTGAAACTCTTAGAAAACCAATAATTAAAATGATACAGTCTAATAATTTAATGAAATAGTAAAATATTCTATTTGTATTCAAGATCTTTGATGCTCTAAATGAAAAACTGTAATTTTGTAAATTGCAGCTTAATTCAAAGTAGAAACCATAGCCTCCCTGCTCTCTATTTAAGTCACATTTGACTTTTGGTTTGTAAGGTAGGACAGACATACAGGCTGTTATTTTCCATGTGAGGTGTTGCTTGGATTAGGGATGGTAGTAAAAGTTGTCATCAACAGAACAGGTTGATCTTTGGGACATTTGTAATGGGAAGGTGGTAATGAAACCTTTTATTCATAAAATTCTCCAAGAGCCCCATGGTTTGTTATCTTGCTGTCTGCTTATAATTCCAAGATAACCTAATTTTGAATCTTCCAATAACAGCCTTTCTCTGTTTGTCTCATCCTGTCCATCTGAAAGTTCAAGTAGGATCACCTCATCCCTTTAAATACCATTGTCTACATTATTATCATTTTCAATACTTACAGACTTTTGCATCCAGGTTAAAGAGGAGGAAGGATAGAAATGGTTGGGTTTTTATAACCATTTTTATTTTCAGTAATAAACTATACTGGGACTAACTCATGTAGAGTGCCTCTGTGCAGCTTGAGTGCATGCAAAATATTGTTCTGAATTTTTCATTAATCTCCTTTCAATTTAACAATTTTGCATGAAATATCTGAAAGCAATCAAATGAAAAAAGCAGGTGATTAACCTGTAGCCAGTCATAGAGGCAAGAAATATTCTGGACATATTCATCAGCTTTCCAGGAGAGGCCCTCAAATAACATTCCAGAGATCAGAATTGTACATAACACCATTAGTCACAACTATTCCCTCATATTCAACTCAGCTTTAAGAGCCAGCAGCATACTATGCAAAAAAAAAAATGGTTAAATTATTCCCATCTTGTTGGCTGAGCTCATAGTGGTCAACTGAGGAGTTTAAGGGACAAAACCCTATCTGATCTTCCATCTTTTTTTCAATTGTTCCCAAGTAAAGATGCCATCTCTGGTGATATGGCAAAGTGACTTGAGTGTTTCTGTGTGTCCCAGGAATAGCATGAATAGTGCTGCAACTATGTTTTAGTGCCAAGTTCTGTAAAGAGTGCAACCAAGCTTGCTCCTGGGTTTTAGAGTTCACTAAACCTCCTCCACCTGAATTTAAGGGGGAAAAGAAGCCCCAAACTCTTCAAGAGCTCGGAGGAAAAGCAGTTTAAGAAAAAGAAGTCCTCTGTGTATGCACAGAAGTGCTTCTGGAGGCAGACAGCTACACCACAGTAGAGACATTCCCTCAGCTGATTCAGTTCATTGAAATGCACAGTTACAACGAGCTTCCTTAGAGCCTGCAGCTGAATGACTGGAGTCTCCATTTTACTCCAATGTCACACAGAACGTGATGAGGCAAACATACTGCCCCAACACAATTCAACTTGCTAAAACCCAGCACTGTAAACACCAAATGCATTTCTTGGGCACATTTTAAAAGATGCTAGCATGATTTATGACAAAAGGGGAGAAGTCATTTGCAGGCAGGCACCAGCAGGAGAATATCCTAGCTTGCTCTCAGAGTAATTTTATGTACAATTCGTAGATAAATCTCAAGGGTAGGGGATCCACTCCGAATGCAAGAATCCTCACCTCTTTACTTCCAAATGTATGGAATTTGAATCTGATAAACAGCCTCCATCGACTGCGGGAATTTATGAGTTCTATGAAAACTCAAAGGCCACAAAAGCGATTTGTCAAATAAACTGCAGAACACAGTATCAGTCTGCAAGGCTCATTTGCAGACCTCGAGATGCGCTGGGAAGGGGGGTTGCTAACAGCTGCAGCCTTGACTGCACTGGCCGTGCCAGCCAGAATTCAAGCTGAGTGAGTCAGAGCATGGCTCAAAGAGGGGGGCTGGCAAGTAAAATTAAGGGAAAAAAATTAAAAAGACAGAGAAGTGGTTTTTATATGCAAGTACTTCTAAAATCAGTGCATCAGTATTTTGCAGAGCCACATTCACATAAATGGGACATGTAAAATGTTAAAGGTATGCCAAATTGCCGCATGGAAGACTTGCTTTTATTCCCTGGTGTTGAAGAGAGCTGGAGTTAAGTCCAGCTTTTAGTTTGGTTAGGCTAATAACACCCTATGGTAACTGTTCTGTCATCTGTAAGATACTACTTCATAACCCAAGACAATTTTGAAGATAAACAGAGACAAAGTTAACACATGGGCTCAGGAGGTGAAAGACCTTTGCCCACTCTCACCAGGTGTCTGCACAGAGCAGCAAGCTGATTTGAGTGGCAAGGTGGAAGGCCTGACATTAAACATTTAAGTTGCCAATTCAGCATTTTACCATGATGACTAAATGTCCCTGGGGTTCACTGATCAGTTATCACACCCAACTTGAGAGGCAAACACACATTAATGGATTTCTTACTCTGTGATGGTTTTGCTTAGCAGCAAAGAAAAATTCTAAATCTGGTGTGGTTTCTCCTCCCAGTGCCATCTCTATTTAATCAGCATCACCAGAGAAGCTGCCTCTGTCCTCCTTCTAAAGCCCTGTAAAGCTTTGTCCTCGAGCTGTCTTTTTCTGCAGCCCAAGTCCCCTCTATTGTTAATTTTATCCTAAACCACTGACAAGTCACATTTACCCCAAACTCACTCCAGGAGCTCTGCCCAGTGCTTGGCTGTAAATAACTGAATCTGCTTCCATCAGTTACTGAATGTAGGTTCTATGATGACAATTAGGGTACTCACTAATCTGATTACCCTCTGAGGAGTAGATGGGTGGCAGGTGGGATGGGCTGAAAATGAAGGGGGGGCAAGAGAAGGGGAAGGAGGGGGAACTAGGGTCATATGTAAAATGAAAAATATGTAAATAAAAATCAATACACTTGGAGGGACATATCACAATATTAATATTTAAATTTGTAAAATACAAACTGGGTGTGAAATGATGGCTATATTACACAAGAAAAAAACTCACCAAAGAGGGTCTGCAATGGTTAGTGTTAATTGTTATCTTGACAATCTGAAATCATTGGAGAGATGATTGCCTTATCTGGATGAGAAGACTCAACCACTGTGGGTAGTACCATTCCCTGTCTGGGATCCTGAAGTGTGGAAATGAAGAACAGTCTCTAAGCAGCATGCATGCGTACTTCCCTGTCCTGTATCTTCATTACAGACATGCCTTGACAAGTTCCTTCAGGCATCTACTACCTTGACTTCCAACCACAATAGACTCTGCTCTGAACTGTGAGCTAAGATGAGCCCTGTGTCCCTTGAGTTGTTTTGCCACAGGATCTGTCACAGCAACCAAAAAAGAAACTAAGGAACAGTGCAAACAAAATCCATTTGACATCAGTTGAGGCCCCTCCTATCTGACAGCAGAGGTATGGAATTCCATTTCCCCTCAAGGCAGGAGAAATAAAATGTAACAGAGGTCAAAGACTATTTGGAACTTGGAGCCTGGACCACTAGGCAAAGTCCCTGACTTGTTTGGCTATTTGAAAATTCATGTCACCAAGCACCAAGCTCCCTTTTCTCTGGAGAAAAAGCTGATGTGTGTCCTTCAGTGGAGACACAGTTAAAATAATTCATATTCAAGACTCAGAGAAGAACAGAGATGAAAAGAGCTACAAGACTTTCTAAACAACCCAAGCTCTGTGAATTTGGTATGTACTTAACACAGATCTCACCAAGCTGTTTTGTGGGTTCATTAGTTAATTAGTTAGTTAATGACTTTGAAGTGTTAAATCTTATTAGATGTTTCTTTACACTTTAACACATGTGTGAGAGAAATTACTCTGAAATTAGAAACTGACTATACCATTCAAACATATTGAATCTTTCCATGGTATACTTCAATGGTCTTTATTGTTTTGAGGATTTTTTCCAGACAACTCCTAGCAAGCCTGTCTAGACCTTGACCCTCTAGTATCTAGTTTTCAATACTGGCATTGACTTTCAGTTAACATTCAGCATAGCCCTGACCAATCCTAAAGAGAAGATGCTATTTTGTCAATACGGCATCAAGTAACTGTAGTTGGAGGTTTTCTGTCCTGCAGGTCAGTGCTGCAGGCGCTTAAAAATAACCCTCCTTTCTAAGGCTTAATATTAATTGTAAATTGTTTGGCTGGTGGCTCAGGCTTCTTACTCGATAGCTCTACATATAAATTAACCTATTTCTAATATGCTATATTTTACCACAATGGCTCATGGCTTGTTACCTCACGTCTTGCTTTCCTGGCAGCTCATGGCCTCTCCCTGACTCTGCCTACTTTCTCTCCATATCTTTGTTTTGTTTTCCAGCCTGGCTCTATTCTGCTTGGCCATTGGCCAAATCAGCTTTATTTATCAGCCAATGAAAGCAACACACATTTGCAGCATACAGAAGGACATTCCATATAAAATAACCTAAACATAAGACATAGTGTTTAATGCAGCTTTGTGTACCCAGGGATGGAAAATACACTGCTGGGTAAATCTGAGAGGAATTAGAAAAGGGAAGTTTTTCCTTTCCATTGCTGGAATAAAATATCCAGACAGAAAGGGTTTGTTTGGTTTACAATTCCAGATTGCAGTCCAACATTGCAGAGAAGTCAGCTTGCTAGTAATGTTACATCCACAGTCAAGAGGAGAGAGGAATGAATGAATGAATGAATGAATGAATGAATGAATGAATGAATGAATTTCAAAGCTCAGCTCTCTCTTCTGTTTATTCAGTCCAGGGCCTGCATGGTGAACCAGTATCACATATGTAAGGTGGTGCTTCTCTCCTCCTCACACAACTAAGAAAATCCCCTCATAGGCTGGCCCAGAGGTCATCCTAATCTAATCAATTCCTTTTTGAACCTCCTTTCCCCAATTGATTCTAGATTTGGTCAAACCAGTGTTCAAAACCAACCATCTCAGTAACCAATTGAAAGTCAAAGGTGACTATGTTCCACTTTGGCAATAGGAATCAGTTTGTCTCCTCATAGTGGAAAGTTGAGAAATGGTAACAGTGGCATAATGGATTCATCAATGTCTAATTTGTGAGAGGCATCTCTATAATTTTAAAAAGAGAGGGGCATATTTACTTTCCAAGCACTGTTTGGTGGGTAACTGAGAACACTGGTGTTTTCTGTCCCTGGAGCAAGAAACAACCTTCCCGTCATCCTGAACCAGCTGTGTTTCCAGCCACTACCTTCTCTCTAGGGGTAGATGTGTTTCAGCATTTTATAGAGCTGGAATTACAAAGTGGCATTCTTGTATGACTCCATACCTCTTTCTGGCTCAAAACTGTGATTTTTATGAGATACTGGTGAGAGTATTTGTAAATCTATGTATTTTTTTTCTTACCTCTCTCTCTCTCTCTCCTCCTCCCTAACTACCCATATGCCACAAAATTAATCACTTTCTTATTCAAAGAAATATTCTTATTCCCTGTGCTACGGTCTGCAATACTACATCTATACACCTAGATAAACATCATGTGTAACTCAGAAATCATTCGAGATAAACTTCCTCTAGTCTGATTTATCTTCTTGCACTAGTAAATAGAATGTGATTGAAAAACACATGATTTAGCTTTTTTAGTTCCAAAATCTGTCTATGTACATAGTCTACTTTAAGGAAAACACTGATCTTTTTTAATTTTTTTTAATTTACAATTGTTCTTTTTTCATCCTCAAATCCTCTACCAGGATTATCCTGCCTGGTACACCTTTTTGTCTCAGGCCTTAAACTTTTAGAAGAGGCAGCCCTAATCTAAGGGCTGGATATATATATTTTAAAATCAGGTAATGTACTTCACACAAAGTGTTAATACCTAAGTTTTTAGTTCTCCAAGGCACAGACCCCAGGACAGCATGTAACACAGAGGACCAATTACTCCCTGATTACTCTCTAATGAGATCCCTTGTAGAGCTGTCTTTATTGATGTGCTATGAGGTCGCTCTACACCAAAGGACTCTAAGAAACAGATCCCTGGCACTCAAGGCTTTTTTTTCAATTGGAAGGTAATTGAAATCATTTTATGACATCACAAATTATTCCTTTTATAAAGACTAATAGAGAAAAAGAGAATAGTTCTAACTCTAAATAACTTTATCAATGTTATTCATGCAAGTGGTCTTGTCCTGTCTACTCTTGCTCTACCCCTGCCTCTCTACTAAAAATGTTAAACATAATCAGATATGAACAAATCTAGGAAGTGTTCTGGACCTTATAATTTGTGTTTTATCTCCTTTTTCTTTTCTTCTCTATTAAACTATCTTTACCAAAAAAAAAAAAAAAAAAAAAAAAAAAAAAAAAAGGTCCTGGTCACTCCAGCATGTCATTGGCTAAATAGCTGGAAGTCCACCTTTGGGTTACAGTATTAGTGGTGCTGAGCAGCAGCAAGTGAAGTAAAAATGGATGATGTTGAGAAAAACAAGAAGTTTTGTTGTTGTTCAGAGGTGTGCCCAGTACCACACTTCGGAAAAGGGGGGCAAGCATAAGATTGGACCAAATCTCCAGGTCTGTTTGAGCAGAAGCCAGGACAGGGCACTGTATTCTCTTACATAGATGCCAACAAGAGCAAAGGCATTACCTGGAGAGAGGATACCTTGATGGAGTGTTTGGAGAATCCCAGGAAGAACATCCCTGGGATAAAAAAAAACAAACTTCACTAAAGCTAAAAAGGAGGAAAGGACAGACCTAACAGCTATCTTTAAAAGCCTCCAAATGAATAATTCCACTGCCTTATTTATTATGAAACAAACGTGTCATGGCTTTTGATGTGCACTGTAATTAAATTCACACACCAGAATTCAAATCATGAATGGTGAACAATGATTTGTTGGACAGTCCTGATTTAAGTAAAATTGACTGTAGTAAAGTGGATATGATGTTTAATAACAAAAAATGCTCCTGATGAATTTAAGTAAGATAGGAATTAATCCATATCTCATAAAGGAACATTTCCATCACTGCCATTAGGTTGAACTGCTAAGCAGACTATTTGTTCTGGGTGTGGGTTCTCCCTACAGTTGCTGAACTGAGGAACATGGCTTGTAGAACTGATGATTTAGGCATTAACACTTTGTATGGAACATATCATCTAAATATGAAAATGATGTATGAGATACTCTGTGGGACAGTGTCTCAGAGAAAGTCTCAACAAAACTATGCTTAATCTATTGACAAAAATAATTTTATTAAACAAAGTGGACAGGAAGAAAGAATGTCCATCGAATAGGTAAATCAAGGACAGGATGACAGACAGACCTATATGTGAGGCAGCATAGAGGTGCATTTTCAAGAAAAGATAATGTATTTGTTTGTGACACTTAGTGAATATAGGCCCATCCATGTTTTCAAGGCTCTCAGAATTCTATTTGGGAAGAGTTTCTTAGTCCATTATTTATCTAGAAGTTGTTTTGTGGAAATTAAACATTATATACAACGTGGCTCCTTTTCTTTCTGATATTTCTATCTACAGGAAGGATGCCATATAGTAAAGAAGGTTTCCACCCTTGCCTGGTAATACATATAAAGCAGTCACCTAAGTGCATGATGGTAGAAATAGTAAGTATTAGTAATCAATTACTGTCTTCATTCTGACAGTCAGTCCTACTATTATATTGAAGCAAACTAATCTTCAGAAACCTAGTGATGATTCATAAATCCTCCTGCAAATTGAACTAATCTAATAACACACTACAGTGAAATGTCCAGTTCCATGAAATACCCAGGAGTACCTATGTACTTCTGCATTACTTTTTAGATTGAAGCAGCAATCACAGTTCAGATACTTTAAAGACATGACTCTTTTGTTTTGCTACTAAGCTACTTGGCTAACACTGAGAAAAAATGTGTGATTGGTCCTATAAAATATAATTAAATTTATTATTGATGATTAAAATAAAAATGTATCATTTTCATTATTATAAGTGTAATAATAAGTATAAGGTTCATGTTTTTTGTCTATTAAATTTATCTCCTGAGGCTGAAGAATGATAAAGCAGTTATTAGTGCCTGATGTTCTTTCAGAGGACCCTTGTTCAGTTCCCAGCACCCACATTGTTTGGCTTACAACCAACAGTAAGTTCAGCTTCATATATATGTATCACCAAATCTAAAACACTTATTGAGAAACTGTTGCTTAGAGAATTCCATGGCAACCATTCCCTTTAAAAACTATAAACAAATATAAAAATTAGGATCTATAATATTAAAATGTAGATTCAGCCCAGACTGTAATGATAAATCTACAAAAACAACACTGTGCATTTCAAATGCTTCCACTACATAAAACTTGAAGTCATTCTGCTTGTGCTTGGTGAAGCATTAGCAGACTCCCAGATGCCAGCAGGCTCTGACTTTGAGAGATGTGTGTGTCCAATGTATACACAGAACTATATTTGCCTGAAATACTTTGTGATCCTAACAATGTATGCAAAGAGGACTGCATACAATTTAAAATTTTGGGAAAGCATTTCACAAGAGTTCTGAGTGGTTCAGAATCATGGGAGCAAAGCCAGGCGGTAAGGTGGGTTCCATCTAGTGATTCAGTTCCTCCTGAGTGATCCTTTTCTACCACTATAATCTAACAAAACCACAATTAGCCAGTCTTTGCATTCTGACAGTCTACCTCCTACTTACACATTTTTTTCTTCTACTTAGAAAATTCCCTTTTGTCCAGTGCATTTTATGTTTCTCTGATCAAATTCTGTCCTTTTATGAACAATTTTCTGGCCAGTATAGCTGGAAGTATTTCTTCTTTCCACCGCAATTGCTATTGTACATTATTACCATTTTATTTCTAGCTCCAACACCATTCTCTAAAACTCCTGTTATATTTTCTTCTCTGCACATATTATCTACATTACAGGGAAATTTTAGAGGGAAGAAATATCTTACACATATTGTCAATATATCTCAAATGTGGTTAAAGCAGAGTTTGAGACAAAACATACTTTAATGGAGTGCTCTTTCTGGGATGTATGTGCAACATTCATCACATTGGAACTCATCCTGAACAGGAAGTATTGACTCCCATTCTTGTCAAAATATTCATAGAACTTTGGGATCTGAATGCTTTATTTCATGCATGTCACATGTTTTAACAGATGTTTACTGCTTGGTACTTGACATCATTGTGCTGTGCATCAAGGCAAATTTTTGGAGTATGCATCATCCCGTGAGTTATAAAGTCGTTACTGATTATAAGAGCTGGTTTATATCACTCAGAGACAACCATTTAACCCACACAAAAAGCCAAAACTTGAGTTCATATAGAGACCACAGCACAGAGAGCTCCGAATAATTGCTGTCAAAGAGTCTTGTGAAGGTTCTTCAATTGCTTTATGGTAAAGAGGTTGAGGTGCAGCCACATAGGTGTTGATCTCGGCTCCTAATTTATCAGAACTGGCACCTCCTCTGAAGAGATGACATACCCATTCAAATTCGCATCATTTTGCCCTGGTGTGCAGTGCTTATCTTGAGCCCATGGCCAGCTTTCCCCTAATGGTCTCTTACAATCGAAACCATTTTTCTGAGTGGCATACTACACTTGAGGTACTAAGAGAAAAGCTTTCTTGACATATTCCTTACCTTATCCTTTGATAAATGTAGTTTACTCACTCTCCAAAAGGGTAAACTGAGGCACAGAAACTTCCAGTTTCATATTCATGGTCATTATAGAGTTATAAATGCAGTAAGAAAGGGACAAGAATACAAGTGTTTCCTGCTCCAGAACCATTGCATTGCCCCACCTTCAACTCATCATTAAATAAGATTTCTTTACCATAGTAAATAGTATTGTATGAAGTACTTTATTATCACAATATTCCCCTTTGCATACCATAACAGCATGGGATCTATAAGACAGAGAAAGGCAGGGGGATTGGGTGTGAACGGTGAGGCTCATCTTAGCTGGCCTAATTAAGCCATTTATTTTCTTCCGAGTCCATCTTCAGGTTGAGTCCTTAAATCACAGTGAACCTTGATGTTTAATGGACAGGGGACACTGCAGGAAATCACCCGGGCCCTTGAAGAACCTGCTTTCTTACCTCTTCCAGGTCCAGTACATTCTGCAGCTCAGAGCAATACAGGAGGCAAGTCAATCTTTCCCAGCATGCTGAGTCCAGCCCCTGCCCCTGCTATTTCTAATCATAAGACAGGTGCAGAAATAACTTCACCCACCAATGGATGGGCACACAGCAGCTGCCACACAGATACACAGAGGCAGAGGCTCCAAAGTGAAAGGAATGTTTGTGTAATTGGAACTATGTAGGACACACAGCCTCCCACAACTTAAAAGTTTTGCGGTTTTGAAATGGGACGAATGTCACTGTGTTTTGTTTTTTTGTTTTTTGTTTGTTTTTGTTTTGTTTTTCTTTAACTCAAACTAGAGAGACACTTACCTTCCAGTAGCTCATGAGGAGGTACACGAGAGTCTTATCTATTATCTATAGCAACCAAGAGGTAAATAGTTCCTGGGATCCAAGTGTGGGTGGGTGCTTAGAACACACACTTTTGTTTTCTATTTGATAGCAGGGTTTAGAGAAGTTGTGTTGCACAGGATAACTGAGCACAGCCTTGGTGGCTAGAACCACAATTTCTTCACTTCTGTGCTCTCTGCGTGACTGATTAATTGCTTCCTTGTATTGCATTTATCTTTTCATCACTTTGCTTGGTTCTTGAGGGTTAAATAGTGTAAAGTCAGGATTGATCAGGCACCAAAGTAAGAGGATTTATTCTCAATACAGAGCATTCCTTCCACTGAGCACACATCTCCCAGTCCCAACCCCCAACCAAATTAGTTGTTCTTAAAGCTAAAGCATAGAGAAGAGCCATGAACAGTGAGAACTTTCTTTCAAGGACACAATCAGACACAGTTGTTTTTCTGGGTTGTGGATTGGCTCAGCCTTCCTCTTCCCCAAGGACAGCTGCTTCTCTTAGTGAAGTCCCTGAACCTCTTGATAACATGTGAATTATCAAACCCTCTATCTCAAAATTATGATTTTGAGAGTTCATAATAGATTAAGCCCATTACCCTTCATCCAATATGCATTTAAAGCAAAAATAGAAGAGACACTCTCAAGGTTAACTGTCTGTTACATCACACAGCCATTCAGAAATGATGGGAGAGTGGCATCTTACACCATGGTGAGAATGGCCTCAATAGGGCTGGAAAGATAGCTCAGCGGATTCAGAATGGGGAGACTCAGTTGCTGAGAGTGCCTGCTACACAAGCATGAGGACCTGAGCTTGGATCCCAGCTCCAACATTAGAAAGTCGGGAGTAGTCCCAAGGGTGCCTGTAATCCCGGGGCAGTGGAGAACAGGGGATTGATGATGCTTGCTGGCCGCCAGCCTAGCTCTAGGTTCAGTGAGAGACCCTGTCTTGGGGGAAGAAGGCAGATAGAGATATGGCTGCACACTAAATGTCCTTTGGTCTCTGCATACAAATATGCACATATCTGTAGACACATGTGCTAATATACCACACATGCCATAACACACACACACACACACACACACACACACACACACACATTTATGTACATACATAAACAAAAGAATTTACAAGGAGAATGAAATGATCTCGGTCAATTTTTACTACCTAGCAATCAATTAATAATCATTATTGAGTTGTTTGTTGTGAGAGTTTATGATAGGTATGGCCAAGAGATGTAAATGTAAGCTTAAGATAAAAATTAAAATGATAAATGGTCCTCCTATGAAATCATCAAAATGCTAAATACTGAGTAATGTCTTAATATTCATAATATAATATGTGATGGTCTATGACATGGCAAAGCTGCTATTATTGCAAAATTATGTGGGATGGACTCTGCTAGAAATACATGGGGGATTCTGAAGTAGATTCATTAAAGACAGGATGGACAGAAAAAGGGTGGAGTAAAGATGACATTTAAGGAAAATAAAGCATAATGGAAGTTCACCAATACATAAAACCTTTAAAGAATGGCCAACTAACAGAAGTTCGGTTATCCCTCCCCTGCTGTGTGTATGTGTGTTTATGTATGTATGTGTGCACATATGTGTGTAAGGATATATTACTTTTGTGGTAATTGGCCTTAGCAAAAGATAAATGAATTAATTCTAAACTGATGTTGCCAAAGCTCTGGTGAATACAGGATTTCTCTGCAAATCCACCTTTAAAACACAATCTATCATCATTACAACAGTGCCATTTTTACAGCCAGTGCCTCTTCTGCTTGGTCAGTGAATATCACCAACTAGATAAATATTTTGAAATTGGTTACAATTGACTATAGTTTCAATAGATGTCTGATACATGATCAGATCAAATCCATGTTAGGTGGCTTTGAAAGAATAACCAGCAGAAGAGAAAGACATTTCAAATGTAAGTACATCTAAAATGCTTCCACAGAAGCATACATACTTCCACAGAGTTTTCAAAAGCCATTGATATAATTGTTATTCAATTTCATTACCATCAATTGAAGAAAACAGAACTCACTCAGGAATTGCTCCAAATGCCCAGAGAAAAATAATTGGCAAAGCATAAGAAAAGTCCCTATTCACATTTGATCTGTTTTGTGTGTGTGCTTTTTATATGGATGCTGGGGATTTGAACAAAGACCCTGACTCTTGCACAGCAAGCACTCTTACCCACTGATCTCCCTCCCCACACTCTGGCCTGTATTATTTTAAAGACAACCTAGACTCACTTTAGTTTCATTCCTCCAATAAGCTGACAACTCCTCTCTCAAGATCTGTCTGACTTCCCTGAACAAACCAGATTAATCCATGACCTCATTTTTTGCTATCACAAGAAAGTGATTATTATGAAGAGGGAAATCACTAATTGTCTTTTGACATACTCTCGCCAACAGTCCAAGTTATTAAAATCAAAAACTGTCCCCTAATGCCAGTCATCTGAAATGAGAGTTGAAAAATGCATGAATCAAGGAGATTTATTTTCAGATCTCCCATATTTTGGTAAGATGTTGCTGACTACATTCTTTCTGGGTTTTCCCAACAAAGCTTAAGTCATCCCATCTTTTTCCAAAATTATGCTCACTGCTCGATGAGGATAATTACAACACAGATTTGTTTATTCAAAGATACACTCTCTTATAAAACAATAAATGAAATTAAAAATGTGGTTTGGGGAATTTCATCTATTACCCACAGAATAATTTCATTATCAAAACCTTCAGCTATAAATTAATGTCCTCTAGATTATACTTCTGACATGTAGAGACTGTCTTGAGATGATGTTAGGCCATGGGTTATGTGCTCAAAAGTTACTTCAAAGTAGTCACAGCCTTCTGTTAATGCCATTGCTTAAAGCACAGTGACAGAGTTCAGAGATAGTTCTCAATGGGAATGTTCACTGTGACCTTGTACAAGTACATGAACCACTTTGAGCCTGCCTTTCCTCAACCACAAAGACACATTAATAATAAAGCTGAGCTCAGAGGTTGTTCAGAATGTCACAGGAACTTTGGATATAAAAATGTTTAAAACAAGGGCAGTGCATAGTCATTGTTCTCAAAGTCCTCTCTGGAGATAGAAAGACAAAAGAAATGTTATATGATGATATATACACACCATAAGTAATGTAAAATGCTGGCTGTGATTGAGGTTGGACTTTGCTATTTACTAACTTCAATCTCATGCAAACATGAAGGTTTTACTGAAAATAGATTGTCCAGAGTTAAACTTAGAAATATATTGTTCTTGATGCACTTCTGTAGCTGTTTTTATTGAGTTTTGGTTCAACTGTGAACTAATGGGCAAGCAGGCCAACTGTGAACTATGTTGCTAACACTGTATTTGACATTTATCCCGAATTTCTTTTATGTCTACTTAAGTCAAGACATTGCTCACAGATGCTATGATATCAGAGCTAACAAACCATGTGCTTATATATAAACATATAAGCTTATTTATATGTAAACAGATAAATAACATAAAATAGATTTTAGCTTAAATTACATCACATTGTTAACAGAAGGAATCAGTGTGAAGACAGATTTGCGGCTAAAATTTATTTTTAGACAGATTTGGACTAAATTCCAGGTGCTTGTGCTTATTGGGGCTTTTGACTTTTGTTGTGTTGGCTTAGTTAAGACCGCTGAATCTGTTTCCTCAAAGGCTTTCTTTCCTGTTAAAAGGGAGCAAAAGTGTCCCCCACAAAGCTTCTACTGCATTATCCATAGCAATTTGCTGTGTGCTAGCAGGCCCTAAAATGTTAATTTCCTGAGAAACTATCTTAGCCTAGATAAACCTTCTCTTGCCACTGTGCTCTCTCTCCTCTCTCTTCTCTCCCTCCTCACTCTCCTGCTCCCCTCTCTCTCTCTCTCTCTCTCTCTCTCTCTCTCTCTCTCTCTCTCGTTCACTCTGTGTGTGCATCCTGAGAGCAGAATCCAAGGACTCACATATGTCTCTTTTTTAATTATTCAATGTTCCAGAGATGGTTTTTAAAGGTTTTTAGTTAACAATTAAGACTAGCACTCAGAAATAAGTATGGCTTCTGGCCTAAGCACTGTCATCTACATACGATATAATTTTGTTTGCTTACCTTGCATGAAATATAAGCAATAGGTGTTGATTCAAATAGAGAAAGTTTCAAGATAATGGATGTGTATGAGCTATGAAGAAAATAATTTTGGTTATGTAATTCACATAACGTTATCGAGGCCTTTCCAAATTTCCATCTCGTGCATGGTAAGCAAAAAATCAGATATGATTTCTCCTCACCTCTGAAATGAACACTTCTTCTAAATGTCTTTATTTTAGTCTTAGGAACCTCACCCTGGGTGTTCTAGCCCTCAAAACTATCCACTTGTATTCTGAACTATATATGAGAGATGGCAGGTGAACAGCTGTTGCACGTAAAGATCATCAGTAGAGAAGAGAAATCAGTCATGATTATTTTGGCATGCTTGTTTCATTTCCCTCTATAACATCTTGATCACTGATTATCCTGTATATGTCGAGGCCAGGCAACACTGTAGACATGTGATTTCTTAATTTCACATCACATTTAATGTAGATGATAAAATGTACTTCAGATGAAATCAAACCCAATGAAGTCACCTTATATTCAGGTATGCACCACAGCAGCTGGGGAAGCCCAGAGTCAGGCACGTATCTCTTTGGCTTCAAAGCCATCCTGAGATTCCTCAGGATCTCTCTCAGCATTTGACAAACAACAGATACTCAAGAAATGCCCGTGTTGGCAGGGGGCATGATAGATGGATGCATGGATGCAAGGATGGATCCGTGGATGTATAGATGAATGGATGAATAGATGAATAAATGTATGAGATGGATGCATGAATGGATTAAATGTATTTATGTATGCATACATGTATGTACATGTGTGAGTGTGTGTATGTGTGTATAATTGGGTTGTGGATGAATGGATGATAACTGAAGACCTCTGATAACTAGTCTGTAAGAAAAAAATGGAGGCCACCTGGCTAGGCTCTATGATAAGCTGTGGGTCGACCTTCATACTTGCTTCTCTTCTATAGTATGAAAAACCATAGATTACAAAAGTTCTTAACTGCTAGTATGAATAAAACTTCACTGTCATATTCCCCTGCATGTGTGAGAGATTTACCTTCCCAGAACCAACTCCATCTCACCTCCACCACTGCAGTCTGATCAGGGAGCTTCTCTTTAAGGTTCGAAGTTCTAGACAAGAGTCCATACTGTGCAGGTGTCCTGAAGCTTAACTCTGAGACCACTTCTAAGAATTCTGTAGAAACTGCCCCGATGAAGATCCAGAACCATGGCATATAAATGATCTTTTTGTGCATTGTACAAATGAAGCTGACAGAGAAAGAAGACCCTTCTTATTTGCCAGTTTGTCCTTCCTGCTTGTCAAGGACTGCAGACTTCCCTGTTTGTCTTATTTCTAAATAACAATAGGCAGGCCAGGGGCTATCTCATGCAACTCTGGGACATACTTTTTAAAACAAATCACAGAAGATAATTCTGAAGCTGCTGAAGCTTGAGGACCACTGATCTAGAGTTTGTGGAGCCTGTATATTATTCCCAGTGAAGAATGTTTTTCTGTTAGCCAGGATAAGTTTTACAAACTGGGGAAACACTGTATGTTGTCTCTTCTGTAGCATGGACCTCACGAAACTAACTGCTACCTAGATTTGAATATCTGGAAGAATTGGGTCTCAAAGTCTTCGTCCTTTGTTGTCATCCAGGCAATAAACAACTGCAGGCTTTCTATTCTTTATCAAAGAAAGGGCTGATTTGGTGACTTAAGAGCTGTCAGCTTCCCTCCAAGTGAAGTGTTCTCTACAGAAAGTCAACAACAGTCAGTCGACAGGCATAATGCTGTCATTTTAGAATACAACTCCTGTTGTTATTTTCACCCATTGCTGTCTTCCATGCAGAGTGAAATCTCGGGATGCTGGCTGTGCTTAAAATAAATGCATGTTTATTTTGCCAAAGTGATTCCTAAGCCATCTTTACCTAAATTCAGCTGTGGCACATCACCCTCTAGAAAGAACTTGAAAGATGAACCCAGTGACAGGGTCTGTGGTGCCCACTGTCCTGTTTCATCCTGTCTTAGGAGAACAGCTGGAGTACCATACTTTCCTAAATAGTGAAGCCATATTAAAAGACTTGAAAGGGAATGGTGAGAGGTAGTCAGGAGTCCCTAAAGTCTGTGCTTCAGGGAAAGAAATAAAGTAGGGGTAGTGGGGGGCTGTAATAAAGAATTATTCAAAATTATAATGTGGAAAGAAGACATAATGCTACCTAGCATGTGGAGATAAAGCTCATGATACATTTTCATTCATAGAACACTGGACATGGCCTCTCCTGGTAAGCAGGTCAGACTAAACAGAAAGATCCCTTCAGTAGTCCATGAAGATGCTTCATCACTTGCCTTGTGGTCAGTAGAAACCCAGCTTTATCAAGGCACCAGTATCCCCCTTCTCTCCCTTAAAACAAGGATGTACCCAATAGACTGTTTTAAGAAAATGTAATCTTGTGCTGTATGATGAAAATGTGAGAGATGAATCTGTGAGAGATGTAAAAACATGTTGGGGAAGGGAGTGCATTATGGATAATGGATTGATCCTGAAGGAATATCTTTACAGGGTTCTCCCCCCACCGCCTTGGGTGGAGTAGAAAGGGTATTAAATGGAGTAAGGAGTCTCAGGTGTCAGTCACAGCACAAATGAAAATGAGAACTGTCCCAGTCTAGATTCAGCAGGAAATGGATGGCATAGTGAATCCCAGTGGATGACTCAAAACAGGTATAACAGCAAAGTTCCTCATAAGTGGGACAAGAACTAAGGTGAGGCAGGTAGGATAGGGGGCGATTTCAGACACAGACTACAATGGCATGATGTCATCACCCCACCAACAAGATAGACCACGGGACAAAACAGTCAGAACTACCATACAGTGCAGCTGCTGCTGGCCTATGCATGGGGAGAGCCAGGGAAAGAGCCAGCCTTCTCTCTCCTGTTCTCAAAAGCTATGAGCCTTGTTTACTGCCAAACCCAACAAGAGGCAGCAACTGAGGAGATCTCCAAAGCATGGCACAAAGTTAAGCCTCCCTGGAACAGGGTGTGTGGCAGAAGGAGGGATAGAAGGACTAGAGCCAGGGAGTATGCACATAGATATGTAATTGTGATCATTTATTTTTGCTGGTACAACCTTCTAGAAGGTTCCATCTCAGCTAGATGATCTCTGGTGATTTTTCCATCTCAGTATCATTTATGCAAACTGGCTTAAAGAGGAAGGAAACAAATAAATGTTCTAATTGGCCCTGCTGATTTATTTGAAATAGGTACATTCAGCAACTTTGATTTTTTTGTTTGCTTCTGTTTTTATTTAATAATAATAGAAGATAGGTCTTTTTGTCTCCACCTGCTCTCTTGCAAGAAAAGCCACCTGTGGCCAAGGTCATGTAGAAAGCTATTAATAGAAAGCAGACTTAAACCTAGGTGCTAAAAGGCTTAGCTTTGTGTACCGCAGTTCTACCCTGGTAGAAAATGAAAGAAAATGGCATATCACACAGATATACTGATGATGTCATTGTCAGGAATATGCATCTGGGTACAGAATTTGTATGTTTCCCAAGCCAGAGAACACAATGAGCAAGTGAGCAAATCCTGCCATTTTATTAAATACTTTGAGAAAACAAAAGACAAAGCAAGCTTTGCTCAGCCAGAACTAAAACATAATCCCTAGAGCCAATAACACATGTTCAAATCCCAGCACCAGAGCTGGCACAAACAAAAGAATGCTCTCCTCCCTGCTACCAACCTTCTGGTCTCAAAATCACACTTTAGGCATCCTCCAAACAAGGGTGCCCAAAGAGGGATTGGGGGTAAGGAGTTGAGATGAGCAGAGTTAAGGTTTAAAGTGTATTTGTAAGATGCATGGAGGAAAACAACAGAAACTTTTGAAAGGTTCCCTGCCCAGGACAAGCATCACTTAATTTCTCTGCAGGGTTAAGCTTTTGTGTGGGGGCAAGGAAAAAGTAAAAGTGAATTACCTCCTCCCCCAAGCCCTTCGACAGGCCTTTGTCTCTTAATTACTAATAGCACCACTTGCACAGGTCCTATGGGGCACAAATATCCAGAAAGAGATGTCGAGAAAAGAAATACAATGACCATGGTGCCTGCTGCTATTGCCCCTACAGAATCAGGGCAAAGGTGTACTGCAAAAGCTGGCCTGCTGTCCTTAGGGAGTGGATCCATCACTCTGTTAAACTCTTATTTTCTTCAGAACACAATTTTCTGTAGAGAATTCAAAATGCCCCAATTTCAGGAATAATGTCTTCAATTCTGGGGGCGGGGTGTCAGGAGGGGGACCAAGTCTTCCAAAGCTTCAAATCACTTGGAGCTAAAAGAGCTAAAAGCCAAGACTGGGTTTCTATTTTCTCTCCCATTCTATCTTCATGCTCAATAGATATGTTATTTTCCCCTAAATGTGTTTATTTTATGAATAGGAGTCAATGTTGCCACTCTTTCTGTGAGAACGAAATGCACAGGAAGGTTGAGGACCCAGTCCCCAGCGGCTCTGCCTCAGGTTATTTCCGTAAATGTAACAAAGAGACTTAGCTTCTCTAGATGGTTTAGAAAGCTAAGTAGTTAAAATGGTAAATGGAGTGGCTAATGTGGTTAAGGGTTTCCTATATCTACTTCTAGGTTTACCATTCTGCAATTGTACTAGTCCCAAGGCTCAGGTTCCAATTGCAATACAATTAAAATAACTTTTCCCTCATTCAGTCTCCAATTCTCAAGCTCTCCCTAATTTCTTAATGAAGCTTTGTCTCCTTTTATCCTTCTCTCTGTTGAGCTTGAAGACAGATCAACTCTTTTTCTGGTGTTCACATACTGTTCTGTACCCTTTCCTGGGCCCCATGCCCAAAACTGGTACATCCCAACTTGACAAACCTGCCACATCCACACTTCTGTCTCCGTTTCTCAAACCACCTATCCAGGCTCATGGGCCCTCTACACTGAGTGTCCCATTCTCTCCAAGCCTCAACCCAGGAAGGGTGGCTTCCTGAGCTATCTCCATAGCTGGTTGGAAAACTTCTTTCATCTCTAGCCATCACTGCTCTCTCTTCTCCCCCTTCTCCTCTCCCTACTCCCTTCATGCAAATAGCTGTATTTTCCAATAAAGCAATTACAATGAAGTGAAACCGCATTCATAAAGCAAATGTTTAAAATTTAAGGCACAGCAGCTCATTTCTGGATCTATTACAGTAAAATAAAAATGGTCACCTATCTTTCACAAAAAAATCATGGCATTTCTCCATTTCCACATCACTTCCAAGTCAGTTCCATTTTGATTTATAAGCTTCACCGCAGACCTAGCTGTTAGGCCAGATGTTGTATGAAAAATACCAACTTGGTCTGATTGGATTGTCCAATCTGTTCCATTTGAAACCAGACAGCAGAACAGAAATAACTAAGAACTTCAAAAAGTTTAAGGGCATAGCAGTAATTGCTAAATGAAAATCTCTTTCCTCAGATAACATGTAGCTTGAAAGTATAAGCTACTCATTCATAAATGCCTGGCAGAGAGGGTAGATAGGAATGGAGGACTTTTAACTGAACCCAAATGTTATGGACACCGTCCATTTTTGATATTCAGAAAGGTGTTGCCAGGCACATTGCGCTTTTCATGCATCTCAGTTTCTTTTACAAGCATCCAAGTTCAAAATCTGAAGAGACAAATAAACATGATACTATGATATCAGTAGTGGATTTTTAAAATTAATTTTACTTTGTAGGAACCTTTAGAAAAGGGGTAGGTAGGCTTTTCAAACTATCCAATCAAACACCCCCTTTAAGTGAGGGGGTGTGTGTGATCCCTCTACTTAAATTGTCCTCTTTGTTGTTCTCCAGACCAGTTACTACCATGCAGTATTTTGTATCCTTGTCTGTCTTGCCTAATGATGCATTCCATATGTAAGGAGCAGGATTTTTGTCTGTCATGTTTACTGATTTGTTGCCAGTGTCTGGCATAAAACAATCACTCACAAAACAGCTGTCACCAAACGAATGGATGAGGAGGTTCTTTGGAAGCTTGTCTTGTGTGGAGTCTTGCACATTTATTCTTTGCAAGGAGAAGCATATGGGTCTCCTTGCCGAAACCATACCCAACTCTGTAAATTAACAAGGATTATTTTAAGTGTGATGCATGAGATGAAACAAAGCTAGCCCTTGGCATTTGCCAGAGAAATTCTGCAAACTTTAACTAGTGACTGATAGTCACATGGCACAGTGCAGGCAGGAAGGGATGCTATACTGTGCCGTGGAAAGTATAAGACCAATGGCAGAGATTTGAACTCCACCTCTGTCCCTGCTGCTTAGTGGGACATTGAAAGACTATTCACTTCCCTAAGCTTTAACCACTCTTCTATAGAATGAATTTTTTATTGTGTGATTAATAATATCTTAGATAAAATATTTGCAAAGCATCTGGGTACCTGAAAGATTCTCTGTAGCCTTCCCTATGGACTTATTACTTCCCAGGTAGAAGTGAAAAGAGGATTTGGAAATTTCAAAAAGGGCTGAGGAGATAGCCCCTTCAGCTAAGTGTTTGCCTTGAAAACAAGAGGACCTGAGTTTGATCTCCAGGCCCATGGGGTAGCACATGCTTGTAATCCCACTTCTGGAAAGGTCAGGCAGGTCCCCAGAGCTTGCCAGACAGACAGTCTAGCTTGCTTAGTGAGTTTCAGGCCACTGGGGGAGCTTATCCCAGAAAACAGGGTGGATGGCACTTAAGGGAGGTTGACTTTGCATGCATGGACAACTTCACACACACACACACACACACACACACACACACACACACACACACACACACACTGAAAGCACGCATGCACAGTAATACAGATACAATGCTCAAAGACATGTGAGAGGGAATAGGGCAGGAAAAGTGGAGATCATATGAACCCCAGTTGCCTCAAATCGTAGTTACAGTAGAAAGATGACCTGGGTTCACCCCGACCTTAACAACCCCCATCAAAATGATATTAGTTTCTTTTAGAGTGTAGTGTAGATGATACCTAGAAGACAGTTCTCAGTATCTCTGTCCATCGAGGTTGGTTGGGGGGGGGTGAGAGTTTTGTTAAGGAAGGCTACCAACAAGAAGAAAGGATGACAGAATTTTGTCTACAGAGGGAGTAAGTACTTCTTTCTCATCGTCACAGATTTGTTCTGTGGGAATGTTTATTGATTCTCTTGGATTTGTTCTGTGGGAATGTTTATTGATTCTCTTGGATTTGTTCTGTGGGAATGTTTATCGGAAGCATCACTTGCTTACTTTATGCACAGTAATTTCTAGGAAAAATGTGATGTGGATTTAGAAATCAGTAAGAATGCTTTTCCTCTTTTTGAAATATAAATACGGCATAAAATTCTAGACTGTGGAGGGCCATTTTGTTTTTCTAGTTACCAATCACATAGATGGTTCTGCCAAACCAAGTAAACAAAAGCACAATGGGGTGACTTTTGTAAACCAATACACAATGTTCCTCTCATACTTTAAGTTTTGTTTTTAAAATGGGCCAAAATTACTGTCCTGGCAGACTGCCAGAACATATAATATGCTTATTAGCTGATGACACTGTGGACATTCATGAATAGGGATGATACAGGAAATAGGAATGTGCTTATTCAAGGAAAATCCTTACTTTAAAATAGAACTGACTCTCATGAACATTCATTATTAGACTTATGTATTGAATGTGTCTATGAAGGGATGCTCAGTGTACTCCAATGAGACAGGCATCTTAGGTGACATCTCTTATCCCTGGAATCTCCATTTGGTCTTCCCTTATTGCTGCTGTGTTGTTGTTCTTTACAGAATGCCACACTGTCTCCCTAAAGTTCACCAAGCAGTACAGGAGTAGAGGGGAGAAGTGACTGGACAAAGTAGGAGAGGTACAGACCATAAAGCAGAATGAGGTTCATGGCCACTGAACTCACAGATTAATCGTTTCATTCAAGCTCAGAAGCCAACCTCGACAGATGTAAAGATATGGGTTAGGAATACATTTAACAGAAAGATTGCATGTCTGTGTGAATAAAACTTAAAAGCACTAAAATGAAGGAACAATGAGGCTACTGCATTCTGCTCTTTTCAACCAAGCATCTATATACACATAATTGTATGTTAAGCCCATCCCTCCTCATGTCCCCTCCCTCTCTCTTTTCTCACTCTATCATCCTCCTTCATGTTAGTTCTCTTTGTCCCCTCCATACAGTTTCACTTTAACTTAATGTCATACACACACACACACACACACACACACACACACACACACACACACAGGGAGTGACCCTGATTACAGGTACCAGTAGGCATGTAACAGGGGTTTAAGAAGCAGGGAGAGAAGCACGTGGCTCTCTAGCTAGGCTGAGCCGACTGGGAAACATTTCCTGGGTTGGTCCTGCTCAAGTGCAAACCTGGTCCCTGGTTCCCTTTCGTGAGTATTTTCCCCTAATAAACTACCGATTATTAACCTATCTCTGACTATACCTTGTCTTCTTCTATACACAAATCTCTAAAAGATCTGGGAACCACAAATGACACAAAACATGAGTCTGACTGACTTCATTTAATATAATTATTTTTCATAACATCTATTTTCCTGAAAAAGAACAGTGTCATTCTTCTTCATGACGGCGGAAACACAGTGTGTATTTGCTCCATTTTCCTTATCCATTCCTCTATTGCAGAACACCTAGGATGGTTCTGCAACATAGGTAACATGAACAGTGCTGTGGTGACTAATGTACACAGGTTCTTTTGACACATTGACTTGGAATCTTTGGGGGAAATACAAAGGAGTGCTATACACAGCTGAGTCTAATGAGATGGCTTTTTTATTGATGTTTCTCTTAGAAACCTCCAGATTGACTTCCATGGTGTCTGGACTAGTTTTTATTCTCACCAGCAGTATACGGGGCTTGATGAGACTAACAGGCACATATTTCCTTAAAAGTTCTCATTGGTGCTCTGCCATTTACTGTTTTGGGAGTTGTTGGTCTGGGCATTTGTCCTGTTTCAGATGGGTAGCAGGAGTTCTGAGTTGAGATAGACAATCCTTAGATTTAGGAATGAGTCTCTTCTGGGTTATATTGAAAAAAAATTGTATAATAAAGTCAAATTATGTTATTTCCTAAAACACATGGCAATTGTCAATATCCCTAACAAACTGCATAAAGAAAAGAGCTGCTGGTCGTCTTTCTAAAGGCAAATTTAGCAAATCCCATCCCCACATTAACTCCCTTCTTTACATCTTCTCTTACTGCCATGTTCTGCTGATGGCCCCTTGTGTTTCAAAGTATGCATGATGCAGAAAGATAGGACAATACTTTCAGCTTGCAGATCTGTTTGTGTCATATACAGATGACAATATCACAAAGCATGCATTTTTAGTGACATAAAACATTTTAGAGGGCTGAATCCTCCTTGACAATTTATAAAACACAAGGCTACTTTGCAAGCATTGTATAAGTTCAGTGGAGTGGTTTGAATTAACTAGCTCAGTAGCCTTGTACTTGTCTCAGAGTTCTGTATCAGTCTTCAGTACCACACCTTGTAAACACACACACACACACACACACACACACACACACAGACACACCATTATCATCAACTGAATTAATCCTTTATATAGTTATAGTTTCAGTATAATACAGCTAATCCTTAAAAACTTTTTATCTGAAGAGGTAGAATATAAATTTATTATATGTCATAAGTTTTAAAAATATTGTATCATTAAAAAATTACTACACAATTGAGTTCATTCAACTCTACAGAGTAGGTTTTGTTTCTTCATGAAGCTTGCAGTGTTTTATGTAAAGAAATAATTACAGTTAGGCACCTGAGTGATACAAGTTTGTCATTATCAAGTCCAACAAGGCCAACTTTGGAGAGATTTCAATGGAAAAGACAGAAGTTCCAAGGTGGGAAAACGTGGGGATGGCAATTAACAATAAGAAAAAAGAAGCCCCTCCCTATATGCTTACAGAAGAATGCAGCCCAAGTTTGAAGTGATCAATAATTAACTAACCACATGGATCACATGTGTAGTAGAACCAGTTAAGAGAAAAGCAGCAGGAGTCGACACTAACATCTCCACATCCGTGGTACTGCCCACAGAATCTGTAGTTCATATTTGGATCTTCCCCTGTACATTCCTTAATTCACTCCTACTTCTAACTCAAAAGCTTTGGAAGAGAACAGGAACACCTTTCTGGAAAAAATAAGAACTGGTCATTCCTTTAACATATTAAAAACTTTTGAAGAAAGTTTTAAGAGAAACGAAGAATATTCTGAAGTAATCCATAATGATAAGTGAGTCAAGAGAAAAAATTATCTGTAGTAGATGTGAATTATTAACCTAATCTAACACTTACAAACAGTGTCATTAAGGAATACCACGCATAGTGTGTTCTGAACATATCAACTCCTGGTTAAGATGCACTATGCCCTCCTAAAAAGTTCTGTTCCAAGGTAATTAGCTAAAGGGTTCTTCAAGGGAAGGAAATTGTTCTGTTAAAACCACAGCATCAAACATTTAGGGATTGTATTTGGTAAGTAGATGTTTGATAGCTGCTCAATTGTTTTCCTTCCCCTTACATAAAAAGACATGATGATACTGAAGACAAGGAAACTTACACCCTGAGAGTGTGTTACCACTCAGAGGCAGCTCTTTGTCTCATGATCACTGAGGCTGAAAGAGCCCATCTGTTTCCCAGAGAAACTTGCCAATAAAACCCCTAAGACATATTAGCACTATCAGGATCTGGAGAACCCTTCCAACTGCCATCAGGTAAGAGTGCTGCGGGTTCTGCTATAATTTTAAAGTTCCCAAGCACAACAAAACACAACTATTTGTCTCATGTTAGAAGAGATGTGTCTCTTAAAACACGCACAGGTCTCCTTACCCTGGAGGTATATGAATCTCCATATTCCCATACCGTGGACAACACCATGGTACTATATGAGTACTACAGAAATACCTTACTGAAACATGGAAGATCTGAGCATGCAAGTATCAATAGCAACGTACCTCAAGGTCCCCCACCCCAAACAAAGCTATACAACACACACACACACACACACACACACACACACACACACACACACACACACACACACACACTTTGAATGGCATATGCTCAGGAGTCCTGGATCACAGCAGAGTTAGATATAGTCTTGCACTGAAGCATCGGTAAGACTGCAGACTCTTTGCCAATCCTAAGTAAAACTCTCACAATCTCCTTGCAGTTATTCCCTTATCGTGTGTCAGTTTGCACTTCATTTTCCAACAACTAACACTTAGGAAGATAGACATGTACTTGCTGAACGTGAGTCAGGTTTTCTCTGTAGAGAACAGGTACTTAGCAATTATTCTTTCCTTCCAAGTCTTGTGAGATGGTGGAATATTTGAGTGCCATGAGCTAACTGATAGCCAGAAATAAATTGCTCATTTTGAAACCCCCAAGTCTAAACAAGCAAAATAAAACAAAACAAAACAAAACAAAACAAACAAAAACTTCTAATAGAGTAAGTTTTAGTACCTATTTATTTCACAGGAAATTCTATCAATGTCCACAATACTGGAAGTACTGACTGTGGAGGCTTAGACACAGTGACCTGAATATCTATTAAGTATACCCAGACCTGCATCTGAATGACAGTGCTTCCACAGAGCACCAGGTCAGGTTAAAAAAAAGGTCAGTCTTTACCGGGCGTTGGTGGCGCATGCCTTTAATCCCAGCACTAGGGAGGCAGAGGCAGGCGGATCTCTGTGAGTTCGAGGCCATCCTGGTCTCCAGTGCCAGGACAGGCTCCAAAGCTACACAGAGAAACCCTGTATTGAAAAACCAAAAAAAAAAAAAAAAAAAAAAAGAAAAAAAAGAAAAAAAGTCAGTCTTTTCAGTCTTTTACCTTTCTTTGTCTCTAAGCAAATCTATCCAAAAAATATCAGAAAAGAGGTCACATGATATTTGAATCAAACCTGAAGAGAGACTGACCTAATTAATTCTCTATATACACATTCCTTTCTCGTGTGTGTGTTTGTGTGTGTGTGTCTGTGTTTGTGTGTGTCTGTGTATGTGTTGTGTGTCTGTGTGTGTGTGTGTGTGTATGTGTGTGTGTGTGTGTGTGTGTACAGATGCATATGGAAGTCAGAGGTTGACTTCAGGAGTCTTCTACTATCACCCACTGCCTTATCTTTTGTGACAGCATATCTCACTGAACTTAGACCTCACTGATTGGCTGGGTTGGCTAGCCAGAGAGATCCCAAGATCCTCTTGTCTCTACTCCCCTATTCCAATGCTAACATTATGGGTATATAAAGCCATACTTAGCATTTACATGAAACCTGGACACCTAAAAATCAGGTCTTAATACTTGCCCAGCAGGCACTTTACCAACAAAACCATGGCTCACTACTCCAGACCCCTGATCCTGTTTTTTTGTTTTGTTTTAAAATAGAGGTAAGAAGTCAAGCACAGAAATTCTCTCAAACAAATGAAATAAAACATGATTTTAGTTTTGGGGTTTTTGGAGGTGGTTGTTTTGGTTTGGATTGATTTGGCTTTTTTCAGTATGCTAAGATTCTAATTATCTCTTCATCGAATTTTCTTTCACTACATGGGACACAACAAGAAAACAAGCACAGGCATGGGTATTATAAGAAGCATAGTTTGAAGTTCCATATACACTCTTTAAAAGTGAGTGTGTGGCACCAGCTAGTTGACTTCCTTAGGTCAGTAAATAAAGACTGAATTTCTCCCTTCTGTTAAATAATTACTGAATTTCTCCCTTCTGTTTGAAGATTACTATAGGTAAAGGCACCAACTAGAATATTTCTTAAATAAGTCTCAATAAATGGCAGCTGCCACTATCATAGCTGTATAGGTTCAAACAGGCAAGGCTGTAAACCACCCTCACTCCACTAAGCCCTGGCATTTGTGCACATGCAGTAGGAAGCATGCTGTCAGCATGATTTATTTTCATTACAAGGGACTCCATCATCTCTACCAATACATTTACATCAGGTATTTTGCTTCTACCAATATTTCTCATTCATGGCCCTCGTCATTTTTATCTGCAAGGTCAGAACATGCACTTTTGTTTTAAAACACTGCAATGGACTTTAGTATATTTTATCCTGCCAATATATGTTTTAGGAACTTGGAAATAAGTGCAATTATTTTCCTCCTCTTGACCCTATGACTTCTGGACATTTTCTTAGGCGCCTTTGAAGCTGTGCTCTGCAGTGTCTTGTTTGTACCTGCCTTGCAGTTTCTGAGCTTCGCCTCCTGTTGGGACCCCTTTCCTTAGATTACTGCTCTCTCAACTTTGAAGACAGAGAGTCAGTTTATTGTGAGTCCCAGTTGCACTTGGAGGAACACTGATTTATGTCTATCACAGCATGTTTTTTCCCCCTTCTTTGTTATTTGAACAGAGTTGCTTCAAATTTTCTTATAATGTATATATCGTCTTACATTATAGTTCGGTATCTTAAAAACATGAACTCTGAGTGGAATGATAAGTCTGTCAGTGAAGTGCTTGCCTTGCAAGCAGGAGGAACTCAGGTCTGTGAACCTGCATGAAAAGAAGCTGAGCATTGTAACATTTGCTTGTAATCTGGAACATAGAGAATGCAGAAAATCAGATCCTTGGGGCTCAGTACCTAGACAGTCCAGCCTACATGCAGAGTTCCAAGTCTGAGTGAGATGGAAAAAAACTGGAAGACAGTGCCTAAAGGACAGCACCTAAGGTTGTTCAATGGCATCAATCCATGAATACAAACACACAACACACACACACAAAGGCAAGACAGTAGAAAGAAATGAGGATATGTTAGAAATATCAGCATTAAAAAATAAGTCAAGCATAGGTACTTTATAATCATATATAAAATGATGTTATAATAAAAGATTTGATGATTAGTAGTAGTTCTTTTTTAGTTATTCAAACTGGTTTCATATTTTACAACCATTCAAGTGAATGAATCTAGTAGAACTCTAATAAACAAAAGTGAGGATTGTCACTTTCCAGTTTGAATGACATGGTACTGAATATAGATAATGATATATAACTTTTGTTTTAGAAAACTGACAATTACTAATAAAGTTTCCTTAATATTCACTATACTCTTTCTTCTTTTAATATGATACAAACATAAATATAATAATGAATTTTACTAATTTGTATTAACAGGTAGAAAGAAAAATTGCATTGATTAATATTAAACTATCTATAAGTATGGAAGAATTAATTTCACATAAGTAAACTTTCAATAACCAAGCAATTCTACATAGAAGCTTTTAAGTTTCTTTAAATTTGCTTTAGTGACATTTATAGCAAGAAACATAATTTGTATCGTAACGATAAAGTTGTCTTATATAAATCATACATGTTTTAAAAGAATTGTTAGGCTCATATTAATTACCTACTCATTTATTTCTAATTAGCCTTATTGAGGTAAACTTTTTATCAAAAGAAAATGTGCTGATTTGAAATGTGTGGTTTAATAGGGAGGTTTGCTGCTGTCTGTGGCTTGTGTGTGTCTGTGTCTGTTTCTATAGTTTAGTGTTTTCAGACAAGTTCTCATATAGTACCTAGGCTGGCCTGAAACTCACCATATTACCATGTAGTTGAGGATAGGTTTGAACTACCAATCTTCTTGCCTCAGCCTAAAACCCAAGTGTTAGGTAGGTTGTTACCTTGGTGTCCAAAATATACTGATTGAGAAGCCAATCTTAATATGCTATCTTTTCAAATCCATAAGCGTGTCCATAAGCATAACCATGATGGAAATCAAGTTATTGAAAATTTCAGTCATCAAGAAAGTTGGACTGTGACTCTCTGTGGTATCTCCTGACTTCCATGTCAGTTGACTACTAGATCACCATAGATTCAGTCTCTTTTGAGTTTGGTATAATGGAACCTTCTTCAATGTAGTATTTGAGCACTTGTTTCTTTTGTGTGGCACAATACTGGTTCCATTCTTGATTCAGTTTTGTGATAACCTGCTCTGGAGATTAAGTTGTTGCATAAGAAAAGTGAGGGATATACACAAGTGCCATTCTTTACATTAAATCAGAGCGATAACCCATTACATATTCATCTCCAAGATCCTGGTTTGATTATTAACTCAATGGTGGATAATTGGTTTGCCTCCTGTTTTTGATGGCTGTGAATAAAGCTGCTTTAATATCTATACATAAGTCCTTCATCAATGTATACTTTGATTTATCCTTTGCAAGTATTTAGATAGGCATTGCTGGTTCATAGTGTTGGTGTGTATAAAGCTCCTTTTCTAAATTCCCATCAGTATATATTAGTTCCACTGGCTTACATGATCTACAGCACTGAATATGCACTTTTTCTTCTCATTTTATCATTTTAATGGTGTGGATTTGAAAAGATAGCATATTAAGATTGGCTTCTCAATCAGTATATTTTGGGTTTGGTAAAAATGAAGCTGGGGCTGGGTGGTGGTGGCACATGCCTTTAATCCCATCACTCAGGAGGCAGAGGCAGGCGGATCTCTGAGTTCAAGACCAGACTGGTCCACAAGAGCTAGTTCTATGACAGCCTCCAAAGCCACAGAGAAATCCTGTCTCAAAACCCCTCCCCCCAAAAATGAAGCTGGGACCAGGCATGGTTGTGTGGTCCTATAATCTCATCATTCAGGAGGCAGAAGCAGGGAGATGATGAGATCAAGGAAACAATTTCTCAAATAAACAACAGGAAGGGAAAAGGTGATGGGCAGATATCTATGGTATAATGCTTTCTAGAAGATCATGGTAAATATTTGGCTGAATTCTATGGGGGACTTAAAATGTGACCTGTTATAGACTTTATCCCCACTTTCTGATTCTGTGAGTCTGAGCCAACTGGGTGAGAAACACTTGGTTCCATGGCATGCATATATTTCCTGTGGTTAAAGGTGGCTTTGTGTCAGTTTATATGTTTATATACAAGATTATCTTGTGTTTTCCATCAAAGTTTCAGCCAAGTTCACTTTGCCTGTAGGATGGAGAGAAACCTCTAAATCTGTATCTTCTCTATTCTCTACCATTTTCTCCATGAATAGTCAACTCATTATCTCTAAGTAGATACATAATGTTTGCCTTCTATGACCAATCCTTATCAATGTCTACCCAGTAAAATGTATGAATCTCATCTATTCTAAAATTATAATGATAGACCAATATTTGCTTAGTATACTTCAGAAATTAAAAACCTGAATTCTGCTTAATTTAAATCTTTTCCATTTACTAGACTCTATAATTTTTCTATATCTTTAAAAAACAAAGGACCAATAAAGTGGTCAGTTGGTCAATGAAAAATTTGTTGGAAACTTGCCTGTTAAGTGCTTTGGTAAACATCTTCCAGTCAAAGGACCTTTTGACACAAATATTAAATTAAAAACATATAATACTGCAAAGTAAATAACACAGTGTTGGGAACTGTAAAAAATGAAGTGTGGCTACCAACTTTGGATATCATAGAAAAGGACATAGCAAGGAAGTATTTCAGTTGATATCTCAAGTCAACCAAGTTATAAGATATAATATCCCTGGCTTTTAGGACCCTTCTTTCCATTTTCCTTGTTACTGTCTTGAGTCTTGTCTTCATCACAGTGTTCTATAGATGATTCCACATGACATTGTTGTGATAACACCATCTCTTACTTAAAGAAAAAATCTAAAATCAATTCCCCAAAGACAAATAATCAAGCTCATTTGGCATTATGGCTCCCTTCAATATGAATAAAATTTACTTTTCTAGTTTTATTTTTTATTAGTTCCATACACCACTGATCCATTCACTTTAGGGGGTATGAAGTTTTAGTTCTGCATGAAGAACTCTAGACACCTACTGCTGAACTACTTTGTGTCCATAGTTAATGTAGAATTGTACACTTAAAATTTTTGATGGAGTAGATCTCATGCTTAGTGTTCTCACCATAAACTGTAAAAATAAAAGACTGAAAATAAGGATGAAAGAAATTTCAATAGCAATTCACAATTAAGAAATGTGGGATTTAGTTGGGTGTGGTAGTGCATGCCTTTAATCCCAGCACTCAGGAATTAGATTTAGGTGAATCCCTCTGAGTTTTGAAGCCAACCTAGAATATATATTGAATTGCAAGAAAGCCATAGCCACATAGATGCTACCTCAAAAGGAAAAAAGAAGCAAGAAAGTTAGAATTTGGAAAGTATTGGTGACTGAATTTACTAAACTTGTCACACTATTTCATAAAAGATCTTTTATTTTATGGTTATTTGAGAACAGGGTCTCTTACATAGACCAAACTAACCTCAAATTTCCTATGAAGCCCAGTGCAGCATTTAAAATTATGATCAAATTGCTTCAGATTCACAAGAACTTGGTTATGGGCATGTGGCCACCATGTTTGCCCAATGATTTTTTTAAATGGAATATCTATTATTCTTTGACAATTTTATACATGTATATAATACATCTTGATCACATTCACTACAACTCACTCTACCAGCAATACCCAACACTTGCCCCATTTCTCCTTCCATGTCCTCTCCTTTTACTAAAATAATTTACTGTTGAGAATTTTGTATAGACACTGTATTTACATCGTTTCTTCAGTTCTCTCTATCTTCTAACTTATCTCCTTCTTGAATTCATGACCTCTTCTTCTGTAATTATTGTCACACACACACACACACACACACACACACACACACACAGAGAGAGAGAGAGAGAGAGAGAGAGAGAGAGAGAGAGAGAGAGTTCATTAGTGTTGTTATTATGTACATTGGTTTAGTGCTGACCACTTGGGAATGGATAACTTATCAGGAATCTCTTTGCTGTAGAAAACTGGCTCTCCTTCCCTCAGCAGTCACTGACTGCTTATACTTCATCTACTCAAAAGTAGTATGATGGAGCTGGAGAGATGGCTCAGTGGGTAAAAGGGCTTACTTTGCAAGCATGAGGACCTGGCTTGTGTATCATTTCCCGACTAAAACAATAACAGGGATAGCTGCACTGGAGTCTGTAACTCCAGAGTTTTGGGATAGAGGAAGTGGGATTAGAACCAGAAAAGTTCCTAGAGCTTATTGGTTGCTAGCCTAGATTAGGTTCAGTGAGAAACCCTGTCTCAAATGAATAAGACAAAAAGTGGTCAAGTAGCACACCTACCATCCTCCTCTGGCCTCTTCCAGAGTGTTTCCTTAAACACATGCACCATTCACATTTATATGTCCATTCATACATACCACACAAACATAGAAGCACACACACACATACACACACACACACACACACACACACACACACACACACACAATTGCATGAGATAAGACTTGATACACATAACTGACACTAAAATTATTTCTTATTCTGATTTATTAAGAACTATATTTTATATGAAGTGCACAAAGTCCAATTTAAAAAGTCCCTTGTTAAATAGCTACATGTTAAATACATATTTCTTAAATAGCACTTTTAGAATTGTCATGGAAATAAGAAAAACATATTTACTAATTAATGTGGTTTTTCCAGTAGGCTTTATATAGCATTAAAACACGCATAAAGGTGGTTCCTCTTCTATTCAGTTCATCTTTACATTAAGGCATTGAAAATGTACTTCAACAGTAGTTTCCACCCAGATCCTCTGTATGGCAGAAGAGGGAAAAATCTATGTCTGTAATTCATACTGAGAGATTAACTTGCTGCTTGCTAGAAGACTTTGTCATCCTCTGGCCATGTGACATAGAACAGTCACTGAATGATTCTGAGCCACAGCCGATATGCCAGTAAAATGGGAATTTTTAGAAGGCTAAATAAAATAGAAGCAGTGAAGTGTTTAAAATGGCGTTGGGCTTGCAGTGATTACCAGGTGACATCGGCTCTCATTCATTATCGCCATCATTACTAGAAAACTGAAGATTTCACTTTCTTTCTAAATTATCAGAATTATCTTCTTTGAAAAGGAAACCACTTGAAAGAGCAGCATTGTTCGCTGGATTGTGAAGAGTCAGGCTGCAAAAAGAAATCCAGACAGAAGTGCTGGTTTGTTTTGGTTTTTGCCTGGCTTTCCTGGGGCACTGATGGAGCAGCAGGTGGCTCCATCGGGTTCTTATGCTTATCTGTGCAAAACATGAAAAAAAGAATATGCTGTTATAGCTTGATAGTAGAACTGGTTTTTGTTTTGTTTGTTTGTTTTGTACCTAAGGTTTGGAAAGGGTTAGAAGGACTGAATGTGTGTCCTGGTGACTTACTGCAAGATTAAGCATTTCAATTAGCTTCTCAGTCATCATCTGGGAGGAAACCATTCAGAGCAACATCATTAAAAACTGCTCTGATAAAGCATGGTCACTACTACGTATCATAAAGCAGGTCCACATATGAGTGAGTACATATCATGTTTGTCTTTTTGTGATTGGGTTACCTCGCTCAGAATGGTTTCTTCGAGTTCCATCCATTTTCCTGAAAATTTCAAGATTCCATTGTTTTTTTCCGCTGAGTAGTACTCCATTGGGTAAATGTACCACATTTTCTCTATCCATTCTTCAGTTGAGGGGCATCTAGGCTGCTTCCAGTTTCTGACTATTACAAATAGTGCTGCTATGAACATGGTTGAACATATGTCCTTGTTATATGAATATGCTTCTTTTGGGTATATGCCTAGGAGTGGAATTGCTGGATCTTGTGGTAGACTCATTCCCATTTTCTTGAGGAGTCGCCATACTGATTTCCACAGTGGCTGTACAAGTTGGCACTCCCACCAACAATGGAGGAATGTTCCTCTTTCTCTGCATCCTCTCCACCATAAACTGTCATTGGTATTTTAGATTTTAGCCATTCTGACAGGAGTAAGATGGTATCTCAGAGTTGTTTTGATGTGCATTTCCCTGATGACTAAAGATGTTGAACACTTTCTCATGTGTCTTTCAGCCATTTTAGATTCCTCTATTGAGAATTGTCTATTTAGTTCTGTACCCCACTTTTTAATTGGATTGTTTGGTGTTTGGGGGACTAGCTTCTTGAGTTCTTTGTATATTTTGGAGATCAGCCCTCTGTCAGATGTGGGGTTGGTGAATATCTTTTCCAGTCTGTGGCTGCCATTTTGTCTTGCTGACTGTCTCCTTTGCCTTACAGAAGCTTCTCAGTTTCAGGAGGTCCCATTTATCAATTGTTGACCTCAGTGTCTGTGCTACTGGTGTAATGTTCAGGAAGCAGTCTCCTGTACCGATTAATTCCAGGGTATTTCCCACTCTGTCTTCTAATAGGTTCAGTGTAGCTGGATTTATGTTGAGATCTTTTATCCATTTGGAATTAAGTTTTGTGCAAGGCGATAGGCTTGGGTCTATCTGCAGTCTTCTACATGTCTGCAACCAGTTATGCCAGCACCATTTGTTGAAGATGTTCTTTTTGTTCCATCGTATAAATTTGGATTGTTTGTCAAAAATCAGGTGTTCATAGGTGTGTGGGGTAATATTGGGGTTTTCAATTCTATTCCATTGGTCTACCTGTCTATTTTTGTGCCAATACCAAGCTGTTTACAGGACTATAGCTCTGTAATAGAGCTTGAAGTCAGGGATGGTGATGCCTCCAGAAGTTCCTTTATTGTATAGGGATGTTTTGGCTATCCTGGGTCTTTTGTTTCTCCATACAAAGTTGAGAATTGCTCTTTCAAAGTCTGTGAAGAATTGGGTTGGGATTTTGATGGGGATTGCATTGAATCTGTAGATTGCTTTTGGCAAGATTGCCATTTTTACTATGTTGATCCTACTTTTTTGTTGTTGTTGTTTGTTTTTTTGTTTTTGTTGTTTTTTATTTTTTGTTTTTTAAATGGAGTGTGCTGGATGCCTCTACAATTTTGTTCAAATGACTGAAGAACCTGGAAAAGCTGTTGCTGCTATTGAGGATTAACATATTGCCATTATTGCCCTCTCTCTCTCTCTCTCTCTATATATATATATATATATATATATATATATATATATATATATATGCTAATTGAAACTCAAATATGTGATGAATCCAAGGTGTTTCAGAGAGTGCTCACCTGTGCATGCAAATTTGATTTCATCTTTAGTAAGTAGTAAAGTTATATGCCTGCCAAAAAAAAGTGACACACTGGAAGACAAATGTCACACAATTTCAATTTTATGTGTAACCTAGAAATGATGAACTTACGGGAACAGAGAGCAGTATTGTGGCTATTAGGCTTCAATGTGGGTCTTTTAACAATGGAGAAACGATTGGTTTAAGGATATAAAACTGCGGTTGGACAAGAGGCATGGACTCTCTGAAGTCTTGAGGTCTACTGAGAGCATGATAAATATGGTTGATAACAATATGCTATCTTTTAAAAGTTGTGAGATAGTATACTTTAAGTGTTCTCAAAACAAAAATGATGACTAGGTGTGATATAACATGTTAATTGGTTTAATTTAGCCATGCCATTGTGAACATACTGTATTGTGTATCATAATTGTGCATGACTTTATTTATGAGCTAAATAAATAAAAAAAAAGATTAAGCATTTCACATCTGAACCAAGAAGGCAGACATAAATTATAGGTGAAGGTCAGGTTTCACTGAACTATTATAGTCAACAATCAATCTTTCTGTCACTCTAGCAATGAAGACAATTGCTAATTTCATGGCCACTATTACTGTTGTCTGTTCCATAAAGTAGGTATACTATAAGAGAACTAGAACAATAGTTGCAGTCAGCCAACTTCTAGAGTGAGGAAATACTTGCTGTCTGCTCACTCTATTAGTAGCAAGCCTCATTGAGAAACCTCCTTCTGGCTCCCACAGAGGAAAGAGAACCCTAGCATTGCTCCAGCTGTCACCATCCTTTTCTATTTCCGAAGCAGACATCAGAATTGAATGAGAACCAAAACTATTGAGACCTTCCTACCCACCTGTGATTAAATGAGCCAAATGAATAGCAAGAAGACAGATGGCCCTAGAGTTAATGAGAACCTCACAAGCCCACGATTCTGTGGAACGGAAATCTTGCCACCTTGTTGTTTGGTACAAAGGTGTCCAACTGAACCCTCCAACGGCTTTCCTTCAAAATTACAACAGTTTGTATCATGAGGGGCATTCTCAGAGAACAACTCAGGTCCCAGGGTGTTCAAGACAGCCTTGGATTTTTCACAGCCTAGCATTGCTATGTCCTCCTTGAACATCAAAGCTTACTTCTCAGAATGGATTGCAGGCATCCCTAGTTTTTCTAGCCATACATCCAACAATCAATACAGTGAGTCCTGAAGTTGAATCGCTATGTGGAATCTCAGTAATAGGTGTTTGTTTACTTTCTCCCTTCATTTGTATCTCTAATTACCAGTCTGATGAGCCCTCCTGCTCTAACCCTGCATCTGCTCACCCGGGCATGTACTTCATGCATTTGAGTCCTTTTGAATTGCCACTGACCATATGAATTACATTCCCTGGCTCCCATTTCTATCTTTTTTGGCAGCTTGGCCTCAATTCCTTTCTTCTCCTCCTCATTTACAGCACATCTCTGTTGCAATTCTGGCCAACTTCCATAGCATAACATTTTCTTCCTGCTGTAGCTAAATCAAAACCTGCAGCTGTTTTAATATGGCATCTGTGGTTAATTTTTGGTTCAATATTGCACATCCTGAATGATGGTAATGTCCGGTGCTAGTGCAATATTATGCAAGATTTAAGATAGATGGAAAGGTCTCAATTCAACTGCAAACTGATGCACTGTGTGTGTAGCAAGAGCTGTGATTAAACAGGACCCATGTAGAGAAACTCCAAGAACCTCTAGCCTAGGAAGTGAGAGAGAGCACTATTTGCTCACTGCTGCAGTGTCCTGTAAATTTTATCACTTTCTTGCTCTTGAAATGGCATCAAAAGAACAAAAAGAAGATAAATTCCACATAAGTATGCCTAAAGTTGTCTATTGGGTTCAGCAATCTATTCATTTTTCTAGATGATGTGATTGCTCTTGGTTACTTCTGACATTTTGAGGACAGTTCTTTCTATCCTAAATGATGAGACAAGAGGCTACAACATGAGCATTGTTTTAAAAAGAATAAACCCTCCAATATACTAGGAATAAACTTCTATTCCATGGTCCCCGAGAAAATAGTTGGATGCAAACAGAAGAGATAGGCCCTGCTTCTAAGAGTCACTTAAGTTTTTAAGGGTAATGTATGAACATAATTTAGCAGGGGTTGGCAAGAAACATAAAATGTTGTCTTAGGGATGAAAGAGTTACACTCTGAATTTTAAAAAGACAAAATAAAGGTTCACCTTGTGAGGTTATAAAAAGTAAAATGAAAGAGATCAATGAATAGACAAGGCCAGATGGAGTAAGACAGCTGAGGGGGAAAGGAGAAGGTGAGAGAAAGGAGAGGGAGCACACAGATTAAAATGTCAAACAAGAGGTATAAATGGAGATTGCTGTCCCAAGAAGATGTTCTGGGGACACCAGGGACCATGAGGAAGAGGCTAGCGTCCTTCAGCTGACCCAAATGGGAGCAGAGATGGAGAGAAAGCAAACGACCCCAGGGAGACAATGCAAGCTACATCTCAAACAGCCTGTCTGCAAAGGACTGGAGCCTTCCAGCTCCCACTGCGTCTTTGGCTCAGGCAGTGCTAAAGGAAGTGCACTAATGAGCACAAGGGCCTGGTGCCCGGAGCCGTGACTGCAGAGTTCACCAGTCAGGCATTGCTTTTTCATTTCATAAATCAATTACAACATGTTATATTGATTTCACCAGGCCAACATGACTTAAAAAGTTAATGAGCAAAATATTTTTTTACTATTTTTCAAAACACTGCAGTGTCTACAGATTAATACACTCTGCAGTAAGACAAATGGATGCTTTGGCTGCTGGGGACTTCATTCCAATCCAAGCTCCTTCTGAGATCCTCATCTCAGCACCAGAAGAGAGTCTGGACCTGGCATGATTCCCTGGTGCTTTATGCCAGTAGATTGTCTTCCTGGTGACTGAACCAGGGGCATCCCCAGCTAGTGTATCTGTGCTTAAGCTCCGGTGGGTTTCATACAAGTAGCAAGGCCCTTCCAGATGGAAGAAGAGGGAGAGAGGAGCAAGAGACCCTCCTGACATAGCATGTGACTGGAATGCATTTTTGAGGGTGGTTCTTGATGAGTGTTACAGCACTCTTCTGAGTGCAGTAACATTTATTTTAGACAATTCCAATAGTAAGAAAATGCTAAGGGCTCTGTTCTGCCAATCAATCTTTGACCCAAAGCAGAAACAACAGAGATACCTCTCAAATAGAACAAAGCATGGTGGATTAGCATTGACTACAGCTAGTTATTCTGTGCATCTGGCTTTCAGAGAATGCAAAGGGGAAAATAAATTGGAATGATTAACAGTAGAATATTAGTATATAACAGAGTGAAGGTCACATTATTGTAGTGGCATCATGCCTTGCCAATGAACTTGTAGTAGTGACCACACTCTTTGGGTGTGGTTTCAAGTGCTGACATGGCCCCTTTAAGGGAGAGGATCTGCAGGCATGTGCTCTCTTCAGTCTCAGAGAGCATTGGAAGGGCAGAGACTGCATTTTCTGGAGCAGGAAGGATGCAGAGGTTCTTTACTCTTATCTGTGTAAATGCTTCCCCAATAAAACACCTATTTATCATTTATCTTGGGTCTGGTAAACTAATTTTTACCCCCACCTTCACATTATAATTTTAGAAATATCCATAACAGCATATCAAATGATAAAAAATGAAAACTTTGTATTGACTGACTTATCTGTTTTAAGTAATGACACAGGAGGCTTGACATACATAATGTTAGATAGACAGAAGTAATTGAGTTCTCTTTGCCTGTGAAAACTCTAGGAAAAACTTCATGATTGTAATACAGAATCTTTTTTGTTTAGTTGGTTTGGTTGGTTAGGTTGCTGTTGGGTTTTTTGTTTGTTTTAGTTTTCCCATCAGAAATGCAGTATCCTTTGCTTGATGGCACTAAATAAGAGTAGTTTTACTTTTTCTTTTCATATGCTTTCCTATAACAATATTTGATATGAAGAAAGTTTGTTGCTTCCCTTTCTTAAAACATTCTTTGTATTAACTTTTGGATTGGGTTTTAATTAACTTGCCCTTATTTACAAATATACATTTTTACACATTCATATTTACACATTTACACATATTTACACATTCACTCTCTCTCAGTCTCTCTCTCTCTCTCTCTCTCTCTCTCTCTCTCTCTCTCTCTCTCTCACACACACACACACACACACACACAAACAGAGTGATAAGTGGATGTTTCCTGTCACTCAGTCCTCAGTCGTCTTAAGATGTAATTTGGAAGCAGAATTTATGCTGTCTAGAGAAATGTGATTTCAATTTGTGAAGGAAAAATGCATAATGGGAACAGTGATACCCCCTTCATACATTCTACCTCTTCCACTATCCCTGCTCATTCTGGACCCCTACAGCTAACATGTAGTCCAGGACACACACATCCAGAAACAAGAACCTCAGAGGCCATAGTATTTTCATATAATCAGACATGGGAGATAGGATTAAATTATATTTAAATGATCCATGAGAAAAATGAAGGGGAGGTAAAGAGACAGGGAAAAATACAGCTATTTCAAGCCCAAACGTGTGTACCAGTGATAAAGGTTGTAAAAGAGAAGCAACTTCAGCCATAGTCTTACCTAAAAAATTAGGGACATCATGGTGACACCCAGGCAAGACAGCTCCAATATAGCTGAATTTTCTGAAGATTTCAAGACACAAGATTTCATCATTCAAGGTGACTGGATTTAGTCCAGCTCTTTTCCTTTCATGATTTTTAGGTATAAACAAGTTTTCTGATCATGAATATCACAGGAAAAAAGGAAAGCATTAGAGTATCCTTGGAGAGCTTTAAGGTCCAGAATCATAGATCCCTTTTGCACTATGAGGATGCCTGTACCTGTTTCTAGGAATGGCATCATATTATAATGAATCTATAGCTGTAGGGTTGGTAGAACTAACATTATGGTGTCATGTACTATATAGGTGGAAAGGAGGGATTAGTAAACCACGGTTTTATAAAGCATGCACACAGGCACAAATATGCACATTCTACCCTGGTGAATGATAATGTCATCTAACACAAATGTCAGTTAACTGGCTTCCGATTATGCCAAGGATACTTCCTGCAAATCTAATTGAGTTATAGATCAAGCACAAGAGAACCAGTGTTTTCAGCCTAGCTGAGAGCAGGTCACAGATCCAGTCTTCATGTAAATATGATGCCACCATAAGTTAGAAAGAAAAAAAAAGAGTCATCTGTCTCTACTCTTGAGCACACAGCTGCCTAAAGTGTAAATGGAAGCAAAGCATAGCACGATTTAATTTACGTCTTACAGATTTCTACTTCCCACCCCTTCATTTGCTAATAAGCTAATATTTAGCTTTAGATATTTCTGGTAAACAATGAAAGATCTGACGGTGAACTAACCCTGATAAAATTTTACTGTGAAAGTTGACTTCCTGTGAAAAAATACATCATGCATAGCTGTACAATAATTCATATTAAAAGTAATATTGTCTCTGGATGCATTATGCCCTTTGATTCTTACAAAAATACTAAATGGTAGACACTGATATACCTTCAGTTTTATAAATGACAGTCACTAAGCTCAGGTAGGCTAAACATCTCTGTAGTGCAACATACTCCATAGGAGCTTTGTCTCAACTGTTTTCACTGGAGACTGTCCTCAAGTATTCATCACATCAATAGACATTCATTGCACAAATAAAACATGCCAGGCATCACCCCAGTTGCTAACTATCACCAAAGCCACTTTCTACATAAAGACAAAGCATTTATCAGAAGTGAAAATATTCTCAGGAACAGTGTTCTTTTGAAAATGTGATTTCACTAACCATTAGTTTAGAGATTGCAAAAGGGAATCAACTCAGCAAAGGGAGCCCAAAAGGCTAGAAAATGCCATTCAGAATATGTGACTACAACAACCAAAGCCACAAACAAAAGGCTGGGGAGCAACAAGCTGAGGAGTTGCTGTCTTCTTGCAGGAACAGGGGCTGGGGCATAGGTGAAATTGACCAAATTTAAAGGTAAAATTTTTTGTAAGTAATTACAGGGAAACACTGAGGAGGTCACACTAGTGTTTCTTAGGCCATTATTTCGGTCTCCCAGCCACAAAAATCTAATAAATATAGATATAAAAGATAAACATATACATTCTAGATTTCCAAACTAATTTTCAAAGTGTCAATGGTTTGTTTTAAAATCACTTGGGTAAACAGCAAAGATCTCTACGGGAGTCATTCTTTATTATGTTCCTCTTTTCTGCCTTTTCCCTTGTTATGCTACAAATACAGGAAATGAAAATGTAAGCTGTATTTAGCAATGTTCCCTGTGCTTCTCCATGAATTTACAAACAAACAGCATTAGAAAAGGATACAAACATACCACATGTTACTTTTACTGATGTATTTTTCTTGTTTCTTATTTAAAGCACCACAAAGACATTAGTTGGGAGAAGGATACTGAGATAAACTCTTACCTAAACTGCACTTTCTACAGCCTCCCCTATTTAGCTACCCTTGAACCAAAATCTTGTTTGTTTAAACACACAGGGCTCATCTTTCTCTTGGTTCCTCTGTTTCAAGTGTTCCCTTGTTTTAGAAGTTTCTTCTCTGAATATTTGCCTAAGGGGTGTCTTTCTCAAAACTCATATTATCTAATATTTCATCAGAGAGGCCTTTCTTCAGGACCTTTCTCAACTTTGGGTGTACAGGAAATAGGCGGTTGACTGAAGCTGTTTAACTAATGAAGGGAAGAGTTGGGGAAGGGTTGTCATCATTAAGTTAAAGCAGTTTTTACGATTCCAAATCAAGCACTGTACTCTGTTACTACATGGCCAAAGAGAATTAGCAATCCAAAGATGAGAGAATAAAGAGAGAGAAGTTCCTCGAGCTCAAAGCATAGAAGTACAAAGTCTCCAAACAGAAACAAGCCTCTCTTTAGGGTAAAAACAACCCACTACTAATTATTACAGATATGGCTGGGAGAAATTCAGGAGTACATATACCCAGCACCCAACCTTTCCAAGTTCTTAGCCACTCTTAACATAGCTTGATTCCACAGTAAAACACAACCAGAGACCAAATGATAAGTGTAGTCAATAACATACTGCATAAATATCAGCCTTCTGAAATGTAAATAGAATGGAGAAGGCAGGAAACACTTGATCATGAGGAGAAATTGGCCAGTAGGAGCAGACCAGCCAATCTGCTTCCCTTGTCACTTCCTACCTCTTCTTCTTTGAGTTCTCTGCAAAGCTTTTACAATCCCTATGCTTTTTTAAATGTGTGTATCTGTGTCATTAATGGCAAGATTTGGATTTGCCTGTTCTGTTCATTAGTATGTCTCTGAGGCCCAATCAATGTCTGCATACATTAGGTCCTTAATAAGCACTTAACAAATTAATTAGGTAAGAAGACTTCTATCAATTAAGATTACTTTGAAAAACCTATTCATCCTTAAGCAAATACTTTGTATTTTACAGAAGAATGATGTGGAATGATACCTCATTTTATATAATAACGATTGTAGATTTACTTAGTCAAGTGATGAGTCATCTTTATAATGTCATGGTTATCATATCCATTTTCCCCCTTTTATCATATCAGTTCAATGAAGATCATGTTATCTATTTCAGAGTTAGCATGGCAACTAAGTGACACATGACATTCAGACCCTTGTCATTAATGTATTCACTCAGGTTTAGTGAACACATACCATGGCAAACTGTTAGACACTGAGAAGAAAGCAGGGAACCAGAAAAACAAACTTATTACCCTTATGAAGTTCCGGTTTAATAAGTGTCCAGGGTCAGGAGGTCAAAAATATCTGAAGGAAACCAGAAGAAGAAAACAGACTTTCAACTTCTGGGAGCAGAAAGAAGTGAAAAGTCCCTGGATGAGAGGGGTCCTTAATTATTACAGATGACAGCATGGGGGTGAACGTGCCTAGAGCAGTGCATTGTTTGCAGTGGGAATAAGGCACTACTGAAATCAGAAAGGAGCAACTCAGACTTTCTTTTGAAAGACAAGAGCAAGCATAGTGACACACAGTATGACCTGACTTGCACATTGACAAGGGCATGAGGCAGTTACAGGATGTATAGTTAATTCTGACCAAACACAATCAGTCTTTGAAGGTCGAGGAGAGATGATTGCCCAGTGCAGAGTGGAACTGGAAGATTCAGAATAGGATGATGTGAGGGTCATGAACGGACCCTCAAAGATGCTCAGGAAGGTTCTGTTTGCTGATTGCTTAATTTGTTCTCCATTCAACTCTTCCCCAAATACCACCACAAATAATCTCTGAATTACCACTGCTTCATGGAAACACAGAGATTATATGCAAATTTTCACTTGAACCATTCAGAATTTACTAATCTATGGTGTCAGTACAAATAACCTGAAATTGTGTGATCCAGCACAGTGATGTGCTCTCTACTGCACAGGAACTCAACTAATGGTGACTTCTCCTGTCACTGCTCCAAATACTGCCATTCTTAGTAAACTGGCAAGCCTCGAGACTTCACTATGGTGTGATTTGTAATCAATGGGCAACAATGCAATTTACTCTAACAGTAAACAGGATTTTAGAGGAGCATGGAGTATCTAATATCATTGTGAAAATAATATTTTCCTTATGATTTCCCATGTTTTATCTGGTCAGTGATTTTTGACTGTCAAGCCCATCGGTTCATGTTTAGAAGCCTTCCAAACACTTCACAGTCTGGTGAGGTCTCATTTTTCCATATTAAAGGGTAAATTAAAGCTATAGTGAAGAGAAAGAGAAAGGGATGTGATTATTTTTTTCTCACTTCAACTCTTAATGGCAATGCTCCTCACCATAGTTGGATGATGATAAACCTCTTCTGAGATGCTGCCCTGTCCCTTCTACTGCATCCCTGATTCATATGTGCCAGCAGACCCCCTGCACCACTCCTTCCAAGATCCTTTTCTTATAATTAAGGTATCTCCAGGAGTTGGGTCATCAGGATATTGGAGGAGGGTGTTTGTTGTCCCCCTCACTTTTTAGGAAAAAAAAAATGTTCTCAATTTCTCCTTTGTCAATCTCATTACCTCTCCTGGCAATAGAAAGTATTTTCTCCCTTTCCTGAATTTTCTAGACCTATTATCTATTTTACCTGAATGACCCTTGTTAGCTTCTAGAGATGAAGGCTTGGAGGTTTCGAGGGAAACATTTTTAGAATAATGCCAAATATTATACCTCTCTGTTCTCACACTGAGCCTAGCAGAAGACCTTCTGGGACTTGACCAGGAACTCAACTGTTATTTCAAGGCACCCTAAAGCTTTTATGTTATTAACCATAACATAAAATTGTTATTCATCAACCTCTTCTCTGAAATGCCACAAAGCAAGCATCATTGAAGGTGAATGGGTGGAATAGAAAATACCAATTCTGAAATTTGCTCCTTCATTTTGGTTTATGTGCAGTGACCATAGACTGGTGAACAGACTTAATGTGCCTTTATTTTGTGAGTGAAATAAACTAAGGACCACAAATGGCATGGTCATATGTGTTATCATAAACAGTTAGACTCATACACATGTCAATTTCAAACATCTATACTTGCTACACAAAAGATGCATGCAAACAGCTTTTGAAAGAGCTGTTAAGCTTAACTACCACATAGTTTTATAGCATAAGGTTACTCATTCAGTCTTTGAAGGGATTTGCCTATAGGTTTGTTTGGGGGTGAATTTCCTTAGAAAATACCTTTCTGTAGCACAGACTGTTCCTTTATTCATCTGTTGACATAAGCCTACCCAGGTAACAGGGTTGAGTTTCTTATTATGCACTAGAATATAACATCCTAAAGAATGGAAATTGCATTGCTATTTTAATGATACTAGGATTGAACACAGTGGTTTAGACTTACTAATGCTCAGTCACTATTTCTTCAAGTGAATTAAAGAAAGTAAGAAAACCATTTAAATAGCTTGGTTTACACATTCATTTTCATGAACATGGGTGTTATTCAAAAAGGCATGCCTACAATCATCTATAAAACAATGGCTATAGAAAAGTTCATCTCAATAGCAGTGTGCTGAGAAAGTCATCTTAATTTTGTGAGTTTATATTTCAAGCTTGTGATGTGACACAAAACAAAGTGACTATCAGATTCCTCACCTCATCACTGAGTCTTCCATGTGAATCAATTCCTGCTCAGTTTCTCCCAGTAACCCAGTAGCCATTCCACACCCATGACACTGTGAGCAGGCCAGAAACTTAAGGGGAGCTTTTGAGCTACCAAAATTCTTCTCCCCTACCTGGAATAATATTCTTATTCCTATTTTACTAGAGATATGCACATGTCTAAACCATGCACTATTGTAAGAACTGAAAAAATTTAACTATATAGCTATAGAATGTATTTTATCCATGAGATTTCTAATCACCATATCATTCCAAAGACTATTTACATGAGACATATATAGATTTTTGTTAGCATGAATACCTTCGAATCATGAAAAAATTATCTACTCATATCCAATGCCCACAGTTAGTATTCACCATAATAGAAATAGGAGACCAAATGCTACGCAAGATGACATCAAAGGCATGGACCAAAAAAAGTGTCTATTCCTCTATACCTCATTGTTTCCAGATCTTAATAGTGAACTAACCTTGAACTTTCTGAAGTTAGCTCAGGAATCAGGTCTTACATACATCAGTACACGATAATGTTAATGGGAACCATGTAACCAAACTGTGTCCTTTTCCAACATCAGTATCCCATCCCATGAAGGGAAATTTCACCATTTTAAGGACATCTTTATCAAGTCTATTCTGTGGTTCAAGTATAGCCTTTAGTTACTTTTCTCTACCAAGAATAGAGGGCATCATTATGTCTTCAAAATAAATAACTTCAGAATAATCAATGGCTAGTGCTGAACATGAAAATGCCTGCTAATGACATAAATGCTGGTGACATAAATCTGAGTATCCTCCCTGCAGACAAAGCTTTCAGAAAGTAACTTCCAGACAGAGGAATTGATATTCTAAAATGCCTGCAGCAAAATAGATTGGCACTTCAGTTTTCCTAGTCTTCAGATATTCAGTGGACTAAAATGGCATTATGTCAAGTGTCTAAACTGTAATCTTTAAATCAGTATAACTTGGAGGAAGTTATGGGCCTTCAGATGTAAATGTCCTACACACTGCTCATCAGGGCATAATGTATTTTTCATCTTATTTTGTTTGCAGTACTGGGGAACCCAGCATCTCCTTCATGGTGCAGGTTGTCTACCACTGAGCTGTATGGCCAGCTGTTCATGTTTTCTTTCTATTTATTTTTGTTAGTTTCTTACTTGATGGATATATTAAAATGACATATCCCCCTTCCTACTCCCTTCTTTTATGTCCCTTCCACTCCCAGCTGATCCTGTTCCCAACTAGTTTCCTGTCTTTGTGTGTGTGCATTTTTGTGTAGATGGCTATAGTTACTATGGGTTGTTCTGTTGTTTGTTTGTTTGTTTGTTTGGAGACACAGTCTTATTTATTACCCAGTGTGCCTTGGGCATGCTGTGTAGCCTTGGTGGAACTTGAACTTATGATCCTTTTGCAGTGCCCCCAGGAGTAGCTGGAATGTAAAGGCTTTTTATCTGGACCAGTTGACATGCTAGCAAAGGGCTCTCCCACTCAGTTCCATTACCAGTCTTAAAAATAATTCTGATATTTAAAAAATGGAGCTATTGGTCAACCTCGGAACTTTGAGCATGGTAGCAAGCATTCTCACCTCCCTACCAAGTCAATTAACACTTATTGAATGACCAGTTACTTCCATCATTAAAAACAAAAAGAAGAAGAGAATTGTCTTCAATTTAATATAGATATTTTATGTGGTTAAAATTAAATTTCCTGGTCCTGGGTAATCACTTCTTTTACTAATAAATCTGATATTTGTTTCTAAATTGCTTGCAAAGTAGAATAAGTTACCTCACTTAGTAAATGGAATAAAATTTGATGTGTGTTTAAAAAAATCTATAAACATTCCTACTTCCAGAACCTGGATTACCAAGTATCAATAATTCCTCACTCTGTAAGCATAGAAATTCTTAAGATTTTACAAAAGCAGATAGAGTAATACTATAACATGCAGTGATATAAAAATAGTGTCAAGTAGTGAATGGGGAAACCCAAGGTTCATATCTCTATTTTTTATTCTCAAGATTCTGACAATGTCACTACTCCATCAAAACTGCCATCAAAGTCTTGACTTGCCATGGAATGGAATTTCCAAACACTTCTGACACATAGACAAAGGAACAGTCTAATGACTACTAAACCATAATCAATTTATGGCATACGACACAGGTCTTCATACACCTAATAATTATTGTACATAAGTTATATAAAACACCAGTTTGCAGAACATTACAATTTGAAATGTAGAACTAGAGGACCAAGACTTAAGAACATGAACTCCAGTAATACTGCTTGGAACCAATTCTGGACTGGGTGTCCACTGAGGTCACTCTACACCACTTGTATTTTGACATCTCCAGGCTTTTCTTCTGCTCATACCAAGTGAATACTAATAACTTATCGGTAGTTTTCTAGTCTAAGATCCATCTTTTCAAACCTCTTACTGCCTCATAGTTCAAGTCCTCATCAACTCCTACACAGCAATAACCACCCAGCTCAAGCACCTGCATGTAGATTCTGAATCCATTCTCCACACAGTCACCAAGTGATATGTTTAAAATGAAAAGATCAAATAATTGATCTGTTTATACTTTTCAAATAGTGTCAAAACTTTTAATCAATAAGGTCAAGTCACAGGATTCTTGCAAGTCCTCTATGAACAGGCTCTTGTCTACACCACCAGATTTCTGCTTGAGTCTTGGCTCTTTGCTCTCCTGCCAGATATCCATACTAGACTACATAGATACCAACTCACTAGTTTTTTGTTCCATCTGCTATTCACTCTGTTCTATTTGTTTGAGAGATCCTTAACCCCTTAACTATTGTACACCTACTCAATCTCAAGGCCACATTCATGTATTATTGCCTCTACAAACTTACAGGGATTTTACATGTGCAATTATATTCTGCCACCTCTGTGCCATAAATATAAGGTATACACATATATGTATATATAATGTATGTATATGTATATAATACATATATGTATGCAAGATATATATATATTATATATATTAATATATATTATAATTATATATAATTATAATATAATTTTATATATATATATATATTATATATATATATAATTCTCATAATGGGTTAAGACATTGGGCTCAGAGTTTTTAATATTATATAACTATATCTCATAAACCTAAAAATTATTTTCTATTAACTATTATATGTTATTAACAAAGTTGTAAATTAATTCAGTATGGTTTCCTTTACCCTCTAAATATTACTTTTTCTGCCTGAATATTCCTTAGGCCTAGACTTTGTTTCATTTTTCTCTCTATTTTCTAAAATACTTCAGTGCACAAGTTGGTCTTGAACTCTGTTGATTTTAATGACTTCAAAGAGACTGATGTGAGTACAGCTTTAGTAAACAATTTAGACATTCTAGTACAAGTAAAAATGTCATCAAACATGTTTTTCTAAAAATTTAAATGACCCTGGATCAAAGCAATCACCTACTGAGGAGCTATATCACAAAAGTAGAAGATCAAATCTGCCACTTATGACACTCATCTCAAAGACAATAAAATAGTACATCATGTATCAATCAATGGTACGCTTATCTGAGTTAATTGGCATCTAGGTATACTTTCTGCTCCTTCAAGAAAATCAGAAGACTTTTTTCTAAAACAAACTTAATAATACTTAAAATAGCATTTGAAAATTTTACTGTAACATAGTATTGTTAGGCATAATAATTCTAAACAATTACATTTGCACAAACACCAGTAAATGTAGTGATGACCTACATCCTGAAAGTTCATAATTATGTTTTTTTTAGTATTACTCGCCTGTAACAGTAAATCATGGCATTATTTACAAAAGCCAATAAAGACTAAGCCAGGTACACAGCTTCCTGATAGCAGGGAATGTTGTTACCATTCAGTAATGTAACACACTCCCAGAGATGCATGGACTCCCTAAACATAGATGCTTTGACAAGAATAAGAACAGAGAAGATCTGCCCATCAAAGAGCTTACTCCTCACCTTGCTTGAGACAAATGCCTAACATAACACAGCTTTGTCAAACATCTCCTCAGTCTAATGTTCCTTGAATGATCAAGTCAGTCTAAACATTCATAGGCCACAATCTTACAAAGACGCAATGCAATCTAAGTAGAAGGCATACATTCTTCCTTGTTTGTGACATTTGGCTAAACTTCATTAAATTATTGTAACTAGATGTGAGTCCATCAATATAACTATGCCCTGCCCCTTTCAGCAACTAATAAACTTAAAATTTCTAAAGCTTATCTAGAACATTACAAACCAAAATCTTACTTATTTACAAGCTGTGGTAAAACTTTGAAATCCTTTCACTTAACAAATGCATATATATATATATTATATATATATATATATATTATATATATATTTCAGTTCTTTTCCTGTACATTGTTTTCTTTAAGTCTAGGTTTTGGGATGTTTTTCCTCTTTACTAGGCAACAAACTCCCAAATATTGCACTCTTTCCCAAGCAGTTTCACCATCTAAAACACATCTTTAAATAATCTTATAATTCATTCTATGGTAACAGTTTATAAGAGAATTAGCCATATAGAATGGGAAGTTACCCAGTGTGTTATTCTCTTCCTTCTGGTTAAACCACTTCTTCAATCACCCAATCCATGAACCTACAGAAATCCATTGTATTCCATCCCCAAACCCATAATTGGCCATTAAGACCTATTGATTCTTCCTCCTGAACTTACTGGAAATCTATCAGTTCCATTTCAAGTTAACTACCACTGCTTCATCATTCATCACTTGAATTACTGTACTGATTTTCTAATTAGACTCTGTGCCTCTTCTCCTTAGTTCTTTCTATCCCTCCACTTTTCCACACTATTTCCATTCTGATTCATTCTTGTGTAACAGTTGTAATTATGTTTCTAAAATGAAATGGATGATGCTCTTCCCCTTTATAAATCTCCCACTATTGACAATAATAAGAGACTACAAAGAAACTTCCTGTGCTGCATGTTAGCATAGCCTGTACATATTCCACCAGACATGTTTCATCAATTTCTCACATCATCTCATACTGCAACTCTCCTAATATAAGCGGAAAAAAAGTGTTTCACAATTCTATGTTCAACAAGTATTTGTTGTGTTAATGCTAATTGCAAGAAGAAAAAATTCATATAGAAGACATACCAGTATATTTGAAGGCATTCATAGACATATTGAGTATAAATCTATAAAATGTAGTTATAAAAACATAATATAGAATTTGTAAGGTCTGAATTTGTCTTCTAAAATCAATTTTAAGATGAGACATGTATACTCTTTTAAAGATACATAACTAAGATATAATTATACAAGAAAGGATGAAAGGATGGAAAAGATACTGAACAATAGAAAGCAAGATATAAGAACAGAGCTAGTAGTTTGGAATAATAAAGTTTTAACATAACAAAATAGAAGTGATTACATGATTAACCTGGGAGCTGGGTAGATAGCTCAGCAGTTAAGGACATGTACTTCTCTTCCAGAGGAATGGAGCTTGGTTGCTAGCATCCAAACAAGGTGACTTACAACCACCTATAACTCCTGCTTTAGAAAACTTGATGCCCTCCTCTAGCTTTCTAAAACTCAATAATAATGATAGCATTGTGTTATCATTTTATAAATAATAGGACAGGCATTGAAAACAGACAATTGTTAAATTTTAAATTTAAACAACCAAAGTAAAAGTGCTCCAATGGACAGATGTAGAGCTCTGATGCCAACAGTTGGGAAACAAACATTCCACTTCTGTGCTTAATGAATTCTAAAGCTGCACACATTTTCCAAAAAACAAATCTCAACAAATATGGAAAACTCTGTGTCACTTGGAAATTTTTCCGTGAAGTCAGCTGATTACAGTTTTCCCTGGGTGTCCCGGAAGCTCGGCTCCAGGATCCTCCATTGATGCCATCACTTGCTTCATTCCCTTATATAAAATGATGTGCTCTTTTCAATCTCCATATAATCTGTAGTATCTCTGATTAGTTATAATGCTTCATACTTTGTAATGTTACACTGTGTCAGTTAGGGGATAACAAGGAAAGGTCTTTTTTTTTTCTAAATATGTTTAATATGTGGTCAAATCTACAAAGTGAACTGACAGAGGGGATAAGCATCTTTAAATATTCATGTTTTAAGAGTTTAGATTTGGCAAATTCAAATGTGGAACAAAATTAAATAAAATTGAAATGTCAGAGTAATTTTTTAATCTAAAATTTGAGTATTAACTTTATACTCTTCTTTTAACCTATTGGTTTCAAGACAGTTTGCTCAAAATATTTCACTCATCCAAATTTAAAACATCAAAAACATCAGTACTATTTTATGCCTTCAAGTTTCCCAGTTAATGACCTGTGAATGGATCACAATGACAATTGACTAATGAAGTTAATGGCATTCTGAAAGCGCACTGCAATCTGGCAGCCTCCTGGATAGTATTCCCAAAAGAAAAGTTAGGGGACTTAAAATAATATGAAATTGGAGTATCTGTATAAATAATCATACAACAAATAAGTATCAACAATTTACATGAATTTCACAAAAAGGTAAGATTATGTTCACTGAAACAGATCAAAATATAATTAGGTATAAAACCCCATCTTCTGGATTCAATCAGTCTTCCCCTCCATCTGGATAGGTTCTCACATAGCATCCCTTTAGATCATAAAAGAAATCCTATGAAATGCCAACCCCTCAATGGTGTTTCTGGGGATATAAAAACTTGATCCAGTTTAGTTTAAGATGAAATGGGCCTTAACTTAGACAGAGAGTAGAAATGAATCATGCATATTTCATCATCTCCAAGCAAAATATATTGGCAATTTTCATCTATTTTTGGTTGTGAGCCTAGCCTTTAATGGCTGAGCTATCCCTCCAGCCCCAATTTTTCTCTATTTTTAAATCAGAGGAATTCTACTTCACTGACAAGACCACTGGACCATATTTTTTCAGATTTTTTTATATTAATACCAGTTCTATTTTCTAAAATCTTGTTCTAACACCTGAAGTCTCTTCAGAAGTGGTAATTAAAAGGCAGTGACAGCACCATTGTTTGTCATAGGGGCTTTAGATCATCGACTAAACTTTACCAGTCACTGCTCTGTCAGCTTTGATACAAAGCCTGCATTTATCTTACTAACAGTTCAATTTGTGGCATAGTTCTTTTACACAATTAAAATTACTGAAGCTTTGCAATACATAGAAACGATGGTAACACAATCCTTGCCACATTTCTAATGATTCTTGAAGACTCTATTATGTAATAGAGATGATTACGGCTGGTTTTCTGAGAAAGGCTTTAGGATTGCAGTAAGATCTTAAGAGAAGGTTTACAAGAGTCTTAGATCACTAAGTGCTTCAGGGAAAAGAGGGAGAATTTTCAACACATCAGAAAAAAAAAACCCTAAGTAACTAATTAATTGATGATTGGTAGGAACAGTTCTGGAGGGGCGTTACCCCACGGGAAGTGGCTGAATAGACAAGACAATTCATGTGGAGAGTTTGTTGGAAAATGGAGTGAGGAAGGTTAACTGCAGCCAAGAGAAGCCGAGCTGAGCTAGCCCATGTGAGTTGATGTTGACTCTGCATAGTTAGTTCTATGGGATAAATAACCTGCTTAACACAAAATCTTCCTCTTAGTTGAGATTAGGGCCAGTAGTCACAGAATTAGATAGACTGGATGAGAGAGGAATATTAATTATCATGTCCTCTAGCCCTTATTTTTACTAAGAGAGAGTAAAGTTATATAATTTATCCACAAAATAGGAATCAATTATGCTACCTCCAGTTACAGCCCTCTTTGCATTGAATTAGACTGAATTAGATGTGTAGATTCAATAGGAGCAATCTTGCGGTAAAGTCAATTATCTTGAGAACCTGTATTCCTTCACCCATCTGACAATTATAATAAAATTCAAAGGGGAACACGTTATGAGGAGCAGGGAAGACTGCCAGCACAATTCTGACAAAGCTAAGGCAATCTGAGAATTTAATTTTGGTATGTCTAGCCAAAGTCAATTACTCATGCACAACAGGCTGGGGAGCAACAAAGGGCTGACTTAGCAGATTTCAAACTCTTTCTTAGAATTAAAAAAAATAAATTACATTAAAAATAGGAGAAGAAAGGAAAGTCCAAACAAAGGGAATAAACTAATCAATGGCTTATTAATGAAATTGTGATGTTTGGGCTCAGTTCATTTCAAGTAAGTACTCATGGAAATGTTTCTAAAACTAAAGAGGGTGAGGTACATCTCAAGATGATTAGGGGTTTGGGAATGAAGAAAGGAGAATAGGGACCACAGACATCTGAGCTATCTAGAGGAATCCAGACTTTCCACCAGCATAAATGGAACCTTTTCATAAAATAGATAAGGAGAAAACAACACAAGAGAACACCTTTGCATACATAAGGATCACCTAGCATTAAAAACATATGAATTCTGGTATTTAACATTCAAAACCAATTGTATAAAGAAATTACAAAAAGACTCTTACAGTGGATCCTGGTTGTATAATTTGATTTATGAAACTGTAATTTATATATACTCTCAAGGACATCAACAGAACACAAAGAGGCACACATACATTATTTTAAGCTCCAATCAAAGCTATGTTTCTTCTTGTAGTTTCTTGTCCTTGTGATCCCTATGGAGAGTCTAGGGAACTCATCAATCATTTGCTATAAGCATTTCTGCGTGGTTTGTTTGAGCTTTTTAGTGTGTCATGGGTTAAGTTTCTGGAATTGTATGTATCAGACAAGTACACAAACACTGAGCCCTGAATGTTTCTTTCCATCTCCACGGATGTCCAGGTCTAGAAAATGAAAACCAAGGAAGCAAAAGGCAGATAAATGGATGTTCATCTTAGAGTCTGATGACCTGTGTTCTGAGGTCACCACTTCAGACTGACCATACTCCAGCATCAGCAACTCTCAGGAACTTAAGTTTCCTTATCACAAAAAGAAGAAAGTTGGAGTACACATCTCTAGACACACTGACAGTTTTAAGAGCAGCCATCTTTAATTTCTCTGCTTTTGATTTTCCTCACACTGTCTCCAAAGAGAGACTCATGACTTTTGCAAAATAATAATTCTTACCTACAATAAACTCTATGGGTGTATAAATACACACACACACACACACACACACACATATATATATATATATCATATAATAATAATATATATATAATCGTTATATGAAATTGCCTTAGCCTTGGCCAAAAGTCTCAGTAGACAGGTAACTTCAAGTAAGTACTACCTTTGAACAGCACAGATCATCTACGGCTACTGTTTACATCCTATACTGATAGACACTTTTTTTCTAACAGTAAGAGGTGTTTTCAAAGCTCTGCTGAAATAATTTGTTGATATGGAAGGGAAAGCTTTTTACAGTTGGATCTAAATTCATGCCAGAGATAAGAGCTACTTCCATTTGCAAAGTATTTACAGCTAAAGAACAGAAAATAGAAGAGAGAGAAAAAAAGACTCCTTTAACATGACACTCTCACATTGTGGCTTTGACAAAATGGGCAAAGATAAATTATTTCAGAGCTGTGTTTAATGGCTTTAATGGTCAGATTAGGAGTGGATCATTTATTTCAGGATACCTGCTTCCTTTTACAAGTTGATTGCAAAAGCCAGGCTAACATGGTAACTTATCAAGTCATGTTTTTTGAATCCCAGAGTCACTGACATATTTCATCTATTCCAGGTAAAATAACATGCTGAGTTTTCATGTCCCATGTATTTGTGGTTACAGATGTCTTCAAATAAACAAAGGCAATTTTTAAAATAAAGCAAGTAAGTATTTGAGATGTGCAATATGGAGACTCTAATTCAGATGTCAATACACATGTAAAATGTCCAACACTGATGTTCATGGGCTACAACTCTAAAGTGATATGAGGTACAGACACAGGGGGACTGCTGGGGTTGACTGGGTACCACCCTAGCCCCAGATTTAGTGAGAGACCCTGTGTCAAGGGAATAGAGTGGAGAGTCATGCAGCAGGACATCTGGCATCCTAGTCTGATATCTGTGCATGGGCTCAGGCATGGTGAACAAGTGTTCATTTACCACATGCAATAGGAAGAGGGAGATCACCAAATGATTAGAGTCATGTCATTATTTAAACTCGATCAAGCCTAGGTTTTTAAATATGATTTGCCAAAGACTTGTGGCTGCTGAGTGCAAGAGTTCTCATGGTAATTATGATCCTGCCTGTGATGCCAGGGTTCTGTCAAAGGCCACTAACACATGCAGTCTTCAAGATGCAACACTCAAGCATAATTACAATGCCACTCTCAATTCGGATACTCTGCACTTCCTGCCATAGTGACTTCATTACACAGTCAGTGCTTGCATAATCATACTTCCCTGATGATTCAGCCACAATGGCTGTGCCTAGGACTAATCTAAGATTAAACTGGGAAAACAGACTTACTGTCCGTGCTCTCCTGTGTCTTTTATCTCTGCCCCTCCTGCCTAGGGTGTCTTCACCCTTAACACCAATGTTGAGTAATTTTGAATTACTCTGGCAGAGCCTCATGGGCTATAAAGTCCTCAGGCAAGCCTTACACCAGTATATCCCAAGCAATGTACATGTCCGCTGCCCCATAAGATATCTCTCAGAACAATCAGAGTGCCAATATTGGTGGAAAATTTTGTGTTATATTCCCAATCCTAAGGGTCCCTCAGATCTATTCATATCTTAAGGGCTTTTAGAAGCTCTAGAGTATAGACAACTCTGTCCTTTATTTAACCCCAGCAGATCTGAAATTCATTTAGTTATAAGCCATATTGACTTTAATAAACTTTACATATCTGATATATGTTGGTAAATACAAGGCACTTCTGGGACCTTATGTTGAACTAAAATCCGGAGTCCATATTCTTTTAAGGAATAACTGAGATTCTGGCAAGTTAGCTGGAGAAATCAGTAACAAAAATGTTAGGTAAGCTTTTAATGTTGCATGTCATCAAAGTATGGTTGGTTTGAACCTACATTTACGGTATATCATTCTAGCAAGCAGAATTGCCTATTTGCGAAACAGCGGTTTTGGATTTTCTGCACTCAGAATATTCTAAAGCAACAGACACAACTATTGAGCAAAGGTAGTATTCCTAAACATGTCAAATCAAAACTTCTTACCTGACTGAAGTAACTAAATTCACTTACCCATAGAAAAATAAGGGAGGAGAAAGCCACTTTCTATAACTATGTCTGAGCTACATTTTTGACCAATGAATGCATAGTTACTTCTGTTGCTGAACCAAAAGAAAATCCTGAATTTTGATTTCTATAAAAGCTCTCAGAAGATTTTCATTTTTGATGTTGAACATCTCCCAATCCTCAGTGTTAATCTGTCTCACCATTTATACAGTAAGTTCCCATGTTTAAAGAAAGCCAAGGACAAGGGCAAGACTGTAAATAACCGTTGATGTTCATATGAGTCATAGAATTATATATTGATTATGGAGACAAGAAAAGGTAAGGGACATCAAGTTGGAAGCTGTGCCAGACATGTTCCAGGATATTTCCAATGCAGGCTGCATCCCTGGTAGAACAGAGGCACATGCTGCCTCAACCCCACAGGGTCTGACTTTTAATTTCTGTCAGCTTTTTATTCCTATATGCTTCTCCCTTCAGAAATGCTGATCAAAGAGCTTTGGGAACAAAAATTATTTGTAGACATTTTTTTAAACAAACCAGCTTTATTGCTGTTGACCTCAATCCATTCAAATAGAGGACTACAAACCTAACCCCACAATAAATCAAGACAACTGACATTTGGGGGCAAGTAGTACAAATCCTTAGCCTAACAAAATAATGCTTTCCAAAGACTAGACTGCTCATCACAGAATGTTTTCTACACATTCCTACAGTATATCGATTATCTTAAAATATTTGTTGGTTCTGGGCATCTTTGTAGTTCTGATTCCTGTTTCTTTGAGTAAAACTACAAATCATGCTTTTAAGTCTTACAAAGCCATCAGTACCTTTAGCAAAGATGAAGAATCTTAGAGAAACACATTTTAAAAAATATATTATTAAGCAGAACCACCCCAAAGGAGTGGAGAAAATTAGAAAGTGACTACTATTTCTTAACTAAAACCTTTGGTAATCTTTATAGATTCATTCACAAAAACAGTATAAAAAGTATAAAAATATACTTTTTAAAAAAACAGTATTAAAAGAGTATATGTACATGGTTCAGTTCATTCTATTTCTTATTGTTATCTAGATAAGAGAAATGCTAATTCATTAACAGGATAATAAATTGTAATAGTGAACTTTTTATATTTTTTTATTTGGTTTAGTGATACAGCCCCAAACCAGACACAGTGGATCTTTTCAACAGAAACTAATGACATGTGATTGTAGCCTGCTCTCCTTAGATTCACATGTCTTTAACAATCTTTTAATTGATTCAGAAGGGACACAATTCAAGAATGAAAGATACTTGACCTAAATATGCTTCCATTTAAGTCACCATTTCCACACAGTTTATTTCCCTTGGTGTATTTTCCCATTTAAAATGAGCTCTTTCTGTGCCCATTCATTGTGTCTTTCTCTCCAAAGATCACAGGTGCTATGTGGGAGGAGAACTCTAGAAATCTGGTGGGTACCAAGTGTTACTGCTAAAAAGAGGAATGAGTAGAGGAAGAAAGGATGAAGGATGGACTGGGGGTGAAGCTGGGAAAACATCCCTGTGTGGTTTCAGATAGCAATGAACTCTCTAAATGCACCAGGAAAAATGAAAAGGCAATGCTTTATTTTGTTCAGCATTTCTTCTGATCACAATTGCATCTAAATGGTTTATTACTCCCCAGTATTCTTTCACTACCCACTGCTGGTTGAACTCCATGTTAGCAGGTACTTGAAGAACAACTTTACAATCATCTCTTAATATGAGCACCTCTTGAACACAAAGAAACAAAGGCTCAGGGAAGTAAAGCCCTAAGGTCTTGGAGAAGGGAAAAGGCCGATTTTAGGTTTATGAGCTGTGCTCCATGCTCTGTGTCACTAGTAAGCTGTATTCGCTGTTGTGGCCTCTCAATGGCTGATAGCTATACAGCAATGCACAATCAGATGTGGGTGAGAGTTCTATTTTGTTTAATGTCTCCCCTTTTTTTCTTGCTGACTTCATAACACACTTTTAAAAAGTTAAAAAAGGGCTTCTTTTTAATGTCCATATTTATTTATTGAGTGATGACTTTAGACTGGTTAGTCTTCTGCCAAAATGTTTCCATGACCTAAGTGTGGTGGTAGATGCTTACAAATGCTTATAATTCTAGCCACTTTGGTGGATGGCAAGTGGAGCTGGATTTAAAGCCAGCCTGGGCTATGTAGTTGGCACTGTTTTTTGAAAAGTCTGTAGGAATCTTCAAAGGGTTCAGGGTACCATCCATACCATTTCTGTATCATGCTTGCTACTGAGTCAAGCAATATCCTTAACCTGTACATTGAATCATTTCACATGTTCTGATTAACTTTTAAAGGTGAGGAGATTTCAATTACTATTTTTACATATATTTCCAAAGAAGAGCAGGTCTTATGAAACTTGAACTTCTAGATCCAAAATGGGCTTCTTTTTAAAAAATTGTTTTTTTTTTAATCTAAGGTTCTATGCATATACTTTTCTATTACAATTTTAGTTCTTCAGGGATACCATCCATAAACTTGCTTGCTTATTGCTTTTTTGCTGTGAGTGCATTTATGCTGTTCATTTGGCCTGTTGTAATCCCTAAACCAGAAAATACCCACAATCCCCTCAGTGTGTGTTCTCAATGTCCACATGAATCTGAACTTAGAACGGAAGACTCATCATGCTATTTATTTCCAAGGAATTTCCATTCCTCCTATTTTGAAGTTGTGATTATAGTAACTAACATCAGTTTCTTGATTGTTTCTCCTCTTTGACTAACCTGTTGTTTTTTTTTCATATTTTATTTGAATTAGAAACAAGATTGTTTTACATGTCAATCCCAGTTCCCTCTCCCTCCCATTCTCCCCTACCACCACCACCCCCCAACTAAAACCCTACCTATCACATAACTTTTCTGCTCCCCAGGGAGGGTGAGGCCTTCCATAGGGGGTCTTCAGGGTCTGTCATATCTTTTGGGATAGGGCCTAGGCCCACCCCTGTGTGTCTTGGCTGAGGGAGTATCCCTCCGAGTGGGATGGGCTCCCAAAGTCCATACCTATGCTAGAGATAGTACTGATCTACTACAAGAGGCCCCATGGATTTCTGAGGTCTCCTAACTGACACCCATGTTCCTGGGGTCTGCATCAGTCCCATGCTGTTTTCCCAGCTATCACTCTGGGGACCAAGAGCTCCCCATTGTTCAGGTCAGCTGTTTCTGTGGGTTTCACCAGCCTGGTCTGGACCCCTTTGCTCATCACTCCTTCTCTGCAACTGGATTCCAGTTCAGTTCAGTGATTAGTTGTGGGTGTCTGCTTCTACTTCCACCAGCTGCTGGATGAAGGCTGTAGGATGGCATATAAGTCAGTTATCAATCTCATTATCAGGAGAGGGCATTTAAGGTAGCCTCTCCTCTGTTGCTTAGATTGGACTAACCTATTGTTAATGCCAGCATAAACTAAGACATTTCACAAGCCAAGACTTTCACACTTTCCACAATATAAAACCTGCTGACACTTCAATGAGTTAAATTCACAATCCAGAATCCTAAAGGTCTATCCAGTGGGAGAGAAAATTTGAATCAAAGGCCTGTGGTTGAAATCACAGCAGTGGCTCCTTACAAAATATGGCAATTTTACACTCTACTGCTATCCCTCATCACTTAAAAATCCATCATTTGTTACAAGTCTGATAGGGGGTTCTACTCTGTACTGGATTTTAAAAAGCTAGGAATTTGAATTGTTTTAATAAATATTCAGTTCAAAAGTTTGTAAGTCATTCAGAGATTATGAAAATACAGGATTAATTTCCCCTTGTACACAATTCAAGATATTTCCATTCAAATATACATGGAAGAATGGGCAGAAAGAACAACCGAGGAAGTAAGTTGGTACTGGAAAAACACATCATGTGAAGGGACCAGCTCCCCACTTCGGCAGCCATAACAGCCAAACACGTGCTTGTCTGACCTTGTCTTAGTCACTAGGAAGTCAGATGCCTGCCTCATGGCAAGGAACCAATCAGAAGTTAGGTGGTGGTGCTATGCTTTACGGCTCTGGGTATGCTTTACGGACAAGTGCACAGCAATGACTCACAGAGCATAGCAACCACCCTGTGAGGGCCTATGTGCCATAACAACCAGTTGACCAATCAACACAGGGCAAACCCTCCAAGCCTGGAGGCACACCAATCCTGAGCCTGTGCGTACCCCTAGACACTCCCCTTATGCTGCCCTATAAGATCTCTATGCATCCGCTTAGAACTGTCTTTTCCTAGCCATCCGCCATGGTGGATGGATGGAAGGCACGAGCTAACATGGGGTTAGCTCATTAAACAACAATAAAGCCTTGTGCAGTTTGCATCAAGCTTTTGATTCCGAATGGTAATTGGGGTGGCCATGGTCCTGGGCTGAGATCCCAGAGCCCTGAGCTTTCTGGGGGTCTTACAGATAAACAGGGTTTCATTCTGTCTTGTTACATTAAATATATTTACTATAGTGAACCTAGCTGTGTTTGAATTAGTTAAAGTACAAGAAATTTAAAGGAAGTAGACACAGTTATACAAGTGAGATCAAAGTTTCTCTTTTTCTTTGTTTCCTTTTGAGTCTATGTTGCCCGACTTGAGCTCTTAAATTCAAGTGACCCTCCCACCCAGCATTGGGGCAGAAATGCATCATAGTATTTGCTTGGAAATGTTTAAAACTCCAAAGTACTTTAGGTATAGGAAACTGTTAATGTAACCTCAGAGTCGCTGCATGTTACAGAAGTAGAGGGAGGGAGTTATCAGAGGGTTTTCTTCCTCTCCTCCTACCAATCTTTTTGATTATGTCATTGTTTTCATTGTGTATATCATTTCTCTTCATTGAATAATTGATATGCTCTTGATTTTTGAGCTCTGAATTAAAAGTGACTAAAGACTTCTCTGCATATTTTCAGCTTGATTCACTCTAACTTGAATCCTGTGTCTCGATTCACCTTTTAGTAGACTAGATATTACTACAGCTTTGTTGTATTTCATGATGAAAAAACAGAGGGGCTTTTCAGCTTGGATTTGGCTGAATTTTTTCTTAAAAGTACAGAAAAATATTTTCTGGTGCTTCTGTTGATCATCTGGGCATTTCTTCTCATGTGGATCAATCTGGCAGGCCACTGCAGTTAACCGACAGCTTTTTGAGTGGCTGGTTACTGCAAGACAAGATTATTTGTATCTCAGGCTCTGACAAGCAGGTAGGTAGAAGAGGCCTTGGCACATTTTTGCTTGCTGCCTCTCAGCTCAGGCATGTTTCCAAGTGGGGGATTCAAAAGAGAAAATGATGTACTAAAATAATAAAATGATAGAAGTTGAAAGAAAAGAACAAGAGGGGATAAATATAGATATAGATAGAAGGCCTAAGTGAAAAGTAGAAGAAAAATGAATCCCTGAAATCAAAGCTGACAACTGGTTTTAAGGACATTGTATACCATGGCAGGTTTAATAAATCACGATGCTAACAAATCAATGTCATATCAACTCACACATAGTGCGGGGGTGACATCAATCCTCACAAAGGCTCATTAAACATCACAGTCCTGCTAAGCTTTCTACCCATTTAAGGATTCTAAAGACAAAAAGAAACAGACAAGTGTGGTGGCTCTTCCCTATAGTCCCAGAACTTGTAAGACAGAAGGATAGAGTTAGAAGCCAGCCTGACCTCTATGAGAAGACAGAGGAGGGGCAGGGCAGGGCAGAAACTGACTCCCTACAGAAGTACTCTGCAAGGCTTCCAGTCCCTAACTGTGGGTACTTGTTTCCCTTTTTTTAATTTAAATTAGAAACAAGCTTCTTTTACATGTCAATCACAGGTCCCTCTCCCTCCCCTCCTTCCCTGCCCCCCCCACCAACCCCCTATCCCAACCCCTTTCTCTCCCCAGGGAGGGTAAGACCTTCATGGGGGATCTTCAAGGTCTGTCATATCATTTGCTGCAGGGTCTAGACCCTCCTCAGTGTGTCTAGGCTGACAGGGGCTCCCAAAGTTCTATGTGAAGAGGGCTCCCAAAGTTCATTTGTGTCCAAGGGTAAATACTGATCCACTACCAGTGGCCCCATAGATTGTCCAGGCCTCCAAACTGACTTCCTCCTTCAGGGGGTCTGGAACAGTCCTATGCTGGTTTCCCAGCTATCAGTCTGGGGTTCATGAGCAACCCCTTGTTCAAGTCAGCTGTTTCTGTGGGTTTCTCCAGCCTGGTCTTGACCCCTTTGCTCATCACCCCCCCACACCCGCAACTGGATTCCTGTGTTCAGCTCAGTGTTTAGTTGTGGGTGTCTGCATCTGCTTCCATCAGCTACTGGATAAAGGCACATTTTTGTCTTTTTATGACTGAGTTACCTCACTCAGGATGGTTTCTTGTTTCCCTTCTTGTGGCTACTGTTTCTTTTCTTTTTCATTTCCCTTTAGTGAGGTTTTATTCTAGTTCACGTGAATTAGCATCTTAAGAACACAAGCTTGGATTTACATGTAAAAGAAAGCTTAGGTGGATATAAGACTGTGGGTTATACTTTACTGTCCTAGGAAGTTTAAGAATCATTCTGCAAGATTTGGCCATTTAATGAACTTTTAGGAGATTACTCTCACCCCCCCCCATGTGAGGCAGTATTCATGCTAGGATATAAACATCGATTTGTCATTATCATTAAAGTTTATCAGCCTTGTCATGATACACATTTATTTTGGGAATTTGTTTCTCTTCTTTTGTTTTCTTTTGATCTTTTTATTAATTGAAAATAGATTCTTCTCTCATACAATAAACTCAGGCCACAGTTAAATTCACACATATAATTATAGACCTTTTGAATTCTCTTCCTTCCCTTCCATATTTATCATTTCCTTTTAATTCACTTCATACAGTTTTTTTTAAGTATGTTCTTGTGTGTGTGTATGTATGGGTTCATAGGCATATGTACATGAGTGTGACTGTAGAAACCAGAGACCAATTCATCCTTGATGGCTTTTCCATCTTAAATTCTTTAAGGAAGGGTGTCTCAATCAAACTCAGAGCCCATCAGTAGGGTTAGTCTCCTGGCCAGCTTGCTCTAGGAATCTCCTGGCTTTGTCTTTCTGGGCTAGAATTACAAGTGGAATACCTCACCTACCCAGTATTTAAGCACTCCAAGTGCTTCAAACAGTGAACCATCTCCTCCATGATCATGTATTCAAACTGAATTTTGTAGGTTTCTTTGAAGCCTTTCTGTATATTCCTAACTTAAACTCTATTCATACTTATTTCATTTGCTGTTGTCACCTCTAATACCTCATCAATTTAAAGAACTTAGGTTCCATTTTTTCTTCATATGCATTTAATTTCATTTATTTGTTTCTTATTTATTATCTACTTTGATTTCTACAGTGTTTTTAGATTTATTCATTTACTTTATTTTGCATTTTATGTATTGCCTCTATCAAATCTATTAGAATTTCTTTGAACTAACTGGTGATGTTATCCTAATCTTTATGTTTCTCTTGTGTTTTTTGATATAATATTTTATTGAGTCTTTGAAAATTACATACATGTTTACAATATGTCTTGATCATATATATCCCCAGCCTTCCCCTTAACTTGTCCAAGATCCACAGCCTGGCCTCACCCTCATCCCCAACCCCTTTCAACTTCAAGTCCTTTGTTGATAATCCACTGAGTCCAATTTGTGCAGCCTATATACACATGGCTTTGGAAACTTTCACTAAAGCATGGATTACCTCCCAGACAGCACCTTTAAGGAAAAGTGTCTACTTAGCTTTCATAATATACAAAAGTGCTATGCAGGCTACTGGGAAAGAAAAGTAATAATAGTCTTACCCAGCTGTGACCCCTGTGAGCTACAGTAATAACTGGTTTGTCAAGATTTATACACAGATGCAACAGTGCCAAGAAAATTATGGAGGTAACCAACCGCTTTCTGATTAGATTTAAGGCCTGTTCCACAGATAGAAGCACAAGACTAGTTCCGTAAATCTGACCAAGAACCCATGGCTAGAGAACTCACTGGCCGACATGGTGGCAAGACAGTCCAACTCCACCTACATATTTCAGAAGTAGAGAATTGGACACAAATACCACCACATGTCTCAGGTTGCCTCTCCCTTCCTGTAGTCCAGTCTTCTTATAAATGTCCTCTCCCTTTTCCCTTCATGCTGACTTCTCATTTAAAACTTCTTTGGCACGTTATGAATTGTTACAGCCAACAGGTGGGAGAGAATTGTAAATGTCCACTTTTGTCATTTTAAGGTAATGAAAACCTTCAGTAATCCATAGCTTTTGTTTCCCCCAAAGCTTCATTTCAAAAACATTACCTCTGTTTGTCATCTTAGAAAATATAAACTCTAATTGCTAGAGGGGACTACAGTATAACATGCATTGGGCCTCTCTCAGGAACAGCAGGAAGACAGAAATTTTACATGGCATCCCCAAGAACCCTAGCCAATGTGTATCTCTTTTTCTTGACAGTCTTCATGCTTGGACAAATGTAATCACTTAGGGTTTTAAGGTTTTTTTTCTTCTCTCATGTTAATTTTGTACAGATGTGTCTATAAAATGATCAAGATTGTTGGTTGTATGGGAGCTGCTAAGTGTTTGTTCATTCAGAATGATCTTAACAAAACACAGCCAGAGCTTATCAGAACTTATTCTCCACATTAGAAAAATGTGCACCATAGCCCCGTGCAGAGGAAACAAATGTCAGTTGGCAGTCATTCTTGACCTCGCACTGTCATGATGAAAAATGACACCTTACATTTGTATTTTCCAACTCAACGTTCTTCTACATCATAATGCTCACTGAAAGAAATATTCTTTAATTGACACTTTCACTGTGTATTATTTCACATCGATCCTCAACAAAATAGAAATCATGTTCTCCAATACTTTCAAGATAAGGGAAGTAAAGTTCAGAGTGGTTCTTTGAAAACACCAAAGTCAGAACAATAGGTGGTGGAACTCAAGCTCAGACCTACCGTCTACCACTAGCATCTCTAGCACCACACCCCAGGTCGCCTTCATTGGTTCAACACATTCTTTGCCCAAAATTAAAAATATCTGCAGTACCAACTTTACTTCTATAAGCTACCTCATTATTTTTTCCATAGATCTGTTCCTTTTATTAGATCTCATTAATGCTCAGAATTTTGTACAAAAATTTAAGCTATCACTGTCATTGCCAATAAGCAAAGCCACATCCTTAGGCATCTAGTGACACATTAAAGTCTTTTCCCATCTATACAAAACTTATATTAAAATACTCTATCGTGTACCACACCACACATTTGCTTTTTTTCCCCTTTTCTGTTTGGTATTTTATAGTGGGAAATTACCAATACGGAGTCAGGGAGAAATATAAGGATATTTAATAGGGAAAAGCCTTACTTACAGAGCGACTTAGCTAGCCGGCATGGCAGCAGTCTGTACAGCAAGTACCAAAGTGAAACCGAAAGAGCAAACGCAGTACCCTACGTCACTCTGACCATGCCCTCACAAGCGTGGTCAGGCACACCTGTAGCCAGCCCCTAAGTAGGCATGGCTACAGCTTCCCCTATAGTATTTGTTTGTTGAGACAGGGTCTCATACTGTAGTCCAGATTGTCCTGAAACTCATTATGCAACCCAGATTGGGTTATGCAACCCTCTACCTCATGACAATTTTTCTGCCTCTGCCTTCCCAACTGCTAGGATTATGGGCATAATCCACCATACCCAGATGCACACATACTCTCACAGACAATCACACTAGTTCAAAATTGTGAAGGAAACATATTTTGGTTTTATCCACTACAGAAGAGTAGAAAGTATTAAAAGCATATGTTAACTTTTAAGAATATGTTCACTTGTGAGATGGTGGCACAGTCACAGGGGAGGAGCATGGCTCAGTGTTGTAACTGTTGATATAACACAAAATAAATTTTCCATGGCTTGAAAGTAGCCCTAGTATGACGTCCTGAAATAGTACTTTCCAAGCATGCAGGAGTCTGCATGGCTTCTAGAGTCATTCTCTGCAAATGAACACAGGGCACAAGCTCAGGTTTATAATGGTATGGAGAAATGGCTTCCCATTCCCATCATGCACTTTGCATGTGGAAGGAAAACTGGGCATGAATGAAGGGAACTGCTTCATCTGGCTTTCTTGGGGGAGCTGTTGTAACTCAGCAGCTTTAATTCTGAACCAACTGTTGAAGGATAAAGGGAAAGTGGGGACATAAAAGCACCACTTTTCCATTTAATGTAAAGAATCTAGACCATCACTCCATATCTGCATTTAGTAGAAGTTAATCCTCATCATGCACAACTCAATACTCTAAGGGTCTCTTTCCCTACCACTTGGCACCAGACAAGGGTTGGTGTTCACAGACACAGACAGACTAGTAACTTTCTTACATTTATGACTACTAAGCACATACCTTAGAAACTTGGTGGAGGAGTGGGAAAAGGTTTCCAAGAGATTTATAATTTATGTCATGCTGCTTTGTTGAAGGGACACCTAGCTTCCTTTTATAGCTTTAATAAGCAACAACCCACTTCTTAATTGTATAACTTGTGGAATTATGGGGCATGCAAATTTAAAATGTCTTTATGTGGTAATCCCAGATGTTGTCTGCTTACCATAGACACTCCTTTAAAATGTTCTCTTCTAAATAAAATTAGCTTTTCATTAAATTAGGGAAGATTTCTTTCCTTATCAATTTTTTATTTTCGATCTCAGATCCAAGAAATAAGACATTTCTGAAGCAGAGATGGTGAAAATGATGTAATTTGGGAAAACAATGACTATGGCCATTGAGGTGATATATGCCGTTTATTAAAAAAACCTACCAAATTCAGCCAGAAGAAATGTACAGAAGTTTGATCTTTAGATAACCCAGACCTTACTTAATCAGAGTGACTTTAGTATGACATCCTGAAATAGCACTTTCCAGGCAAGAACTGCTACTCTATGTGGCTTATAGAAGGACCACAATCTCAGGCTCACAATGATTACTCCTCAGAATTAACACATGGTTTTAATACTTCCTACCCTTTTGTAGTGAGAATAAGCCCCCATGCTAGATAAAAGAAAGTTAAAATGTTCAGTATTGCCTTCTGTTGTTCCCAATCAATGTCATTAATTTATGTGCATTAGGACAGTTTACAATTATGATCTATCCTTTGACTATTATATCTATAGTATTTACCTATAATTAAATATATTTAATGTTCATAAACTACCTAATTATCAGTTTTTCCACTCTTAAATTGCCAATATTGACTCAGTATATGTGTATTTGGTTGTATGAATGTATGTGTACTTATGTGTGCAAATGTGTACACATGTGCATATATTTACATACTGTATTGTGTAAGCATGTATGTGTATGTATGTATATTGTGCATGTAGGTGTGTGTTCATGTGTATCTGTGTCCGTGTGTGTCTGTTTTTGTGTGTAGATCTCCAGCGTGTGTAGTATACCATTTAGATCTTTGTTTCAGAATGTCCCTCAGTTGATATTATCTTGAACATGAAATAAAACTTAACTTCAATGTCTCTTCTTTTAGAACTGTGCACAATTTGTGTCTCTGGCTCTGACATTGTATAGAAAAATGAAAATGGAAGGCAACATTTACTTTCCCTTTATATGGTCACATAGTCAAGTCTATATTTTTTTCTTTGATTTCATGAAGCAGTAGTGAAATATCTCTTTGTGTTCAGAGTCTTATGTAAATTTTCCTAGAATGTACTATAACCTTCTATTTAAAAATTCAACTCAAATTTTCCCTTATTAGTATTTGTATTGATTTTTCTGTTCTCCTTTCTCTACAACACCAACTATGAACATGGCATTTCACTTCTCCCTGTCTTCTATATATACATCATGATAAAATATGTTATTCATATCCATTTCACTTGTCTGATTTTACTTAAACCAAACATCCATTCTTCCCACAACATTTGGTTGAGCTTATTGTGTTTGTATGGCTTTCAGTATGTATTTCACTTTTTACATTTTCTTTATTTCCATTTTCATTTATCCTCTGAACATTTTTATCTGCTTTTATTGGAATTGTCTTCTCTGAATTCTGCCTTTCCTCTGATGTCTTTTCATAAATGGCTGGAATTTCTTAAGAGATTTTTTTCTTACTTTTACCTTTCTATATGTGAGAGGGTAGCTTTGTGTGTAGATTTATCCTCTGGGCCCCTTTTAATCACTGTGCATCTTTTTGATTATTTTTCTGTGTGTGTATGGTGGGGGTGTGTTTACTTGGGCATATGCATGAACACCAGAGGCCAGTTTCAGCTGTCTTCCTCTACTACTCTCTACCTTCCTTTTTCAGACAAGGTCCTCTCACTGAACCAGAGCTTACAATCTTCTGCATGGGCAATCTGGCCTGTGACCTTGCTGTCTATCACCTCCCAACACATAGGGATGAGGTTATGTTACAGTTGCACATCACTGTACCCAGCTTTTATGTGGGTTTACAGGATCCAAACTTAGGTCATCATACCTGCTCAGCATGTATTTTACTCCCTGGCACACTACTCATCTTTTCATATGTACCAACAGACAAAAAAGAGAAAAGGAGGAGATGGCTGGAAGTGTGCATGGGAAGAAGGGAGTTTCTATTTCAGCCTATGGATTTAAACATCCTCTTTCCAGAATGGCTCTTTCCTTAAAATTAAAAGCAACCCCTTCAGGTCACTTTAAGGAGGGTGCAGATTCCAGCAATCTTCCCTATGGTGGTGTGGCAACTTCATATACCTTCTCTTCTGACAGGCTACATGGGCATTCAAGACCAGATGGACAAGAATAGAATAAAATCATCATCAGAATACACTGCTAAGGCTTCCGTTCCCTAACATTCTGTAGTGCAGGAGTCAGGTTTTCACAGACATAAACTTTATTTTTCTTATGCTCTATACAAACATTCAGTTAAATGCAAATACTTCTGTCTGAGGTCTGAGACCCTGTGTGTCATTTCCCATGAACTTGATTGTCTAATAAGAGGATTGGATGTGGACTCTATGAACCTGGTAATTTGTATCAGCCAAGTTGGCTTACCTCCTCAAAGACAGCCTATCTTCCCCACTCTGTCTCTTTGATGTTTAGCAGTGGAGTTTGAGAGAATGTGGAAAATAAAAATGCCCCTTCAACAAGCTCTAAAATACCAGTATGTAGAAGATTTATATTTCACCTAGTTGGTCATAAAAATATCTGGCTAAATGTGGGTTATTTCTAGTCAGTTTGTACAACACACAATGTCTTGTAAGTGCTTCCTCTACATGTGAAGGACATGGACATTTGCTATGTGCAGGTATCAGTGCGAAAATTAATGAGCCAAACCTGAGATCTCATGGAGCACAGATTTATGGCAGACATTGTACAATATAGCCAGTGTTGTCATCACTAGAGAATATTTGTATAAAATATAAAGCTTAGTACTAACTGTTAAATCTGATAACCATCATCACATGATACACTTCAAATAACCTAGGCTGGAAGATGCCTAGTTAGGTGCTGAAAGACATATAAACACAAAGAGATAAGAGTTTAACTAGAACCCACAATTCTTTCCCACCATGCAATGCTTCTCAGAAAGATAAATTGAGCTGATCATGCATAAAAAAAAAATCTATTCTGTGAGCTCTAGATACTCCTCTATGAATAGCACTGGGACCTACAGTCTATCTTCTGTGACTAACTCTGGGGTCCATGATCCATCACAGGCACTGTCATTCACTACTTGTGGCTCTCAGACATAGCCAGAGTTTGAATGTTTGTAAATGGAAGCAATTACAATTATTTCTTTCTTTTTATTCCATTTTTTACTTGAATTAGAAACAAGATTGTTTTACATGTCAATCCCAGTTTCCTCTCCCTCCCCCTCCTCCACTACCCCCCCATGTAAAACCCTACCTATTCCATACCCTTTCTGTTCCCCAGGGAGGGTGAGGCCTTCCACAGGGGGGTCTTCAGAGTCTGTCATGTGTCTAGGCTGAGGGAGTATCCCTCCGAGTGGGATGGGCTCCCAAAGTCCATACCTATTCTAGAGATAGGTACTGATCTACTACAAGAGGCCCCATAGATTTCTGAGGTCTCCTCACTGACACCTGTGTTCCTGGGGTCTGCAACAGTCCCATGCTGGTTTCCCAGTGATCAGTCTGGGGACCAAGAGCTCCCCATTGTTCAGGTCAGCTGTTTCTGTGGGTTTCACCAGCCTGGTCTGGACCCCTTTGCTCATCACTCCTCCTTCTCTGCAACTGGATTCCAGTTCAGTTCAGTGTTTAGCTGTGGGTGTCTGCTTCTACTTCCACCAGCTGCTGGATGAAGGCTGCAGGATGGCATATAAGTCAGTCATCAATCTCATTATCAGGGGAGGGCATTTAAGGTAGCCTCTCCTCTTCTGCTTAGATTGTTAGTTGGTGTCATCTTTGTAGATCTCCAGGCATTTCTCTAGTGCCTGGTTTCTCTTTAAACCTATAAGGTCTCCCTCTATTATGTTATCTCTTATCTTGCTCTCCTCTATTCTTCCCCTGACTCAATCTTCCTGCTCCCTCATGTCCTCCTCACCCCTCCTCTTCTCCCCTTCTCATTCTCCTAGCTCCCTCTCCCCTCCCCCATGCTCCCAATTTGCTCAGGAGATCTTGTCCCTTTCCCCTTCTCTGGAGAACCATGTATGTCTCTCTTAGAGTCCTCTTCCACTGCTGGTAGGAGTGCCAACTTGTACAGCCACTTTGGAAATCAGTATGGCAATTCCTCAGGAAAATGGGAATCAGTCTACCACAAGATCCAGCAATTCCACTCTTAGGCATATACCCAAAAGAAGCACATTCATACAAGGACATCTGTTCAACGATGTTCATTGTAGCATTATTTGTAATAGCCAGAACTTGGAAACAACCTAGATGCTCAACTGAAGAATGGATAGAGAAAATGTGGTACATTTACACAGTGGAGTACTACTCAGCAGAAAAAAATACAATGGAATTTTGAAATTTGAAGGCAAATGTATAGAACTAGAAGAAACCATTCTGAGCAAGGTAACCCAGTCACAAAAAGACAAACATGGTATGTACTCACTCATATGTGGATTTTAGTCATAGAGCAAAGGAATATGAGCCTATAATCCACACCACAAAAGAAGCTAGGAAACAAGGAGGACTCCAAGTATTTCTTTCTTACAAACTAGTTAGTGGGTCAGTCAAAACATCAGACCAGATCTGATGCCACAAAAATCATCTGTGTATATTTAGCCTACATATTTAAACATAAAATAAATAGATATTTTTCAGATTCATCATGCATGGTTAAGGCTTTTATTCTAGTAATGGTTCACTTATTGGAAAGATGTATATTTTGTGCTTGCCCACTTTGATTTAAGTATAATAAAGTCATGAAGAGACATGAAGCCAATTGCAGTAAGCATTAATAGCCTCCTTACATAACTCTACTCTGTTTTCATACATTCTTGGTTTTATTCTTGATATATTTTTACTCAGATTCTTTTTATTAGTCCAAAGCAATTTTACTTTTTTAATTATTTTAGAATTTCATACATACATGCTATGTTCATTTCCACCCTTCCCTTTCTCCACTTAAGCTCCTGTCTCCCTCCAACCCAGCCTCCAAATTATGATCTTTCTTCTGTAATTATTTATACACACACACACACACACACACACACACACACACACACACACACACACACACACACACGAGTCCATTTAGTATTGCTCATACATACACATCTTAGGACTGACCACTGGGGACTGGATAACTAGATGGAGCTCATCCCTCCATGAAAATGGATTCTTCCTCCCTCAGCAACCATTAACTGCCTATAGCTCTTCATCTACCCGTGGGTCTTGTGGAATTTTCCACATACACATTGGCTTGCTAACTGGCATTGTCTTTAAACTGGTCTTAGTTAGTTGACCATATTGTTGAGATTTCATGATTCATCCAGATCCTTTAGGCAGCTGCTTCATCTTAGCAATGTATTTGTTCATCATCCTATATAAAACTACACAATTTCATTCTCAATTTGCATTCTTATTTTATAATATGATACATAGTAGAAGTAAATAACCAATACTATTTCAACTGTAATATATATGTGTTTGGGTAGAACTAAAGTTTGGCTAAATATTCAAGTCATCTTTGAGAGAAGAGATAGACCTTGTTGCATGTATTGCAAAGCCAGATTGTCTGGATAGAAGACCCAAGCCATCCATTAGCTGTTTTAACTTTTCACAGTTCTTTTCTTCTTAACATCTCTGCACCCCTTTTCCTCCATATGCAAAATGAGAATAGTGTGCATATTAGGGTCTCACTGTGCTGAAGAAGGGGCACATTTATGCAAAGCACATAGAAAAAAACACAGAATGTGCTCACTGACATAGAATAGCATTATATATTCTTACAAGCAAGACAAAGTCAGTTTACGAGGGATGTTCCTCAATGTGTTTTGCAAATAGAATATAAAATGTTAGATCATCCTGCAAGCAGGATAAATTTAGACTGTCTAGAAAGAGCTGTTATCCCAATATTTGCTAATCCATTAGTGGTGTGTATTAGATCATAAATCCTCAAAAGAAGACTTAGATATGTTTCATTCTCTGCACATACATAATACATACTACCTGCTGTCCCTAAATATTTTCTGAGTAAATGAATAAACCAAGTTCAAATACAGAAAGATGGTGAAGTTTGTACACCAAGCCATCAGCACTATCCTATAAATACAGATTGCTTCACATTTAAGAAATGTTCTCTCTTCTCTAAGTTGGTCTTTATGGTAACTTTATAGGATATTGAATTATCTCTAGTTTTTAAATAGGGGGTTCAAAGTGTTTAAGCAGTTTGTCCCAGGTCACACAATGAGTCATCATCTATTGTAGCTGGGACTCAAACTCAAGATTCTCTGTGGCCTCATCTTCATAGTGTCATTATCCACTTCAAATAGTCCTAAAAATAATCTCAGCTAGTCCTTTGTCTCTATCAGAGCCATCTCTCCCAGTTTGTCCTTTCTGACTTTGAATGCGCCTAACTCTCTTTAAGCTTAGACTCTAAGTATCTATGTAGGAAAGAAACTGCCACTCTTCCACTTGTGCCTCATTTTCTCCATTGCTATAGCTCTATCATAAAAACAGCCAAGCATGAGATTAAATGCGGTTTATGGAATATGAACATCACTTGTTTAATTTGCTTTAAATACTTTACCTTTGATGCATTTAATAACATAATTATGTTAATACCAATAGCACTGTTTTACATCAACAAGCATAGTTCTTTAGATTCTGTCAAGGTCCCCTGCTCCTGTAAGTAAGTCCCAGATCATCTGATGATAGAATATGCTGCCAAAAACAGGGGATGGACAGGCCTTCAGGACTTTACATACCAGTAGCTTAATGAAATTAAATGGCTATGACACCCAGTGTAATCCAGTCTTCAAGACATCCCAGAAAATAAGGGGGAAAGCTCGTGTTTAAACATATTCAGAGCATACAGATTTCTTTTTTACTTATAACCATTCCTAACAATAAGTCTCCTATTTCATACCTCTCTTATGAATTGCTGGTGCTAAGGATATTGCCACATCCCAACTGCTAGGATGTAGGTACAATGTCTTTGTTTTCACAGGGCCCAGTAATCTTTCCACCTAAATTAAAAACCACCCTAAGTTCATTGGACTCAATCAATTCACCAAGTCTTTAGTCAATTTTATAATGTTTTTAAAATATTTTAATTAATCATTTCTCTATGTATATGTGCATGCACACAAAGGCCAGAGTAAAACTCACAGTAGCCAGTTCCCACCTTCCACCCTGTGGGCCCTGGGAATTGAACTCAGATCCTCAGGCTTGGCAATATGTGCTTTTAGCTTCTGAGAAATCTCTCTGGCTACAATTTTTCTATGTTTTATCCATTGAATTTGATTCCTTGAGAACCAGCAATTGCTTCAGGGCTGTCTCTTCCATGAGCTTAAGATGAAATGGAAAGCTCAGAATTTATTTTAGTGTGAAAACAAGATAATGATCACTAAATCCGGGCTTAAATAAAGTATTTTGGAAATACAAACTAAAGAGATTAGTTTTGATGATTATGGATCTGTCAGGGAGGAAGTATTTGATGGTTTCCTTACTATTCAGATTAGAAAAAAACGGCTTCAGTAAAAGAAATGAGAATGACTCATGACATGACGAAGAAACAAAGGGCCTGCTGAGTAAAAGTGTGCCAGTGTGGCTATTACAGAATCCCTGAGAAAATAATAAAACAGCTAGAAGTGTAGATTAATCTTGATTATGGAAATCTGGGGAACTGATGCTGGAGAAGTGACTCAGTGAATAGAGTTTGGTGCACACACATGAAGACGTGTGTTGAGAAACTCAACATTAATGCAAAAATCCACCACATCTCTGCATGTCTATATCTCCAGCAATGAGGGGAGTGCAGAGACAGGAAGATCCTGGGGACTTGCTAGACAATTAGTTTAGTTCCAAGTTCTGGAGAGATCCTATGGATAATAAATAAATAAATATTAAATAAATAAAGAAAGAACAATATGGAAAGATACTTAATGTCAACTTCTGGCTTACACACACACACACACACACACACGCACACACACACACACACACACACACACACACAGGCAAGCATATGCCTCCAACACACAAAGAAAGTCTAAAATATAACAATACATTCCGCCTTCCTCAGGATTCTTATCACTAAATAAAGTCTCTTGTGCCAAGTATCACAGTTACAAATTCTAGTGATTAGGGTACAGACATCTGTTCATTTCTGTTGCCATAAAATACTCTAACAAGAAGCAATTTAGGAGGAAGGGAATTTATTCTGCTTACAACGTCAGGTTATAGTCATCACTGTAGGGAAGTCAAGGCAGGGAACTTCCAACAGCTAGTCACATCGCACTCACAATCAAAGCAAAGAGAAGTGAGTGCATGCATGCTCAGTTGCTTGTTTGCACTCTGCTCCATTTCTCCACTCAAACATTCCAAGACTCCAAGCATAGGAATGCCATCATCTCCACTGGGCTCACTCACTCTACATCAATTAATTAAGACAACCCCCCTACACACACACACACACACACACACACACACTGACATGCTCACATCCCAATCCCTCAGTGGTATTTTCTTCCCGGGTGTGTTCATCCCGGCTTATAAGGAAATGCATGATGGATCAAACATCAGCTCTTAACTAAATCACACACAATTTCAAAGGATTCAGCTGAACAGAAAACTCTCTAAGAGCATAGACAGTACCTTCAACGTCCTCTCTAAACCTTAGGTCATTTCTAGAAATCTGCTGGTGAAAATGACACTTAAACAAGGTGATAAGAAATGAGGGATGAAGGAAAGTTTGTAGGGAAATGAAGAGAAAGAAAAAGAAAGATATAGAAAGGGGAGCGAGGAGTCTCACAGAGGGAGTGATGAAGGGACTAGGAGGGAGGAAGCTCGCCCAATGAATCATCAGCATCCTTTGATTCCTCCAGTGGAAGTTACTGAAGGCTCCCATCTGGCATTCAACTGGCATTACTGTGAAGTTGGTTCCTGGATTATTTTAATGACTCATTTAGAAAATACCAAAGACTGACTGACACTTGTGTCAACAAGAGTGACTTTGCTCACTTTTAGAATATCTTCATGATACCATCCATAGGTCCTTCTGTTTGCACAGGAAAAAGAACACATCCATTAGAGTTATGTATAAAGATTACATGGTTTTGTTTCAAACCTTAAAATCAACACTGGTCATTTGCTGGAACAAATGTCAGGAAGGTGATACCCCTTCATATTTGCATAGTCCCCTGGGAGTTAGGTCCCCACTTGGATTGAACAGAAGAGAAACCTCAAGTTCATATAGAGCTATCCAAGATTCAACTGCTGCGCCCTCCCACAGGCAGGACTGAACTTCTCCCCATCTACTCTGCCCCAGACAACTTCATATGGAAACAGTCTTCTCATTCAAACTTCCTACTCATGCTATAGTTTTCTCTCTTTCTTTTTCTAAATTGGGGTCTCATGTAGCTCATGTTGGCCTCAAACTTATTAAGTAATGGAAGATGACCTTGAGTCCTGCTATCTCTAACTCCAGATTGCTGGATTTACAATAGTGCCCACCATGCCTGATTTTACACAATTCTGGGTCCACCACAAGCTTCAAACATACTAGTCCAGCACTGCACCAACCAAGCTAAGACCCCAGACAATATTTAATCTATTTCTACCATCATGTGGTTCTTGTGCTATTATTTTGTCACTAAAGTGTATTGTGGAATGGCAGAGAAACTTAACTTGGTCCTCATGACAATGATATTGATTGACATGGAAGCTTGGAAATAAGGATCCCTCATCACTAGTATAACTTCTTTTTCAAAAATGTTTCTCAATTTGGTTAAAATTTTCAAAAAAAAAGCCTGGGAAGAAACATTTGTGAATAGATGGCATCTGGGGAGCTAGAAGAAAAATTATGGGCAAGAAGTCTGTGAAATTATGCAGACAGCCCCATGATAAGATGGGGTTGTTTGAAGCAGCATATACAATAAGACAAGCTTTGCCAACACAAGAAACAAGTCAGAGATAACACAAGCTACTTGTACTTTTGAAAGTGTCTCGTCCCTGAATACTCAGAAAGCTATTTAGAAAACAGTTTGGGCCTTCAAGGAAAATGGAAGCAAGCTAGGGAAATAATTTTGATGTTTTAGGGGATCCTTCTGAGCTATCTGGCACAAGTAATTATGTGAAAAGAAGGGAAATTCCTAGATTGACTGCAATTGAGTTTTAAAAGTAAAAATTGATGAGTTACTGCAAGGTTTGGGAAGGGAAGGAATATGGGGAGGGTGGGAGGCAGGGAGAGAGGGAAGGATGAAGACTAGGATTGAGAGAGAGAGAAAGAGGGAGAGAGAGAGAGAGAGAGAGAGAGAGATGGAGGGAGGGAGAGAGAGAGAATGGGGAGAAAGGGACAGCAGGATGAAGTCAAGGCAAGTATGCAAACCACTCTTCTGACAGTTCTACTATAATGTCACAAGATCAGATATACTAGTCCATACAGAACTATGAAACTGCAGATCTAAGGTTATTTGGAGAGGTCTTCCCTATTGAGCCACAAAACACACAAACAAATGCTTATTTGAGCTCATCTCTGTGTACCAATGGCATCTCAATGTTAGTATTTACTGGTGGTAGCAATTCCTTTATAACCACAGAGTTCTATGATGCCAAGTTATAGTGAAATCTTTGGGTTATGTAAGTTTCTTGAGAGGAATACATAACCTGCCTAAATTCTCCACAAAAAAAAACCAAGCAAGTTGTGTATGTCTCTTGAAATTATCATTTTCCCCTACGAGGTTTGTCTCCACTTTATATAAAAAGAAACTGTGTCTTACACAGGATACACAGTTTGACCACACCCACAAGCCAGGAAATGTTCACCTGCCAACATTTAAATCCTGTTACTCTAACCCTCAAACTGATGGTGGTACGTTATTGTTTTTATTATTTTGTGAATGATGGTGTGACCTCTATCAAGGAAGTTGTTTCTTAGAAACTATTCTTAAATACTAAGAAAAATTTCCTAGTTTCTTCAAAGCTCATGTCAGCATTTAATTATTAGGTCATACATGATGTACTTTTTGAGGAAAACTCATTCTACAAAATTTCAAAAGAGGGGGAAGGGATATATCTAATGTATGGATCCTTTGCTATAGTTAACAAGAGCATATTATGAAGACTGTGTGGAGGTTTCCCTTTGTTTATGCTTTATAGAATTCCAGGTATTAAGTGCCAATGGTTATTGGTATTTTGTCATTACTTATAACTTTACATATTGGAATTAAAAGGCAATAAGTAGAATATTATTCAAATTGTATAATACCATGTTTAAGATCTTTAATTTCATTATAGTATATATTAGATAAAAGCAGCTCTGAATGAAAACTCTTAGATATATAAATCCAGTAAAAGTGGCCTAATTCATTTTTTTATGATTACCTGTTCAATCAGCTCATCCATAGAGCACCCGCTATCATATAAGCTTTTCTGTTGTTTATTACAACTAAGGCTTTGGCATTAAAGAATGACATTTTCAATTTAATTTTAGCCTGTGGCAAAATTCTAAATGATTCAGAGCGACTGGCTTTGAAGTCCCTTGGAGCAGAAGTACCTTCATTTTTCTGACCTGGGTTATTCTACAGCATTTCCATCTGTAAACAAAGCAACAAAAGCTACAGTTGTTTCTCCCAGACTTCCATAAACCCAGAGTTTTTAAGAGTGTTTTTTTTTATATATATATAAAAAGAACGCCTGATTTGAATTTTAGAGATCATTTCTTTCACTGACGTTTTAGCTACTTTTGAAACTGAGTCCTGTTTGCATAGGGCTTTTACTCTGAGGAATTCAGAGCATTTTATTTGAAGGTGTATCTCAGGGTACAAAAGCATAATACTTAAGGACTTAGCTGCATTTTCAATTTAGATGTGCAAATTTTCGATCATTGTGGCTTTCTCACCTTTATGGAGAAGAAGCCTTTAATACCTATTCCAATTAGCATACAATTATGCATTTTCAAGCCAAACTTGTTTTTGTTTTTGTTTCTTCCTCCTCCATTCTCCATCTCAACTGTCCTTCTCCTTGTATCCTTCCACCCTTCCCAGTAGCTCCCTTTCTGCTTTCATTTATCCTTCTGCCCTCCCCTCCCCTTACTTTCTCAGCACCTCTTCTTCCCCTTGTTGTTTCCTGAGGAGAGAATTCAGTAGGCCTCTCAGACTTCCATACTTAGATCTACCAACATTGAAAGTTAGGGCCTATTATATAAGAGAGAGTGTGCAATTTGTGTCTTCCTGAGTCTGAGCCACCTCACCATATTAATCACTCATTTGGGGTAATGGTAACAAAAGGCCTGGCAATCCATCTTGTCTGTGAAGTCATGGTAGCAGGAGTCTGAGTTAGCTGGTCGCATTGCATCCACAGTAAAGAGGCTGAGGAGGCTCAGTTCACTTTCTCCATTTCATGCACCCCAGCCCATTGAATGGCGCTGCCCACAGTATTCACCTCAATTAACCTAAACTACATCACCCCTCACAGGCATGTCCACAAGGCTTGCCTCTCACCTAAGTCTGGGTCCTGTCAAGTTGATGACATTAACTACCACACCTTACTAAGGACTTTCCATATCCATCCATTTCCCTGCCAGTAATTCAGTTTTCTTTGCAGCTGAGTAGAATGCCATTGCTTATAAGCTATATTTTCATTATCCATGCATCTGTCGATGGGCATCTAGGCTGGTTACACATGCCTGCTAATATGAATGATGAAACAATAAAGTAGATGTCCAAGTGTCCCTATCCCTCTGGTAGAATATAGAATTGTTTGGATATATGCCCAGGAGTGAGACATCTGGGTCATATGGTAGTTTCTTATTTAATTTTTTTGAGAAACCTCTATGATGATTTCCATATGGATATACTAGTTTACACTTCCACGACCAGCAAATAAAGATTCCTCTGTGTCCACACCCTTGCTAGTATTTGTTGTCATTTATTGTCTTCACTTTAAGTATTCCAACTAGGATGAGAGGGACTCTCACAGTGGTTTTCTTTTTCCCTGTTGACTAACGCTGTTGACCACATTTTAAACTACTTTTTCAATATCTGTTTCTTATGCTGAGAGCTATTTATTTCATTAACCTATGTACTGATTGGAAGTTTTGATTATGATAGATTTTATATATTTTAGATGTAAACTCCCTGTCTGAAATATAGCTGCCACTATATGTGTATGTTCATGCACTCATGACATGGGTTCAAGGGATTGAACTTGGGTAGTCAAGATAGTGCAGTAAGGGCTTTTCCCACTGAGCCATCTTGCCAGACCCCTTGAACTGCTTCCAATATGATCAGATACTGTTCAAAGAGTTCTTTTCCATGCCTATAACTTGAAATGTATTCCTAAGTTCTCTCTAGCATTTTCAGTGTGTCAGCTTTCAAAATAAAGTGGTTATAATTCTATTTAAATTAAAAATGTTTTAAAAATTATGAAAAAAATAAATTAAGGTGGTTGTACCACTGTGATTTTTAGTAACACAAATCTTAATGATATTCTACTACCAATGTTTTAGAAGGAGATAGCTGGGTGGTTGAAGACCTCAGCAGCTCTGGTAAGGACTGAATTTGACTCAAACAGCAAAGAACAGTAGTTTCATTTGGGTAACATTATTTTCCTAACTAATCAGTATGTAGGTTGTTGTACTATAGGTCAAGGAAAATGATAGATTTATGTGTAAGGATGTTTGGAAATGGCAGCATATTCTTATTTAGGAAAAATGTTGATAAATGACATAATTCTGTATAATATCATGGTGTTATGCTTGGGTGTGTCATCCTCAGTTGTTACCTTTAAGTCTGCATTTAGATGTAAGATCTGTGAAGTGGTGATGAAACTTAAATGAGGTTATGAAAGCCACACCAATTTTTACAAGCTTGGGGCCCTTTTCAAAAGAAGGAAGAAACAACAAATGTCTCTTTATCATGTGAGGACTCAACACAAAGGTGGCCATCAGTAATGCAGAAAGGGAATCCTTGCTGCAGGTCATGTCTCATGTAGTCATGCTTTGAAACTGGAATTCCTGCCTTCAAACTCATGGCATATAAGTTTATGTTGTTAAACCACCATTCTGTAGAATACTGAAGTGGTAACCTGGCAATCTGGTGTGACAAGTAAATGTTTAGAAAATTCCCTGTAGTGATCTGAGAATATAAATTGTGATTGTGTGTGTGTGTGTGTGTGTGTGTGTGTGTGTGTGTTGTGCATGTATTATGTATGTATGTATGTATGTATGTATGTATGTATGTATGTATGTGTATATGTTAGCATCTTGCTACTGATACTGATGAGAGTCAGGCATGGTGACTCAAGCCTGTATTCCCAACACAGAAAGTTAAAGGTCAGCCTAGGCTATTAACAACACCTAGTCTCAAACTATGGAAAACTGTGTATCAGTCCTGGAGATATGGCTCAGCATTTAAGAGTGTTTGCTAATCTTGCAGAGGACCCATGTTCAGTTCACAAAACCCACAACAGATGCTGCACAAGTACCTGCAACTCCAGTTTCAAGGGATCTGATACCTTCTTAAGTCTCTGTGGATGCTTACACTCAAGTACACATAACAACATACACACATAATTAAAATTAAAAATATATTTTATTTTTCTTTAAAGCACACCTCAACTAACAGTAATCAGTTGATTCTAAGTTGTATTTATTGATAAATAATGTTGTTTGGTTTTGTTTTGATTTTTTGAGACAGGGTTTCTCTGTGTAGCTTTGGAGCCTATCCTGGCACTCACTCTGTAGACCAGGCTAGCCTTAAAATCACAGAGATCCACCTGCCTCTGCCTCCTGAGTGCTGGGGTTAAAGGTGTGTGCCACCAATGCCCAGCCTATTGATAAATAATGTATCTCTGGGTATTAGCAAATAACGTCGCTTTAAAGCTATATTCTCATATTTTTCCTTAGCTCATCAAAAACATATTGGCACACTACAAAGTAACAATTATGTAAGGTAAAACAAAATTATTTTCACAAAATACAAAACAGCCTATAGCCTCAAATAAATGTATTTTAAGTGGGGTGGTATTTGTTTTGAACAAATATTTATCTTCTATATTAGAGAAGCCGCACGTTGTAAGTGGGGGCATGCTAATCAGACCTGTATCTTAGAGCCTTATGCAAAAGAGATTTGAATGAAACATGACTACATGCAGGAAGGTGGACTAGAAAGCTGTGGAAAAGATGAAAACCAAGACACTCCACATGGGGTTGGGATCTAAGTGGAAAGTAGGAACCCATTTTTAGAGTGGAGTATTGACAGGGCTTTTTATGACTAAATAGGTGTGGGTGGCATAAGAGAAGGAATCAGAAATAACTCCTGGTTTGCTGACTTTAACAACTACAGCGATGGTGGTTATAGTTAGTGAGTTCAGTTCAGGACAACTCACAACACATTGGTAAACTACAATTAGGCAGCAGATTGCGCTATAGGGATCCAGGGTGGGGATGTCAGATTGCAAAGATCAAGTGACAGCATCCCCCAAATTCCAACACTTAAGCAGTAGACAGAGCAACAATTTCTCCTAAAAGGAATTCAAATGCATAAATAGGATGGGGGAAGATTACATGGAAACCATACAAGAAATTGTATTGCTATGTCACTATGGTAGTGACTGCTGAGAATAGCAAATTGATCATGACTACTTATTTTTAATAACATTGTTCATAGGAAATATTTCAGAGTAAGCTTTTGACTTAAGGCTTCTATTGCAGTGATGAAACACTATGACCAAAAGCAAGATGGGGAGGAAAGGGTTGATTTGACTCACACTTCCACATCACTGTTCATCATCAAAGGAAATCAGGACAGGAACTCAAACAGAGCAGGAACCTGGAGGCAGGACTTATAGAGAGGCCATGGAGGGATTCTGTTTCCTGACTTGTTCTCCATGACTTGCTTAGCCTGTCTTATTATAGAATCCAAGCCAAGGGGTGGCCCCACCCACCATTGGCCAGGCCCTCCCACAATAATCACTAAGAAAATACACTACAGGCTTGCCTATAACCCAATCTTATGGAGGCATTTTCTCAACTAGAGGCTCCCTCCTCTCAGATGACTAGCTTGTGTCAAGTAGACATAAAACTAGCCAGCATAGCTTTCACAGAAAACTATAAAATTAATGAAGTTTATCTGAGATTATGTTAACATGCTTACATTTAAAATATATTATATGCATATATTTTACTGTTGATTAGCAATCTGAAGAAAATCCTCTTGAGGTCAAACTAAATTATAACATTACTTCCTTTAGTGTTTCAAACATAATCACTTCAACATGCTGTAATATTTTAGTTCACAAAACAAGTATTCACATATCAATATGAATATCATTTCCCAGGAAAAGAAGTTGCTTCAGTGTTAGAGGTAAATAAATATGTATTGCCAAAAAGGAATAAAAACATGTGTCTAATAATTGGAAAAAATCCCAGGACAGGGTGTAACCTCTGAAAAGCTCAACTTATTTATGAAAATTGGGTTAATATATTCTGATATCATCATTATTTAAATGGATTGCAAAATTAATGGAAAAACAATGCTTTGGAAAGCCTGTAATTTGTATAAATAGTATTTTTGATATCAACTCTTTTGTACAAGCATTGATGACAAATGAATACACATTTTTGCTATTTCTTCCTAAGATATCAAATATTTGCAACAATTGCTGGAAACCATTTATCAAATAATTGGTAGAACCAAGATTTCAATATGATTTTAAAAGCTTTTCTACATGTATTTCAATATTTAAGGTCTTTAAAGGTAAATGTGTAAAATATAAATATATGTGTTTATCTGCTGCTTAGTGCCACAATGATGTATATATTTAGTGTATGTGTGTGTGTGTGTGTGTGTGTTTATATTTAGTAGAGAGGAACAAATTACCTATAAAAGCCCTGATAACTTATAGCAAGTATGAAATAGTATTTCAAGATAATATCTGTTTATTGTCCTGTTGCTATGGTAAAATAGTGACAAAATCAACTTAAGGGAAAAAGAGTTTATTTGGCTCACATTCTCAGTTAAAGTCTGCTATAGCAGGGGTCACAGTAGTGGAAGCTGGAGAAAACTGGTCAACCGCATCACATCCACTATCAAGAGCAGCTAATGAAGAATTAATGTGTGTATGCTTGTGTTCAGTTTGCCCTCTCTATTGCACACAATCCAGAGTCCATTGCTCAGGGGATGCTCTCATCCACATGAATTTGAGTCTTCCACATCTATTGATGTACTCAAGACAGTGCCTCACAGACATTTTCAGAGGCTAACCTTAATCTAGACAATTCTTCCCAGGTATTCCTAGTGACTTTCTCCTAGATATGGAGCTGGCAAGTTTAATCATCACAATGTGTAAGTTGCTATTAATTTTTAAATATAACGAAGAATTGGAATCCAAAGCATAGAACATTCTGGAAAGAAAAGCTTTAAGAGGATGTTATATGTGCAGATAAGTGCCCCTTTGCCTTTACAAAGTTTCAACCTGTCATGTGTTCTATAATAATTCATGAATAAATGGTTCACTCTGATACTATCATGAAACTGTAAGCTGCACTATTAGCACACTTAACATTATAACCAAAATTACAACTTTGCAAATTACAAGTAGAGAAAAATTACAGGTTATATCAAGTACAACAACTGTTAGAAACCCAAAATACTATACTTTATAAAATTATATTTCCTGTTAGCATAAATGCCAAAACAGGTTACCCATTCAATGGGGGGTTTTCTAAAGGAAAATGTTTCACTGCATGACAGAACTTCACATTAGAAAATCCTCCCCCTATAGGGACTTTAAAATAGTTCAGAATTTTAACTCAACTGTTTGATATTGATTAATATAGGTACATAATATCTAAAATGTATGTGTTCATTCACCAAGTTGTGATGTTTATATTAATAGGTAGATCTTTAACACTTAATTTTTATGTTTTTAAAAGCTTACTGGTTATGTGATTACTAGGGAGAAAGCAACTGATTGCCAGCATGTTTAAATGACAAACAGTAAGGGAACAATTTTGTTAAAGTTGCTAAGATATTATTAGCAATGTAAACACTGATCAAATCAGAAGAGACAATCCATCCAACTATGTACATGCAAAAATCTAAACAGACAAGTACGTATTGGTCAGGACACAGCCTCAGAAACAATTGGAAAGGCGGTTTAGCAGTTAGCATTTTCTGCTATTGCAGAGGTCTGGAGTTCAGTTCCCAGTAAACACATTTGGCAGCTTGCAACCACCTGTAAATCCAGTTCCAGAATTCAGTGTTCTCTTCTAGCCTCTGCAAAAGAATGACCTGGTCATTGCCCTTGTCTTGCCTTATACGTCTTACTGAAATGATTCAACCCACTTTCTCTCTTTAGTCATGCCTTCTTTTACACCCATGCCTCCAAATCTCTGTGCTGCACTGCAGACTAAATCTCTATGTGGAAAACTGAAATGCATTTGTTTCCCAGTGATATCTTCATCCAATTGCTAGTTCTAACCAGAGCCTTGAGATTCATTTAACATTTGTATTCATATTTCAGATCCAACTGGTAATTCCATTCATCCTTTCTATTAATGTCATTCCTGTCAATTTATGTACCACATACTTTGATCAAGCTTTCATTTCTTATCATCTATACTAGCCCAAGCATCTCTAGTCACAAGGCATCCAGGTTTGCTTTTAGTCTGTTACTGAGATACAGTTTAGAATTTTAGTTCTCAATTCCTTTCTTGTTTTCATTTAATAGTTTGTTCATGTTTGTGTTTCAAAGTCTAAATTTCTCATCACATAGGTTTAGGCCTCTATCTCTCTTTCTCATCTCCTCATCATTTCTTCATTCCCTTCATCTGGACCTCAAGGTCAGCTACATCCTTATTTGAATATTGAGTTTCTCCAGAGGGTTCTCTTATTTCATCCTCACAGATGGTCAAGCTTTATCTTCTCTATGACTTGCCTCTGATGCCACTGGCTAGAAATTACTACAATGCCACCTCCTGTGTTGAAATTCGCAGGTTGCCTTCCTCTCCTTATTAGATTCTATGTCTCCTGGGGGGAAAGCTAGATCCTATTTTCCCATAAGGCATCAAGACCTAGAATGCAATTACTCAGGGTTTTTTCTTTGTGATTGAATGAAAGATTTATTGAATGAATGCAAAATTTTAATAGCTGAGAGATCTTAGCCCAAAGTGTGAGTCTGAGGATGGCAGCACAGCTGGCATTTAATTTCCATAGCATTTATGAGTCATTAAATCCCTGTCCTTGTTTTCCAAACTATGTCAGGAAAGTAGTTCATGAATAAACAGGGGTTTAGCAAAAAGCTTGAAGAATACAAGAACTGATGCCAACTAATTTTCCAGTGCCCTTTTTCATATGTAAAATGAGCATACAATAAATGCCATTGAGAATTTGGATAGCTTTTGACACATCTTAAGAGGTTTGTTCTATTTATAAAAACAACATGGAAGACACCTTGTGCAACTTGGGAGTCTTAACTCCTCATAAACTCATTTCGATTCACACCCAAGCATTAGCTTAGCACGTCTCAGCCCACCTTTTCTAATCAGTTTGATTCTCATTCCTACTGTCTGTTTTCTCTGGCAGAACATACTCTGGATTTTTTTTCTAAATTCCCTAGTTCCCACTTACACTGGTATAATCAGGAACTATCATCCTCTATTTTTGAAAATTCTGCTAATACAGTTGGATGTGTCTATGTCCTAAATAATGCTTGACCTCCTCCTCAGTATGGTTTAAATTTTGTCCTCTATTAACAAAAAAATCAACTTGTCTTATGTAATATGTTTGCATTTTTAAAAAAGTGTGTGTTTTTGTATACCATGAGCATGTATGTACCCATGGACACCAAAGGGCATTGGATCTCCTGTGTCTGAAGTTACAGGTGGTTGAAAGCAAAGTGATGTGGTGCTGGGAACTGAACCCAGACTCTCCAAAAGCAGTAAGCACTTACTGTTGAGCCATATATCTAGTTGTTTATGTACTATTTCTGAAACTAAAAACATAAAATGATTGGGTTTTCTCGTCTCTTCTCTTTGTGTGTGATGCAGTTGTTTAGAGAATACTTGTTAGGTTGAACTGACGTGTGTGTGTGTGTGTGTGTGTGTGTGTGTGTGTGTGTGTGTGTGTGTGTGTTTAACATAATAATTTTATTGATTATTTGGAAATTTCTTTACAAACTATAGAAGAAAACAAGAATCCCACTTTTTCTTTGGTTTTTAAGTTGCATTTTTGTCTTACTATGTCAGTTAACTCTTGCATTACTGCAACTACTAAAAATTCTCTGGGGTCTAAATTGACATCATTATGTTATGACAGTTATTGCTGTCATAACTTAATAATGTCACTGTTGTGTATTGTTTAAAATTATAGACACATAACTTCTTTAATCTGACTGGGAAAGTTGCATCTGATATTTTCAGAAGAATCCATAAAAGCTAAGGTAGAAGGGGGCGAGAGAAAGCAAATGTCACCGAGGGACAGAAGCAGCATAATGGCTCTTCATTTTTGTAGTACTCTCAAATCAAATTTGTGATGGTGAATAGGGACACCTTGCATCCAAAATGTTTGACATTTGTGCATGGCTTCCATTATCAACTAGGGAGACAGCACACCATTTACCCAGTTACTAATGATGCTGCTTTCATTCCACAATGCCGTGCTATTTATCTGGACTGCAACACATTAAAGCATCTTACCAGAATCCTTAGGAACAGATGTGGATCAAGAAAATGTCAAGTTCACAGTGAACACTCATGTCCTTGGGACATTAAAGGGCACCATTAGAGCTTGTTTCCCTTCATTTAACATTCACAGCTTTTGCACAGTGTGGGACTTAATAGTGCTGTTGTTATAACAAACATTGTTAGAATGTTTGCTGAACTCATTGCACTACTTAGGAAAGTGATGACTAAGCATGGAGTGCCACTAGCCCTGCCTGTGACCAGTACACAGAGGACACAGTGACATTCCTGAGGAACTGGCATCCCCTGAACATGTAATGCACTTTCTAACAGAGTTATAGAATGGTTTTCTTTAGGGTTCTAGATGTAGACAATCATATTAAGATAGTAGGTATTCAAATTAATGTGAAACAGTTCCAGATAAGTGAGTATATGTCCTATCACTGAAAAGTAGTGTTGAAGGTGATCACAGTGGTGCGTGCCTTTAATCTCATCACAGGAGGCAAAAACAGGTAGATTTGTATGAGTTCTAGGTCAGCCTAGTCTACACAGAGAGTTCTAGTCTAGCCAGGACTACAAAGTGAGATCCTGTCTTAAAAGAAAGTGTGGTTTAAACAAAAAAAAAAGTAGTGTTTTTTTTTCCCTTTAAAAAAAAACGGTGTATGCATGTGTGTGTCTATGTGAGTATATGCATGAGTAGAGGTATTTTTACTACTGTTAAAAGCTTGGAGGAGGGAAAGACGTCATGGGGAAAGAAGGGAAAATCTCGATAGGCTCAGGAAAAGTCTTGAAGGCATGGGCAGATGATTTAATTGTTTAAAGAAAGGAAAGAAAAATGAAGGGGAACAGACCAGAGGGTTGAGCCATGATCCATGCATCAGATTTGAATATGTTAAAGGCTCTTTTGTAAAATAGTTAAATAAAACAAAAACACACATTTAGGATTCCTGCCAGAGTAGTGGTCAGTGACTGATAAAAGAGCCTTGCAGGTCAGGTGGCAGAAGCATTCTGAGCAGGAGAAGAAACAGAATGAGAGGGACAGAAAGCAACTGGGGGGGGGTCATTCTGCAATGTAAGCTCAGGTTTTTTTATTTTTTTATTTATTTTTTTGTCTGAGAAGCAAGATTCATGCCTGCTGCAATCTGTTCTTCCTATATTCCAAATATTGGAAGTATTCCAACAGCCTTAGATCTATCTGGCATTAACTCACAGATGGTTGCTGTTAAGAAAATGACACAAGGGTCCAACATCATCCCTATAGACTCTGGTCACCAGGATCTTCCTATGCTCAGTAGCTAAATGAGCAGAGACTGACAGCAAAAATGGTGGTCAGCTCAAGCAGCCAAAGTATGTCACTAAGACCTTGTGGGCAACCTCCTGAGAAAAGTGACCTAAGGAAAACTTATCCTGAAGGATCAGGGTTTCCTTTAAAACTGAAGAGCATCTAGCTCCTTTATTTCCTTTTCTTGTACAGAATTTGACTATGAGGATTTCCCAGCTTGACTTGATGTTATAAATTCTTTCCCCAAACTCATTTCAACGTCCTTGATTCAGTCTCCAGATCACTTACAATGGTTAATTAAGAATAGTTAACAATCTTGAAAAATAGTTAAGAAGAGTTAACAATCTTGCAGTGAATTTTACCCTTCATTTTTGTACTTCTCTCAGAGTCTTCATCCATCTCTCTAAGTCTTTGTATTCATCATCTGTATTTGTGTGGCTTTTTTTTCTTTCTATCAGTCTCCAGTCATCATGACTGGGGTTTGTGCATGCCAACTCAGTTGTACAGGTTAACTCTGATATTGTGGAGACTGCTTTCTCAGCTGACTTCCATGAGACTCAACATTCTGTTCTGTAGACAATTCAGAAATTGGGTGAATTTTCATTTGAAAATTAAGAAATATCTAGATTCTGAGTCTGAACTGTAAACCTATCTCCCCCCTGCATCCCACAGAGTAGTTCAGCTATAAAAAGGAAAACAGTACTTTTCTTTGACTGATGAAACTTTTTTTATAAACTTTTTTTATATTTTTTTTATAAAGAGGGAAAATTCTATGATCAGAGAGCACTTAGAGATTTGGCCACTGTCCTTCTGGGACTAAACTGGCTACAATATACTTTGGGACAAAGCTCATTCACAAGACTGGAATCCATTTGTTTCAGTACAATACATGTGGTTTTGTTACAGCTTAATGAGAGTAAATGGTTTTAAAAACATTTGAAGAGATTTAAAATGACCAAGCTTTGTGATGTGGGAACTAATGTCAAAATTTAATAAAAACCCGATTTTAAGGAAACAAATAGAGTTAATTGTCCTTCCCCATATCTCCCTCCTCCTACCTCCTTCCTCACATTTAATCCTCCTAGTCCAATCTCTTCCTGTCTTTCCATAACTAGATATTCTATTCCTCCTTCCTGGGAGATCCTCCTCTATTCTCTGTTCCCTCATTCAATACCTAGCCTCTGTGATTATACAGATTACAGCTCACCTACTGAATGCCTAAAATCTAACACCCACATATAAGAATAGACTACATTGGTCAAGCAGTAAAGGATAGTGGTAAAAAAGAACTCAATGGTATTTTTGTTGGCTTTTTGTTTATATTACTTTGCTTGAGGCATTTTTGTCTTCTTGGCCTTTTACTTATATATTATAGTTCCTAATTTTGTGAGGTGTTTTTGGATTTGGGGTTGTGTATGTCTTCGTGTTCATGTTTCTTGTGTTATTTTTTTCTTTGTTTTCATTTTATTATGGTTATTTTTGTTCATTTTCTAAAGAGAAAGAAAAAGGGAATGGAGTTGAATGTGTAGGGAGGTGGGGAGGATCTGGGAGGAGTTGGTGGAGGGGAAACCTTGATCAGAATATATTAGATAAAAAATAAAAATAAAGCAAATAGAGTGAAATGAACTATCTAAGCATAAAAGGCAATGTTTGAAATATCAAGTTTGTTACTGTCTGGAAAGTTTCCCAAATCCCCCACTAAATTTATCTCTATGTGCACTCATGAGAAATGAGAGCTGCCTCTCTGGCACAGTGTCAGGCTTTGTCTTCTTCAGGGTTGACACAGCTTATATAACATCAACTTTGTGAAATGAGTATGTAAGCTATGACAATTTCTGTTTTTAATGACTTGAACTGATTTTTTAAGAGCTCATAGAGATTGTGGAAGGATAAAGTAACAAAGACTATGCAGTAACATGGATATTTTGCTCAGTAAAAAGCATGATTCAGCGAAGTGCCATGGGAAGTTCATGGTCTTAAGAACCAAAAAAGAGTGAAATGGAATCTCAGAAATTCTCCCTCCCTCTGTCTAGTTTCACTTCCTCAGAAAAGTTTCTTAACTTTTCAGAGCCTTTACTTCCTTATTGTACAAACAAGCGGAATTGGACTTAACTCCCTAGAAAGCTATGAAAATTAAATATGAATCAATAACCAAAGCACCTAGATGTTCAATAAATTTTAAGTTTCACTGTCCTCTAACTAGTATAGCTCTTAACAAATTGATAGACTTCAAAAAGCAAAGACCTGATAACATAATATGAAACATTTATACATATGATGATAGATAATTCTTAGTGTAGCAGATATTGAATAGTCCCTTACTGAAAATGTGGCTGCTTTCCTTTTTGTCATTAGCTTTGCCATCATTGCTGCAGTGTTTTTTTATTTTTGTGTTTTATGTATTGACCACCAGCCTTTCTCTTGTTTGTATGGAAGGAATAGAATGGGAGCAGAGGAGGTATAAGAGGGGCTAGACCTCAGCTGCCTTTTGTAGACATGTGGTGGCAAAGGTGAGTATATCCACCAGTTTCCCACATCCCTGATTCCCTGAGGACTTGGCTAAAATTATCTAACATCCTTTTCTGTTAAGCAAATTAGGAAACCTGGATCTGCAAGGTCTTCACTGGCCTTGCAGTGGCCACGCCCTCTGGCCACTGGCCCTCCTCTGGCCACGCCCACACTGAATTGAGTCACCAAAGTTTGATGTTTGCTGCCTGCAGTCATAGCCTCTCATCCGCTCTTGCTCTGCTGTTTGCTGTATTCTTGCTTTTTCGTCTATTCTTTGAACACTTTGTAGTGCATAGCCCTGGGTCAGGCAACTAGGCAGCATTCGAATGTTTGAAAGCCCTGTAGCAACATGTGTTGAACAAACACTTTGTGACAGTAGGGCTTAAACATAGTTAAGAAACCTTCCTTGGTCCCAGGTTGTTTGCAGTCTGCCTTTAAAGATCTAGAGGAGGCTAGAGTTTTCAGGAGCCCTGCAGGTCAACAAATGCCTCCCATTCTGTAAAAGAGAAGCCAGACAGTTCCCATGACTTACACTATAGTGATAGTGAAAACTCCAGGGATGCCTTCCTGGCTCCTAAACTCCAAGTGTAATCTGTTTACCTCAAATCTTATGCTGTATAGAATTTAATGGGGGAAAATGCACAGAAATTTCTGAGTAGGTTGGATTTTTTTTCTCTTCTCTAACCACATGCTGAAATGTTATATTCATTCAATTTCTGTAATGGGAATGTATCATTCCCTAAAATGAAACAGAGAAAAAATGAATAAAATTTAGAATAAGTTATGCAAGTCACTAACTGTGCTGGCTAGATTTATGTCAACTTGACACAAGCTAGTAACACTAGGGAGGACAGGATGGAACCTCTATTGAGAAAATGCCCCCATAAGATAAGGCTATAACAGGCCAGTACAGCATTTTCTCAATAGCGATTAATGTGGAAGGGGACAAACCATTGTGGGTAGGACCATGCTGGACAGGTGGACCTAGATTCTATAAGAAAGTAGACTGAGTAAGTCAGGAAGAGAAAACCAGTAAGCAGCACCCATCCATGGTCTCAGCATCAGCTCCTGCCCTGTTTGAGTTCCTGTACTGGCTTCCTTCAATAGTGGACTAAAATGTGGAAGTGTGATCCAAATAAATACTTCCCTTCCCAACTTGAATTTGGCCATGGTGTTTCATTGCTCGCAGTAATAGAAATCCTAAGATTCTAACTATGCTGAAATATCCAGATGGCTAATCTTGGGATATGCAACTCACTCGGCCTCTGTTTGCCATGTAACTGTAGCTCCCATTCTATGTAAGAATAGAGATCTATAAAGCAGCTAAGGACCTTTGGTGTGGAGATCCTGTCTCATCTTCTCAGTTTACAATATGTGCTTTTATCCTCAGTTTCCCACATGCTTTATACAGGCCTCACTAGCTCTGCTCCTACCACAAATCTAATAATGTAAGTTTACAGTTTCAACCCATAAGAGTAGATATGAGAAAGAAGTCAAGTAAACAATATCTTTCAATCATTTAGTTGCTTCAACCAGAATAAGTGAACCAGAGATTCCCAAAACAGAGGACTTCTGATCTACCCTGCTGTCAGGTAACTCTAGGCTAATAGACTTTGCTGATTGTAGTAGTCTCTTTCTGGATACAAAAAAATCCTGAATGGCAGAGAACATGCCTGTCCTTCAATCCACTACCCAGTATGTTTCATTATCAGCATCTATCATTGACCATTTATAGTCTATTATCTCCATCATGACAATAAGATTCAAAAAAATGGAGTTTCAACAGGAATACTTGGAAGCTTTGTGCTACCAAGTATAGAAATAGAAAGGGGTGCACACGCACTCACACACACACACACACACACACACACACACACACACACACACACACATTGATGATGTTTGTCTCCATCACCCTTCACCCTCAACCCCTAACTCTCAACAGACAGAAGCTGGGACTCAGATCCAATCAGAAGACTCCACCTCAGTGCATGATCCTGTGTGTCAAGTGTGCAATAAAGAGATGTTTGCAAAGAGAAAATAAGGGAAATCAACAGCAAGAATAATGCAAGAAACCCAAAGGAAGTATGAAATGAATGGAGCTTGATGGACACACAAAACTGGGTTGATAACAAATGAAAGGGATACATGATAACAGGGATCCAAATATGGTGCAAAGAAGTGGGCCTGGGCCTTGGATTAGAACAAGTGAAGCCTGACAGTGCTCACATGTTAGAACTGGAAGGGATTAGTGTTAGAGTGCCAGAGTAAGATTCCCAGCATTCAAAACCAGGCTATTCCAGCAGAAAGTACTCAGCTTCCTAAAACATACAATGGGTAAAGGAGTTGTTCCTATCTTTGGGGATCAGTATGAGGAATAACTATATTTAAAATATGGACCATAACATCTGACCCTCAAGTACATATTAGCTATTCATCATATAAGAGCTTTTCATGGGCCTCCTTGGATAAGTAGATAGGAAATAAAGGAAAGTAATTTGGGTATTGTCTTCTGTTTATAGTAACAATTTGAGAAGAAGAAAAAGACAGGGTGTGTGTATGAAAGAAATTATCGGCAGTCAAGACAGGGCAGAAAAGGACTCATCTCATTTGTGAGCATCATCTCACTGAATCATGCATGGACTAGGAGCCAGAAACCATGCCTGGAAGTGATTTGTGCTTCTGCTTACCTCTGTAAAGATGGAGCTTAGACAAAGGACACTGGAGGCAAAAGGCTCAGATATTGTATCTATCTCATTCTGTTCCAGTGTACAGAGTCTCCAGTCCCAGGTTTCTATCCACTACTTCTGAAACTGTCTTAAAATTTTTCACAGTATCTCTAGAATCCCTTGGGCTCTAGATGTGTAAGATGCTAATTCAGAAAGATCATCCTGGAATACATAGGCCCATGACAGAAGGAAATATCTGTCCCTCTTCCTGCAGGGACCTCCTGTCTCCCTGAAGGGAGGAGGGAAAAAAGTAAAAAGGTCCGTATGGTAGGAGAGGCACGTGAAGAAAATGGCAGATGTAATATCTTGAAAAGTATCCCTTTGTCTGAGAGAACACAAGGTGCAGCTGTGATGTCCTTGAGTCTTCTTGGCTCTAGGGAGATGCAGATATGCTTCTCCTCAGGCTGCTTGACATGAAATTTGGCCTTTGTGTCTCTCCCTTTTCCTTTCATCCAAGACAATACAAGGTACCAAGCGTTCGCCAAGTTGCCACCAACATCTTTTTGCAAAAGTTCATGGGATAAATGCCCATGAGCTTTCTGACCCTAAGCTCATTAAGCTAAAAGCTATTCTGTTTGATTCAGGTTTCATTTCATAGCACTCAAAGGTGACTTTCTCCTTATTTCTTCTTTCCATTATAATGTATTTTCCTCAACATAAATGTTTAGAGGGTTAGGACTGTGACTCCATGGTATAGGCCTTGCCAACATGTGTTAATTATATCCCCAAAACAGAGAAAAACTAAAAATAAAAGTTCAAACAAATCTCTGATATTTATTTCAATTTCATACTTAAAAAAAATTGTCCTAACCATCCTAATTATAAAAAGAGAATCTTGGATCATCAGGAGGGCTGTTAGTGATGGGAAAGTGATATTGACTGGAAATACCATTCAAGAAAAGTAGGGTATATGTTCTTTCATGGAACAAACATAACAAGTATATTAGGCATCTACTTCTCTATCTAATCAATATCTTGATTGAGTCAAACTAACTAATTTGGCATGAAACCTTAGAGTAATAAGTTTAAAGATAATAATTTCCCCTTACTGTCTTCCTTTTTCTATCCATACCCATCCCCTGCCATTTTCAAGGGGGAACAAACAACAAAATAATAGTATTGTCCATGAAGACAGCATTCATGGAATAACATTTCTACTTATAAATTAGGAATCAAATGATTCACCTAAAAGTCAGTATGTATGATTTTGCCTGGCTTTAGTAATTAGTAATGTTGTGGGAAAAACAAGACCAGTATGTCAATAGACTTACTGCAAACTGATCAACGTAAACATTTTTATTCACTAAAAAGATACACAATTATTAATTTTGCAAATTGAGAATCTCAAGAAGATATTACACAACTCCCCAATAAATAACAAGTTACTAATCAAAAGGAACACTCACAAAGGAGCTGCACTCATTCTCTTGAAATGATGGCAGTGTGTATGATGAGAACTTCAAGTCATAAGACAAAATGAGCAAATTGTGGCAGAGAGGAGAAAAGCCAAAATGACAATAATTGACAATAGTAATTCCCAAGAATGGTAGCAGCCCATAAGCTCAATAGTAACAAAGAGCCCCGTTTTTGTTCTCAAGCATGTCTGTTTTTTTTTTCCTTTCTCTTACTGCTAACATCTAACAATGTAAATAGGGTATACATTCTTACTTCCTTTCAATAAAGGTTAAACATCTTGTTTTTAAAATATGTTCACAATGAGACATTTGTACCACTCTTATGTTAAGAGCATAAAATGGCATTCATAGTTTGCAGTCTATTGATCAAGATCATAACTACCCCAGATAGAGCGATATTAGAATAGTAATGTTAGGTAAATTAATGTTGGAAAAGAAAACAAGGAGAATGCAACAGAACATGAAGCAGGGACAGAAACATGAAACAGAGTTCGTTTATGCTCGTGGATCATAATTACTGAACCTAATGAAGTAATAGGAGGCCCAGAAAACTCAGCTAACAATAAAGTCTCAACTCCAGTGATAGAGAAAATGTATTAAGTCTACCCAATAAAACAGTTTTATGTAAGCTGCATAACAAAAATTGAATCTATGAGCCACACACAAATAGGATAATTTTCCACAATCAGAACATATGTACAAGCTTGTGTTTGTTTCCTACTATGAAATTTCACTTAGTTTACTAATAATTAATTCCACAAAGGATTAGGGCAGATTATTTAAAGAGTCTGTTTCACTGGGTTGCTTTGATTTTAACTTATAAGAGAAAGCAAAGCAAATTATAAAACTTAGGCAATAATCAAACCAATAAATAGGCATTGGAGAGGTGGTTCTGTGGTTAAAAGCACATACTACTCTTACATAGGACCTGGGTTCAGTTCCCAGCATCAATATCAGGAAGATCATAACAGCCTGAAACCCCACTATCAGGGGACCCAATGTCCTTTTCTGAATTCCATGTGTGTCTGTTTTCATGTGTGCATACACACACACACACACACACACACACACACACACACACACACACATTGAAAATTAATATTAAAAAATAGACAGGAATTTTCAGTGACAGAGTTTCAAGGGATGAATGGTTCCTTGATGAGAACAAATGATTCCACACAGAAAACTTCAGATTCAATGCAGGTATATAGAGTAAAACTCGGGGGCAAAAACTGCAAACCATACATAACAGTATACATGGGGAGCACTGTACTTGAGTGGGGGCCCAGTACAGTGATAGCTTTACTAGCCCTGTGCAAGTTCCTGTGTTCATTAGCACTTCATGAGAAACATCAAATATCAAATGTGGACACACACATGCTAACATACACATTGTATACCTTATAGCTTTTGCATTGGTGTGTGATAAGCTAAGCATTATTCTTAGCATAGGCAATTTTGTAGTTAGAGATTCTTTAATGTGCTCAGAATTAAGAGCTGCATCACTCATAACTTACCCATCAATTCATCATTTAATGCAATATCCATTCATCAGTTAGACTCTGGTATCAACAGTTCACTGACAGTGACTAGGCCGCACAGATTGCACATAACTTTAAAGATATGAAATCAATATACATTTCCTCCCTGGTTTCTCCTTCCCTGGTTTCCTTGGCTAGGTTACGATGCTCTGTTGCATGTACTGCATGCACAATGCACGCTGAGCATGCCTGGAAGAATCTGCAATGCAGATAAGTGAGAAGCATCGCCCTTAATTTGCATATTAAGCCAACACAGTAAGGTATTTGTCAGATGTCAAGTGCTTTTACATATTCCAAGCCTGCTCCTTACTACCCCACACCCATTTTTAAAATATTGGGTTGACTTTATTGCTGCAACTACATTTGTGGCAATAAAAACATATCCTTAGCTATGCCAATGTAATTTGAGATAGGAGTATTGGATTTCTCTAAATGACTGAAGCTTATTGGACAAGGGGAAACAGCGGCCAGTGGTTGCCATCACAGAACAGACAGGGAGCTTAAACACCAAGCTCAGGTGTAGAGAAGTAGATTTTGTCTGTCAGTTCCCGCAGGGAAGCACAAGACTACCTTACTCAGCAGCTTGAGTGGGGACACATTGTTCTGCCGTTTCTTCGGCCTCTTTGGTACTCTAAAGCTGATGTGGTTCCTCCAACTCACACCCTGAACAGAATATAAACTACTCTTGTGAGCAACAGCAGAAAGAATTTATTGACTGCCTCTCAGGCTGAAAGCAAAAGTAACCAATTGCATCAAATTATCCATTTAGATTTCCCTGCTTATTAAAACAAAGGTGGGCTGTGACTGATGGGTGAGTTTTTATTAAATGGTCTCATCTATTCTGATATTTGAGCATCTTGAAATTTACATGCAGAGCTTTGTGTGGATACATAGGTGCCTCTGACTGCTCTTTACTTACAAACAGAACAGCACAAATTGCATTATTTGTGGAGGTTGGGAGTCTTTCCCACAAATCAGCCTCACAATTAAAAACATTTATTTATTGAACATTTGGAACAGTTATTAAGAGCTACAAGACAATTTCTGTTTTCAAGAACTTCACAACACAGGAGGATAAAATATTTATAGAAACAAATTACTGTATTTAAGGGAAAAAAAGACAGTGATCTATGCAATGCCAAGAAGCAAGAATCCCCTATAGAGACACTTTCCTCACAGGAATGAGAGCTCACTGCTGGGAGGCTCATTCCTCAAGTTTTCAGTCTCAGTAAAACCAGAGATTGTATTAGATGATCTGCAAATTTTCTTCCAGTCTAATATCCATGGAAACAATATGTAGGTGATTGCATCTATCCTTGAATACTTGCAGGCATTTACTACATGTCTTCTTTGTTAACAGTCCAAGGGAAAGGAGAGGCACTGGCCACCAAAAAATAGTTCAATGCATCTGTTTTCTGTTGGGTAGTTTAATAGACCAAGGAATGCCACACAATTGATTCCTTTACAGTTTCTTTACAAATAGAATGAAGTTGTATGAGTTGTGTCTACCTAAAAAATTAATTTTTCTTTTAAATTTAAGCCATGCTATTTATTGTCTCCATAGTACATGTAAGTCAAGCTGTGATCTGTAGCCTGAGAACACTTGGATGAAGGTGTCTCCTTATCCCTTGTAAATGCAACCTGGTTCCCATGGTAATGGCATTCTTGCTCCTTAGGCAAGGGTCGGGTATGAGAACATTGAAAAGTACTGGATGCTAAAGGGCTTGCCTTTAGTGTGCCCCTGTTGATGGTGACTTGGATAGATGTGGTTTTGCTTCAGTCTCCTCTGCAGCCTCCTCTCCCAAGGGACATGGGCAGTAACTTTGCTTGGAAAAAGAACATTATGTGTCTAATTTTTAGATTTATAAAAAGCTCACTGTTAACAAATACTCCTTGGCACACCATGCACCTCACCTATGCAGCTCGTGTGACATCAGGCACCTCATCCATGCAGCTCATGTGACATTTGAGTTCTCATCCATATACTCAGATACTTCAGGCAAAAAACCAACATTTAGAAATCCTGAGAAGGTTTGTCTGCCAGTCCCTCATGCCTACTTCCAAGTTGGACTTACATAGCCTAACTCTTCATACTCATGCATATAGCTCTGTGTCTAAAAATGTGAAGCAGCCAAAACCTGGTGTCATGTTCCCTAGACTCCACTAGCTGACCCTTCCTGGCCCTGGAGCCACAAGTTTCTGTGATAGAGATGACTCCAATCCACGTATTCTCTGCCAAGTCCTAACAGTATAAACATCACATCAAAGGACACAAGAGCACCAACAAAGACCATCATTATGAACCCCATCACTCCTTCCACTAGCAAGGCCACTCCATTTTAGGTCTGAGTTACACTAAGGGTCTCCCAACCAAGGAACAGGGCAGAGGAACAATATTAATACACAAATGATACATTTATCAAACATTAGTATGAAGTGTAGTCTACATTTCACAGATCCCAGTACAGTCTTACCACACACATGCAACTAAGAGCTACTCTTCCGTAAATACCTTAAATTATATAAAATTAAAGTTAATTATCTCTTCTGGTCTGTTACTTTAAAAACAAATTTACTTATACATTAGCAATTTGGCTTTAGGACAATACACAGTATTAAACATTACCCATCAATCCTGATAATTACTCTGATAAAAGGGATCAGGCATAAACTTAACTGACAGACTTTTCAATTTTCACATGATATTCCTGCCCACCAGACTAAAGGTTTTATAATATTTACCAGTGGACTAGAAATGCCAGGCCCTTGACTAAAGGGAAAATAGTGTTTTATTCAAGCAAAGAACAAAATGGAAACAAAGGAAAGATTAAACTACATATATATTATATTATATATATATTAAACTATATATATATATATATATGTTCTTTGAGAATTTCATGCATGTTGTATTTTGTCATACACATATCCTACTTTCCCTTTGCTAAGACCCTTCCTACTTCCTCACCCAACTTCATGACCTTTACTTTAACCCACTGAGTCCAGTGAGTGCTCCTAAATGCACACGGCTGTCTGGCCATCTACTGGGACATGGCAATATACCAGGGGCCATTCCTCTAAATAATACTGCCTCTCTTAAGCCCCAGAAGCCATTAATTGCCAACAGCTCCTCAGCTAGGAGTATGGCATCATGAGCCCCTCCCCCATCCACACTGATAACTTGGCCAACTGATATTATGTAGGTAAGCACAGCTGCTGTGTGTTCTTGAGTATAATACTCTGGCCACATGCAGAAGGCATTGTTTAATGAAAGAGGAGGACAGAGAAAGTAAAGTTCACTGTAATCCCCAGCTGCTTGGGTTTATTGTAGCTTTAACTGAAGATTAAGATAGAGTCAGGATGGCATGTAACCTTAGGGCAGGAAAGCCATGTTTCTCCCAGGGTGATATGAGTCATCTGGGTATGAAAACCATGCTCTATCTATGGGCTGGGTCTTAGTTATTTTCTAATGCTGTGGTAAAACACCATGACCAAGGCAACTTATAGAAGAAAGTTCATTTGAACTTATTTGAGACAGAGACAGTGACCATCATGGCAGGATGCATGGCAGCAGGCAGGTAATTTGGGTACTGGAGTAGTGGCTAAGAGCTCACATTTGATACCTAAGTAGGAGGCTGAGAAAAAAGAAAGACACTGGGGATGACACAAGTCTACCCCCAGTGGCATACCTCCTCCAACAAGGCCTTATCTCCTAGCACTTCCCAAACAGTATCACCAACCAAAGACCAAGTATTCAAACATAAGAGTGTGGGGGGGCCCTTGTCACTCAAACCACCGCAGGCTGGATGTGGAGGAAATAGCTAAATGCATTTTGTTGTTGTCTCTAACTTTCTGTCTCTTCTAACATGGGAGGAAGAGATGACTAACAAGATGCCATGGTTCACGGTTCACTCATAGCTCTGCAGTCAATGACAAGCAACTAGACAATTCGTCTTGCTAAAGGCCAGCAATTGAAAAGCAGCCTCCTTCCCCAGTTCCCTAACTCTCTACTACCCCGGAATTACTATAAAAAAATAAAAGCCATAATTTTCAAGTCATTTCTCACACTTTACTCTTGCTGGTTTGTAAAATGTTTCTAATGGTCTTAAGTGGAAGGTTCCTGAATTGTAAATATAATACAATCAAAACAATAATAATACTCCTTGGCACCCTTAAAGTGGCAGGCCATTCACTTCAAGTGCACTATACTTAAATTTTGTATGCTTAAATTGACTATGTGTTTAAGTTGTGAAGGAAATTATCATTAAAGAGCAAGTAGAAAAGGCTGGGGGATGGCTCAGTGGATAAAATGCTGCTGTGTGAGCGTGAGGACCTGACTTCAGATGCCCAACATCCATGTAAAATCTGGGCCCGGTGACAGGCTTTTGTAACTCCAGCAAGGACGAGGCAAAGACAGAGGGATCTCCAAGGTTTCCTGATCATGAAGCATAGCATGAGAAACAATCTCTAAAGCAAAATTAAAAAGTAAATAGAAGACAATGTCAACCTCTGACTTCTATACATACAAATAGAACACACGCACACACACAGACATATACACACTGCAGATAGAACACACCTGCACACATGCACACACTTTATTATAAGACAAACACAAACATGCTAAAGCTATGCCATCCTGTAAAGCATGAGGGATCTGGTAAGAATGATTCACTTACTTTACCAGGATGTCCTTTTTAGGGGAAACGAGCTCTTAAAATATTAAAGTTGTTTCTGAGGTTTCCACACAGAAACCCATGTTCCTAGGGTCTGGATCAGTCCCATGCTGGCATGTAAAACAATCCTGTTTCTAATTCAAATTTAAAAAGTTGGAAAAAAACCCTATAGCTAACATCACAGTCAAGTGTGGGACAGTGCAAGCCTTTTTGTGATCAGGAAAAGCAAGCTTGTCTCCTTTCATTCCTTCTTTGCAATGATGTACTAGAAGATGTTGCTAACATTGATAAGGCAAGAAAATGAAGCAAAAGGTATCTTTCCTTAGGAAAGAAGAAATAAAAAATATCTTTTTTCATAAATGTCATGATTATCAGCGTAAGAAATCAGAAATAATCACCAGTTTCTATAATAAACAATTATAGCAAGGTTGCAGGACACAAGGTTACATACAAGAAGTCTTTTCCCAGAGACCAAGAATTAACAAGAAGAATAAATTTTGAAGTGTAATACAATTTATATTAGTGTTCAAAACCTAAAATATTGGGCTATAAGTCTGATTAAAATAAGGTTAATATAAAAAATATTAAAGTTGTCAAACTTCAAACAATGTAGGTAGTAACATAAGTAGGAAATGAGAGAACACACAAATAACATACTGCAGTGCTCTTTAGCTATGGCAACACTGAAAACCTTGTCTGAGTTCATAATACAATCTCTAGAAATCAGATTCCAACGATCTGGGACAAGGAATGAGGGATCTGGGATCTGTAGTTTAAGAAGTGTCTCCAGTAAGTGTCATCTAGTCAGCTTGGAGAACATTGTTTTAATGTGTTTAAAGGCAAAGGCTGGGAATTTGAGGGTATAATTAGCAGACCAGCAATCACTCAGTATATAGATTCATGTTACTGGGAATGAGATTGAACTCAAACTATTACTAATAATATTCTCTCTTACCCATTTTATAAGCAACATGGTTCATTTGTTTTCATCTGAAGGGTTCCTGTCTCTTTGAGGGTTCCCTTCTATGCTGTAAGTTCCCAGTGATGCTGCCAATAGATACCTCTGAAGAACCAAATACTAATTTAATATTAATACTGAGAGCAAAACAAAAGGAAAACCTACAGAGTGGTATGAATATAGAGAAGGGTTGTAGACAAAGAGTTGAAAAAGAGCCACATGATGAAGTTGACTCATTCTCCAAAAGACACTGATCCTTTAAAACCAAAACAAAATCTGTATGCCACATATTTAAGTGAACATGAGGTTTTGTGACAGAAAAGGTTATACAATCCTGGTTGTCTCTGAGATAGGCAACAATAATTTAGGTATCCTTCCTTAGAGACATCAAGCCATGGATACATCTCAGTCACTAGCCAGTTCCCTTACTTTTGTTTCTAGATTGCAGGTGCTTAATATTTTCAGTCAAGTTACTACTCATGAACCCTGTGTCACTCTAGACACTTCATAGAATGAGTTATTGATAGTTCAGCAAATAGGTCAAGATCTGTCCATTCTGGTGGTAATCACAAAAATCGCATAAATGAATAGGATACATGACATAATACAAATTCACCAGAATTAAGACATAAAATGTATTCCTTGACACCAGAAAGGAATATGTATGTTGAAGATGTTAAAATGGACTGGGGATGTAGCTCAGTTTGTGGAGTGTTTGTCTAGTACTCACAAAGTGTATACATGGATCCTTCAACTACAGACCTACAATCCCAGGCTTCAGGTAGAGACAGGAAGATTATAGTATTCCTAGGCTATATAAAGAGTTCAAGTTCAGTCCAGAATAGAGAGCCTGTGTCAAAAAGCTAAATATTTAAAAATATGTTGAAATTTAAGAAAAGCAGAGGTTCCCCTAGCTATAAACTTGATTAATGCAAAACTAAGTGACACATGGGGACAGCAACTTCACAGCATAGATCCAGCAAGCCAATCTGAGCTGTTCTTCACTGGCTAACCTTCTATATCATCACAGTATGACTGCCCCTCCCAATTTACTAGCAAGTTAACAACTGTGACTTTTCGACAGTGATTTTTGCTAATACTTTAAAGACTGCCTAACAAAGAAGGGCAGTGCTTGGAAGATTCATTCCCTTCTTTTTTCTCATTCCCTTCTTACTATGGTAACACAACGCATTCTCAAAGGGTTAGGGAGAGAAACAATGACACAGTGAAGAGACAGGTAAGGAATAATGGCTAGTGCCACTGAGCTATTTCACATTCAGCTGCAGTATTAGTTGAGACTCTCAATAACTTTGAGGACAGCTCTCGTATTTCCAACAAGTGAGCTGAACTATGGTTATAACTACATTTGAGGAGTTGGAAGATCCCGACTGCTACCTTTTCCCAAGAGACGGTGTTCTTGCATTATAGGAACCATGGCGAATATGGCATATGTCCATCACTACAACATTAAATCTAATGTCTGTGCAAACTACCTTAGCTTACAACTCATCTCTACAGACCTTATTGAAAAAAATGATTTTTTTATCTCATCAAACAGAAGTAGTGAAAATAAAAGAAAGCATCCCTGGGAGCCAGAAAGCTCTGGGTCTAAATCTCAGCTTCACCATTTTCTACTTGTGTATGGTACTTGAATTGCTTCTTGATGCTCAAACTTCCACATAAAATACAGTACACGACATAGACAGCAAAGTGGCTTTTTAAGCAGTTTTTATTTTCCACAGGAGTCATTGTTAGTACAGGTGTTATAATCATGGTTTCCTGCAGATATTTTTTATTTAATAAATTTAATAAAATATGAAGTTTATGAGATGAAAGTTAAAGGGGAGTGGTTGAACTACAGACATGGGAAACAAGAAAGGACAGAGATATGTGATAGAACCACTCATTGATCCTGTTAAAAGTGGACCATTAAGAAGACAACAAGGAAGATACTGTTTGGGCTTAGGTAACAAAGGCAGGGAGGAAAAAGACAATGTTGAAAACAGTATATCCAACAACAGTTCTCAGGTGATAAAAATTGAACACAAATTGTAATTGACCCAATATTTCCAATGCTTCAGAAAATACAGGTTTGTTCTTTGTAAGAATACATGGGTATTTGGCAGGGGGAAGTGGGACACGGGAATTTGAGATCACAGAGTGACAGAGAATGAAAGAAGAAAGACATAGCATCCGGGTTCTTAAAATCCTTAAAGCTACTGGGGGTAGATTAAATAGCCTAAACAACTTCCATGTCCCTGATAGGAAACCAGCGTTGTATAAGTGTAGACAATTATTGACAGGGGATTCTGGTCTTTTAAAAAAATCTATATTTCAAGTCTCTTTATGTATGTTTTCTCATTAGTATGCTACCACCCTCACCTTTTGTGTTCTGCTGCACACACATATAAACACATATTATATTTTTGAGAAGAAGGAAGTAGGCTTGTAAAGTATTGGGAAATGAACAATAGTTTGTTTTGATGTTCTCTGTGAAATAAAAACCCTCCCTATAGTCTAGAATAGATGCCATACCCTATGAATGGAGCTAGTATCATATAAGAGTTGAGTAGCTAAGCCTTAATGATAGCCACAAAATACAGTGAATACAAATCTTCCAACTGAAGAAATGGAGTGCCTACAAACACACTGGGATCCAGTTAAGAGGAATGTATTGGCATCCTTTAAATCTGCATAGGAGGCCAAATTTCTATAGTCTGCTCTTACTTCCATATCACTCACCTTTGCTCCTAATTTTGTGGTTAAATTTTGTATTCTAGTTTTGAATGAAGATTATTGTATAAGCCTTAAGGCATTTGAAACCAAGATTCACCCCGATCTGTATCTATGAACACTGTCTCTTAAGCATCTTTGTAACTAAGGGTTAAATGGCATCAAAAGATGTCCACAAACTCCATGAAGCATTCCTATTACCTAGAGTGACAATAAAGGTATTACAAAGAAAGGACAGAAGAAGTAAACATAAAATCAAAACTATTCCATCCAAAGCAGAATGTACAATAATTTTGAGCCAGGAACTCTACCTAACCACACTAGTAAATAAGCAAACAATGTAAGAGTACGTTTCACCTTGACAAGTTCCATATAGTTGGACAAATTTACAAGAAACTATGGAGACAGTGTATGTAAACCACATATTCCCACTATGCAATTACTTAATATTAACATGTGACAAATTTTCCTTGTCTTTATGTTTATGAAACTGTTTTCCCCCAAACAAAGTTATTGCTATTTGAAGTTAAACACACTGATAACAAGCTAAATAACCTCCTAGTTAGCTAAATCCTAGATAAGTAACTAGTAATTACAAACACTGGCAAAATGAAACTAAAGAAAAGTAGGTCCGCAATCCATACCTACTCCTTTCAGCTGTGTGGCATCCTGAACTTATTCAAATTCTTTCAGTCTTCAGTTTTTCTATCATTACTATAGGCTTAAGTCACCCGGCAGTGGTAGGGATGGACATGAGATTATATGTAAGGTCACTGTAATACACAATAAGTGACATTACTCTTTCATTCCTATTATTTATTCTTTTTGCACTCCAGATTACACTGTTAACTACCCCCAATAAATGTCAGTGTTGACATTTCTGCTATTATGGCACACGAATGGGCATTACAACAAAAATAGTGACTGTAATTGTTATTCTGTAGTGGGAAGATATATGATCAAAGTAGAAAATTTAAAAATTGCATCTGACAGATGAGTGTGAGGGGAACAGAACTGGTACAGCACAAAGAAACAAGAGACAAAGCTGTCACGTACTTGTAGAAGATGCATCATCTTTGGAAGGTGCACATGAGGTTACATCAATATCAACTAGGAGCAAGGAAGGAGCAGGTGATGACCCGAGAGAAGACAGGACTGTTAATTTTTCTGGGTACAAAAGAGTGGGAACTGACTGAGAGATTATCTTTATTCTCCCTTGACAGCTTAATTAAGTTCCCTAATTAGTCACAGTCGCTAAGCCCTGCATTTCCAATGCTGTCTCCTCTTGGATTGGCTGTTTCTCTGCTCTAATAACTAGTTAGAAAAGTTAGTTGATCTAAACACTATCATTCCAAAGCAAAGAATCATTTTATTCATCTAGTGACAATTAAGAATTCAATATATTCAAGGTGTATGAAGTGATGTTTCGATGTGCATGTGAGCTATGAAATGGCTTCCACAATCAAGCTAAAGACATATCCACCACCTCACACAATTTATTCCATGTGCTTCTGCCTATGGACTTTTGTGAAACTATGGTGAGAATTTTTAAGATCTGCTCCTATATTGAAAAATATACATTTCATAACGATTAACAGGAGTCATGATGTCACAGATGGTCTCCAGAATTTATCCATCCTATAAATACAAGATCATTCCCTTTGACCAGTAGCTCCCTGTTTCCCTCATAAATACCTCTGCCTAGCAATATCATTTTACTGTTCCTAGGCATTCATCTTCCCACAGTTCTGTGTATAAGTGAGGTGGTGGTGCAAAGATTTCCATTCAGTGTTTAGCTTACTGCACAGTGTACTACATCCTCTAAATCCACCTGTGTTGTCACAAGACTCTCCTTCATTTTCAAGATAGAGAGTGGTTTGCTTCAAGATGGGCCCTCAGTACAGTGTTGTGGTTGCTGGATCCTTGTCCCTATCATGACCAAATCTATCACAAGCTCCAAACCACGTTTCTCCTTAGATGACTCTCCTACTCTTTGGGTGGTTCATTCTTCTGGATAGTAATTCTCTTGTGCTGTTTCTACATCTCTTGTCATCCACTGAAGACAGTAAACAATGTATGAGAGTTCAACCCTACCCACTAGCAGTTCTTACCAGAGCATTTCAAAGAAGGAAATGCTTATATCAAAGAAATCACTTTCTAATGGTGAAATTATAGACAATTCATAGGAAAGATAACGGATTGCCCAAGTCCCTCATATTGTCCATCAACCTAGGAAACTACAGTCTATCTAAGGCCTTGCCATACATAACCTTCCAGTGACTTTTTTTCTCACCAGACTGTGTTGCTTGTCTATTGCATCCAGTCTGGTATCATATTTCAGTCCTCTAACTACAGCTCTCTGAGATCCTAGGAATCATTTTGTGATCATATTTCTAGTCACCCTGGCTAATGAAACATCATAATACAGACCTCACACAGGTGTTATGGGATTGTGCAGAGACCATGTTCATTTTTAATATTGTGTGTGTCCATGATGGGGAGGTTATGTGCAGAGGTCAGAGTTGGCTCTCTCTTCTATCATTCGGGCTCTGGGAACAAAACTCGGGTTGCAAGTAAGGCATATATGGCAAGCACCTTTACCTACAGATCCATCTAGTTGACCATGCTTCCACATTCATTACGTCATTTTCACTGTAAAAGGTTGTGTTTGGACTTTGGTTTTAATAGAAATACTCTTGACCCTGTCGCTACTATGTGCACAATCAAATGATCAGTCCATGTATTCTCAGAACTAAACTTCCCACAGAGTATCTTTTCCCCTTCCTTTACCCTGCCAGCTACCCAACCCGTTCTCTGTGTTCTGGGTTGCAAATCCTTGTTACACCTTTAGGGAGCATGCTGAATCAGATACAAAGAGTGCTCACATTATCTTTCCAAGTAGTACAAATGTTTTGGGTCCCCCCTCCCACCCCCTTTGCAAGGATCAGCTGCTGTGTGTCTGTGGAGTTAGGACAGCTATGGCAATGTTTTCCTTATTAGAGTGTCTTCAAACCAGAACACCTGAATTCGAAGCTGAGAATAATTAATTCTCAGTTTCTGTGAGTGGGAAACTAGGTAGCTCTGCAATGTCTGCCTATCTTCCAGGGCTGTACAAAAGAATTTGTGAAGCCATAAATCACGACACAAAGTGAGGGATTATTTTCATCATGATTGAAATGTTTGTTCTTCCTCCTTTGGTCTTTTAGTTCAGTTAATGCTGCCAGCTCAGAAAAGGAACCTTCTCATGGAGGATTGATAGACATCATCAGTATATGCAAATGAGCCCACTCAGTCTTGAGAATCTAATCTTTTAGTCATAATGATTGTGGTCTCCGTTCAATCTAACCTAAGTGTGCTACTGGCAAGGTAACGGAACATGTACTTTTCAAAATGATGGGAAGAAATGCACTCTGCCCTCAAGTTGCTTACATTGTAACTGGTGCAAGATTAATGGAGAAGATAACTACTTCACAAGAATATGGAATCTTGATGGATGATCTAAATGAAATGACATGTTAAATTGTGGGAGGGGGAGCTTTAAAATGGCAGTGACTTCTATTTCAGTAAAGAAACATCAACATGCTTTAGGAAAATTTAAAGAATTGAGAAATGTTGGTTAATTGCAAAAATTAAGAAAAGGCAAGGGATAATTTAGCCTAGTTGTGGATCTCAGTGGTGGCCTCCATTTACTTCAAAAAAAAATAACAAACTTCTTGGACATGGGATGAGAGCTACAATTCCCTGAGGGAATGTATAACAGTAAGGACTTAGAATATATTTATTATCTATTACTTATTATTAACACCATAGGTTAGCTTACTAGTGGAATAAACTAAGGTCATGTAAATGAAGAAAGTGACTATCAAAGTAACCTCCCAGTCTCATCAGAATCTTAGTGAATCACTGAAATTCCATTTAGTTGACCCGAAGTAAAAACCTATGAATTCTATTAAACCCAAGCTAAAAGCTGATGGTTTGAGGAGAAGCTGGAGAGTGAAAAATAAGAGAGCTTGGGGAGAGTTATCACCTTGTCTTCTCCAGGGTACATGGCTTATTAATCTCAGAGACTCAAAGAAGCAGAACTGAATGGAAGCCTTTTATCTTTAGCCCTCCTAAATGATAGGTGGCCATCCTTCCTTAGCTCTGCTAAGCAATGTAATGAAATCAGCTACAAATCACTGCACCAGTGTTTCCTATATAGCACTCGTTAGAAAAAGTGAAATGTTTGTGTGGGATATCAAAGTTCCTTTACTCTTCCTGCCGCTTTCCATGCATGTTTATTTTTCCTATTCAGTGTTTGATATTTCTTTTCTAAATATGTAGAGAGATTCTTCATCCATAACCCATTATCTTAACTATCAAAACAGAGGAAAACAAAGGCCTGACACCAGAATAACAACCTGGTTTTAAAACTATAATAATGTTTCGATTAAAGAGACAGGAACTTTCCATACAAATCAGTTCTGTTACCTGCCTGCCTTGCATTTGGTCGCCCTAACAGTGCTGGTGTGGGAGAAATACTATCTCAAGAGTTAGGTGCATCTGTGTATTGTGGTACATGCTTGCTCAACCTTTAATTGGAAAGGATACAAAACAAATTCTTCATTGACAGCTATGCATTTGAGAGAGAAAGTAATTGAGACTATAGAAGACTTGCTGTTCATCATTCAATAATGTCAAGATTCATGCAATATTTTAATGAATTGGTGCCAGAAGCTGGAAACTATAAGGAAGTTTACACACTATTCTGAACAAATGTCACCAAAGGAAATGCCAGCCCACACATTTTCCCAATGCCTTTCAAACAAACTCCAACCCTTAGAAAGAACATCAGAGAACAGATACAAAGGGAAGGGGACTCTGTACTAATGGCCAACCCTGAAGTCCATTATCTTATCTGATCACATGGAATGTTTTGATAGATGGATACTACCCATCTCATTTTGTAGATAAGGAAGTTAAAGTCTGGAGAGATTAAGCAACATATTTAAAGCCACTCAAGGAGTAATGTGAGCCAAAGCCTGTGTTACTTTTTTTGTAACTGATAAATCAGTTCTTGTAAGAAAAAAAGTCACTTATTGACGATTTGGTGGTATCATCTTTTCTGTAGTGCTACTATTCCTCAAAGCAACAAGTCATTTTGGTGACATTAAGTATCAATGACAGAATACCTCATGCCTTAGCATTATAAATATACAGGAGAACTTTAGAAAATGAGTGCCTGCTTCTTACTGTTCTCTTATTGGTCAGTCTCTCTTTTTGCAAAGAGGGTTGCAAATACAGGACATCAATACAAAATATAAAGCGATAGCAGTGGTGTTCAGATGAGTGTAATAGAATTTCACCATTCTGGCTGGGCAGATCTCTGTGAGTTTGAGGCCAGCCTGGTCTCCAGAGTGAGTGCCAGGATAAGCTCCAAAGCTACACAGAGAAACCCTGTCTCGAGAAAAAAAAAAGAATTTCACTATTCTGAAGTACCTTTATCAGTTCAAAGTTGCCCTCACCTCTCTACAATACTTTCCTGGAAGTTGCTTGGAAAATGGAAAATGCACCCCTGCCCCAGAAGTTGACTGGCAAGATCCAGGGTTGCTTTGTTGCAATGAGAAGCATTGGTAAGAGATTCGAGAAGTAGAGAAGACAAAGACACTGCCATTTTTCTTCTCAACAGTAGCTGATAGTTGGGTGTCCACTGTTCACACAGGCTCTACACATTCTGAAAATAGCCACCTTCATTTGAAGGTAACCAAGATCAGCTGAAGTTTCCTGAGGTTTTTGCAGCTTCTCATCTTCTGGGAGTCAATAGGTTTTCCTGATCACAGTCTAGACTTTCCAATGTTCCATAAGCACCTCATTTCCTGAAGTTAATTACTTCTGCCTTGAAATATTAAAAGCAGCTCCTATTTATCTAACCAAACCCTGGACACTGCAGTATTCGAACAAGTGTTCATCAACAGGCTATAAGGAGGTCTTACACTGATGCAGATCTACACAGAAGGTAGTTAGGAAGTTAAAACACCAAAGACAACCTTGCAGCACTTCGCAGTATAAAGTGCTTTGGATAGCAGATGTGAAACTGAGTGTCTGATCCCTCTAAAGAACTTTCTTTCCATTTGTTGCATCATGTGATTTAACAATAGCCCTGAGCTAGGACAAAACTAAGAGTCCAGTGAAATAAAACAGAATACAATAAATGCTTTGGCTTGGAAAGTTATAATCTCAAGGAGTTAGAACCATTAAAGAAAAAGCTATGGGTATCCTGGGTTCTACAAAAGATGTCATCCTGGTTCTTGTTATTATGAATAATGTGCTATCAACATTGTTGAGCAAGTGTCCTTGTGGTATGATTGAGCATCCTTTGGGTATATGCTCAAGAGGGAGGATAAGAACATGTGAGAAAGGGATGGTTGTTGGGGGGAATGAAGTGGAAGAACAATGAAAGAGTTATTTTAATATATAGAGCCACTATGGGGTTAGGGAGAAACCTAGGGGTGCTAGGCTAATTCCCAAGAATCCACAAGGGAATCGTGGAGAGATGTCTGAACTGGCCTACCCCTGTAACGTTCAATACCCCAGCTATCATCATAGAGCCTTCATCCAGTCATTAATGGAACTAGATGCAGAGATCCACTGCCAAGTAGCAAACCAAGCTCCAGGAATCCAGTTAAAGATGGAGAGGAGGGAATATACAAGCAAGGGAGGTCAAGATCATGATGGAGAAATCTATAGAGACAGCTGAGTCAGGATCATGTAAACTCAGGAACTCTAGACCAGCAGCTGTGCAGATTCTATGAGACCGAATTAGACTTTCCATATGTGGGAGACAGTTGTAAAGCTTGGGCTATCTGAGGGGTCCCTGGCAGTAGAACCAGAATCTAACCCTAGTACATGAGCTAGCTTGTTAGAGCCCATTCCCTATGGTGGGATGCCAAGCTCAGCCTTTATGCATGGGAAAGGGACTTGGTCCTGCTCCAATTTAATGTGCCAGACTTTGTTGGATCCTCATGGGAGCCCTTACCCATGAGGAGGAGTAGATGGGAGGGAGGGATTAAGGAGGTATAACTGGGGTTGGAATGTAAAGTGAAACTTAAATTAATAAATCTTACAAAAAAGAAGCCATCCTGAAATTCCCACAGCTGACAAAAACCAGAAAGAGACAGAGAAGCTACCAGGATTAGAAGTAAAAAGGTTTTTAAAAAACATGTTAATCTATCTTTTAAATTATTTTCAAAGCTTTGTTTCAGCTGTGATGTACTCTGAAACCTGTGAACACATCTCCCAGCATTAAAGTTAAAAGCATTTAAGCCAGCTGGGCTACTGGGACTCTGTTTGTTTGTTTGTTTGTTTTTAATCATTAACCTAAGCCACAGTCTTTAAGGTTCCTCAATAACAATTCATGTGTTCTAGCTGTGTGGTACTTCCTTGTTCATATTTTTATCAACAAAACTATTTAAACTAACATTATTATTATCAATTATTAGACAGTACAGCATAAGAAAAAATCATCTTCATAGTAATCCACAGGTAAAAATGCCCAGTAAAACAGAATGTTTCCATGAGATATACATGCTACATTACAGGCAGTGGGGATCTCCCCACACCCATTCATACCATGCCAGATACCAGAGAAAGATAGCAGCAGCAAACACAGAAGGCACAGAAGCAAAAGACTTCCAGGGTCTGTGGCCTTGGGCCTTGCCTATCCAAGATTCACCCATCAGGGAGTTGCCTCCTGGTGGGCTGACACTTGAATTTCAGTTGCCATCTGCTGCTCCTCTGCCATGGCCACTGGCAAGGCCTGAATAATCTGTAAAGTTTTAATCCTACAATGTGTTTTAAAAACTGAAAATTCTAGGAGGATCATGCTATCATTCTAAAATCCTGAGCTCCTGTAAAGGGAACTGATCTGATAATATATTATATGTAATCTTTATGTTCCTGAACATTATACATATTAAAACTCCCAAATGCCAGACAGCTGGATGAACCTTGGGAACATCAGAGATGCATGCATTTTCAACTTTCCATTTAATATTCTAATTTTTGCCTTTGGGTTATCATTTTAGCCTATTAACACTTCCCTCTGTGGGTAGGATAATTAACTCTTCGTTATGTTTTTGCATCCTGACATGTGCATCATTAGAATTTCATGTGTTTCAATTGTTTCAGTATGATTGGTCCTGTGTCCTCTAGAGCTTGTGGTACTGAATCTGCTTTGTGTTCAAAGCCACTACGCATTAACACATTAGTCAGAATTTTCTACAGCTGTTCTTTCCTTTAAGCTCCAATTTTTAAAAAAAAACTATGCAAAGCATGTTTATTACTAGTAAAACATAAATGAAATTGAAATTGTCAGTCTATGGAAATTTTATGAATTTATGAAATCCAGAATTGAGTGTTCTTAAAGACTTGAAGGACATTTACTTTCACATTGACTTTTATATCATTTACATGTCTTCAAGTATTAGTCAGCATTTTTGTGTACAATTATACGCATGAGCTTTATTAAAGCTAATTCTCTATAATTTCCCTAATTAGAACAAAGAAATTTTGACTTGCTCCCCTTAGTCAGCAGTTGGTGTTTTTAATTTCTGTCCATGTCAATAAGGTTATCCCCACAAAGCAGAGGGAATACATTTCTTACAGGTTTGATTTACTGAATTACATGGTGTCTGGAGTGACTGTCCTCTGAGCCAAGCAACCACCATCTTGGAGAGTTCAGCTCTCACCCTTGTAAAAGATAACCCCAGCTCTATTTGTTGGAGGTTTATGCCCACCTCCATAGAGGGGTGAAGTAGGATTTGAGTATATGGCTGCCCCTTACCACCTACCTAGCAACTCTACATGTGGCCTGGTGGAGAGGTGAGGGGAAGACTAGGAGAAGGGGGAATCTTCACACATGGCAGTTACAGGGAAGTCCTCATTCCTTCTGGTAAAGGCTGTTGGAGGAAGAGTTACTCCCAACTGGGTACAGCAGTGGCTGTGGTTCCATGGCTCCATGAAGAAAGATGCAGCACTACTCCCTCCTTCTCAACTCAAGAAGTGTGGAGACCAGATGTGTCCCAGGTGCCCTGTTTCTAACCCCAGGTTGACTACATACCATTTCTTCAGCCTTGGCAACTCTCTTGTGACATCTTCTAACACTGGAGTTTATACAATCAATAAGGCCATATATTATTTCCTCAATGATTGGTGTAAGGTATGAACTATTCCAACCTTATGGCAGATTAAAAAGAAATAAACACTGAAAGGTTAGCTAGCTATTCAGCAAAGTTGCTCACTTATCTTTCCAGGCTCATGGAAGGCCTTTATTCCCAGTCTCTTTCTGTTATAAATGGCCATTTGCCTACACCATGAGAGACATTATATTGAGTATTTCTAGTCATGGGTCAGACATCTCCCTGATAAGGTCCTCCAAGATGTTTCTGCATACATGAGCTAAATGCAGAAATCAATATTCTAAAGAAAGTTTAAACACAGTTATAAGGAAATATATCTACATGTGTCCACACATGTTTCTAACCCCAGGTTAACTACATACCAGTTCTGTATACCATGGCCAAGTGGAAAGCCTCTTGGTGATCATAGATGCTAATAATGAATCAGTAGAATGCTATAGGAAGGCGCTCATGAGCAACTTAATGTTTACCCAATGAAATCCTGGCTTTCTCTTTTTATATACTGATATTATATATATTTTATATATATCAGAATAGAAAAAAGTTAAGTATCAAAAGAAATTACCCCTGGAAACTGTCTGCCACCCAAAAGAAAAGAACACCATCAAAATGTCAACAGCAACTGTAATTACCATGTTTTGATAAAATATTACTAATTATTCTTATTTTAAAGTTGTGATGATCTATAAGGGTTTGTAGAAAATTGTGTGCTCTCAGTCATCCCAGAAATATCAAGCAAACTGATTGCAACTTTCCCTACTCCAATAATGATTTCATTTTACTAAATTTCAGTCACCTTTTCAGTAATCATGATTCTCTCAATTACTCATGCAGTTCTCAGATGTGTGTGCATGTATGCAAACACACATACATATATAAATTTAGTAAATATGAACTACTTCATGCACTGTACAGGTCAATCATGCAAAAGGTCTCTATCATTCAGATAAATCTGAACTTCTACTTCTGTCATTTTACTGGTGAATAATTTTATGAGAAAAATATATTGTCTACTGGGAATTTCCATTCTAAATTTTAACTTACAGCTTCATGGGTTTTAAGACTGCTATGAGGTGTCATATTATTTGATTTATTCCTCACTCATTAAGTTACAATTAAAAGTTGCTGAAATACTAATGTTATAAGCAAGAAGTCTCAACATTGTATAACCAGAAAAGTAGTACCTGAAGGCAAATTAATATCAGGAAGAGTTGATGCCAATCCAACAACAGATGCAAACAGAGCAGAAGTTTGGCTTGTGAATGATGACACAAAGAGAACACAGCAAAAGTAGAAGGCAGTTTCTATTGTGGTATTAAAATTATGTAGGCTATCTTCATGTGTTTAGGTTTAAAGACTAAGAATTGTTTTCCTAAAGATTGCAGTAGAATTTATGTCTTTTTTGAGATCATATTTACCCCATGAAATTCAGATTGATTTGTATTTAAAAATCTCAATGGGCTGACTACATATATATTCACATATATACACACTTATATATTATAGATGCACTTATACTTATGTAGGAATAGGCATATACATACAATACCAAATGAACATTCTCTAAAACCTATACCAAGAGCTAGAATAGTCTTTACCTATCAAGAAACACTTATCTTAGATACCAAATATCGTTTATTTCAAATTCATCAGCTTCTTCCCAGATTTACTTGAAATCCCTCAGATCTAAGATGGACCCTGGAGTTTCCCCTCCTGTGAAGCTTCAAAAGAAATTTTGTCCCTTGGTTTAACAGGGTGACATTTCTGTTTATGTAGGTGATTGTATGCTACTGTGTGTTGTCCATGTCTGAATGAAGACACTTTGAGGGGGGAGAGAGAGGAGAGGAGAGGAGAGGAGAGGAGAGGAGAGAGAGAGAGAGAGAGAGAGAGAGAGAGAGAGAGAGAGAGAGAGAGCTGAGTGTTTATTTTTCCTAGATAAACATTAAGTATTCATATGACATTGAATAGAAGCTGACTAAGGCACAGTCATGGCTATCAGTTTTAGCTAACTATATACAACAGAAATGAAAAATATGTATATCTGTGTATCTATATATGCTAGAACCATTTGCAATAAATGAATATTGCAGTACATCTCATTCAATATCCACAGCACACAGAGTAAGCAGAAAGACAATTACACCCACCCCGAATCATTATTTCCTGTTCATTTTACTCCTTACATAATGCTTCATACTATCATTTCCATAGATCACTCAAGGACCAGCAACTAGTTAACAAACTTCAACAGGTCTCATGTCAGAGTCGCATATGTGGAGTATGTATGTATATGCTTAATACTTGAAAGGTATGACATTAGAGATAATAACTTAATCCAATGTTCCTCACACTTCCCTAATAAAAGGAGTCTGCTGGCCTATATCCTTGTGAACATCCAACATGTGATCCAAAAGTGATTATTTCTAGCAAACTCTCTGGTGATTCAAAGTAGGAAGTTGGAAAGCCAATTAAGACTGAGTCCTTCTCTGCTCTTCATTCAGTCAGTCATCACTTAATTCATTCAAGCTGGGCATACGTGTGTACTGCACATAACAAGACAATAAGACATACTTCCAACCTCACAAACACATACGGCAAAACACTGAAAATGCTTGACTGAAAGTATATGCATCGTATTGTGTATATGTGTGTATTGACTTGGGTGGGCGCAGGTGTGCATATTATACCACCTTGAGACTGGGTCATTTCTCTGCTATTTTCCAGTGTGTATAAGGCTAGCTCTACCATTAGCTTCCAGGGCTCTTCCTATTCCACCTTCCATCTTGCCACAGGAGCACAGGGAACATAGATTCACACCACTATGCTCAACTTTTACCTGGGTTGTGGGATTTGAACTCAGGTCTTCTTGCTTACATGGCAATCATTTACCTGCTAAGCACTCACCAATCCAGTATTTCTACATGTTTGAAAAATATAGATTCACTGGTTACGTTATAGTAGAGTTAGCAGTTAGTTTCTTTGAATATTCAATATATGATTTATCACCTTGCATCCCAAGAAAAATCAGTTCTCATTCTGTTTCTGCCCTTGGCAGTAAATGAGCCCCCTTTTCTCTGATCACCTTATCTTCTATCTTCAGCAGCAGCAGCTTCAGTGTGACTTACTTTCAAATGTGTGCATTGTATTTATCCTGGTCTGTTTGAAGTGTATGGAGTCTATATAGGAGTGTTTCTAAAAGTTTGAAAATTTGTTGGATTTAAATCCTCAAATCATGTGTTCTAGACTCTTCTTGGGGAGTTCTATTCTTACATCTTCTTAAATGTTTTGTATAACCCAATGTCTTTTATACAATATCTCATTTTTTTGTTCCCCCATGCTTTAATTTTGGTACTTTTGAGTTCACTGACCCAACATTCTGCCATGCACTTTCACCAAACCCTTAACTTCTTTCAGTTCAAGAACTACCAAATTGACTTTTTTGTTTGTTTGTTTGTTTGTTTGTTTTTGTGGATTCCAAATTTAGGACAATCATCTTTGACTGGTTTTCTGTTTCCTTGAACATGTTAATTCATCACAGATATTTCCAAGTCCTTGCCAGTTGTCTTCCATATTTGCATCACCTGCTTTATTTCCTTTGTTTTACCTTTTGTCTATCTAATTGTCCTTATAACACAATAGATTTCACAGAAGTAGCACAGGGTCTTCCACCAGAGTAGCACTCAAGAGAATCACTGTCTTGAGCACAAGGATTCTGTGGGACGGGCTAGCTTGCAGTTTTAGGGTGTCCTCTGGCACTTGTTTGCTTTTATAATGTGTGACAATCCCTGAGTCTTTATTGAAATCTTGGTTCATCTTTTTCTCTTGAGTTCTGAGGGAAAATAAAAGGTAATCTTTCCTCTCTCTCCCTCTGTCCTTCCTCTTTCCCTCCCTCCCTTCTCTCCTCTCTCTCTCTCTCTCTCTCTCTCTCTCTCTCTATGTTTGGCTTATTTCCTTATCCTTGTGCCCAGCTACAGTAGTTGGATCGAGTCTTAGAGTTCAGCCTTCCTTCGAGTTTTTCTCTTCTCTTTTCTCTGCTGCCAAGTCCTTTAGTTTGTTTCCTACCAGTCCGATGAGATTTTCACTCCACTTTGCTGAGCATTCAACCAGGCCTGTACCTTCCTATGCAGCCTCAGAACACAGCCAGCATCTGGTGGAGAAAGGTGGTTATGTGTTAAACCCCTCAAATCTCCAGTTTGCCATCATAACCCTGAAAAATCACAAGAAGTTTTGCTGGCTTTCCTGACTCCCAAGGAGATGCTTTCAGCCTGGGCCAAGTCCTATCCTTGGACCACACAAAACACCCAAAAATGCCCCAGGGAAAGAGAGAGGGGAGAATTGGCAGCATGCCTCAATGGGTTTCCACTTGGGAGACTTTAGTTCACTTAGTCTTCAATGTACCCATGGCTCTCAGAACTAGATCTAATTTCTCTTTGTTGTTCTTGGTATGGTAACAGAAAAACTGCCTTGCCATGACCTAACAGAAAACAAGACAATTACAACTTAATTGCTCTAATTGGTCTTTAAATTCTTTATGTTGAAACAAAACCAACTTCCCTGTCCTTTCCATTTGGCATTTTAACTTTGAAATCTGGAGAAATTGCTAAGATCTTTTACTCATTATGTGTCTGTCACTATTTGAACAATTATCTTCCTTAAGCCTTTTCTCTTACAGTATAAATAGCAACATATCCTAACTTCCTTTTTCATAGTTAAATCCTCTGTCAGCCTTACAAAATGTCCATTTGCTGACACCCCTCTTATGAAAATATGAACAGACATCCCAGAAACTGTGGTTAAGTCCAATGAAGGAAAAGCAAGAATAATATCAATGTTAATAAAATGCAAAGGATGTTATTTAATTTCTTTGAAAAGTTACATGAGTGAAAATATAATAGAAAATAAATAACTGTCTGGAATTTGTAGAGGCATGGAATGAAAGGTACCAAGAGAAAATAAGCTCATGAAAAATGCCAAATGCAGTTGAAGGGAGCTGAGTTTGTTCAAAGCCTGTGTCTTAAATGACTTCAGCGTATTCTTGTGACTCCAGTACACCTTTATATGAGTTAACCTGCATCATTCAAGGAACGTTTGACCAACGTCAAAATAGAATTGATGACAGGGAGTTTCTTAGTTCAAATACAAATGATCATTTTACACAACTACCCTTGAATGTAGCAGATTGTCAAAATAGTGCCAAGTAATCATTCTTAACTCTTAACATAGAAAATGTAACCAGAATATCCTAACACACACACATTTTGTGTGAACTGGGGGGGGGTTGGGAGGAAGGGGGCACCCAAATGGTGGATTGTCAAGATCATCAAACCTTCCTCCTCTCTCACTCTTCCCAATGACAGAATGAAAAGCTTTAAGCTGTCTGTGGCAACATTTCCCCTTTCCTTGCTCATATCTCTCCATAGTTCTGAGACAGAGGAGATAGAACTGACACTCAGGGAAGACACAGCAATACTGTGTGTGTGTGTGTGTGTGTGTGTGTGTGTGTGTGTGTGTGTGTGTGTGTTCTTTTGCCCTTTGTGAGATGATGGCTGGTGCAATTAAAGCATCCTTAGGCAAGGGAAAGAGAATGTGGGGCATATTCAACCCACAACACCATTTGATCAAACTTGACATAGCCACACACACACACACACACACACACACACAGAGAGAGAGAGAGAGAGAGAGAGAGAGAGAGAGAGAGAGAGAGAGAAGAGACTGTGGATGAAGCAACAGAATCTGTCTCTTCAGCAAAGAGGCCATTTATTTGTTTATCTGTTTGGGGTGTGTGTGTGTGTGTGTGTGTGTGTGTGTGTGTGTGTGTGTGTGTGTGTGTGTAATAGTAGTAATAGAGTCCATCAGTCTACAGATACAACCAAACCTCAAGTTCATTTTGGTGAACAATGGAAGAGTTCCAAGGAGCACTGATGGCTTTGTCAGGTCATCTTAGAATAGTAGTGACAAGGTAAGAAGGCTCACTCCAGGGGTAGAGGACATATCCTATAATAAAATTGTGCTGCCTAAGATGTACTCAGAACTGTGCTCATGTGTTTCCCTACCCATGGGGGGTGTACAAGGAGTGTACAACAAGTGACAAATACATTCTTACTACTACTGAAGCTGTTAGAGCAGTGATTCTCACCCTTCCTAATGCTGCAACCCTGTTAATACAGTTCCCCCTGTTGTGGTGACCCTCCCAACCATAAAATTATTTCATTGCTACTTCATAATTGTAATTTTATTACTGTTGCAAATAAAATTTAAAGTGTCTTACATGTAGTATATCTGATATGTGACCCCTGTGAAAGGGTCATATTACCGCAAAGGTGCTGGAACCCAGGGGTTGAGAACCACTGTTTTAGACAGATCAAGAGAAAGGTTACATCTCTCTTTGTAAATGTGTTAAGGGACCCCCTTCTTTTCTTAAACTCGGCTGTATTAGACTGCTAGGGATACCATTGAGAAGAACCATACCTTGCATGACTTAAATGACAGAAATTTACTTCCTTTCAATTCTGGAAGCCGGACTCAAGTTATAAATTCTAGATTGAGGTAGGAATAGAGTTGGTTTCTTCTGAGACCACTCTCAGATAGTAGATCTCCTGTGTCTTCGTGTAATGACCCTCATTTACTTCTGGGCCCTAATCCCTAATCTCTGATCTATCCTCTTTCTTTCCCCTTCACTCTTTCTCATTTTTAGTTCTTTAAGATTTTGTGCAATGTATTTCTTCATATGCATCCCTCTCCTCCGGCTCTTCCTGGAACCACCCCCTTTTCCTACCCACACAACTCTGTGTTCTTATTTTGTTTTGTTTTGTAACCCTATCAAGTCCAGTTTGTGCTGCCAATGTATGCTTACATATGTGGCATTCCACTGGGGTATAGCTGACATATCAGGAATATACCCTTAAAGAGAACCGACTCTCCCTCTCCTACCAGCTATCAATTGCCAGTGGCTCTTCAGCTAGATTTTGTTTTACTGGGTTTATTATAAATTTTAAGATAGCTTTTAAAAAATATGTGCAAATGTGTTTGTCTGTGTGGAGTGTTGTGTACGTGAGTGAAGTTGCCTCCAGAGACCAGAAGAGGGTGTCAGATCCCCTGGAAGAGGAATTATAGGTAGATGTTTGCTGCCCAGCATGATTGCAAGAGAGGTATGAACTCTAAGTGCTGAGCCATCTCTCTAGCCCCAAGAAATACATTTGAGAATCAATTTAAGCCACACATTTACGAATCAAGCTACTTATGAACACTGCCAATATTGGACACATTAATTCTAAAAATACTGCTCTCAACTGCTTTCATTAGGTGCTTAGGAACCTGAAGAGGCTGCTTGAAGTTGCAGAAAGAGAGAGTGGGAAGGAGGCGTGTGTGTGTGTGTGTGTGTGTGTGTGTGTGTGTGTGTGTGTGTGTGCGCGCACGCGCGCGCGCTTACCTGAGCTACTGGTGTACTGGTGTCTGGAGATTCAGATCTATCTGCAGTTACAATGGTTAGGCTCAGGGCCCACATTAGTTATTTCCAGTAATTTCTCTATAAAAGAATACCATTTAAAGATATAATGCTCAGAACATCAAAAAAAAGAGAAAACACACCAAAGTCCATTTTACATCAAAATAAAGAAAGTTTATCCAAACTTAAAGCAAATATTTAATTCCAGCCCTGGAGATAAGATCAGAATAAAGAGTTATGTTGAAACAGGGGTAGTTCTATTTCCATGGTGAGGGGCAACATAGATTAGAGGGGGCCTGGGCCTGGGCTCAGATCTGGTACTGACACCATTAAGATCAAAGTGTCTAACTTCATGATATTGCATATTTGTGTTTTTGCCAATGGTTGAGTTCCTCAAAGAAACACACAGAGCTGTGCTCCAGTCCAAAAAATTATATAGGCACAAGCTGCACTTGGAGGCAAAGGATGGTATTCACAGTCTGAAGCCTGAGTTAAGGCAGAGGGCCCAGTCTGCTGAGGGCACCTTGCAAGTTCTCAGTATTATTAATCACTTTGGGTAGGAATGAAAGTGTGGGGTCACTAACCACATGCTTCCTGAGTTAGGAGACTGGAACAATGGGGCTAAAAATTAACTCACACACTCAGAGCCATCTATTTTTAAAATCGCTGATAAGCAACACAGGAAGCTTTACCACACTAGCTAGCAGAATCTGAGCTTTCAATCAACAATTTCTTTCACTGAAGGTGTGGAGCGTGGAGAAGATCCAGAAGCACAGATGGCAATTCACATCTGCACATGCAATTTCCTTTTTCTCCATTTTTATATAAACCTCTATCTTTTCTAAAAAAGAATGATAGAATTTTCCAGTGGAATACAGCACTGCTTATTGCTTCTGGGAATGTTACTAACCTCCATCTCTTCATTTTAGCTGCAATTTAGGTCTTTGAGTATATATGTAGAAAGATGAGAGAAAGATCTTATAAAATCCCTTTTATTGCATCCTGAATAATTTCATAAGATCCAGTGCCTCCTAAGAGCTAAAACTTTTTAACAGACCTCTCTCATCCTTATCCCTAAGATTGCTCAGACTTACTCTTCATAGATAAGGCTGGAATAAATCTAGAAGATTGTATTATTAGTAATGAGGGGCAAATAAGGGCAGTGGCTTGCTCAAGGTCATTTAGCTGGTTATAGCAGAGGAGTTGGGGAGATCTACAAGAATCGTAAACCACACTTACAATGATATGAATAGGAACACAAATACATAACTGTATCTGCAGTTAAAGAACTATAAGGATGTTGAAAAAAACGAATACAGATACCATGCTTCATAATCATGTTTTATTCAAACAAAAGATAAATAATACACTAAAATAGTATTAGATAGAAGGAAATTCTGGGAAACCAAATACAGCAGTGGGAATATGGTTGGTAAATTTTGACTGAAAGAGAAAAGTAAGAAAACTACAAAATAAACTAAGGAAATGCTTCTAAAGAAATGCCTGGCTCACCTTTAAAAAAGCCCATGATGGGGATAAAGGGAGTCTGTGGACACACCATCTTACTGTCAGTTCTGATTGCTCTGACACAGACCTTTCTTCTGACCTCCAGAGACAAACAAATCTTCATTGACCATATCAAAATCTCTTTGCCTTTATTTCATCTGATAATGAACTCATAGTGAAAGGAAATTCAAGCCTGTTGACCTTGAAATGCATCCTGTTTCAGATATACCTGCATCCTGAATCTTAAACATTATCCTTGAGACCCTCAGCTCACTCACCTCCATTCTTAATCCTTTTGCCTCTACCCCTCTTATCCCTCTACCCCAAGGCTTCTGAAACCCTCCCAATCCCTTCTTACCTCCATGGCCACTCCCACACTGACATTGCCTCTTGTTTCTCTCATGAACCCTCCTGTAGAAGCCTTACACTATTGCACAGAGACATTCTTAGCTTCCTTTTTTCTCTTGACTGCTAAGTTCATGTCACTCTCCTGCTTAAAATCCTCCATTGGATTCTCATTGCTTTAATAAAATTCATACCATCCAGAATCAATAAAAAGTATTAAATAGCCTATGAGGAACTAGTGGCCCTGATAAGTGTAAGGTCACAGACAAGGATCACACTTTGGGGAACTCAATACCAATTGTCTAAACTTTACACAGTTTGGTATCTTTACCTCACACAACCATTGATGAGAGTATCATCCCACAAATGCCTGCATGGCTCAAAGAATTTTGCTTGAACTAAAAAAACAAATGTGACTTGAACACATTCTCCAGACATCAAATCCCAGTCCTGGGAAGTCTCTTGTGTATTTTCAGGACCGCATGACTATGAAGTCCCTCAATGACCAGTGTGCGTGTCCATGGCTCTGAAACAGGACTGTGAACATTTGCTCTTTAGTATATGGGAAGTAAAGACCAGAAAAAGAAGTGAGTAGGCAAGTAGCCAAGAGGATGTCTCTCCTTCTCAGTTACACAGTAGAAACCAGACAATTACTGTGTGTGTTTTTTTCCTCCTGATATGTTATCAATGCAATCCTTAAAATTCAGGGTGATGCTGCAAGTCACATATAAGTATGGGCAAGAGTGGGGGCCAGTGCAGTATAGCATCGACTCATTTGATCATGGGTCATCTGTATAATCATGGTATCCTTTGTCTTCCATTAAGACATTCCTAAGCTCTAGAAACAATTTCTGAGATATTCTTATTCTACTTCACCTAGAACCTACAACATGAATTTAAAGCACCAATAACTCACAATATCTAGGAGGACAGAGTATAATTTATATTTGTAAGTTTTAGAGGCAAGATTTCCATTACCTATTTTAGTTCCCAGATGTTCTTCTGACTTATGGAGTGGGAGGTATAAGGGTGACTTATGGGCACAGGCTATGCATAAGAAACTCTACTTTTCAGAAGAAGAGTGTTCAGAAGCATCATAAATATGCTTATCAGTATCAATGGCTCAGCTTGCTGCCAACACACTGCTTTGGATGTGGAAGGAACATAGAAACAAGACAAGTCCAAGATCTGCAATCTGGGAGAACATCGAGTCTAAGTTAAACTATGTCTAGGTTTAGACAGCCTTAAGGAAGAATAAAATCCATATGCATCTTCAGAAAAGTTAAGTAATTGTTCTCAGGACCTTGTGATATAATTGGAAAAATAGACTTGACTCGTTGTAAGATAATCTCTTTCACACAGTAACATTGAAGACAAGTCAGAGAGAACTCAAACACAAGACTACCCCCAGATTAGTCAAGAATGGTTGCATAACTGTTCAATTGTGTGGTTTTTTTTTTCTTGTAAAGTCTTCACACAGTAGATAGAATTAAACATGCCTCCTGATGAGAAACAGGGAGCTACAGCAAATGGAACAAGAGGTGACCTGGATGACGGCCAAACTCAATCCCAGCATTTCTTTTAGAATACCCCTTTTACTTCAAGAAAGAAAATGATATATTTTTTTGCATAAAACAGCAGGTTATATTCTAGGTTATAAACAATTTCTTCTTGGTTTGAACCTCTCAAACTGTATTTTTTTAACCTTACAGCATCTATCTGGGGGTAAAAAAACAAGCCACTGTGGGTTAATTCCCACCTCTGTGACTGTTCATAATTTAAAAACAAAGCTACCAAAGTATAGAACAAAACTACGGAAGTAAGGGGGACATTTGGAGAAACCAAAACCAATGTTAACCAAAATCTGAATTATGTAAATAATTCTCACTTGGACAGTTTTATTGAGTCTTAACTGGCCTACAGGGATTGTTCTTTTCTTGGAGAGGATAATTGCTATTTTATTACTTAGCGTTCTTACATATAAGCTTGCTTATGGTTATTTATTTGGTACGCTTCATCCTTCTCATCTCTTGAGTGAATGCAGAATAGTAAAGTAACTTGTCTAAAGCTAAACAGTAAGTGGGTATCTCAGCATATTATCACACAGTTGAAATTCTCTGGACTTGATATTTACTTGAGTGTTTGACACTAGAACTACCATCCCACTAAGTAAGCCAACAATTCTGACAATGTCCAAATATTTCTCTCTCCTTCCTACAGTCTGACAGACAAAAATTACAAATTTTTGAGCACTTAAATTTGATTATATCTCAAATATAGATTAATGTGGCAATGGCAGTGATTATTGGAGAAATGACTGTTGGCAGGGCATTTAAAAGCTGCTTAAATCTCTGAGCTTGCTTTGGCTATGTACTCAAACAGCAATACAGGAATGGCAGACAGAGGAAACACAGAGGGTGTGTTGTGGGGGGTGTTTTTATCAGTAGTGATATTACAATCATCTCTTTCATTTACTGACAATTTACTATCCTAGGAAACACAGATTTATGAACCCTGCATTAACAACAAAACTACAAACTGGAGATTGCTACATCCATGTATTAAACACCAACACTGTGACTCTCAGAGGTTAACATGTCTTAGCTCACTCTTCTGGAAGTAATGAAGACTCATGCTGTGTTTCCAAGCCCATTACTAGTTCTTAACCACATCAATATTCTTCTACCATGTTTCTCTGTTCGCACAGCTATACTCATGCCTGTCATTTCTCCTCTATATGCTTTCTTGGCTCCTATCTGCAAGAATCTTGTCCCTGGATCCCCCATGCTGTTCCATACTTCTGTGTCCTACCTGAATGGTCCTGTAATCCTCCAGGGCTCAGATTAGGCATCAGTTGCCTCTTCTAAGCCCTTCCTGACCCCAGCCTAAAAGAATTGATCATGTCTTCTGGACCATGGGGAAGAACTGAGTTTCCACACTGCTTCTGCTCACAGGCATGGATCCCACTTAAAACCTTGATGTACCCGGAAAACAAGAACCATGCTCAGCTATATTGGGATTTCAAAGACATAGCCCAGCTGCTGAACCTTTTTTTTCAATGTGTGATTATTTATTTGTTATCCTTAAAGACTTATTTTTGATTGGACTCAGACTTAGAAGTAGAAGCTCTCAGCGAAGACAGTCTACGTCTCTTGCTGATGCTTTTCTTTGGCTTCCTTCATTCTCTTGGCCAAAAGTTTAGCATATTCTGCAGCCTCCTCCTTGTTTTTGTTGTTGTTTGTTTGTTTGTTTGTTTGTTTTTGTTCGTTGTTTCTTCAGAGCAATAGACGCCGTTTGTGTTGCAGGACATGTGGAGTAACAAGATGCTGAATCTTGGGTGCTTTAGTCCTGGGTTTCTTACCCTCTTTGTTTAAAGGCTTTCTCACAACATATTGGCGGACATCATCTTCTTTAGAGAGAGATTAAAAAGCTTTCGAATTCTGCTAGCTCTTTTAGGTCCCAACCGACGAGGAACAGTAGTATCTGTCAGTCCAGGAATACGCTTTTCTCTTTTTTGTACAATAACCAAGTTGAGAATACTCAGATTGGCATCCACGATGCATCCTCGAACAGACTTGTGCTTCCTCTCTCCGGTTCTCCTTGGTCTATAGCAAGAATGCCCCTTATTCAACAGCAGGCGCACTCTGCCATGGGTCAAAATGCCTTGCTTCATGGGAAAACCTTGTTTGTCATTCCCGCCACTGATTCCGACCACATAACCCTTCCACTCTTCACCCAGAACATCAGCAGCTACTTCTGTGGCCATGAGCTTCTCATAGAACGTACGAAGCTTGCGTTCATCGTCCACTTCGATGAGTTTCTGGCAGCTGGTGGCCAGGAAAGAGATATTCAGCTTCATGTTCACACGGCCGACCGCCTAGGAGATGCCACAAAAAAAGAGAGCCAGCTGCTGAACCTTAGTTCATGTTCAAGAAATAGAAATACCTGTGCTGCCTTGACTAGCAATTTAAACTTGATCCTGATTCTGGTAAATCCCTTCATCAGAATGCTGTCAATGAGTTGTCATCAGCTTCCTCAAATACATAGATTTTCTTTTAATGTTGTGCAGAGAGTTTTTAAAGATTAAAAACAAGATAATTTTCATACTGCATTTTAGTTAAAAATTAGACTGTCTACCCATTCATTTGTTGTTCCCTTCCCCCATTATATTTATTAATTATCAAATACATGAGCTAGCTTGAACAACTGCTTGCTCCCATGCAGTCCATCTGTGCTTTCTTCTCAATTATGTATTAAAGGCATGAGTGCTAGATTCATTGCCTCGGTGATTCCCACAGCACAAACCGTGATTTCACTGCAGCACTGAGCAGAAGGAGAGCTAATGGGCGAGGCAGAAAACACTTAATCAATATCACTTCTGACATAAGTTTAAAACCCTAAGCTCCCAAACAGATTTCGTAAAGGCTGTGATCAAGGCCCCAGTCTTTAGGAGTGCAGTCACTGTGCTATGAGGTTGAGAACTACTTTCTTGCCTACCAAATTCCCAATTACTCCACAGGCTTCTCTAAGTGATGTTGGTCCTACAGATAACTCCCATGGCTCACAGGAAGCACCCCTGAAGAATGAGACATGAAATGTGTGACTTCCAGGAAGATCCCTTCCTCCTGAAGATAAGGAGTAAAAACAAGAGTCTGCTCCAAATCAATAAAGGCAGACAATTCTAGAATGTCTATGTCCAAAGGTATCTAAAGATTAGAACCAGTCCTGGGACTAGAGGGATGAGATGTGCTTTTGGCTGTATGGGTCCACAGGATAGGTCATAAAATGATGAGCTAAAGGACTCAGAAGATTTTGGTGAGCAGGAACCATTAACGACATCAACTGGCATTGAACCAAGCAGGCATTTGTACTGCAATGGTATGCTGCACCAGAAGCCACCTGTGTGCTCTGACAACAAAGCAGATGTTTGCCTAAGGGTCAGGAAGGGCGAGTGTGATCAGGGGACTACAAAAAGGCCTGTGCTGTACTTAAAGACTTCTGCATCATTAAACTTCATGAACTCTGAATCCCTCTGAATACCATGGGTCTGATTTCCTAAAGAGGGAGTCTTTCTTCAAAACCATGCTGTTTATATCCTAAAGTAAAAAGATGGGTCTAAGATGCAGCTTCAGCACCATAATGTCAACAAAATGCTTGGAGCTGCCTTTTTACTCAGCAATCACAGCCAGGTGACAGGTACAGCAACTTTTCATTGTTCCTCATGGGGCTACCTTGTAAAATATGTAATCTCGGTGCCGCTCAGAATATTCTTGTACTCATCCCACCCCTTTCTGGAAAAGGAAAGTTGCTATGTCAGTGCGTCCCTTTTGGTTATCAATTCAACACACCTTATCAGTGTCCTTGGACTTTTAACATATGATTTCTATATATGGTATTCTTTCTTAGTAGTATGTATTTTCATCCACATATGCATATATGTGTGTTGGGAACTGAATTTGGGGACTTATACATGCTGGACAAGTGCTCTACCATGAAGCAATATCCCCCGCCATTAGTTTATATCTTCAAATTGCCCTCCAGGAGGAGACAAGAATTGGTCAGCTACTGCACAATCACAGCAACTCAGTTTTAAGAACCCACAGCATTCATCAGGTGACTTAAGATTTCTGCTTCCTGTAGTCTCAATTTATGTCCCTTAATAATAAAAAATAATAAGAAATCCTTAAAGTATCACCCCAGCACTTACAAGGCTGAACAAGATGCCAAGATAGCAAACATTGGACAAGTGTGGGCAAGGCCTAATCTCCAACAAAACAGTAAGAAGTTGTTTAACAATCCATCCAAAATATGTTAGTTATGCTTTTGGTGTTTCACATTGCCTTACAAAAGTGATAAATATTTTATTAAAATATAAATAGTCAAACCAAATATGAAAGCATGAGGGGGGAACAATTTTAAATGAGGCAAAAAAGGAAATCAATTCCATTCCCTATTGGAAATGTAGCAGGCCATTGGTCAATTTAGTTTAGGATTGGACTGGTTTCCAGGGTCAACAATACTAGTTCAAGGAAAAGTTGCCTTTTTCTGGTAGCATTTCATAGGGCAAGCTGGAGATCAGGGTTTGAATGTCTCCATTGAAATAATCACAGAATAGCAGGCACTAAAAACAATCTCCTCCCATACTCACTTAGTCTAAGAGTTCTGTCTGTCTTACTTTCATTCCTGTTTCTGTGATAAAATTTCATGATAAAAGACAATATAGGAGAAAGGGGGTTATTTGACTTATAATTCCAGATGCCAGTCCATCATTGCAGAGAGTCAAGGTAGGAAATGGAGGCAGTTCCAAGAACACAGAGAGAAAACATGCATGCTTAGTGTTTATCTCAAGTTCTGCACTAGTACACACTTCCAAAGCCAAAAATCAGGGCAGTAGCCCACTTTCAGGCTGTGTCTTCACACACACACACACACACACACACACACACACACACACACACACACACACACACACAAAAACCAAAGAGCCCAGAAGACGATGTCAAATCCTGTCAAGTGTGAGTTGTCATGGGCTATGAGCCAGCGGATATAAAGCCTGGGCATTAGATTCAAGTCATCTAGAAGAGCAACAAGCACTTACTTATAACCACTGAGTTACCTCTACAACAACTGTTTTTATTTTTAAATTTGTATTTAATGCCTACTTTGAACCTCAAATTGAAACTAAATAATTACATGGCTAATGAAACAAGGTAGACCCTTAAGAATAACACCTCACTGTTTTTTGTCATGCAGCTAATTTTTAAATTAGCTTTTATCGAAGTGGAGTTGAAAGAGAATTATCTACTTATACATATGCTGATCAAACAACACTGTAGGAAAAAAGCCAATCATTTAGCTCCTCCATTATCTCTAAGGAATGAAAGACACACTACATGCTATGAAGTGGGGTAAAAAAACAAATGCCCCTAGAATGAGACAGCTTGTGGTTACCAGGTTTGAGTGTGAAAAGGGAGACTGAAATTAGGTGAGGCTCCTTCAGTATAACTCTGGTAAGCAGGAGACACCCTCCTCCTGCCCAGTAATGGCCACCCTCAAATGGAGGAGAAATGAAACACACTAATAAAATCTGGACATTGAATTCTGTTCAAATGTCAACAACAACTGCATAATAATAAGGATTACTTTGTTAGGGCTTACTTTTTTCAAAAGCTAGTATCTGTGACACGAAAAGAGTAATGGATGAACTACATACCAGTTTACCTTTCACACTGTATGCTACACACGCTCTATTCCTCTTCGACCATTCTACTAAGAATTTCCAAAGTTTTATGGACACACAAGCCTGCACAAGCCCTGTGAAGGTCTTAATTTCCCTGTTGAGTTTACACTCTAGAAAGACAGATAAGGTTAACATCAATGAAATGACAGCAATGTATGAATGATACCAAAACGGCCATTTCATGTAAGGTACATGAGCGTAATACCTCAGAACAGCAGCAGGTCTTGCCCTCCATTCTTATCACACCCTGCCACCCTCCCAAGAAAAAATACTTTTCTTGAAGGTGAGATAAGTGCTTTGGGTTTTTTCATTTAAATTCCCAGAGCAGCTAATAACAGATGATGACGTGTGTGTGTGTGTGTGTGTGTGTGTGTGTGTGTGTGTGTGTGTGTGTGTGTGTGTGTGTTTGAGTGGATGAATTCATAGAGAGGTATTTCATACCAATATTCATATAAGCATAAATTCAGAAGAAATTCGTAGCAGAATCAAATTTCTCTGAGTGATTTTTCATGATGGACATTTTAGGCATATACTTTGACCTCAAGTTCAGCACTTTCATGCAGATTGGTGATGTCTATAATATCACCCCAATTACTTGCAGATAGGTTCATTTAAACACTGAATTAATTTCATAATAAGTTTAATAAGAAACTCATCCCTAATCAACACATAATCACATCACTGGAACACCGGTAAGAGGCTTAGGAAGGGCTTTAGCTTTGTGTTGTGTAGGGGAGTAACTTCTTAAGAATCAGGATGTTTCTGTTTTGCTTTGCTTTTATCCCAGCTGGCTCTAAAGCAATCTCTTGGGCTAAATCAATCCTGCTACCCAAATACACTGCTCCTTGAGTAACTGGGACTACGGGTGCTATATCATCATGTTTAAGGATCTCACATTTTAATGAAGTATAATCATCTCAGAGTGTTTCACTGGAAAACAGTATCATAGCTTCTATGATCCAGAGAATAAGAGTTCCTGTGGAGGCTGGAATGTCAAAGTCCTACCAAACAGGGCAAGTGTTGTACATGGTTGTATAGAAATGCAGAGTCAGAGCTGGGAGATGGCTCAGCAGGTAGCTACCTGCACTCCAAGTTGGCTGAGCCAAGTTTGGTACCCAGAACCTCATAATGGTGGAAAAAGAACTGACTTAAGAAAATTGTCCTTGGACCAACCCCTACCCTACACACATCATATATAAAGCATACACAATAATAATGAATAAAAATTTTAAAGGATCACAGAATCTGTTTGATAAAAATGCTGAGGCTATAGTAAGCTAAAAGGGAGAAGGAAAACAACTGAAAAGCTACTGCAATATAAAAGTCTGCCACAGATTACCAAACATAAATGCCACCAACCAGGGGATATCATACAGAGCTTGTCTCTGAGACCACACTGCCCTGTCAGTCATACACATACAGAAATCTGTTTCAGTCTCTTCTGGATCAATACCACAACTGTATGTTGCTTGTGTAGTTTCTAAAATAATTGGTGATTTCTAGTCTTTCAGGCATATAGAAATTTGACTCAAAACATCAACTGCTGTATCACAAATGCACTATTATAACTCCCCTCCCTGCCCCAGAAGGGGAGGAGAGTCAAAGAACAATGTTTTCAAACCAATTAACACTGCACCTCATTGCACAGCAGTATGAAGGAACAGATTTGGAAACGCAGCTCCAAGATTAGCAGCCTTTGAGCCATAGTCTCAATTTGGGTCTCATCACTTCACCTGGCAATGGTGCCAATTTAGCAGGCATCGGACTGTGCAGAAAGATTTGCATGTAAATGAACACTGTTTGGGACATTTTGCTCAGCTTCAGTAACAGAGAAACATCACTATTCACTGGCATTACAAAAATAAAACACAGGTTAATGCAGAAAGGTCCGGGGCAGGGCCCATTACCAGGAGGGCTAATTTGGCTGATGCCTCAGACTCCTGGTAATCACGAGGAATTCGAGGAAGCACAGAAGAGTTTGAGAAATGCAAATGGGGAAAATTTTGGAGGACGAAACAGAAATAACACCCTAAAATTTATGAGTAAAATCACCAGAGAATGGATATTTCATTTTAATATTCATTTTAGGGTTTCATACTTCAAATATTCAATTTGTAATTTTCATAATTAAATATTAAAGTAATTCTAATAAATCCATTTTACAGTAAAAATTATGAATAAGAAGTTTTAAAATAATTAAAATTTTAAAGAGGGATCAAAGCATTGTAAGGCAGCACCCCATGCCTCAACAATAGTGTAGATTTCTGATGATTCCTTTTCAACCACTACCTCTAACCTGAGGTTATATTACCTTGGATCTTTTTTCATCATTGGATTTTCATATATTGCCCCAGTCATACAGTTCCCATAAGTCCAGTTATACTAGAATTTGTTGGTTTCTTCCCATGTGTACTACATACCTTCTTATTCTCCTACTTCTTTCGTTCAATTATTGTTTTCACTAACTTCACAGGACCGTGTAGAACAATATAAAACAAGGGGGAAATCTCTTAAGAATCATGGGGTTGTGTGTCTATATAGTATGCTCGTGTATTACTCTAAAATACAGACAACTTAAAAATCAAAAAAGGAAGTAGAAATACAATTCTTTTCATGCAATGCCTTTGTGTGTTTTAAAAAAAAGAAGTAGAAGAAAACTAATAATTTTTGCAGTGGCTGGCATGCCTTTCCCCATGTTACTCTTTGGCTGACTGTCCTTGTGCAAGCGACAGTGGAGTTGGGCTGTCTGCGCTAATGTCTCTGCCACAGCCATTTGATGTTGTGAGAATCATAACTGCTGCAAAACAGGCCAGAAAAAAAAGAGGCTGTTGTGTTAAGTGCAGACAGAGTGACAAGGCACATCCTCAAGAGTGATGACAACAAGTCTGAGAGGGAGAAAGCCCGGGATAGCAAAGGACCCCACACCAAGGCAGTGAGTGCACAGGAACCTGTGTGGGCTTTCCCTGTGATTCTTGGCAAACTTCACAACTATCTTTCCCTTTGCCCAGCCTGTCCATACTGCAATAACCTAGCAACTCCAGTTACCATTTTTTGTTGTATAATCATAATTCTTAGCAAACTAAAACCAACTGCCATGAGTCCATAAACAACAGAGAAATAGCTAATAATGCACAAACTCAAAAGTTACGGTCTAAAATAAAAATAAAGCATGTAGAAATAAAGATGACAGAATTATAAAAATGTATTTATTGGACTGGATATGTAGGTCGGTTAGTAAAAAGTAGTTACCGAACATGCGGGAAGCCGTGGGTTCTACCCCCAGCAGCACTTACAACTAGGCATGGTGGCAGACATATGTGATTCTAGCACCAGTCACAAACTGGATCAAGAGAATGAGGAGTTCAAGGGCAGTCTTGGCTGTATTGTGATTTTGAGGTCCACCTGCGCTGCTTATGAGCATGTTCAAAACAACTAATTAAAAACTCAAAGTGCCTACCATGAAGCATATCTGAAAAAAAAAAACTTTAATTCATAGGAGGATGACCAGGAACAAAAATAAAAGATGCATGAGTGAAGGGGAAGAAATACGCTTCCTGAGCAGAGCCCTGTCTCTTTTCCTGGGCTCCTCATGTGTCAAGATGGCACAGGTCTATGCAGAATCCATGAGGATAAATCCTTGGCACATTTCTATGTTTACAAAACAACCATAAACCCAAGAAGACATTAATCAAATATTCCTTGAAGTGAATAAATGACTGGATATTCCTGGTTTGTTTGTAGGTGTTGATGAAAACACACATAGCTCATTCCCACCCATCCCATGCTACAAGATTGAAATAAAATAATATTTTTAAGATAAGAGTTATTTTCACAAGTGGCCATGTCACTTAAATATTTCAGTTAGTTTTTTTTTTATTTCAAAGATAAAGAGCCCCTCAGTTCCTAAGTCTCTTCCCATTACTTGGACACAACGAGAGCACAACTAAGTACAAATTATTAGATACTTATGGAGCTAATAAATCTGGGAGGTTTTTTTTTGTGTGTGTACTCTAAATATATTTTGCTGCAAGGAGAACTATGACCTTTCAAATGGAAATCTTAATTTATTTTATCATCTCATGATTTCACTCTGCAGGAGTTTACCATAACATAATGCAGCTTTTCAGGCAAAGCCATTTGAATCATTATGTTCCTACAAACAGTGTTTTCTCTTCTCATTGTTCTCAAATTCCAGATACGGGGAAAACTGTATTCCTCTCTCCTTGTAATCTCAGAATAGCAATTGAAACTTTAGGTGATAATGTAGCAGCTAAAAAACTATCAAAATTGAGTACTAAGGACTAGATATAACTAGGAACTATAAAATATTTCCAACGATTTTAAAGTTAGTCCTACTTAAGGCTTAAAGATAGATAACATAATTCAGACTCCTAATTAAGCACCTCTTGAAACTGTTTTTAAAATAATTTACTAGTAGAATCGAGTTGATTAAGGTTAATGATTCAACAGTCTGTTCTATGCATACCAATTAACTATTAGAATGCCTAAGTGTTTCAGAAGATTGATGTCTCTTCAAATAAATCCCTTTCAAAGTAAAACACATGATCTCTATTGAAGAGTATATAAAAGTAAATATCCAATAGCTTCTCAGCAATAATGACTCACCAATAAATCTAGAAAATAGCATTAGTCTCAAACAGAAAGAGGTCGCCATTTTATTTGCCACAATTAAAGAACAAATGATAATGTTAGTAGAATCAGCCAATCAGAGTACAATGTATATATTGTACATCCTTAAACACACATGTATCATAATTGTCCAGCCCCGCCAGGCGTTGGTGTCGTGTGCCTTTAATCCCAGCACTCGGGAGGTAGAGGCAGGCGGATCTCTGTGAGTTCGAGGCCAGCCTGGTCTCCAGAGCGAGTGCCAGGATAGGCTCCAAAGCTACACAGAGAAACCCTGTCTCGGAAAAAAAAAAGAAAGAAAAAAAAAAACAAAAACAAACAAACATAATTGTCCAGCCCACCCAAGTCATTGTTTTTCTTTATTCTATAGCCTCTGTCTCATCCATGGCCTATACTTTCATAGAAAACTGAAACTTCCTTATTAATATTTGCTTTTCATTTCCTGTCCTGATGTCTCCTAACACCTACCCAGAAGGGTTTTGCTGGTGGAAAACAATCAAAATGTTCAATATGAAACAAATACAAACCACAATTTAATTGAAGGGTCTATATATAAGAGAAAAGCAAACAGAATCAGGGCTATGGAGATGGCTTAATTGGTAAAGTGCTTGCCTTGAGCACAGAGACTAAAAATAAACCTAACACACATTTTAGAAGCCAGGCATAGTGGAATCCTTGAAATCCTAGAGCTAGGGACGCAGAGATGGCAGGACCCTGGGGCTCCCTAGCCAACCACCCTAGCCTATTTGACAATTCCTAAGCCAGTGGGAGATGCTGTCTCAAAAATCAGGTGTACGGTACCTAAAAATCAAAATATATAGTTAACCTCTGGCCTTTATTTACACAAATAGTTATGTGCATACATACAAGTGCAAACACAAACAATAATGTGTTCTGCTCAAACGTAATTATAAGAAGTCTGGAGTTACTAAAAACACATAGTTTGTAGAACATCTACAGATCTCCAAGTCAACACAGAATTTTAACTTTGAAGTCCTCCCCAGTTTGCCTGAGCAGTCTTAACATACATGAACACAGGAGTATTTTGGAGATTTCCATCCCACACCTACAGCTCCTCCAACATGAATAACCTGCCTTCTAGTCTGAAGTAACGCATGTTAATTTCACAAGAAGCACAGAACAGTTTTGTTACAGCCATCTCTGCCTCCCCACATGAACCCATGACGAATTAAAATCTACAGGGTAGCATAGGAGGTCCTAGTGTTCACAGCACTGCAAATAAGAAGGCTGTTTGAGAATGGTGTCAAAATAATATTAGACACATTATGTTATGTTCTCTAGCCTATAAGGCTGAGTAAGATAGATCACAATAAGTAGGCAGTGAAACGTAGCCACTAAGCAGTCAGGTAATCACTTCTGCAACTTGCCAGGAGATTAATTTCAGGCTAATTATTTAAACTAAGTCTTAGTTTTCTCAACTGTAAAATGGGGATAATTATGATTATTGTGGAATGCTAACAGCTTTGTGGGACTTAAAATAGATAACCACAAGACTAGCACAATTCATGATATCTGGCACACAAAATAAATGTTCAATGAATCATAGTGAAGGTTATGAGCAAGTGCCCTGGCAGGTATCAGTCAAGAATTACAACAAATGCCCATGGCTGTGATCTAAGTAGCTATGTGGAGACCCACTGCAGCACACCAAAAATAAATTAAATAAATAAATAAATAAATAAATAAATAAATAAATAAATAAATAAGGACATGTCCAGCAGACTGACACTTAGCTGGAAACCCAAGTGACAGGGTGATACTGGATCATAGAACTTTCCTCCTGTGGCACTGAGATTTTAACAACTGCTTTGACATTTAGAAACCAAAATAATGATTAGTGATACAATTTTTCAAGCTGAGAAGTGAACCAGTGGGAAATCAAATTTTAATATTATTCAAATAACACCCAGAAGGATTCATCTATTTTAACTATTATCAAAACTACTAACCTGTCCACAAACATCATACTTCATAGGAGTGAAGCAACCATTGCTGACTAATTCCTAAACATAAAGCTGCAAATACCATAGCAACCTGGGATCTAGTCAAGGAAATCAGCTTATGTAATGACAGCAAGTGTCAAAGTGGATGGTGACATCATCTGCATGTGTGCATTTTAAGTTGCAATAACTTAATAATGCAATAACATGATACACATGTATGTGTTGTTGTATCTCTATAAAATAATATACCTAAGAACATTAATTTCCCAAGATATTATATATTTCAAATTCCACATCTGCCCCCCCCAAAAAGAGAAAAGTTTCATGTAGGATTCCCTCAAAAGAAAAAGCTGAAAAAGAAAACATTTGCTACTTATATGCTGCTTATATTTAGTTAACTGTTGAAATGGTCTTTAAGTGCCTAAATTTATTTGCATTTCTGTAGAGAATAGGCATGTGATCATGAAGTGAGCAAGATTATTATCCTCTGAGTGATGACAGTGGCAGCAAGGATTAGAGAAGTGGGTGCATGCCATTGCATCGAAAAAGACGTGGAAAGTTAGGGGACATTTGGAAATAGAAGCAGGCAATGAGATACATGAGGGAGAGTATGTTAACTTAATACCCCTGGTAGAAAACAGGGCCTCTGGAGGGAAGAGGTGTCTACATTCAAAGATTTAAGTTTCACTGGAGGAGACAAATTGTAACGCATGCCTGGAACCTGCAGCACTTGGAAGGTTGAGGTGGGAGGACCAGGGGTTCAAGACCAGACTATGATAAAGAACGTGGCTGAGGGAAGGGAGGGACAATATAGGTGATAGGGAAAAGAGGAGGAAAGTTGGGAGAAAGAGGAGGAAGGGGGGGGAGTCACAATTCCTGTCTCTTATTTCATAAAATAATAAGAGATAAAATCAATTTTAAAAATCTATGCAGTTTACTGTTGTGGATGAACAAAAGTAAGATTATAGGCCCCTGAATTCCAACATACAATGAAAACAATGGAACCAGAGAATAACAAAGGCTGCATCTCAAATGACGCCTTCATGAAGTGTCTCTGTTGCCCTCACTGTACATAAACAATAGTGGCCCAAGCCCTCAAGTGCCGTAGCTTCAAAGACCTATAGAGGAAGAGTCCCTGACAAAGAGTGTGTGACTTTGTAAAACTCAAAGAGTTTCCCCTGTGAACTACGCTAACAGTGTGAGCATTCTGCTCCGACATAATTAGAGGAGAATATATTTCCTAAAAACTCCACTTAGAAATAACCCTGAACAGGAAAACAGTTCTCATCGTTCACTCTGCATAGGGAAAAGGGGCTTTTAATTATTTTTTTTTGCATGATGAACTGTCATTTTCTATTCTTCATATATTTGGGGCCTTAAACAACACTTGTTATCACATGGGACGTGCAGAAATGCCTTTTAATTAGAACTTGAGGAACATATATGTGTTAGTGTTCAGACATCTGTACTGGCCTGTCCTTGAGGTTCTGACAGGACACGCCTTCAGCTGCTGCCACTAAGAGCACCACCTGTGCACATTCACTATGTTCCTTTTAAAAGGGCCCTGCCCACCTCCCATCCCTCTCTTTCTCTCCCTCTCTCTGTCTCCCTCTCACTCCCCACTCTGCTCTCTCCTGCTGCTCCTGTCCCCAGAGGCCTGTCCTCCTCCCCTTTCCCCTTTTTATGATCCCCTTCCCCAATAAAAAAACCTCTGCTTGAACCTGTCACATGCTGCCTTTCTCTCAAGAGCTGCTTTTCTTAAATTATAACAATATGAATATTTATATGAGCATATCTTTATAAGCAGATCTCACACATAGAATAAAGGCTACAGTGAGTTCTTGATCACAACTCAGAAACTTTAAAAGTTGTGCTTTTCCTTTACAAATATAGGATTAATATTATACGTGAGTTGGGGAAAGACCACTAATAACTAATAACTTTAACTATAATCTTTGTCTAAACAGAATATATTATTGATGTTGATATAGTTGTTGGGAAAACCACTTGTAAGGCAAATGGCACTGATGTCAAAATAATACTAGCTTACTAGACTTGAATTTTTTTCCTAAGGGAAATTGCCTTAGTAACTAGACAGAACTCTACGTTAGAATAGCATTTAATGATTCCTTAATTCAGATTCTTGATGAGAGTAAGTTTACATGTACCTGAATCTCCACAAATTACATCTTAATAATAATTAACTCACTTAGAAAACAGTAACCACCTAAGGGATTAAAGGAAACTTGAAATAATTGTAAGTAAGGTTGAAATGTATTGAAAGAAAGTGTTCCATCCAAGACAGGGTAGAAAGAGTCTCAATGCTATAGAGAAGATTCTGTGGAAACTCTAGCTGCAGTTCTGGGGAAATGACAGACTTATTAAAGTTAAATAACCTATTGCCCTTCCTAGAACCATTTCCACTGGCTACTTGGGAACCAGGGAAATTCTGTTTATTTTCTTACCAGCACTTCACTATTGAATACCTTAAACATGGGGGAGAGCATATTAGAAGACCCAGATGAGAAAGGAGCAGGAATGAGGGAACAGAAAAGGGGGCTAGATGAGAGGGAGAAAGGGATGAGGGAGAGAGAAGGGAGGGAGAGAGAGAGATCATCATGCACATGTTAATCTGAAAACAGAAAAAGGAGAAGGTCACGTGGTCACACTTGCCAATCCTGCAAAAGAACGGCAGATGCTGCCTCCGCTGCACTTGATAGCAGATGGGGTTGATATACATTGCTTCTGACCCTTACAGTACATGTTTGTTTAATGCCAGCTGGTAGTTTCTCCACCACCACTCAACCGTCAGCCACACTGGAGTACAAGAGTCCATCCCACCAGAGGAATCCAAAGTCAGAATAGATGGCTAGAGCCTCAGTAGTTGCCCAAACCTCTGCATCCAGCGCTCTACCCGACACCAAAAGTCTATGGAGCTTTTACATGCTGGTATTTTAGATCATTTAAAGAAAAAGAAACAGGTTTGCTTCTACTCTGATTCTTCTCTTCAGACAATGGGAATATCACAAGTGGTCATCTGCTGTGTTCCCAGACAACTGACCCATAATGGAAAGGTAAAGACAGTCATTCTTTCTGGCAAAAAAAAAAAACCTGATATACACAGTAGTGTATACAGAAGTGCTGAGTGGGGTATTACTGCTTGAAGAGTGAGTACATTACACAATTTGCATCTGACTTTGATTCATTTAAGGATCTAGTATCACACATCAATGAATTGTTCAGGGCATCCTATGATGTCAGACATGAAGAAGGAAATCCATCAAAATATGTGTGTTACTATTCATGAGGAATCAGAAAGAATGATTTTTCACATTGTAGGTGATTAGGTATAAAATATGGCTACAGGTTAGCAATCACATTTAAAGTAAATACCTGGAGAAATGACTCAATAGTTAAATCACTTTGAACCCCCCAAATCTACAAAAATGTTGGGTGGGCATGGTAGCCAACTTGTTTCTCCAGACTCTGAAAGTAGAGGCAGAGGATCCCCAGAGCAAGCTAACTTGCAAGGCTTCATCAGCAAGCTCTAGGTTTGGTTGAGAGACCCTGACTCCATGGATACGGAGGAAGAGCAACCAACAATGGTTCTTGACATCAACTTTGGGACTCCATATGCACTTTCACACATACACATGCATACTTCCACACAGGCAAACATACACAATATTAAATGTAAACATGCCCTGGCATTGAAACATTATCCATGTATAAACTTTATCAAATAATATATACCCAACAACAAGAGAAATGGATTTTTTAAAATACATAATCAGAGTTAGCTACCTAATCACTATGATTCAAAGTAGGGCTTTGCCTTGCAGATATCAGCAGCCTTTAGATACTAAATGTAGCAGGAAAATGTGTGTGTACACAAAGACACAAAGAGAATAAGTATAAAATGGCATATTACTTAACAAAATGTAACCATTGGCATTCCAAATTCTTCAAGGTAAACTTGATTCCATGCAAAGCAGGGGGTATTCCAAGTAAATACAAGAGGTGGGCATGTCTATGGCAAATAAAAACAGCTACCATCCTGCAGAGATATGACTATAGCACATCATCTAAGGCTGATTTCCCAGAAGTCGATATGAACCTGTGCACCCAATAATGGTTCTTATTGTTTTTCTCCTATAGCTTAAATATATTCTTGCTGCACAATTATTTTTACACGATAGCATTTCAGTTATCAGAGATAACTCATCTATAACAAAGGCAGTCTTGTTTTAAATATAAGTATCTTATTTTACTGCTATGCATCTTCTGTGTGGCCTTCTAATGGGTGATTATTTATATTCGATTCATGTGCCATATAATGTCATGTTTCAAATTTCAGAATTCCATATAGCTAGGAAAGATTGCACAGGAGTTTCATTTGGGTGAACTGGATTCTACTTCTATCTCCAGGGACTGAGACCTAGGCATTTGACACATTTAAATACTCATCATAAATGATCTCAAAGAAAAAAAAGTCTTACTGAAAGAGGAAATAAGGAAAATACTTTTTTACTAAAGGAGAGAGAATGTAGGTAAGAGGTCAGGGATGGAGTAAGAGGAGATGGAGGGAGTTATGTCCCTGGAAAGTCGAGGGCGGAAAGTAGAGAAGCAGGTAATAAAGACTAGGCATTCTATCACCCTTGGCTTCGTGCTCTAATCTCAGCTGAGATCAGAGCAGCATTTAGTCTGATGTCCACAAACATTTTATCCATTTGCCAACCAAGAATGGTACAAGTTTTCATTCAAACAAATTCAGCAATGTGAATGAGCAATTATAGTGGTTTTCTGAGCCAATAACACAATACTGGGGACTCACTGAGTTACAAATAAAGGTGGTTTATTTGGACTAAAGTTTCTAGAGGTGAAAAGTCTCAAGGCTTCACATGGTGATGGCCAAGACTTCACATGGTAAGAGTCAGGGACTGTGTGTGTCCCTCTGCTCCCTCTGCTGCTTCTCTGTCTTCCTATATAAAGCCACAGAACCTGATATTTGGAAGTGTTCTCTAATGACTATCTAAGGCTACTCAACTCCCAGAAACATCTTCAATGCACAAAGCTTTGGAGGACCCTTAAAGAGTGTAGATACCGTAGCAGACAAAGTAAGATCAGGCCTAAAGTCTCCTCAGTGCTTCCACAATTTGTCTCATCAAGAAAATAAGCAAAAATGTTCTCTAGAATTTGGCATCTGGTTGTACCTAAGACCACTGTTATTTCTAACCTGTGTTCCCTTCTGTCCGTAATCATCGTACTTGCTTCTGTTGCCCTCACGTGTTAGCTTTTGCCTTCTTTGATTAGTAAAGGAGCCCTTCCTCCAGCTGGACCACTAGTCCTTCAAAGTAGCTTCATTCTTGGCATATTGGTAGACCTCTGCAGAAGTCATAGATCTTTTCTTCTGGTTGTTCTCTATGCTTTTAGATGGAAAGCCCAACCTACAGAGCTTAACATGTCAAGGAAAATCTTAATAAGAATTAAGGGATTGTAGGTAAGCATAATCAGAATGATTTGACAGTTCTCTGCTGAAACACTCTTCAGAGCCAGGTATGTGAAGTAACTAACTATACCCTCCTTACCTGGGAACAGATAAGAAATCAGAACCCTCTGCATCTGAAACCTGCAGGACAATGGGACAGGTTGTTGAAGAAGTGGGAGGTGAGACCGATTCATAACAAAGTTATAGAATCACTTTTTCTCCATAAGTAACCAAATAATGCTTTTCTTAGTTTAAACACATATTTCAGACTAGTTACAGAAAGCCATTTTCTTGGCTTTACAATGAAGAAATATTTCATTATTGTTAGAACCATTTAGACTACAGTTTATCTGCAGGTTCTAATTAAAATTCAAACTGCTCTGCTCAAGCTTCCAAACTTCAATAGTGAATTCATTGCTGTGAAAATGGGGACAAGAGCAGGACACTGTGGGGACAGCAAAGCCACAGATACAAACACAAAGGATAGTCAGATTCACACTTCATAGTCTCCAAGTCTTGCCCTGGATACTTGCCTGTCCTTTGATAACTGACTTTTCTCATGTTTTTTTCCCAGATACCTTTATCAATGAATGTGTCAACCTTTCTGGCATACGACCAGCCCACAATAAGTTACTGTGGGGTTCATCATGAACTTCTCTCCCATAAGCCCTTTGAAACGAATGCACAGGAAGACACGATGGAAAGCCACCTAGAGACTGAGCTGGACCTGAGCACAATCACGTCAGCTGGCCGCATCAGTGACCATAAACCACAGCTGGCTTGACCGAGCTGATGGTAGCCCAGGCTTGCTACCGAACTGTAACCTCAACGACAGAAAGAGGAAAATTTGTTCATTGCAACTCTCAAAAACAAAACAAAAACAAAAATCCCCTGTTCAAATAAACAAAATTCCAAGATTGGTTCATGAAATAAATGAAGACATGAATTGTTTCAAGTCTATACTTTGTAACTAGCTAAGTTGTGCAGTATTTTTTTGACGGAGAATGTCCCTGAAAAAAAATCATTTTTTTCCAAAACTCATCCTACCTACGTGTAAAAATTGTACAGCGCTAATGTATTTTTTCATATTATAAAGTTTCAATCCTAGGAACAACTGGTATGTACAGTACCATAATTTAATTATGCTTTACTTTACAAACTTTACACCTTTCAGTTTCTAAAATTTTAAATTAACAAACATTATTTCTTGTGTTCTTGAGAGTTACTCGGTTTTGTAGGGGCTGTTTTGTTACTGCATTTGTGCCCAAAAACCTTGACTCTGAAATCTGTCCTGTGCGAACAATGCACGATTTTTATCATTATCATGCTTACTGCATAGAATTTTATCTACTGTTCCAGAAATAATACATTAACCAAAAAAAGGTTTTAATTGTTCAGACGTGTAAGAGGTTCTTCAATTACACAGACAGGTCTTTCTTATAAATGAAAAAAAATCAGATTTTTTAACAGTTCTAAGACTTAACTGTTGCCTTGAATTACAGCCTAGTTTCTAAGCAGTGAAATGTAATGATAAAGAGGGATATTTTAACAAAGTATTTCCGAATGAATGACTCATTATTTCATTCTTTTGAGTAACCATTGTTAAGGGTAGGGGAAAGCATGGACCAAACATCACTGGAAACAAAGGTCGTAACCACAGCAACAGACTTTGATACACTTCAAAGGTGCAGCTACAGTGACAAAGAAAAACTTCTGTTACATCTCCTTTTTGTCAGGCCAAGGTGGGAAGATATGGCATAATTGTACAGTAGCATTTTTTCTCTTAATTAACCCAAAGTGGTTTTATCTAAAAATAACCACAAGTCAGTTCGAACTGTGCCTGGTTCTTAAGGCAAGTTTTCATTTAGAAGGTGAAGCTATATTTAGGGAATATCTCGAAGGAAAAATACAGAATTTTTCTTATTGTGTACCACACCTGAGAAAGAACATTAAAAATCCAGTTCTTTCAATACAGATGTGCTCAATGGAGAAAACTCACTGCAGAACAGACTAACAGTATAGAGTTCCATTGTTCATGTTGTTGTTCATTTGAAGACTTAGCTACAAAATATCCAAAACAATAACCAGGAGATATTAGACATCAATCCAAATCACATATTGATTACATGATTATGTCTTAAACTGAATGCAAACCAAATTAAGAAAACCTGGTTTTCCCACAGATGAAATGATGTATCTCTTGTCTACCTGACAGGTTACTATTGGAAGCATCATTACTTTGTCCATGGTAATCACACATCCTTTTTTTTTTCTTTCCAGTGTTTGAATATAAAACTGCAAGTGTCAATCACTGCTATGTGAAAAGAAGCATTTTTTCATGATTTAACTTAATATTCATGACATCAAAACTAGAGGCAGAAAACATCAGTCTAACAGAGGTCAAACACAATCAAACATGGTAGAGAAAAAAAAGTGAAAAGTGATGTCAAAATTTTTATCTTCTCCTAAGAAACACTTTCTGTATGCATATAGCTTCACACAGGTTGATCACAACAAATTTAAGAACATCACCAGGAAGGAAGAATTTCAAAATTGTAAAGCAAATATTTGTTTAAATAAAACGGGAAGCAAAGTAATGGAAAAAGTAAACCATTAACTTTAATGTAACTACAAATGTCACGGTACATGTATCAAATATTTAGCATCCCAGATTTTGTAACATATTTTGCATAAATTATTTGCTATTCAAGATTTTTGTTATTTAAGTCTAATTTTGATCTTGTTTTCCAGTTTCTGGTTTCTTTACAATGTATTATTCTGATTGTTCTTGATCCCTTACACTGAGATTTAGCTCTGAACAAAATTTAAACTGGGTTACAAATCTACTCTTTGTGAGTCTGAAATCAAATGGAATCTTGTTATATAAACCAAAATGTTATTTGCAACTTTTTCATTAGAAATCATTCTCCCAAATATCCAAAGAAACACTTATTTGTAAAACTAAAAACCTTCAAACTTTCCCTCACACTTCTTAAGTTGACAAATAATTTTAAAAAAATAATGTACACCCTTGATTTCCTGATGCAAAGCACTTTATTTAAACATTTTTAATATATGATTTTGCAAATTCTTTGAGAATCTCATACCTATGTACAATGTATTTTGATCATATTCACCCCTCAACATATCCCCCAACTCTTCTAGATCCACCCCCACCTGCATCCCTAAATTACCCTTTCTAACTTCATAGCATATCATATATATACACACATATATGTATGAAACCTACTGAGTCCGATTTACATTGCTCACATACAGGTGTGTGGGGCCATCAACTGGAGCATGATCAACCTCCCAGGAACAACTCTCCTAAAAATAACCCTGACTTTCCTTCCCATCAGATGTTGCTAAAGCTTTTCATTTCATCTACAGTAAACTATCAATGGGAACAATCACCTTGGAACTGTAGCTGGGAGCACCCTGTGTCTCCTAAGCTATACTAAGAAGCCAACAACCTAAGAATTTTGAGGTCTTTCACATTTGGCATTAAGCCCAAAACGACATGAAACAAGAAAATAAAAAAGATGTTAGGTTATGTCATATTTTGTTCTGCCTTGTCAGGGGTGGGAGGTAGATGGTGTTAAAATCTGCTAGAATAGGTGGTAGACAGATAGAATAGAATCTTTATCGCATATATGAAACTTGTTGACTTGTATCAAAAACTTTTATGTATAACTTTTCTTTTGCAGCATTATTATTCTCCCATTTCTCCCGCTAGACATCTGCCTGACGCCCCTCCTCAGCTGCTGCTCACCTAGCTAAACAACTCGAAAAGCTGTTTGCCTGGTTGTTGGGGTTGAAAACTGGAGTCTGACCCACCACAGTTACAATAGCAGAAACACACGATAAAGTCAGGCAGTGTTTTAAGGTTTACAAATCTAGTGAATCGTCACATTCTGCCTTCCTAAACACGCCTGTGAAAATACATTCCTGCCCCTTAAATTGAGACTCATCCTAAGGACACAGAGCTAATGCCCACTAGGTTGAGCCTCTCTCAAAGCCCAGAGGTTGTTTGGGGTTTTTTGTTCTTGTTGTTTTCATTCTGTTTTAGCTTTTTCCATTGTGCTAAAGCTCACTTTCTCTGGCCAGAGCTAGAGAACCCCCAGAGATAACAGACAGAAGCTAGGCATGTCATTTGGGGAGTTCTAATTCATCTCAGAATCCTGTACACTTTCTGATCCAGGGAACTCTCTACAGAATAGGCTCTAAGTTTGCTTGTGATGATCCTTTGTTTAGAATTACTGCAAGTCACACATTTCTTGACACACATGTCATTTGTGAGTGTGCTGTCGAGATGTGAGACAAGCAGACCCCAGAATACAGAAGTAAAACAAGAGGTGCAAAAAGAGAAACCAGTCACCTCTGAGATCATTTAGTGGCTGTAAAAAGTCCATAACACAGAGCTGATTGTACATTCAGCTGAGGTGACTCGGAGTTAACTAGGGAGACATTTTCTTTTTCTTTTTGTATTGTACAAGATTTTTTAAAGTTATGCAAGTTTTTAAAAAGAACTTTCATAATAAAGAAAGAAAGATAAACCATCAGTTATTCGAATAGGTGCAGATACTAAAAACTATGACAGTCTGAGAATCTTTTGGGGTTTATCGTGTCTCCATCTCTGTCCCCTCCTGAGTGTTCTAGAAATCTCATAAAACCAGCAAGACTTATAATATAAATTATATTTTGGAAGTCAACATAAGCCAAAATTAACACTCAAGACAAACATAACCCAGTTTGAACTTAGATCTGTCTGCTTTCAGAAACTGCTTAGAAATTGCAAAATTTATTTGCAAAGATATTTTCTAAAATAAACTGTTGAGGAGAGTAAAAATACACTTGATTTTAACTATTCTTAACTGGAAGAAAGATACCATCTCTCAAACTAAGTGCTGAAAATAAGAAACTGAAAGTATGGAAACAGAGAGCTGGTAGGAACTGTTAGTAATCGGGAAGAAAGTCAGATGTTTGGGTCAGTAGCACATGGTCATGGAGATGCAGAGTCTGGCAGGTATCAAGCAATTCTCAAAGTAACTCTATTAACATTGTTATGCGTGTGCTTGTGCGGAGGTGTGTGCGTGTGCACACATGCGTGTAGAAGCCAGAGATCAACCTTGGATGTTGTTCTTCAGCCACTGTCCATCTTGGTTTTAGGGACAAGTTAGTCACTGGAACCTAGGAGAACCCAAGGACACTAGACTGGTTAGCTGTCAAACCCCAAGGATCTCCTTAACTCTGCATCCCTACCACCACACCCAGCCCTTTTACATGGGGATGACACTCAGGTGCTCAGACTTGTACATCTAACGCCATAGCAACTGAGCTGTCTCCACAGCCCATCTCAAAGCCCTGAAGAATTTCTCATATTAAATAGGAGTTTAAGCAGTCAGACTGGCTTAAGTTCCTGATAGGTTGGCTTTGCAGTGAGAATTTAGATAAACTGCTGTAACTGTAAAAGGTTCTAACAGCACCCATTACTATATGAACTCGACACACGATGCCTAAGCTGAGATGCCAACCACAAATGATCCAGGACTGAAGCTTTAAAGACTGTGACATCATCATGAGGATGAAGTAGACTAGCAACCAGGAACTGTGCTTTGACTTGAAAATTCAATGAGAGAAAAACATTTGGAAAATTTAACAGCAAACAAACACCAGAAGGCTGATAGGTTATTTTTAATGGTGTTCTGTGACTTGTATTAGATTTTATTGTGAGGTTAAAAAGGAACTATATTTAATTTCTTTTAAAATCAGAGTTAAGTTCACATTTTAAAAGGTCTACAGTTAGTTGCCATTCTATAAGGACGCTGAGTGCGCCAGCTCTCCAGGACTTATTGAACTCTAGAATTCCATTCTCTTCTCTATAGATTTTGTTTCATATATTTGTCTTCCTACAAAGCTGAATGAAATTTTTGTATGTGTATAAATCAAATTATATTTTAAACGCACAGGAGACCCTGTAATAAAGGATCCTTGCAGTAAACCCTTTTTGTTTTCTACTCTAACACAGCATCCACTAATTTATCTGTAGGAAACTGATCTCCATGCATCTCTGGATGCATGATTCACCCTCTGTATCATGTCACAGGGAATGCTACATGGTACTATCTTGGGCTCTGATCATATAACAAAGAGCTGAGTCCAGCTTCTTTCTAAGTTGGTCTACACAGGGATCTCTTTGCAGTCAGTTCTGCTTACTGATTTTAATCTGGATTAATATGAAAAATCATGAAACCAGAATACATAATGTTGAGAGTTTTGTATTTGCTTGAGTATCACATGCCAAGGCACTGAGTCTAGAAAAACATTGCTCAAGTGGTTTTACTTTCCCATGTCATTATATTGCTTTTTATTCTAATCTGAAAGTATTAGCCCTATGTTTCATTGTAGCAGTGCAGTGCCAGCCTAGTTTTCCAAGCCTAGCTGAACATATGTCTTGACTAGAGGAATATAAAGCAAAGGGCAATGACATAGAAGTTGCTTGAGCCACTTACCCACAAACTGTTGTTTGAAGATTTGGCTCCCATAAATCTCAACAGACAAATTTGAGCCTGTGAGCTACCTCACTCATTGTCACCTTTCTGGGAGGAACTATAATGATGTAAAATGGGGGTAGATATCGGCAACAACTCACTTCTGGAGATCCCAGGCCAAGTTCCCTGAGTGATGGCCAAATCCCAGATGAGAGTAAGAGCCACAATAGGAAACAGTGGCTGTGTTTGAACCTTTCACACTTGATTGGTTGCTCTGGAAGATTGGGACAATTCTGAAGAGGAGACTTGTTTGTGAAGGCATAGACACCTTTTATTCATATGATGAAAGAAACTGGAGGAAATTTCCTCCTAGCTGAAAAATTTTACTACTCAGGAGCTTGGCATCATGGATTGTTAATGTGTAAGACATAGCTGGTATTACGTTCTCACTTCATCCTTAAGCCATGTTACAAAAGTGAGTTTATAGAAGAAACTAGGGACAATAGCTCAGAATGTGTGGGTTCAGTGGAGAGGGGTACATTCAAATACAGATTGTCAGACTCCAAGGTCGTGCTCCAAACACCCAGAACATATTTTAAAACAACAGATGTAATTCTATCCAATACAACTAGGCTTTATGTGTTTAATTAGGGAGGGCATTAAATGTGCCTAAAACAAATAAGTTTCCATAATCCAAATTGAAATTACATACTGTAAAGATATCCTTGAATATACCAAATCAGTATCTTAATGGAAACAAATATCACTACCCTCTTGAGGTTTTTAAAACCCTGGGCCAGCAAGATGGATCAACAGGTAAAGCCACCTTCCTCCAAACCTAATGCCTAAATTTGATCCCTAGAACCCAAGTAATGAAAGAAAGGAACTGCCTGCGTAAGTTGTTCTCTGACCACACATGACTCGCACACACCTTAAGCATGCACACACACACACACACACACACACACACACACACACACACACACACAATTGCATACACATACATACACACAGACACACACATTCACACATTAAAGGGAGGAAAGAAAATGAAAAATCCTCCTAAAGATATATACACCAAATCTCATTATGTATCTTCATTTCCAAACATCTAAGCTCTATTTTTAAATTGCAACCCAAATGTAAATAATTATCCATACATATTACCTTTAGCTAACAATAAAAATAAAGGCTACCAAAAACCAAAAATTTGTGGATGAATAGTTAATAAAGTACAAATAACAAATGAAAATATCAGTAACCTAGTGTCATAAAAATTCAGGCAGCAAATAGGTCATTTGGGTTGCAGAGTATTACCCATGAATCATTTGTATGATAATATCCTACTTGTCTTTTATTTGTTGAGACAGAGTCTCACTGTCTGTAATCAGTGGCCTCAAACCCATGGCAAACCTTCTGCCCCAGCTTTCCAAGAGCTGGGATTACAGAGAACAGCCAACAGAAATATCCTCTATTTGTGTTAACACTGACACAAATGATACAGGATCTGAGAGTACACTTTATAAAGAAAATCACCCTTAAAACATGAGGACTCTGACTATTCTCAGTTTGTTATTCACAAGGATTCTTATATAATGTCTTGATGCCGTTGCTGTTTACAGGAGCTTTACATTAAATTAGAGCTGTATCCATTTCTCCCTAAACCTGCAAAAGCCATAGTTATGTCTCTAGGAACTGACAGTAGTATTTTACTCTAAAACACTATCTGAACATGCAGCAAAGTCATCAATGTCTGTACAGTAAGACACTGTCATTCTACCTGTGGGCCATGATGTGACGGGCAGAACTGGGCTATGAATTTAAAGCAAATAATACTCCAGAAAGCAAGACCTTCATTACATCTGCTCACTCTGACTCCACTGCCACAGTACAGAAATGTCATTCACAATGTGTAGAATGATTCTGACCGTAGACAGCAAGGATGTCCCTGGCATCGGAGCTGAAGATGTGACAGACAAGGAGGAGGACAAGTAGGAACAAGATGAGAGGTGAGTGGGGGAGGGAGCTAGGATTCTAGGTTGGATGAGACGAACGTGATTACTGCAAATAAAGCTCACAAGGATTAAAACACTTGCCACCAAATGCCATCAACAATGGACCATCATGGATGCAAAGAAGAAAAAGGATGAAGGTATCTGTGCTTTTAAACATCTCCACACAGGCTATATAAGGGGGAAAACTCTCTTTTACGTTCTATCTTTGATTTTGGTTTAAGAAGTATTAACACCCACGTGTTAGACAGTGTTATCTAGCTTTCAATAGCTTAACCAAAACACCTGAGAGAACAACTTAAAGGGAGGCAGGACTTTGTTGGCTCACAGTATCAGAGTTCAGTCCATAGTCCTTGATTCCCTGGACTCTGGTTCTATGGGGAACCTGAACTTCATGGCATCAGAAGCATGTGGGGGAAGGGGGGAGGTCCAGGGCAACATGTCCAAGGAAGGACATGTTTCCATTACCCAGTATCTCCATCTAGGTCCCTATCTACCAATGTCACATTCACCTCCCAAAATAGCACCACCACAAGAGAAATAACCCTCCTACAAGGGATTTGGGGGACAGGAGGCACTTCATATCTGAACTATTGCAGACATCCTTTAAACTTCTGTCAGTTTCCTCTTTAACATACATTAAGCCAAGTTTTCTGACTCAACATTGCATTTTCCATTTGGCTTTTCACAATCAGCCCTTGTTGTATACACCATCACTCTGTGGAGGAATGGCATGGAGTTGGGGTTGCTTTTGGTCTTGGCTCTGAATTCCAGTTATGGAATTAGAAAAATAAACTTGATCCAGCACTATGGTACTACCACTAAGAATTAGAAGAGTATCTGAAGGAATAAAACTGTTTCTTACAAAACAGAGATGTAGTTTGGGGGCCACTTCTTTTTAACTATAACTTTTTAAATGTAATCATTTTCAGATAAGCTAAAGTCATACTTTCTGTAACCAAGAATATAAATAATGCAATTATGAAAATATGGTTTATTGTCAACACCTTTCTTTCAGAGGCCAGACTTCAGACAGTTGATCATACTCAATAACTGCCACCAAAAGGAATGTCTACAGGTTTCTTGAAAGCAAGACTTGAAACGAAGCATGTAAAAACTCAACATGATCAGCTCAAAGAAACGCTACAGAATGGTTACTCTTCTAGGTGTTTCATATTTATCAATTCATTTTGTTGATTATTATGGCTAATAGATTTAACAAGAACTCTATGAATTAAGTAATGTCTTCACCTTGAGAAACTAAGAAAAATGATGACCAAAAAAAAAAATTAGAGAACATAAGACTGGTAAAATCTGGAGCATGGATTTGAAAGCAGTTGATGGATATATAGACAAAACAACCACCAACTAACTGCCTACCTGGTGCCAGCCTCCTGAGCATCACTCTCATGTTTAAAAGTCTACACATTCAATTAGGGAAATTTTCTCAATATAATTGATAGTGCATATAAGGTGTGTCTAGTGGGCTGTAAGAGTATCTGAGACACAGGGAAGAATGATAGTTCCCTGCTTCCAGTATTAGATGGAGGGGAACGTAACAGTGAACAAAACCAAAGAGCTGAATTTAATACCTGCAGGGGCAAACAGCAAGTACAGGAGAATAAAACTCCATGTTAGTAGAGCTGTTGGGGAATCCATCAGGGCAGAAATGAGAACAGATATAAAGCTTATGGCTGACAGACTGGCAATATAAAGATGAGAGGGTAGGAAAAAAGGAAGAATTCATTTTCAGTTAAGAACATCTTGTTATTCCACGAGTACTTAATGCTTCTCTGAGAGACAAATACCAGGTTTGACTTTTGTGCCATTTGTCCAAAATCTCAAGATCAAATTTTACTTAGTCACAACAAATCTTTTGACTTTTCTAGATCGGCACAAACGTTTGTCATGTTTTTCTCTATTCTCCTCTGTGTATACTCCCATTCTACCAGTATGTTCTTTCTTTGGAGGGGACATAAGAAGCATATAATTCTCTGTGGGAATAAATGTTACTAGAGGTTGTCAGTAAAGGATTAATAATCCATTCTGATGGCTAATTCAGGAAAATACACTAGTTTGATATAATTGTGTGGATTAAATAAAACAACTTCTTAGAAACTATCCAATAAAAAATCTTCATCCTGTGAAAACAGGTTACTATTTTTTATCATGTAAAAACACAGCCTGAAGATTGATTTTCCTTTGTTTCAGACATTTCACTCTTTAGGTAAGTATGGGTGAATACTAACTAGAATTTTTATCCTATAAACCAAGTCCTTTTGATACTAATAAAGAAGCTGACATAAGACATAACTAAAGTCCTTATCTAGGTGATGGGACAAGTCAGAACTAGAACTCAAATTTACTTAGAGTTACTTTTATGAGAATGAAACTTTTAAAAACATGCCAGTGTTTGAAATACACAGGACTGTTTCTGGATTATATATAGGTAATTACCAATTAAGCTGTTGTTTTAAAGGCCTGTTAAAACATATATAATTCACCTGGGGCTGGGAGAGATGCCTAAGCAGCTACTTTAGTTCTTTATAACTTTTTTGAGGAAAATGATATCAGGCTGGCTTGAAACTGCTAACACAGCCTTCCAAGTCCTCAACACCCTGCCTCAGCCTCCTGATTGCTGGCAACACACGAGTGGGCCACCACACACTTTTTTTTAAGTTAAAAAATGTTCTTCTGAGTTTTTCTTATCAGCTAGGCTATATGCTGTTATCTTTGGTGATGTGACATCTACAGTTCTTTTCATTCACAGATATTCATTGCATTTCTTTTTTTTCTTTACACTGTGCATATGTATATAGACATGTGTACAGGTAGCTCTCTCCTCTCTCTCTCCTCTCTCTCTCTCTCTCTCTATTTCTCTCTCTCTCTCTCTGTGTGTGTGGGGGGGTACCAAAAGTCAACATCTGGGTCTTCCTCAAATGCTTGCCACCTTACTTTTGAGAGACAGGCAGTCACTGAACCTGGCACTCGCACACTGGACAGGCTGTCCAGAAAGCTCTGGAGATCCAACTTTTGTCAGTAACAAACACTGTATGCTAGGGGCACATGCATGCATTATCACAATTGGCTTTTAGTGGGTGGTAGGTGTCCAAATACGTGTGTTCGTGCTTATACAGCAGGCATTTTTTACTGAATGAGCCATTCCTCTGGCACAGCTATGTTTTGTCACAATTCTGTGTGTGTGTGTGGGGGGGTTAATTCAAATTAATCAAGTGTTTACTCTCTTATGTGGCATTTACTATAACAAGCTAAGGACCATGATAACAAAAATGATGCAATACCTTAAAGTCAACAATGAAGCATGACTTGCTGTAGTATTTGTAAAAATGAAGCTTGCTTATGATGCTATAGAAGGAAGGTAGAAAATTAGTTCCACTGGGAAGAAACTAGGAAATGAACCACAAAATAAATGTTATTTACATTCCTGGATGGTAGCAACAATACAACTCAGATATGACAAGCAGGCTTCATCCCTTGCCCCCTACTTAGGGACTAGAGGTATCTGAGATGTCTGTGAGAACTGACTTCTGAAACCCAGGGATCATGTTATCTCAGCCCAGAACCTCCCTGACATAGCTATTCAGTTTTTCTAAATTGAATCCTCAAACATTGAACTTGGCCATTCCATGATAAATCTAGAGATCATGTGCAATTCCATTAACCAAATGAATAGTAATTACTAAATAACAGTGGGTTGTCGGGTTCTTTGTTTTATATTTAAAATGTCCATGAGAGTCATACCTGCCAAATAGCCTGTTGTGTTTCTAAATTTAGGAATCTGGGCAGGCAGGAGGTGGGGGTGTTAAAAAGGTATGCTGACCTGTGAAATATAAGTTTTAAGTAACAACTAGTTATGGCATAGGATTATTAAAATGAGTGAAAATAAGATTATATATAGAGTCTTTGTAGCTTATTTCATTACAATGAAATAATTTGTTTCAAAAGTTAAAAAAAAAAATGAGTTCACCTATAGCAGTAGTTCTCAACCTTCCTAACACTGTGACCCTTTAATACAGTTTCTCAGGTTGTGGTGACACCAACCACAAACTTATTTTTGTTGCTACTTCATAACTGTGCTTTTGCTACTGTCATGAATCATAATGTAAATATCTATGTTTTCCAATGGTCTTAGGAGACCCCCATAACAGTGTATTTCAACACCTCAAGGGGTTGTGACCCATAGGTTGAAAACTGCTGGGCTAAAGCACCAAGTACACTTACTGAGTGTTCACTGTCATTAACTTTGTGTATTTCCCCTTAACAAACACCTCTTCTATAAGAAAAACATTATTCTCAAAGGACTCATTGTTTATCTGGTGCTTAAAGGAGATTTTCTTAAATCCTAAAGAAAGCACTATTCTTACCCAAGCTGAGCTGAAATAATATTAGTAAGATAGATCAAGTTGTGCCCTTCTAATCTTTCTTCTTAGAAAAAAAGAGATATTAATTTTAGGATTACAGAACATCAGTATTAATATGAACAGAACTCATCAAAAGCTATCTTTATGAAAGCCAAGGGAATGGTGCCTAATCTAGAACACTTGAGTTATGATGACTGCCTCTGTGATTATAATATTCAGGTGATTCTTTTTCAAAGAAAAATGACACTTAAGTTCTTCCTCTTACAGGTATTCCCATTGTGGTTTGTGCTACATGGCAGGAAATGAGCCCCCAACTTAACTCCTTGGACTGTTACTCATTCTACTAGATACATGCAACATCTATGACTTGAGCACTTTGGTATTATTTTTTAGTTAGTTTTTATTTGAGTATCTGAATATTTGAGTATCTGAAGATATGGTATGTGTATTCATGTCCATAGAGGGCTGAAGACGGTATTGGATTCCCCCAAGCCAGAGTTACAGGTGGTTGTGAGCCACCCAACGTGAGTGCTGGGAACCAAACTCAGGTCCTCTGGAAGGACAGCAGACACTCAGCCACTGAGCCCTCTATCCAGGCCCTGTTAATTGGTTTTGAGTGGCACACACCCATGGTCTCTAATTTGTGACTATAAATTATATCATAACAGCCCTTAGCTTTTCAAATGTCACAATTGATCTTCTGGATTCCAAAAATCTGAAAAACTCATTTATAAGGAAAACTGTGTTTATCTCATTTCATGGGGCAGGTGGTGGATGGGGCTGTTAGGATGAATATGAAATAATGATAGTTCTACTTCTGGACAGAACAAAATTGAACAGGATGGGATGGTAATAACAAGTAATTAGGCAATATCTAGAAAGTCTGAGAGATACTGAAGAATTCCATCTAGCTGGGCATGGTGCACACCTGTTATCCCAGCAGTTGAGAGGCTAATGCTGGAACACTGAGTTTGAGGGATACCTCGGCTACAAGAGAAGATCTTGTCTCAAAAACAAAAATGATCACCATCTGCCAGTTAGAAATCACAAATTCACAGAAGGAAACATTATAAAAATGGCCCATCTAGCCGGGTGGTGGTGGTGCACACCTTTAATCCCAGCACTCAGGAGGCAGAGGCAGACGGATCTCTGTGAGTTTGAGACCAGCCTGGTCTACAAAAGCTAGTTCCAGGCAGGATCCAAAGCCATAGAGAAACCCTGTCTTGAAAAACAAAAAAACAAAAACAAACAAACAAAAAAGAATGGCCCATCTAAGACCATCTCTATCATTCCTCTTCCGGTTTCTGCCCACCTCTTACATTGTCCAGTGGCCTGTGACAGCTTTTCTTTTAATTAAAACAACTGTATAATGAAAGGGTTTTAAATTAATGATCATCAGAAGAAGGAATATACCACCTTATTTTTGTTGCATTGCTCACAGTACATCAAGCCTGCTATAAATGTAATCCTCTAAAAACCCTGCCTTTAAAATATCTGATGCAACAAAAAATGCAAGGAAAGGGGGGAATTGGGAGAAATAGATTTAAAAGTTCTGTACACTTGTAATTACTTATAAGGAAGAAGAGTTAGTCCATATAATTATTAATCCACTGAACAGTGTAGGAGGTAGACCTTAAATTTCTCCATACCGGGGCAGGCTGTAGGTAACCATTGTAGAAAAGTACGAAAACCACAATACCAGGGTCCTTAAAAGAAAAAGGAAAATAATCTACAACCCTGCATAATTCTTCCCTCCTCCACATGTTTTTGTCATGCTTTCCTTTCTCTGTCTCAGTTAACATCACATGCGACATACAATATACATGAATGTGCCAAAAGAATAAGGAGAGCAAGACTGGAGAGAGAAGGCTGCATTTATCTCCCAATATGGATATTCCAATATTTCATTAGCTTACCAAAAGTGCAAATAAGGTTACTACAAAAAAAGAGTATACAACCAAACCTATATTACAAGTTAAGTCTTTATTTTAAGTAAATAGACTATACCAAAGCTTGAGAAAATTCTGACCTGGCACAAAGTTTCTCTTTGATGAAGACCCTTTGACACTTTCTATAAGAGCAACTCTTACCCTGTGACTCCTGTAGCTCGAATAATAAAAGCCCAGAGACAGATCTTCTCTGAAAATCAGAGAAGCAAAATGCCAGCCACTAGAGAGTTCTCACCTCTACCAAGGTTCAGACCAAAGGGACTATCCACTGAATTCCAAATTGCATCTCCAGACTGCACTGCTCTCCACCAAGCCTCAAAATCCTAGACTGCATCTGTGGCTGCACTGAGCTCCTAACACACTCTCTAGTCCTGGGATTAAAAGTGTAAGCTCTGTTTCTCTGTACCTCCAAACAACTCACCAGTCTACTCAGAAGTGCCACTACAGTCTTTTAATAAAAAAAGAAGATATTCACACTACTCACTTGACACTGATTATAAAATTCCAAAGCAAACAGTGGGGCATGTGGCATTTAATCCATTTCATTATAGAAGAAAAATTACTTAGAAGGAAGAGTCCTGGTTAGTAATGAATTAGGTACAAGTCACTCCAGCACAGTATTTCAATCACTTCAGTATTTTTGCCCACCTAAAAAAGTGTGATGGTAATGAGGCATGAGAAGCTATTAACTGAACCATTCACACGTCAAATAGATGTTGTTGTCAGTTTGTTCTCTCAATGGAAATAATGAACAACTGATTTATTTATAACTGGTAATTATGATAATACACCTTCATTTCCCTTCATTTCATTATAGGATAGATACATCCTGATTGTCTTATTTCATACCCAACCTAAAACCATTTTCCCATAACTTCAATGTTTGGACTCTGGTTTAACTTTTACAGATTTGGCTCCCTTGTCTCATTTTTCCTTTTAATATTTTATCTTTCTCATCAATAGAATTTATCCATATCCTAAACCTAAAAGATGCTGAATTCTAAGTCAATAGAGAATACATGTGTATGATATGTGCATAGTCACTATAAAGTGAGACTTCTCAGCATTTGCTTATTAAGTTCATATTGGTTCCTTCCTGCAAAGGAAATAAATAGAACCAGATAGGAAAGATAACAGAGGCTATCTGGCTCTCAGAAAGAAAGAATTGGGGCAAGGGGTCTGGAAGTTGACTCAATTGGTATAGTGCCTGTCACACAGCCACTAGAGACATGAGTTCAAATCTCCAGGATCTACATGGCTCACGTCTACAATCCCAGAATTTAGAGGAAAGGAGAACTTGGGAGGATCCATGAGCCTCATTGGCCAGTCAGCCTAGCAAATTAGTGAGCTACATAGAGATCCAGTGAGAGATCTTGTCTCAAAGTGTATGGTGGAAAATAAATGAAGAAATAAGACACATATCTCTGGCTTCAACAAACACTTCATTTCATTGACAAAATAATTAGTTTAAATTTGAGAGCAGAGAATAACATTTCTCTTGAAAATTTCATTTCCAATCCTGTAATTATTTGTTAGATAAATATTAAGTAATTTTTCAGTTCCTGCTACATAACACACTAAACTCTGGACTTGTTCAGGGTGAGGGTGGCTGCTTCTATTTAATAGAAACTACCATTTGTAAAAATATCCATCCCTTTTATAGAAAGTCATCTTTAAGACATATGTAAGAGCTACATTTCAGAGCTACATCTAGAAAGTTAAAAGCCCTGCCGATAAATGATCATGTTATACTCCCAATGAGGAACAGAGTAATGTCCTATCTTCTTGATATGTTGATTCAGGAAGCTGGGACTGGGTTACACTCAGTAACACCAAGCCAGAATAAGCTTCCACTTCCTGTGGCATGTCCCAGCTTTCTCATTTTTCATGCTTTTTCTTCTTCCTAATTCTACTTGGCTAATCTTGCTTAATGCCTCTTTTACAATACACAGTATATATAATTTTGGGGGGGAAGCAAAATGCACAAGCAAATAATCTAAGAATGCCATTATCAAAATCATGTCTCTTTTTCTTTTATTGAAAATGCATTTTTCATACAATATATTCTGATTATGGTTTCCCCTCCCCTGACTCCTTTCAGATACATCCTGCCTTGTATTCCATCAAGATAGGAGTGTAAAGGAAACACACAAGTAACATCATAGAACAACTTAGATTTATTATGCCTTAAGCTCTTAACATCTAAAGCCTCTGTGTGTGTGTGTGTGTGTGTGTTGTAGTTTGTTTGGTTTTTTATTTTTATTTTTTTGCTTTGTTTTGTTTTGACACAGGGTCTCACTAATGAGCTTTGCCTGGCCTGAACTCACTATTAAACAAGACTAGCCTCAAACTCAGAGAATCTCCCTTCCTCTGCCTCCTTCCTGTCTCCTTCTCCCTTCTGCCAATTACTCTTGTCTCCCTGTGTCTCCTGCCTCACACCCTGCCTTAAGTGGTGGTTTTAAAGACATGCGCTACTATGTCCAATTTCATTAAATTATTATGAAACATGGAGATAATTATATGCAATATACTCTATTCATTTGATGAATAGCCATAGAAGAAAATCCAAAAGTGTTATATATGGCCATTGTTTCTATGTATTCAGATTACATGTCTATGCATTTGTTTACACATTTATATGTACATACACATATCGTTGTACGCATGCATGTTTTAATATACTACGTCATGTTCTTCTATATTTTATACTTTCATTCAATAATTCAATAATACTAATTGAGAACTTACTGTGTTCAAGATACCAACATGGTCTAAAAGAAAAGAATTAGAGGACAGACAAGAAAAAAAATACTTATATGAGACTCAACTCAAATTCAAAATAGGAATTTAATTATAAGTAATGGAAACAAATGGTGATTAAAAACCTAAGCCTGTCTGTAGTACCTATAGCAATAGAGTAAACATAACTCCCTGGGTTGTATTGCGTCGACTTTCACGAAGGTCAGCCTGCTCCTTAAACTTATGATTCTTTAGCTAAAAATATAGATGAGATTTAACCAGATTCTGCAAGCTCCAACATTAGGAAAAAACTATAGTCCATAAGCTTGATTTAAACTGGGAACTGAAAGCTCATTCTTCACCTGTAATGGCTTTTTGGATGAACAGCAATGCCAGCTAACCAAAACCCCATCTCCTTTTCCCTTTTTTGATTCCAAACAGATGGAGGCAACGGCTGACCGTGAAATGGGGCTGAATATTTGGGACTCACTGAAAGACAAGGCTCTGTCTAAAGATGTTAAGGAATTGTTTCTGCACCCAACATTTGCAAACATTAGATAATACAAAGAGTGAGAGCAGGATTAGGCAGACAAGAAGCTCAGAAAATAACAGAGAATAAAAGTTATACACCTTTTTGCCTCAGACTTTTATAAAAGAATATCTTGTGATATTTTGTTCAGAATTTTTGAGTGTGAAAATTTCAATCATGAACTCAAGATGACTACATGATAAATGGTCAAGTTTTATCATTCATTTGCAAGGTCTTGATTTGAAAAAATCAAGTTTGTTGATAAAATTCAAGGTTAAATGAAATATGGAGAAACTGGAATGTTAGGTTAATAATGAAGAGCCTTGGGGATCACTGCTAGCACAGGTGTTCAATATATTTATTAATGGCTTGGAAAGGTAGTGAACATTACAGATGCACATTTGCATGACTGCGGAATTATTTATAGCTATCAGAACAGGTGAATGACTGCTTTTCTTGACCCATTCGAAAGCAATTATTTGACACATTGTAGCAAATGGTCAACAAAAGAAAATTACTGTGAAGTAGGTGGGATTATACAAGTTTTCTTAATATGATAATAGCAATAAAAATAGTTATTGCCTTGCAGGCAAGAGTGGGCATATCTAAGACATCTGTTTTGTGAACAGTGCAGGACAAAATAAAAAGATACCCAGAAAAGGGCTGAAAAATGAATGCAAAAGGAAATAACAGTCACCTAAATCTGTGACTATTGCTGAAAATTCTTAGAAGAGATTTGCTCAAAGGGAGGACATTACTGGGGAAATGTACAACCCTAAACTACATACTGAAATTATCTAGGGATTTTCTAGTTTCCTATCAGTAGGAAGTCATAGCTGTATCTAGGATGGGAATGAAGGTAACAACACTCCCTTCTCTCCTCTGCTTTGCTTAGTTCTAAATGACTTTACTGATGTTAATTTTTGTTAGTCTTCCTGCATTAAAGACCTCAACACTCAGAAAGTCGCACATAATTCTTTTTCACAAGATAGAATAATCCCAATCATGCTAGCATTGATTCTACTATAGCCTCCCCTCAAGCTAACATTACTTAATCATTCTGTATGTATAAGAAAAGTTTAAGTACGGCAAGGTAAATTGGCAAAGAATGACATAGTTTAAGTTCTAAGTTGTTTGTTCAACTTATGTTTCGTAACTTATGTTACTATACATGGAAACATAACTTTTATAATTCTTGGAAACCAAAATCTGTTACTAATTTTATATTTTCTTTAGTTTATAATCTTGAACTTAAACAGGTCTATCTCTAAGGTGTGTGTTGATGCTAAATCATCTACTTTTATTTTTTAAATTTACTGGTTTATTCATGATTTTGAGTCTCTTTCTTACTATTGCATACAACTCTACAAAATAATGGCTTTCATTATGAGTTTTCAAGCATGAACATGGAGTATTTATAGTATTTGCTCCTGTTACACTTCCATCCCCACCCTCATCCCACTTCCTTATTCTCTCACACTACTTATTAGATTCCAAATGCTGTATTTGTCCTCCTGAGCCTTCCTTTCTTGTGTCACCTAACATAATGATCCCTGCTTCCATTTTCCTACAAATGATAAAATTTCATTCTTTTTATTTTATATTTAATGTATGGATAATACCCCATTGTGTGTTCCTGACACATTTTTCTTTTCTATTCATCCATTGATACTCACGTAGGCAGATTCCAGGGCATAGCAAGAGTGAATAGAGACACGGTGAACACGGATGTACAGCTATCTCTATTGTATGCTGCCATTGATTCCTTTGGATATATACCTCAGAGCTGTATGGTTGGATTGTATGGTAGTTTCTTTTGCTATGAGCCATCACACCGAACTGAATGCAGTTAGACTCATTTTCATTCCCTGTCGATGTTGAACAAAGGTTCTTCTTCCCCCAACGTTTTTGCCAGCCTTTTGTGTATTGTTGTTTTCTTTATGATAGTCACCTTTGACTGGAGTGAGTTGAACTCTCAATATAGTTTTGATATACATTTTCTTCACAGCTGCAAACATTCCACTCAATCTTTCCTGGCCAGGTAGATTTCTTCACTTGAAAGGTGTCCAGTCCATTTGTCCATTAATTTATTATGTTTTTATTTTAGTGTTCTATGTGTGAGTTCAGTGTAGATTCTGGATATTAGCCTTTGGATGAATGGACAGCAAGCATTTTCTCCCTCTATGCTGTCTACAGCTGCATACTGCTACCAAGAGCTTTGCAGGAGCCTTTTAATAACACACAGTCTGATCTGTGAATGCTGGCTGTTGTCTCTGGAGTAATTGGAGTCATTTTAGCAATGTCCCTGGCTGTGCTCAAGTCCCTAGCTGTGCCTGTATCTTCAAGTCTTTCTTCTGTATTTTCCTCTATTAACATTACTGTTTCATGGTTCCCTCCCCAAATATCTTTGATATATTTTAACTGGTTTTTATACAAAGATACAGGCAGAGATCAAGTTTCAGTTCATTTACTGAAGAGGTTGTCTTGTCTCCAATATATACTTTTGACATCTTTGTCACATCAGATACCTATTGCTGTATAGGTTTAATCATAGGTGGTTTGTTGTCACAAGTTTAATCCTAGGTGCTTTGTTGTCACCTGTTGTAGTACTTATAACAAGGAGATCTGAATGTTTATCTATAAGATCTATGTGCACACCTGAGAAAAATTTCCCACACTGGTGCATGAACTGGCTTTTTGGAGCCCATTCCTTATGGTGGGATACCTTACTCCACCTTGACACAGGGGTTGGGGGATTGGTCCTGCCTCAACTTGGTATGTCCAACTTTGTTGACTCCCCAAGGTAGGCTTACCCCCTCTGAGAAGTGGATGGGGAGTGGGAAGGACGGAAGTTTTGGGGGCACGGGAGAAGTGAAGGAAGGGGGAACTGGGGTAGGTATGTAAAATGAAAATGAAAATAAATAAAGAAAGAAAGAAAGAATTCCTAGATGTTTCAAATCTTGTGTTAAGAGACCCTTGATTTTAAACAGTTTGATCTATCAGTTTCCCTACATCATCTGACAAGCTACCATCAGAGATCGAAGAAAGCAAAGAGAAGTTCATTAATGAAACCAAACACTTGGGGTTGGGGAGGAAGCCCAGTTGGTAAGGAGCTTGCTGCCTGAGAATGAGAGAGCCTGCACTCCATCCCCAGCCATCACTCAAAAGCTGGACACCTCATGCCTGGAATCCCAGCACTGGAGAGGGAGAGAGACAGGAGAATCCCTGGAGTTGCTGGCAAGTTGACCTAATCAGTGACCTCCAGGCAACTAGCCAATCAGTGACCTCCAAGCATAGTGAGTAACTTGTCTCTAAAAACAGATTAGAGAAGAGATTGAGGAAAATACCTGAAACTGACCTCTCACACCACACCACACACACACACACACACACACACACACACACACACACACACACGGTGGGGGTGGGGGTTCACAGTAAAAGACAGTTTGGGATCAAGAAAGTAAACAAGAAATCTTTGTTCAAGCCTCAGATTTATTAATGAGATTTACTAGATTGTTTGAGACTGTCTATTCAAAACCTTAAATTCATAATTTGGAGAAAAATTCATACATTAATTCTGCTGCTTTTTTTCATTTTAGATCTTCCAGTTATTCTGCATTAAAATTTGAGTATAATTTTAGCAAGAAAAAAAAAAAAACAAGTGGTGAATGAGAATACATTAGCAAATGGTCACGTGTCACGTGCAAATAACCTATCAATCATGCTGGTATTTTTAGGCATTGTCAAATTTAATTCCATCTCTAGGGGAGTAGATTTGCACTTAGCGGCATATAATACATCATATTTATTTTTAAATAATATATCAGAATGTTCCTTGGTAATCATATATGAAACCACTCCCCACCCTACTGCTTTGGTTTCTCAGATAAGCAGAAAGCTGTGAGTCTCCCAATAGAAACCACAGCATTTTCTAAGAGAAATGTGTTTGCATTGTTTATAAAAATAAATATTTTTGATTTTGTGTCTGATAAGAGAATTGTCTGCTAACACCAAAGTAAATCTAAATCAGACCTAAAACTATGAAAAAGCACCTGAGGAGGAGCTAGAATTTGGTTTTGATTTACATAGAAAAGATCTCTTTTTTGCTCAATATTGAGCCCACAATGCTCAAAGAAATGGAATGGGTTTTCTCTTAGTTCTAGTGTTTACACACTGGGCAATGACACCCCAACAACAGGGTCAGCTCTAATGTGCTGCTAAGGTGGAGTGCAGAGTCTGATCTTCTGTGTACTGCAACTGGTGAGGGGCAGAGCTAGTTCTCTCACTCTCATGACCCAGGGGCCAGCTCTCTCTCCTGCAAAAGGTTGCAAAGGGCTGAAGGGGGAGCATCTTTCCCTCACCACGAGGTGGGGCAGGGATCAGCTCTCCTGCTCTCTTGCCCTTATAAGGGTCAACTCACCCTGTGTCTCCAACCACAAGGTCAGCTCTAGTGTGTTTCTCAGGTGAGGTGCACGCCTGTGGTGAGGCACGGTGGGTCATCTTTCCCCTTTGAAGGGCGAGCTCTCTCCTGAGGAGCAGGACCAGCCATCCCAGGGCCAGTGAAGGGCAATGTCAGCTCAGCACACTATGTTTTTAATGACCCCATGCTAATACAGGCCATGGACATCACCACAGACCCCAGTTGCAGCAAGACCATGGACCCAGATATGGCCTAGTCAGCAGCCTGTGCCCAGACATATCAATTGCTCCAAGTGGCAGCACTATTCGCCCTGATCAGCTTGGTCCCAGACACAGCACAGTCCTGGGATACTGACATGGTCCGAGGTGGCCAACCAGACCCTGGCCATCTTCATGGTCCTCAATGACAACAGGAGCCCCAGACATCAGCTCAGACCCTGGCTGATGTAGGGCCATGGACCCAAATAAGGCTTTTGCAGCAATCCTTGCCGGGATAACACCATGGCCCCAGGTGACAGCACAGGTCACTTAGATCAGGATGTCTCTAGTGGTAACATGGCCACAGGTTGCAGCCCAGCAACCCCCCCCAGCATCTATGTAGCTTTTGATAGCAACATGGGCCACAGATCAATACAGATCCTAGCTGTGGTAGGACCACAGACTTTTCAAAGTTTTTAACCTGCATAGTCTATTGTGAATTTACATTTGCATTCTGAATCAAGTGAGTGACTCAAGTTAGTTTGATCAAATATTTTCATCACCCTATATCACAGCACCAGAAAACAGCCATCCTAACCACACTATACAGTGTTAGACCTATAATCCCACTTTCATGAGGCAATCCTCCTCTCTTCAATTGCTCAAACTGTTTGAAATTCAGTGGAACTATTCTTGTGCCACAGTGCTCCATTCAAAACCATTATCCACAACACAGAACAACTTGTACCAACATAAAGTTATGTGTGTGTGTGCTTATGTGTGTGTGTATGTTGATTCTAACACATACACCAACTCTACAAGATCAAGCGACACCTTAGTGTTATCAGAATGTGCAGACACAGTGTAAGTTTTCTTCTGTATCATTGCTTCCAGATCTTAAAGGATTCTGCACTTTGGAAGAGGTTATGTGACAAATGAAAATCCTCTAAAATAAAAATACATTTCTTTTTAAATATTTGTTTTACTTTTAATTATATGAATGTGCTTGTGTCTGTGTTGCAGTATGTATGTGTGAATGCAGTAGCCTCACACCAAAGACCAGAAAAGGACTTGGATGCCCTGGAGCTGGAGTTAAGGATGATTCTGAGCCTTCTCACATGGGTCTCAGGAAGCAAATCCCCAGGCCAGAATTTCTGATTCTCCAAATGGAGTAACCAAGAAAACCATACCCTACCCATAAAATGTGAGACCTAAGATTTCAAGGAATCACCCATTGTGAGAACAGAATTACAGAAGGGAAGACCAACCAGAAAGATTCTTCTTGCTCATCAGATATTTTTTATGGCCCATTTTCTTGATGGCTATGAAAGGAATATACAGGCTGATGCTGTTTCTTTATTGTGCAGAGAATAGCTTTGTTTTAAAGGCACTCTGTAAGTCTTTCCTGAACACAGACATTCCTCAACTCTATGGAGGAAGAACTGATTCTGGAGGAGCTTTGTAACAATATTGTATCTTTAGATAAAAATGTGGCATACATATTGCTAGTCATCACTGAAACTGGGATCCAAATAGGAACTGGAATTTTAAATAGTTCAGAATCTCTCCAAGTTGCTATTGTTACAATTTTAATCTATCAATGATAATCACTAGGAAAGGTCGCAAAAATCCCACATGAGCATTTCATCAAAGAACACCTTCAATCCTCCTCTCTTCAATTGCTCAAACTGTTTGAAATTCAGTGGAACTATTCTTGTGCCACAGTGCTCCATTCAAAACCATTATCCACAACACAGAACAACTTGTAACAACAGAAAGTGAAATGTTGGTCCTCTGGCGATTGTTTCTGGGTACAGGTACTGATATTTTCCAGCTTTGCAAAGCATGTAGGAAGAATAGAATCTTTGATCATGCCTGCACTGATAGACACAAAGTAAATTGTCAACAGTAAGGACAACTTGGTGGGGCACCCATGGAAGTTGGATTCTTCTGGGGCTCCCGATGCACAGATGAGACAACACATCCACTCATGAGGTTTCACTGACTGAGATTCATCACCATTACATGTGTTCTCCTAAGACACTGTCTGTAAGAAAGACTATGTTAGTAAAAGGTACAATATTCAGAATAAAGAATACAGTAGAGAGTAGTTAACAACGGTCTGTGTCCAGTGGGCCAAGCCACTCTAAAATCTAACATCTTAACAGTCACAACCTCAAGTAGACACAAAACCTCATAGGTGCTGGGTCTGAGAAGAAGTATTTACAAAGGCAAGGGCTAATGTCAATTGACCATGGCTTCAATGTCTTCAAAGAAGGATGGAGTAACATGAACTGATGTCAACAGGATAGCTCTTGTCCCAACTCAAAAGGACAAGTACACTGAGACTTCTGTCAACCAAGAGAAGCCAAAATCAAACTTTATAGGCAATCTCTAATTTTCAAGTGTCAGGATCAAATTCAGTGTGTGTGTGTGTGTGTGTGTGTGTGTGTGTGTGTGTGTGTGTATGTATGTATGTATGTATGTATGTATGTGTTACATCATGTGGGCACGGACTGGAGAAATCAATGGCCAAGATCTGGTCAATCTATGTTGAATTCCTATGTAGTAATGAAGAAGGGATATTAGAGTACCATAGTGTGTTATAGACTTTCAAGAGAACACACAAGAGTGTGGAGCTAGAATGTGATAGTGTGTTCTAGACTATCAAGAGAATACACAAGAGTGTGAGAAGCATCTCAGAAAAGAGTACCTGGGCATAGTCAGCATATGAAAATCACAATGCAAAAAGCATTGCATCATGTGTAGTGCATCAGTACAACTTATCTGTAAAAAGAAACATAGAAGCTTTTCATTATTAAAATAATTCATGGAAGAAAGACCTAGGAAGGATGAACTTAGTGAAAATGGAGTATAGTGTACCAAATGCATGCTGAGATTAGTTCAAAGAATAAAATCTCATCAGCAATTAATTTAAAAAACTGATTACAAGCCAGGCGTTGGTGGCACACACCTTTAATCCCAGCACTCGGGAGGCAGAGGTAGGCGGATCTCTGTGTGTTCAAGGCCAGCCTGGTCTCCAGAGTGAGTGCCTGGATAGGCTCCAAAGCTACACAGACAAACCCTGTCTCAAAAAACCAAAAAAAAAAAAAAGCAAGCAGTGTGTATAATTATGGGTGTGTCTATTATTTTACCAAGTCCATTTACATTTTACTCTTTCTTATCTTTAGCAAGGATGAATATATACTGCTCATAAGTAATGGCAGCTGCACATCAAAATGAAAGAGCATTATTGTGAATTTTTACTGTTCATACTGTGTGCTTTCATAATTTTAAAAGAAAATGTAATTCCCCAGATATGTCTTTGCAGGCCAAAACAGAGGGCAGAAGAAAGCCCTTCATACTTTAGCTTGTAATTCTGTCTTGGCTGAAAGGGAAAGATTTTTCAATAACAAGAAAGGCTGTGTGAATTATAGGAGTATCGGTGTGATAAGGCCACAGACCAGATATATAGCCAGCAATATTCCAACCTAATGTATCAGAACTGTGCAGCTCTTTTAAAGGCCACATTAATAACTAGTAAACCCTTCTCCCCTGAGATACGGTAGTTGTTGTGTGTTGTTATTCTAAAGAAGAGAGAAAATAGGGATTAGCCAATATCAGCAGTGATTGACATTAGCAAATTCCAGTCTAATTTCAACCTAAAATACCAACCATTAAATACAAATTGGGAAGGCGCATCTCAGAATATTGGAGGATGCACAGCCTGTGGGCATGAAGAAGCCATCTTGCAAATCAGAGAATGAGCATTGTACATTCTGATGAACTAAGAAAAGAGGCTTGAATTTTAACAAGACCAAAGCTCTCCCCTCTTACCCAAGAACTCTAATAAGGAGAGCTCCAGGTCTCTTAAGTTCAAATTTTAACAAATTATTATAGACTTAGAAAACATTATTCAAGTAACTCCTCAGCCTGAGCTCCAGCCAAATCAGTAGTCTTTACACTCTGTCAATTCACCACACAATTAAAAAACCATCTCCAGATTACGGATGCCATTGTTGGATTTTATTTTTTAAACTTATCTGAAATAATAATAACAATCAAAGGCTGTCAGACACCTGAGTGCCCTTTCTTCAGCTCAACCCAATGACTAAATTCCCTGTGAAGATTCATGACTAAATTTACAGTGAAAATACAGTGAAAATACTCCCCTGAGTACTCTGCAAAACTATAAAAGACAAAACTCATTCCCCTGGAAGACTCAAACTCCAAAGAGGAAAAGTGTCATATATATTTCAAAAAGATATTTGAAGACAAGGAAGACAAGCAGAATGTGTGTTATAAATGTTTCCTTACTAACCACCAACAACTCTGAGGGCTAGAAGAGAGGACCTGGAATGCAGCATCAGCTCTGCTATCATAACACATATAAAGACATGCAAATACCGTCACAGGTGTGTGTGTCCCTCCTTTGACCCACATCCTTAAAACTGAGAAATGTGTGCTGCATGATTTTTCAGAGTGTGAATTCCATGCCTGCATCATTTGAGAATATAGAGATAGGATTTCCAGTGCCCCACACAAGATGAACTGCATTGGAGATGGCAAGGGTGTGTTCCAGAGGCCTCTCTTTCTACATAAAGGGATGCAGATAGATGCCAAAGGTTGAAAGCAGTGAACTAACAAAGAGGAATTACATATTCCAACTTCTGGTGATACATTTTAAATAGCAAACTGTACTTGCTTGTCACAATTTCAAAATTGACACTGTTTCAAGTTAGAAAAATTAAGTATTACTCAAGCTTTTAGCAGTTATTCATGCTTAATGTAGTTAATGGGAGCTGGTGTGTATGTGTGTGTGTGTTGTAAAATGAATGTGTAATATGCTAGGTAAAATTACTTCAATCACAAAAATAATCTACATAATTGAAATAACCAAATAATCCATCTCTATATTCTATTTTTCCCACTTAAAACAGCCTATAATAGGACATAATCTATTATAAGCACTGGCTCAGTCAAATGATTGCCTATGTCAAAAAGGAGGGTTATAGTTTCCAAATGGATGATCCATTTAGTGTTCTTAGTTCATGACAAAGGCAACCAAGATAATGGCATATTATCTGCTTTTATCCATTTTCACCAATTTATTAAGCTACCATAAACCTATTAGTCCTAACTCCTTACTTCATTCACATCACACTTAAAACCTGCAAAAGACTAATGGTGCTAAACACTAAATTCATACTAAATACAAAATGCAAATTGTTTTCTTCACCTGGTGCCCTAAAGTCAGGTTTTCCAACAGACTCTGAAAATGCTATTCCCATGACACATAAGAACACAAAAACAAACCAAAGATTATCACTGATAATGTGGACACTGGTGCTAAAGAGGCAGAAACTTGTTTATCTACAAGATCTGAATGCCTCTCAGACACCAGACTTTGGAAGCATGTATTACATTAAGCCAGGTGAATCTGAAACTGGCAGGCAGTGCCCTGCAGGAACCTCTGTGCCTCCTAGGAGGCAAGCTGAATCACCAGCTGGAGAAGAGAAGGTTGATTGCCCACTTGGCCTGACTGCATTAGGTATTCACTGGGTACATGTAATATACAGAGAAGCTGTAGTGGAAATCCTGTGACATTAGTAGACAAGTCCAGGTGGTCAGAATTTCCTCAGTGATGATTACTAAAATTAAAGGTTTAAGTGGGAACTCTCACTTGTCTAAAATATGTTCCTTATAGTTTATTATGTACAAGACCTGAAAAATGTATACCTCATGTTTTTTATGACTCCTAAGCAATTAATGTATTTTCCAAGTACTTTCATTACCTGTTGTCATCCTCTCAATTGTATGCCTACAAATGCTAAGTGTTCACAATTTGACTCTATAACCTGCATCCAGATTCTGTCAGGAGCCTATTTATGAAAAAAAATCTTTAAGAATAAACACCTGCATTTGAGCACAAGAAACCAAATAAAAAATCAAAAAATCAAACCTAGGTTTGGTGGGTTTACCTGTAATCTCACTCCTTGGTAAGGCAGAGACAGATAGATTCTTGGGGTTTCCTAGCTAGCTGGCCTAGCTAACTTGGCAATTACCAGGACAGTGAGAGAACCTGTCTCTAAAAATAGGTGGACCATACCTGAGCAACAATACCCAAGGTTTCCCTCCAGTCTTCAAATGTGCGTAGCCACACATGTGCACACATACACACACACACACACACACACACACACACAGAGAGAGAGAGAGAGAGAGAGAGAGAAGAGAGAGAGAGAGAGAGAGAGAAACAAAAATTTAAAGAGATAAAAGCCAAACAGAACAGGAGAGAGAAGTGTCCAGAGTTAAGTTGAGTCATAAACGCATGCAAGATAACCTAAATTCTGCAAGTTGAGAAGACAACAAAGATGCCACATATTCTGTCCACCAATCTGGTTGAATAGATAGGGTGTGGGACATAAACTGTTAATCTACTCTGCCCTTACTCTGCCCTTGTGACCTCAGAGCTCCTGAGTATACCTCACACTATGAATATCCAGCCTTGCTAGGGGTATCTATGATACTCCACTGAAAGTATTCCACATGTGCATGGCTAGATAAAATTGACTGCCAATTCTACTGCTGTTGTTTTGGAACAGTCTCAGGTACAATACTCTGCCCTCTTTCTATGCAGCTAAGAATGACCTTGAATTCCTGATCTTCCTGCCTCCACTTTCCACATGCTGAACTATAGACATGTACCACCCTGCCCAGTATACAAAGGCTGAGCATGTGACTCAGAATTGCACGCATGCTAGGCAGGCACTCTATCAACTCAGCTACATTCTCAGTCCCTTGACATTACTTTGAAGAGCAACTTTGTGAAGATTTATTTTATTTTTAATTATGTATGTTTGTGGATGAATGCACAGGTGCCTACAGAGGCCACAAGAGGTCATCAGATCCCCCAGAGCAAAAGTTTACAGGTGATTGGGAACTGCCCGATGTAGGTGCTGGGAGCTGAACTCAGGTCCCCTGACAGAGCATTTTGTATGCTTAACCTCTGAGCCATCTCACCAGCCCATTTAAGAGTAATTTTAACTCTCCTTGGGTTGTCCTTTATCTTGAGAACCAATTCTAAATACAATTTCTCTTTTCTATAGACTCATTACATCACACAGTGCCTTTGACTATTAATAAAAACAAAACTTTCAAAGCAAAAGATAATGACAAAAAGTCATGTGTTGACTTCACTGGTTACAGTACACCGAGATATTCCACCAAGTGATACTCTGGGTATCTCCGTGCAGGTGCTTTTGGATGTGATAAACGTTTTGAATTGGTGTGTTGACTAAGGCAGAACATCCTTCCTTTATGAGTGGAGCTCACTCAGCTAAGTTTTCAATAGATCAGAAGGGATAGTTCCTGCCTAATGGCTTTGAACTGAACTTGGTGGTGGTGGTAGTAGTGTTTTGGTTTGTTTCCTACCTTAGAGTCAAACTAAAACATCTGCTGTCTGGGCCATCTGTTGGAATGTAACTACTCCCTTGGTCCCCCTGTTTCTCAGACCTTCAGACTCAGACTGGGACCAAAGCTTTCTTGGGTCTTCAACTTCTCTGCCTCCATAACCACATTATATTTGTACTTATACTATTTATATTTTACATTTATGAATACATTTATAAAATGTGTGTGCATACACATTCAGAGCATATAATAATACAAACCTCTTGAACTTTTCAGTCACTTCCCAAAAGTAAGCTTGAGTCAAGACCATCTCTCACTCTGACTACTCTGACTACTGCAATGCCCTCTAAGCAGTCCTGGAGAACCAATTCTGATCCCATCCTAATCCTCCAATGGGCCTGTATGCAGAAATATAGAGTGTGTGGGCCTACCTGAGAAAGTTATGAGGGAAATTAACCAGGAAGCCTCTCCTAACACACTCTGCAGTGATCCTGGTGAGGTCTATTTTTGTCTGTGATACATATAGCAGGCTTTGAGGTTTGCATAGATGTCTCACCATATGGATTAGCCTTAAATAACAGGCGGAGAAGGAATTGATTTTAAAATCTGTATAGTACTCTCAAAATGTAGGAAACACACTGATATATGCTTAACATTTACGTCAGATGAAGCAAAAAGGGTGATTCACGAGGAATGCATTCTTTTTCTAAAGTTGGTCCTCTATAGAAAGCTGTTCTGTTCTTACCTTCCAAGGCAATTCATCTCATTGCTATGTCTTCCAACTGAAGAACAATAATTCAAAGTGAAGTGATTCTTTCCCATTCTTTAGACTCACGAGAAAATATTTCTGCAGGTTAATGAAACTAGTGACCATTTCAAACGTTTCCACCCCAGGCATTGCGTGCTCTACTGTCAAAAGCTACACTTTAGTCCTGCAGAAACACTTCCTTCCCTTTTTCTTTAGCAGTTTAGCCCCCCTCAGCATGTTTTAATAACCAGAGGCTCAACATCTTGAAATTCTTCTTCAGTACTAGTGTGGCAAGGGGTTGGCTATTAAACCAGTAAAAAAAAAAAATCAATATTCTGTGTGTAATGCTTAAGCCAGAAGATGTTCACCATACAAATAAATACATGCCCTGGGAAAAAAGTAATTCTTCATAGATAAATACATGTTTGAGAGGGGAGGAGATTCTTAATCAGCTCAAGCACCTAAGATAATTAAAATGTTTTAAGGTGTGAGTGTGTGTGTGTGTGTGTGTGTGTGTGTGTGTGTGTGTATTCATTGAGGCCATGCACAGGTGTACAGGTAAGCATCTAAGATCTCTTTCGGTGACAAAATAGAATTATTTCTTTCTTGGCAAAAATAACTACATTAAGCAAAGACTTCTTCCCTTCTCTTTCTAAAAACAGAAAGTTGGAAAACTAATACACATTAGAATTGGATTCTCATGAGGAAAAAATGTAAATGTAAAATATCCATTAATTTAAAAATTCATCTGATCATACCAATTATAAAGGACAGCAAATAAGAGAGGGAAGAAACACTGAAACACTGTGAAAATTAGGCTGCTTGCTCACTTGAAACTCTTTGATAAAAGGTACTCTGTCTTCTCTAGAATATCACCCCTGTGAGGGAAATGACTGTGACATTTCATAATAATCTCCTTACAGCACTTTCTTTTCTACTATGCCACGCCAGTAGGTTTGTAATAAAAAAACTTTTTCAATGGAACATTTTTAATTAAATAAGAAAACTAATAAGCTATGTTTGCCATTCCAAATACCTTGGAACATTAACCATTTGGTTTCCAATGTTGACACTTGGCTTGCTAAATTTAATTTATACCCTGATTTAGGTTTAAAAGTCTCTCAACTCCAGCAATGGCTTGGTTCTGTAGCTAGAAACAATCAAAAACTCTGATATCACAATTTAGTAGCCATGTATCCTAGTTTTAATCCCTGTTGCTATGACAAAGACACTATGATAAACCAACTCAAGTAATAAATGGGTTTATTTTACTTACACTTGCAGTCCATCAAAGAGAAAGTTGGGGCAGCAGCATGCTTTCTTTTACATATCAGGACCATCTGCACCATCAATCATTAATCAAAACAATGCCCCACAAGCACATCCATAGGTTGATTTGACAGGGGCAATTCCTCAACTGAGATGCTGACAAAAACTAATCAGCACACCATGTTTAAAAATAAGCTGTGGGTTAAATAAGAAACCACCTGTAATTAGACATCAAGTTACAAGAAACTTGAAATACATAGAAAGCAGAGAGATGAACCTTAGTATCAGACAGATGAGAACTTTCAAAATTAGTATTTTATAGTGAAAGAAATTTTGAAAGTTTTCACTTGTGTATTAACCATTGCAGCTCTCTCAGATCCTGTCCTTCTTCCCACCCCTGTAGAAACAAGAGCAGAAAGGAAGGTGCTGACTGAATCTACAGATACTGTGACAGTGAAAAATGCTCAGGTGCAGATCCAGACCCATGTACACATTAGCTCTGACTGATTGTTATCTAATAAATAAATCAGATGCCTGTCAGACTCAGGCTAGGCAAGATTTACATTATCTATAAATGGTGTTTTCTGATTGCCATATCCTTATTCTTAAAAGTGAGTAGCACCTGCAAAAGTTAGCCAGGGGGCCCAGAGGCATTGCAGTAATTGAGAATACTTACTGCTTTTGCAGAGGACCTGGGTTTGGGTCCCAAAACTTAAATGACAGTTCACAGCCATCTGTAACTCCAGTTCCAGGTGATATGACGCCCATTTCTGGCTATATTTAAGCACACACATATACGCATTTAATCTTAAATACTAAAAGTGTTAGCTATGACCCAAATAAAAGTATACTACAATATTTATGATCTACAAAGTCAGATAATTTCTTGATTCTTCACCTCCTTGTGGTTTGAGATTTGGACTATAGAAAATACGCAAGCTATTTAGTACACACAACAGTCATATGCACATAAACATACACGAAACTAGTACTACGGATTGATGAGGTTCCGATGTCACCTTCAATATCTTAAAATGAGCATGTTGTGGATGAAGGTGGGTTGCTCTCATTGGGTTAATAATGAGCTAAACTGTCAATAGCTAAGCAAGAAGATGATAGGCAGGACTTGTGGACAGGGAGAGAGCTCACTGGGATGAAGAAGGAAAGAGTCACCAGGAGATGTGAGGAGAAGCATGATGAACATGCCACACTGAAAAAAGGTACCACAATGTAGTAGAACATAAATAAGAAATATTGGTTAATTTAAGTTATAAAGGCTAGTTAGTATCATTTATAATTTACATTAAGTCTCTGTGTCATTACTGGGGAGCTGGTAGTCCTGACAAAAAGGTCCACCTACATGAGCCAGTAAGAAGCCTTCACCTCTTGGCCAATGATGTCATAACGCTTTTTCTGGTTGTGCATAATCATCACTATGAGGGGATATTGACTACAATTTAAATCTAGGACTTAAATCCCAGAGGTGGTGATTCAGAAGGTCATTCATGCCTCAGATGTTTGTATTTAAACAAGCAAACCACATGACCATGGAACCTCTGGTCTTCAAGGTTTTAGATGCTAGTGTCTCTGCTAGTATGAACTTCTTATAATACCGGGTTCTCTTTATCTTTCTGGAATTTAAATACCACCTTTTAAATACAAGCTTTGTTATTTCTAAAACATTTTCAAGATGTTTCCTTTTCTGAACTGGTCATGGCTTTGTTTAGTCATGTGACCTTCCATATTCCCTCTTAGCAATAGAGCAGCCATGACTTCCACCCACACTTTATTCTCTCTGGCAATCCTCAAAAGGGTGAGGAACCAGTGGGTTTCTATGGGAGCAGAAAAACAATGCTTCTGCTTAAAATAGATGAAAGAATGAATGGCAATAGCATGATCGTACCTGACAACACACTTTAATGTATCCTTGAGTTACAGGATTACAGCTTGGCCCCTTTAGCATCTCATGAGCCATGTCTGGTCCTAGAGAAACAAAGATGAAGGTGCACACTGCCAGTTTTGCAGAGATCTGAGTCTTCATGGAAAACCATTAGGTAGCCTAGCTCACTCCACCTTGAAGCAAGCCTTCACATATGCACTGAAGTGTTCTCTCAGAACCAGAGCCTTACATCCTCTGGTGTAAGCTGCTCCCCATCAATCAGAGAACATCCAAGCTCTTTATCTTAGTCAATGACGTTCTCTATTACTAAAGCCATTTTAAAGTTGGCAGTGAAAGGTTTCACACTATGAGGGAACATAAGCAACATATCCCACACTCCTAATCACTCAAATCGACATTGCTGACACCATATGGGCAAAGTCTGTCTGCAGGGAAATAATGAAAGGACTCACGGACTCACAATTCCAAACATTTAATATTAAATAAATCTTCTAGAATGGCCAGAAAGGTTCAGACAAGAGTAACAATGTCAGAGACATAAATCCAATACAAAAGACCTCAGAATTTGTTAAATATGCCTATTCAGTACATTGTGTGGCTTATATTGGAAGCTTTTCCTAACTAATCTGTTTTAGAATGATTATGCTTACTACAGACATGGGAAGTAATGCACGATGCAAACCTGTCAACTGAACTTGGAGTGCAGGCTGGATTTGGAGTCCTGCCCTATAGAAGATGATAAAGACCAGGTAGGTGATCTCCAACAGCAGTATTGCATACAGTGGAATCCGTGGTGATGATGGGCATTGGATACCATCGCTTCTTCTAACTAAATCTTATAAACTACTGAGGTGTTGACCCATCTGGGAAGGTAATTACCAAAGATAGAGAATTGAATCAAGGGTGAGACAAAGATAAAAATATGGAGAGCAGGTATGACATCATAACACCAAATGATTTCCAAATTAAAGAAACAAATTTCTATTCTTTGGTTACAATTCCAATGTTGGAGATAATCATTTACAACTATAATCAAAGTTCTAAAACCTCATATACCTTATTGCTGATATATAACTTTTCATGGAATCTTCTAGAATGTGCAACTAGTAAGCTAGGAAGCAAAAAGGAAAGAGAAGAAGCAGTCCCACTGTACTCTTCAAGACAACACACAAAGACCTCACAAGTAGGTCCCATTTCATAAATGCTTTAGTACCTCCTAAAAACATAGCCTAATAACCTTCAAAATGTGAGCTGCTAGGGGACAAATATCCAAAGTAACAGCTGGATTAGGTCCCTTCCCAAGATGTCCTCGGTGAGAAAAAAAAATGCTTGCTATATGGAAATGTAATCACATTATAGCCTTGGGAACTATCGGTGTGTGGTTAGTGAAGAGTATCTGAGAAAGAGATAACATGCATGAAGAGGGAAGACCAGTTCACACAAGACCTTATGGCATGAAAAATAATTTAACTTTGTATTAAAGGAAATGGGGAAGAGGCAAAGCCTGTTAGGGAACCAGCATCATACTCATAGTTCAAATTCAAAAAGAATGCTTTAGAAACTGGAAAAAAAATCCTGCTGAGAAAGCATTTTTTAAACAGGACTCCTCTTGCAATAATATAATTAAAATTTGTTTTAAGATGGTGGCAACATGAACAAAGAGATCAAAACAGTAAAGTAACCAATGTTACAGGTCATATCTGATTCCTAGGCTTATACTTTGGTTGGTACACATTACAAACCACTTAGCAATATTATTATAACAATAGAATTGAAAATAAAAATATAAGAAGAGCTAACACCAGTACTCCTCAAATTGTTCCACATAATAGCAGCAGAAGGGACATTGCCAAGCCACACAAAGACACAATAAAAAAAGAATTACAGACCAATATCCCTCATGAACATGGATGCAAAAATATTCAACAAAATACTGGCAAATTGAATCCAAAAACACATCAGAGAAATCATCCACCATGATCAAGTTGGCTTTATCCCAGGAATGCAGGAATGGTTCAACATACGAAAAAACATCAATGTAATCTACCATATAAACAAACTGAAAAAGAAAAACCACATTATCATCTCACTGAAAAAGCCTTTGACAAAATCCAACATCCCTTCATGATAAAGGTCTTGGAGAGATTAGGAACATACCTAAACATGATAAAAGCAATATACAGCAAACCAACAGCCAACACAAAACTAAATGGAGAGAAACTCAATGTGATTCCTCTAAAATCAGGAATAAGACAAGGCTGTCCACTCTTATAGCTAGAGCAATAAGACAAAAAAAGGAGATCAAGGGGATACAAATTGGAAAGGAAGAAGTCAAACTTTCACTATTTGCAGATGATATGATAGTTTACATAAGTGCCCCAAAAAACTCTACCAGGGAACTACTACAGCTGAAAAACACCTTCAGGGTACAAGATTAACTCAAAAAATCAGTAGCCCTATTCTACCATATACAGATGATAAATGCGCTGAGAAAGAAGTCAGAGAAACATCACCCTTTACAATAGCAACTAACAAAATATCTTGGGGTAACACTAACCAAAAATGAGAAAAACCTGTATAGTAAGAACTTTGAGTTCTTAACTTTGAGAAAGATCTCCCATGTTCTTGGATAGGATCAACATAGTAAAAATGGCAATCTTGCCAAAAGCAATCTACAGATTCAATGCAATTCTCATCAAAATCCCAACACAATTCTTCACAGATCTTGAAAGAACAGTACTCAATTTTATATGGAAAAACAAAAAACCCAGGATAGCCAAAACAACCCTGTACAATAAAGAAATATCTGGGGGCATTTATAGATCCATAGTCCTGAAAAGAGCTGGTAATGGCACAAAAATAGACAAGTTGACCAATGGAATTGAAAACCCTGATATTAACCCACACACCTATGAACACCTAAATGAACACCTAATTTTTTACAAGGAAGGTAAAGTTATACGATGGAAAAAAGAAAGCATCTTCAACAAAACTGGATTTGGACATGTAGAAGATTGCAGATAGATCTATATCGATCACCATCACCATGCACAAAACTTAAATCCCAATGGATCAAAGATCCCAAGATAAATTCAGTCACTCTGAACCTCCTAGAAGAGAAGGAAGGTGGTACCCTCAAACAAATTGGTACAGGAGACTGCTCTCTGAACAGTATCACAAACATTGAGATAGACAATTAATAAATGGGATCTCCTGAAATTGAGAAGCTTCTGTAAGGCAAAGGACACAGTCAGAAAGACAAAATGCCAGCCATAGAATGGGAAAAGATATTCACCAACCCCACATCTGACAGAGGGCTGATCACCAAAATATACAATGAACTCAAGAAGCTAGCCACCAAAACACCAAACAATGCAATTAAAAAGTGGAATGCAGAACTAAATAGAGAATTCTCAACAGAGGAATCTGAAATGGTTGAAAGACACTTAAGAAAGTGCTCAACATCCTTAGCCATCAGGAAAACCACTGAAACCACAGAAGTACCAATAATAAAGAGCAACAAGAAAAGGCTTGGGTAGGCATGGCAAGTCTCATAGTGACTAAACGCCATAATGAGTGAAAACTAAAGCGTGAAAACTAAAACAGAGACATCTATGTACAATGCAATTCAAGCTGCCTCATAAAAATAACAGTCACTCTCTCAGACAATCATTTAAAAAAAAGCAAAGACACTGAAGTTCTAGGGAAATTGGATTCACTTGGTTATTTAGTCCCTACTTATTTTATTACATTGTCCACCAACCACTAGGCAGTTGTCAAAAGGAAAGGTTAAGGGGAAAGTGGTAAACAAGGCTTACTTGGTTTTGCCCTCCAGTTCCTTGTCATGACTGAGGTGTGCTTCTTTGACTTTAGACCAGAGGATAGAATAGTCGAAAAATCATAGTTTTCAAAAGAGAATGTAGACACTCGGCCCTCTGTCCTGTGGCAGGCACCCGAGCCTCAGCTAAGTCTGGGTGCTGCTCTGCTCCCCAACCTCCCCCATCAACCCCTGCTCGCTTCTGCCTGAGCCCATCCAGACAAGAGTAGACCTGCACAGACCTTAAGGCCCACCCTGAATCTGGACACACCTCACCCCTGTCTACATTTGGCAGTCTGTCCTGCGGCAGGTGCCAGCCTCAGGTGACTCTGGGCTGTGCACTGCCCCCCCAACCTCCCCCATCAACCCCTGCTTGCTTATGCCTGAACCCCCCACCCCGGGCAAGAGTGGACCTGCCCAGAATGGGAAGGCCCACCCTCAGTTGAGACACACCTGACCCTGGTCCACCCACGACCCTCTGCCATCCAGGTGCCACCAGAGGCTGAGCTCTTCGCCTGCCACCAGAGAAAGGGAGAGACCCCACCTTGGGAAGAAGGGATGGGAAGAAAACAGAGTACAAAGAAGAAAGGGAAGAAGGGATGGGAAGAAAACAGAGTAAGAACACACTCAACAACAGAAAAACCAATATGACACCACCAGAATCTAGGGACTCCACACCAGCAAGAAATGAAAAGCCCAACACAGAGGATGAAGAAGAGATGGACCTCAAAAATTATCCTCAAAAATTATCTTAGAAACAAGAAAATCCCATAAAGAAATAGAAGAAAAAAAACAAGCAAAAAAATTACATGAAATGGAGGAAAAGACAAACCAAAAAAGTAAACAAATCTCTTAAGACTCTAAAGAAAGCCAAGCACTCAAAACAGTTCAAGGCATGAAAGCTGAAATACACACAATAAGGAAAACACAGAACAAGGGGATACTGGAAATAGAAAGGCTGGATGAATGATCAGGAACTAAAGATGTGAGTATAATCAATAGAATTCAAGAGATGGAAGAGAGAATCTCAGTTGTTGAAGACTCGCTAGAGGATACACAATCATCGCTAGAGGATACACAATCATCGACCAAAGAAAATCTCAAGTCCAAGAAATCCCTAACACAAAATATGCAGGAAATATGGGACACAGTGAAAAGGCTGAACCTAGGAATAGAAGAAAGTGAAGAAATACAGCTTAAAGGTACAGAAAACATATTCAACAAAATCATAGAAGAAAACTTCCCCAACCTACAGAAGGATATGCCTATGAAAGTACAAGAAGCTTACAGAACACAAAACAGACTGGACCACAAAAAGAAGTCCCCTCGACACATAATAATCAAAACACCAAACCTACAGAATAAAGAGAAAATAGGAAGAGCAGCAAAGGAAAAAAGGCGAAGTAACATATAAAGGCAGACCTATCAGAATCACACCCGGCTTCTCAATGGAAACTTTGAAAGCCAGGTCCTGGAAAGATATCCTACAAACACTAAGGGAGCATTGATGGCAACCCAGACTACTGTACCCAACAGAACTTTCAATCACTATAGATGGAGAAAAGAAGATATTCCATGACAAAACCAGACTTAAACAATGCATATCCACAAATCCAGCACTACAGAAAGTTCTGGAAGGAAAACTCCAACTCAACAAAGATAACTACACTCACAAAAACATAGGCAATAGATAATCCAATTTTTCCAAACAAAAAAAAAGAAATAGGAGGGTGAAATGCACACACAATAAATCCAAAACAAAGAAGAACCAACAATCAATGGACATTAATATCCCTCAATGTCAATGGTCTTAACCTTCCCATAAAGATACAGGCTAACAGAATGAATATGAAGACAGAATGCATCCTTCTGCCGTTTACAAGAAACACACCTCAATTTCAGAGACAGGCATTACCTCAGAGTAATGGCCCAAGAAACAAGCTGGTGTAGCAATCCTAATATCTAACAAATTAGACTTCAAACTAAAATCAATTAAAAGAGATGAAGAAGGGCATTTCATATTCATCACAGGAAAAGTCCATCAAGATGAAGTCTCAATCCTGAACATCTATGCCCCAAATATGAAGGTACCCACATTTGTAAAAGAAATATTGCTAATGCTCAAACCACACATAAAACCACACACACTTATAGCAGGAGACTTCAAGACCCCGCTTTCACAACTAGACAGGACCACCAGGCAGAAACATAACAAAGAAACAAAGGATCTAACAGAACTTATGACCCAACTGGGTTTAACAGATATCTATTTAACATTCCATCCAAACACAAAAGAATATACCTCCTTCTAAGCGCCACATGGAACCTTCTCTAAAACTGACCACATAGTTCGCAACAAAGAAAACCTCCACAGATATAAAAGAATTGAAATAACCCCTGTATCTTATCTGTATCTTATCAGTTAGAATTCAACAGCAATACAAATTGCAGAAAACCTACAAACTCATGGAAATTGAATAACACCCAATTGCACCATTCCTGGGTCGAGGAAGAAATAAAAAAAGATAATAAAGAGATAATAAAGAGCACTGAAAGCAGTGCTAAGAGAAAAGTTCATAGCATTAAGAGCCCACATGAAGAAACTGAAGAAAAATCACACTAGAGAATTCACACTAGAGAATTGACAGAACAACTGAAAGCTTTAGAGCAAAAAAAAAAAAAAAAAAAAAAAAAAAAAAAAAAAAAAAAAAAAAAAAAAAAAAGCAAATTCACCACGGAGGAGTAGACGCTAGGAAATAATCAAACTGAGGGCTGAAATCAATAAAGTAGAAACTAGGAAAACATTACAAAGAATAAATGAAACAAAGAGTTGGTTCTTCCAAACTAACCAAAAGGAAGAGAGAGAGCATGCTAAATAACAAAATCAGAAAAGGGGGATATAACAGGCACTGAGGAAATCCAGAGAATCATCAGGCACTGAGGAAATCCAGATAATCATCAGGTCATACTTTGAAAACCTGTACTCCACAAAATTTGAAAATCTAAGGGAAATGGACAATTTTCTGGATAGATATCACTTTAACTCCTAATGAAATAGAAGCAGTCATCAAAAGACTCCCAACCAAAAACAGCCCAGGGCCAGATGGCTTCACTGCAGAATTCTACCAGAAATTCGAGCTCATACCAGTACTCCTCAAATTGTTCCACACAATAAAAGCAGAAGGGACATTGCCAAACTTTTTTTTACAAGGCTGCAATCATTTTGATACCCAAGCCACACAAAGATACAACTAAAAAGCAAAAAAACTCAACAAAATATTGGCGAATCGAATCCAAGAGAAAATCATCCACTATGATCAAGTAGGCTTCATATGCAAGAATGGTTCAACATATGAAAATCCATCAATGAAAATCCATCAATGTAATCCACCATATAAACAAACAGAAAAAGAAAAACCACATGATCATCTCACAAGATGCTGAAAAAGCCTTCGACAAAATCCAACATCCCTTCATGATAAAGATCTTGGAGAGAACAGAAATAACAGGAACATATCTAAACATGATAAAAAGCAATATACACCAAACCAACAGCCAACACAAAACTAAATGGAGAGAAACTCAAAGCAATTCCTCTAAAATCAGGAACAAGATAGGACTGTCCACTCTCTAGAGCAAAAAGGCAACAAAAGGAGATCAAAGGGATACAAATTGGAAAGGAAGAAGTCAAACTTTCACTATTTGCAGATGATATGGTAGTATATCTACCCAGGATAGCCAAAACAACTCTGTACAATAAAGGATCTTCTGAAGGCATCACTGTCCCTGACTTCATGCTCTATTATAGAGCCATAGTTCTGAAAACAGCTTGGTATTGGCACAAAAATCGAATTGAAAGCCCTGATATTAACCCACACACCCATGAACATCTTATTTTTGACAAATATGGCAAATCTATACAATGGAAGAAAGCATCTTCAACAAATGGTGCTGGTACGACTGGATTTGGACATGCAGAAGATTGCACATAGATCCATATCTGTCACCATGCACATAACTTAAGTGCAAATGGACCAAAGATCTCAACATAAATCCACCCACACTGAATCTTCTGGAAGAGAAAGTTGGAAATACCCTTGAACGAATTGGCACAGGAGACTGCTTCCTGAACATTACACCAGTAGCACAGACATTGAGATCTGCAATTAATAAATGGGACCTCCTGAAACTGAGAAGCTTCTGTAAGGCAAAGGACATAGTCAGTGACTAAGACAAAACGACAGCCCACAGAATGGGAAAAGATCTTCACCAACCCCACATCTGACAGAGGGCTGATCTCCAAAATATACAATGAACTCAAGAAGCTAGCCACCAAAACACCAAACAATGAAATTAAAAGGTGGGGTGCAGAACTAAATAGATAATTCTCAACAGAGGAATCTGAAATGGCTGAAAGACACTTAAGAAAGTGCTCAAAATCCTTGGCCATCAGAGAAATGCAACTCAAAACAATTCTGAGATACCATCTTACACTGGCCAGAATGGCTAAAATCAGGAACACTCCTCCATTGCTGGTGGAAGTGCAAACTTGTAAGACCACTTTGGAAATCAGTATGGTGGTTGCTCAGAAAAATAGGAATCAGTCTACCTCAAGATCCAGCAATTCCTCTCGCATGTCCATACACATGAACATATGTTCAACCATGTTCATAGCAGCATTGTTTGTAATAGCCAGATCCTGGAAGCAACCCAGATGCCACTCAACTAAAGAATGGATAAAGAAAATGTGGTACATTTACACAATGGAGTACTACTCAGCAGAAAAAAAAAACAATGGAACCTTGAAATTCACAGGCAGATGGAACTAGAAGAAACCATCCTGTGAGGTAACCCAGTCACAAAAAGACAAACATGGTATGTACTCACTCATATGTGAATTTTAGACATAGAGCAAAGGATTACCAGCCTACAATCCTCTTCTCCAAAGAAACTAGGAAACATGAAGGACTCTAAGGGAAAAATGCATGGAATTGGAAGGGGCAGGAGCTAATTGGGAGCATGAGGGTAGGGGAGAGGGAGCTGCCAGAATGAGAGGAGGAGAAGAGGAGAGGAGGAGAAGGGGAGAGGAGGAGGAGAGGAGGAGAGGAGGAGAAGGGGAGAGGAGGAGGAGAGGAGAGGAGGAGGAGAGGAGAGAGAGGAGGAGAGGAGAGGAGGAGAGGAGAGGAGAGGAGAGGAGAGGAGAGGAGAGGAGAGGAGAGGAGAGGGGAGGAGAGGAGAGGAGAGAGAGAGGAGAGAGAGGAGGAGAGGAGAGGAGAGGAGAGGAGAGAGAGGAGAGGAGGAGGAGAGGAGAGGAGAGGAGAGGAGAGGAGAGGAGAGAGAGGAGAGGAGAGGAGAGGAGAGGAGAGGAGAGGAGAGGAGGAGGAGAGGAGAGGAGAGGAGAGGAGAGGAGAGGAGAGGAGAGGAGAGAGAGGAGAGGAGAGGAGAGGAGAGGAGAGGAGAGGAGAGGAGAGGAGAGGAGAGGAGAGGAGAGGAGAGAGGAGAGGAGGAAATAGTGGAGCAGAAATATTGAGTTGGGGAAAGAATAGAGGAGAGCATGATGAGAGATACCATATTAGATGGAGCCATTATAGGTCCAAGGAGAGATCTGGCACTAGGGAGATTTGACAATCTAGGCAATGGTAGAGAGGCTACCCTAAATGCCCTTCCCCTGTAATGAGACTGATGACTACTTTTTATGCCATCCTAGAGCCCTCATCCAGTGGCTGATGGAAGCAGAGGCAGACATCCACAGATATACACTGAACTGAACTCTGGAACTTAGTTGCAGGGAGGAATGAAGACCAACGGGGTCGGTACCAGGCTTTTGAATCCCACAGAAACAGCTGGGCTGAACAAGCGAGAGCACATGGACCCCAGGCTGCTGTCTGGGAGGCCAGGATAGGACTGATCCAGACCCCTGAACATGGATGTCAATTAGGAGGGGAGGCCCCTAGTAGTGGATTAGTATTTTTCCCTGGTGTAAGAAGGGACTTTGAGAGCCACTCCCACATGAAGGGATGCACTCTTGGCCTGGACACACAGGGGAGGGCCTAGGCCCATCCCAGGATAATGTGGTGGACTTTGGGGAGCCCAGGTCGAGGGCCCTACCCTTCCTGGGGAGTGGGGAGTGGAGGATGAAGGGGGTGGGGGTAGGTGGGCGGAGGTAAAGGGAGAAGGGATTGACATGTGAAGCAAGCTTGTTCCTAATTTGAACTAATAAAAAAAATTACACAAAAAAGAAAATGTAGACAAGATGAAGACTCACCCAGTGGGTATAGGAAGATATGGCAAAGCATAAGCAAGTGTGGTACCACCAATGAGGATCATGATGTTGAGAGGGTGGGAACATGGCCAGACACCACTGTGAAAGGTGCCAAAGACAGCTGTCTCTTAGTAAACCGGGAAAAGGAAAAAATAAGTGCTCTTCTCTGGGGTCTCCTTGGAGATGATGGGTTCCTAGGCAATGATGAGAAGGGTTAGGAATTGAAACAAAAAGGAAAATAAGGGTACAGATGGAGAACAAAACCATAAATGATATAATTACTACCAATTTGGGTGACCATACAGGCTTGTGTTTTGTAACATGACCACACAGATGGCAAGGAATAGAACAGTGGTGATGCTAAATAATTTCAGGTCCCCTCACCTCTCTGACATAAGACAAACAATACAAGAAACAAAGTAAGTCCTCCCCCCACCTCATGCATATCACTTGTTGTATATTTTTATTTTTTATTTTACATTTTTTAATTCATGTCCTACCACATGCAATGCAGGGATTGAACTTGGGTCATTGGGCTTGGTGGCAAGCACCTTTATCCACTGAGCCAGACCACAACACACAATCCATACTACCAAGCTTTGGAGAAAAGATAATTGTAACTCTTGCCTTCTGACCATAGAGACTTCACTCAAATCTCTTCTGAACTTTTAACTGTCTCTTTTTCTGCAACACCATTAAACTCTCTCTTACAATATAATGACTTTTGTGTTTGCTTTCAAGGCTAGAGTACATAAAAGAACAAGGACTGAGCCACCATCACTCTTGATTTATCCCTGTTTCTAGGAAATAAACATGGTTGCACTGCATGTTTAATTGAATTTCTATGTAATTTGAATTTTTAGAAATTTAATTACTCCTTGAGAAAGAAATGACCAGAAAGAGAGGCAGATAAACAGTAGAATGCAGAAAGCAGAGAAAGGGAGATAACAATACTCTAATTACCGACAATACTGAGAAGCATTGGAAACTTACAGGGGGACAGTTTTAATTTACTACTTCCTGTCACCTTTTGATCATATTTTCAGCAAGGATTCTTGTATCAAAATCAAGGAAACATCCTCTTAAGGAAACATCCTCTTAAGAAAGTCCTTTAATGTAGGGTAACACACGCTTCCTCTATACTAAAGATGCTGCTGCATGTGTAATTGCAGCACAGGAAATCTTCCAAAGATGAGAACAGAGATATCTTCCCAAACAGAAGAAAGCATAGAAGCCAGATTGCCTGAAGAAGCAGAGAGAGAATAGCAAACTGCAGCAGTGATGTCTCTCACTTTCTCTAATGGAAGAAATTGTAATGAATTATTAATCCATGGTTTAGGTGAAGCAGAAAAAGCTATGTAACCAGAACCAGCCAAGAAGTGTCTCCAAGTGATACCCCAGCCTTGGAGAAGCAGTCCTACTACTGCACCTCACTTGTTGCACTTCTGTGACTGAAGATGGAGCATCTGATGAGCAGAGGCACCAGGACCCATCTTCAGAAAGAAGACCCAGGCCAGTGTGTCTACAGCAGTGGCTGCAGCTGTAATGTAGGAGTGTCATCTGGCAGAGATTATCTGACTGATCGACAGGAAGTCTGGCAGCTCTTCCCTGGCAACCTTGCTCTGGGCTTTGTAAAAGTCTGGCTCCATCCTTTGAAATACACTGAGCATAAGAATGCTTCCTGCAATCTGAGTCTCTACAGTGGGTCCTATAAGCTTGAGTGACTGTGCTTAGTGGCTCCTTGAGGGATCAGTTGCTCCTTTATTTCTGATATATACAATAACCACTTACAGGTCCATTAAAAGCTGCATTAGAAGTTATTTCCTGGAGGCTGCAGAGGTAGCACAGCAGCTAAAAAATGTGTGTTACTCTTGCCGGAGAACCGAGTTCAGTTTCCAGCACCACATAAGGTGACTCACTGCTGCGTGTAGCTCCAGGGAGATGTGACTCCTTGGCCTCTTCACACCTATACTCATATGCTCAGCTCAAACCCCCACACAGAAACACATGATACACCTAATTTTTAAAAATTAATCTATTGACTAATTTCTAGCAATGCAATTCATTTGGTTTTGCTTAAAAACATTATGTGCTGTTAATTTCTAATGAGCATTATAGTAATTCAACAGCAGTAAGTTAGCATTATAGTAATTCAACAGCAGTAAGTTAATATTAGTAAGTCTATTAGAATGTTGCCATATAAAAGCACTCAATTCATGCTTGATAATAAAAATCATTTTCAAAAAACTCCATTAGAATTAACTAGTTCAATAGAGCTAGCAAAAGGATTATGAATTTTCCCAACACACACACAAAGATAAATGTCTGCGGTGGAGATAAACTGTGTACCCACTACTCAGAACTCATCATCAGTTCTAATCATCATGCATTGTAAATGGGTATTGAAATTTCATACTATATCTCATAAAATAAGTAAAATTACTATAGTCAATTGAATATTCATGGAATAATGACTCTGTGTGCAAGAGATATTTCTCTGTGTAGCCCTGTTTGTACTGGGGCTCACAAAGAACTCACAGAACAGTATGTGCCACCACCACACTGAGATAATTTCACAATTTCTAGGTCATCCTTGGCTGCAGAGTGAGACTCACCAAAAAAAATTAGATGATTAGATATAGATGATAGATAGATAGATATTTGTATTGACTACTGTGATAAATGCTTACATGTTGTTTTTAACAATGTGTAAGGAAAGATTGTCTTTCCTATATTAAACTGCAGCACTGCCATCAACAAATCTCTCAGTTTGTTCTTACATAGTTCCACAGATAGACTGTGTCAGTAATCTCACACATAGTACAAACCTTTACACTTAGGGTCTTGATTCTTCATCCCATTAGTTGTTTCTCACTTACTTACCAGAGGGTAGAAATAGGGTTGAGAAATCCTTACTCTTAGACAAAACCACCTAACCCCAGATATCCTCAAATTCTGTCTCAAGCACACAAGCAATTTTGAAAACATGAGTCCATCTTCTGCCTCTACATAATGTTCCTTTGCCATAGCTACTAAACAGCAGGAGCCAGGAGCAGTCCCCAAATGTACAGAGCTGGCAAGAGCAAATGCAGAGAAATGGATGCACTCAATTAAAACATTTTCAAAATGGAAATGGAAAAGTACTCCAGCAGTATTATTCCACCTTCCACCTTTGCCTTGCCAATTTAGGGCTTAAATGTCTGTTAGGAAGGAGGATTTACATGATTAATCCAATACACAACACTAGATTGTGGATAGTAAAGTAGACTACTTAATTTTACATATTTATGTAGGCAGATATTAAATCCAGAATATAATAATCCTAAGGTTCAGAGTTATTCACAAAATCATGTCATGCTTCTGCATACATTAAACTTCAGGCATGGTTTATCCTTATTAAATAGATGTTGCTTGTTATAATGGGGAAATTTTTCAAAATTCATGTTTGTTTGCTTATTCGCCTTCAGATGCATATTCAAGAGGAAGCATTGGACTTAAACCTAAGTTCATGAAGCCTATAGTAGGAGTAAGATATTTACAGTTCCTGAAGCCTATAGTAGGAGTAAGATATTTACAGTTCCTGAGAAGTCTTAGAACTAACAAGGATTCAGGATCATGCAACAGAAACAAGCCAGCAGTAGACTACCAGAGAATATCACCAGTGAGTATCAATAAATTAATTTCTCCAAGACTCAACAAGAAAGCCTACCTCACATCTGTAAGCCATTCTCTTCAACTCACAGTAGATTGCAGCAAACTAAATGACTCATATACCTATATCCTAAATAATGAATTAAAATTTTGCTATGTATCCCTTAATCCTTTATGTATACAATATCCCTTAATCCTTTTTAATATTTAGGACTTTAGGACTTTATTCTTTTTTAGAGGGAATGGTTTTGTGCCTTTCAGTGACCTTAATGTGACACTTACACGTTTACTAAATGCTATTTTGTATAACACCCTCCTGTCTCCCAGGAGCAGCTGCATCTTACCAACTGATTGGTGCCTGGATAGGAACCCAAGCTGGATCATTAGAAAGGGTGAAACACTGAAGATGTTATTTCTGTGTAGTGTGTATTGGTCTGTTCATTAGCATCCTCGAGTTTCCTTTTGGAGTGGACAGGCTACTTTCAATTGATTTTTCGTTGAGGGCCAAGATATGCACTAATCTTAGGATGGCCTGGTATACTTAAATGGCATACCTATTCCATACAAACAAGAAACAACACAAATGGATTTTTAGTTACAATGAAAGGGCTACAATATAAGGGATATATAATTACATTGTGTTTTACATTTTAGATTATAATTTTTGTGCTTTACATTTTAGATTACAATTTTTAGATTACAATTTCATATTTTAGATTCAATTGAAAAATTGAAAATTTGGATAAACGTCACAGACAACTTTGGATCAATGTTTTATAGTGAGTAAAGAGAGAAGGGGACAATGTGATAGACAGCATTGTACAGGACATCAGAGGTCAAAAAGGAGAACGCTCAAATTTTACCCCAATAGCAAGCTTCATTTGTTCAAAGGGAAGTCTGACAAAACTGTTCATCTTCCCTAAGAAATATTATGGGATTTCTCAGCCTACATTGGAAACTTAAGATGATATACTTATAAAATACTTTAATCTGCTGAACAATATTTTAGAGCCTCAAAGTGAAACTGCACTAGAAAAGCCTCTTAGTAAAGAGAGGCATGGGAGCTGACCAGCTGCTGTTTGTGCTCATGATGAAAACCACCCACAGCTGGCCTATCACATAGCACTCGTGCGCATCTGTTGATTCTAACTGGCCTTTGAAATAGTGAAGACCAGAAATTGTCACTTCTCTGTAATATGGCTTGATTATACAATATCAATTATATCAAATGTTCTTTTCAAAGTTGCTAATAGCACATTAAAATTTAAAACCATCTGGAAATTGACAACATTTACAGTTATTTGTTTGGGGATATCAGAAAGGGCTTCGTTGTCAGTCCTAACACAGAAATATCACTCATTTTGTGCTATTATATACATTGTTTCATTTGCATTCACAATGACCAAAATTTGAAATTATTTAAAAAAGAAGAAGACCACAAGGGCTGGGAGATAAAGAAGTTGGCAAAGAGGTACAAACATGAGGACTTGCTTGTGATCCCCAGCACCTGTGTGTCAAAGCTGGGCATGGCGGCCCACATCTGAAATCCTAGTGCCAGAGAGGTGAGACTGTCAGGTCCCTGCATCCTGCTGACCGGACAGTCAAGCCACCCTAAGATACAAGCTTCAGGTCCCAGTGGAAGTTCCTGTCTCAAAAAACAAAAACAAAAACAAACAAAAAGATGGCTATTCCCTGAGTAAGTAACAGACCAGAAAGGTCCTCTGGGTTCCACACCAGTGCACCAGAACACACACCCACAAATACACAAGCACATAAAATAAAACTAAATTTAAAAAAAGAACCATAAAAAACCAAATCTGTTTTATAGCAAAGAAAAACAATGTCAAAGAAAAAAAATGTCCTATAAATGGGAATGGGGTGTTCTAAAAAGCCAGATACAAAGAATGAAAAGCAAGCATTTACTTCTAAAGCTTCCTTTGTTTCTAGACATGGTCTACTCTATAGCCCATTCTGGCCTCAAGTTTATTGTGTAGCCCAGGCTAGCCTCAAGTTCATCATGTAGCCAAGGCTGGGCTTGACCTTATTATCCTTCTCCATTTGTATGCTGAAATAATAAAACTATTTTCAAATTTTGATGGTAATGAATAGTAAAAATAGGTGTTAGCTGGAATGAAACCTTCATTGAAGTGCAAATACCTCACATCTCAAAGAAGGTTGGAGCCGATGTGGTTTAGCACACCTTCGCCTTGTTATATATAAACAAGCAACACAGAAACAATTAGAATGATCTTCATGAAGGAAGACCCTAGAACAATTTTAAAAAATTTAAAAACGTCAGAGGTGTCCATGTATGTTCGTTCTCAAGAAGCTTAACGTAGTATTGTGTCAGTGAGGGGATGCTCCTCGACATCTCAAAGACAGGACCAGAACTAGAAAAAGGAGCGCCATGCTATCTGTTTTGTAATCAGCTCTATCATTTAACCATACTCCATACTCGTTATCACCCAACTCCCTGTAGCACTGTACATAGAAAACTCCCGAGTGTCTGAAGAGCACACCCATCCAGAATGCCACGCTAGATTTAATCAATGCTTGTACCAAGCAAGAGCTGTATAGCAGCAAAATACCCAATAGGATCCTGTCTCTCCTCACCAAAAGCAAACTTGCTCTGGCCTCTCAGCATTGCTGGCAGCAAAACAAACCTGACATCATTCTCCTCAGCCCAATTGGCAGCCCAGCTGTGCTATTATCCCCAGGAAGAGAGGTCATGTACGGTAATACCCGCATGTGCATCTACAACCAAGTTCAAATTACCCCCTCCTGGAGCAGAGCTCAGCCTCTTAGAATACAGAACTGAGAAGACATGCTGGCTGGAGCAAACCAGTCATGGTAACGGACATTTTTGTCTGATAATGGCTCTAAATTACTGGGATCAACTTGGTGTCTGAGACTTAGGACAAAAATATGGATGCAGCTGCTTTAGACTCTCTATTTTTATAGGATTTATAAGGTCATGACTAGAAGTGCAGATAAAAATTTCATAAAACAAACTAACTAGAAAGCTAGAAAGCATTCCATATACTTTAAAATGTGTCTAGTCGTTTTCTTATAGTTTTTAAATAAAGACATATACAAGCTGGGTCCATGCCAACTGGCAGTTTAAAAAATTCATAGTTGTGTCTTTTGGGGTACAAAATATACACCAAAATGATAACAGACTGGTAATCCAGTGTTTTATTAATGAAAATAGCTTGACAGAATATTCCCTAGGCTTGTTTCTACTTCAGAAGGATCTGTGGCTATACCTCTACTTCCTGTGACCAGCAATGGGATTGCTGGGTTAAAGAATGTTTACAGGTTATTTTGTAAGACATTGTTTAAGAAAAGTTTTATATAAACCATATATCATGATGTAATATAGGTAAAAGAGGAGAAAGATTTTTCAAGAAAATACAAATTTTGACCTCAGTCTCTGTACCTATTTAACTCAAATTATGCCACCTCAATTATACTCAAAATAGATGCCACCTCAATTATACTCAAAATAGAGATGAATCTTTCCTTTACTTGGGTATTGGGTAAGTGTATGAGTATTAAGTATGAGTATGACTCCAACTTAATTCTAAGAAAAAGATTTTCATTTCCTTATAGTAGATCAGAGCATTATCTGTCTCATTGTCTGGTACCTTCAGTTCCTGTGGCAATAAAGTTCCTGGATCCAAGGAAGGCTCTGCACATTACTCCCTGCAAACATGCCAAGATCTTCTCTACCTGTTGCTACATTTAGACTTCCTTGATAGCAGCAGCCACAACCAGCTCCTCTAGCAAGTTGCTTCTCTCTTCCCAGGTACTGACCATTTCTTTCAGGGATGGCCTCAACATCAGTTAAACAAGCTTTGCCATGTTGGGGGAAAGACTTGAGATTACTGTAATATGATATTAGAGACAAGTCATCCTTGTCTCTTGGTAATTCTTTTTCAATTTACAACTTGGATGCTTTATAGACACATTCATCCCTTCATTTCACTGAAATATCAGTTTGTAATTTTCTGCTGTGGCAAAGAAAACTGTAGCCCATAGCAACAAACAACAAAAGTGTGCAAAAAAAAATGCTCAGCTGCTTCTTGAGAAAAAAATAACATGTAAAATTATAACCCAGCTAATAAATTAATAAATAAAAAGAAATTGATGTCTGAATGTAAGGGTTTCTTTGTTTGGTTTGTTTTTTTTTAGTTTTTCTCTGTCCATTAATGAAAAGACAATGTGATCATTTCAGTGGAAGCAAAAGATTGGGACAAAAATCCAACATACCTTCTTAATAAAAACAAGGAAAGGAAATGGAAAGATCTCCCATGCTCTTGGATAGGTAGGATCAACATAGTAAAAAGCAATCTTGCCAAAAGCAATCTACAGATTCAATGCAATCCCCATCAAAACCCCAACCCAATTCTTCACAGACCAAAGACCCAGGATAGCCAAAACATCCCTATACAATAAAGGAACTTCTGGAGGCATCACCATCCCTGACTTCAAGGTCTATTACAGAGATATAGTCCTGAAAACAGCTTGGTATTGACACAAAAATAGACAGGTGGACCAATGGAATAGCCCCGAACACCTGATTTTTGACAAACAATCCAAATTTATGCAGAAGACTGCAGTTAGACCCAAGCCTATCGCCTTGCACAAAACTTAAGTCAAAATGGATCAAAGATCTCAACATAAATTGACAAAGTGGGAAAAACCCTTGAATTAATCCATACAGGAGACCGCTTCCTGAACATTACACTAGTAGCACAGACACTGAGGTCAACAATTGATAAATGGGACCTCCTGAAACTGAGAAGCTTCTGTAAGGCAAAGGAGACAGTCAGCAAGACAAAAAGGCAGCTCACAGACTGGGAAAATATCTCCAAAATATACAAAGAACTCAAGAAGCTAGTCTCCCAAACACTAAACAATCAAATTAAAAAGTGGGGTACAGAACTAAATAGACAATTCTCAATAGAGGAATCTAACTCTAAAATGGCTGAAAGACACATGAGATAGTGTTCAATCTTAAATCAAAACAACTCTGAGATACCACCTTACTCCTGTGAGAATGGCTAAAATCAAAAATACCAATGACAGTTTATGCTGGAGAGGATGGGGAGAAAGAGGAACACTCCTCCACTGCTGGTGGGAGTGCCAACTTGTACAGCCACTGATTAGGACATATATGTTCAACCATGTTCATAGCAGCATTATTTGTAATAGTCAGAAACTGGAAGCAGCCTAGATGTCCCTCAACCAAAGAATGGAATCTTAAAGAAGTTTTAGTTGTCAGTTTCTTAGCAGCTGTGGATGTTGAAACTTTTTACTGTGTTTTGTGTATTATTGTGGCCCTCACAGATATAATGCCTCCAGCATTGCTCTTCTTGTTCAGGATTTCTTTTGTGCTTCCATATAATCCTGAAGATTGGCCCAGAATCTGGATTAGGATTGCACTGCATCTGTAGATTGCCTTTGATAGGATGGCTATGGTCCTTCCACGAGACTGGAAGTTCTTTTCCATTTAAAGTTTTCATGGAGGGGTCTTTTGTTTCCTTAGTTAGCTTTTTTTTAAAACGTTGCTGTTATGAGAGAGGTTGTTTCCCTGTTCTCTTTTTCATATGTCACTGGTATATGGGAAGGCTTTTTGTATTAATTTTGTTTTCTACCACTTTGCTGAAAGTGCTGATCACAATCCTCAGAGTTTGATGATGGAGCGTTTGTGGTCTCTTAGGTATACAATCATGTCATCAAGCATTAGGCTACTTTGACGTCTTGTTTTCACGTTTGTCTCTGTTATGTTTCCTTCCCTTGTCTCATTGCTGCAGTAAAGACTTCATACACTGTACTAAGCAGGAACAGAGAGAGTAGACACTTGTTTTGTTTCTAGTTTTAGTGGGGTCAATTTGCAGTTTTTGGTCACTACTGTAATAAGCATTTATTCTGCCTTGAAATTTGATATCACTTGAGGAAAGTTTTTTTTCCCCCTTGGGGAAAATGCCTTCCTTGTCGTAGTATATTATGCTTGTAATGTGAAGTTTAGCTATGGGGTTAAATCTTCTATAAACCTGTCTATAAAGTACACCCCACAACATACACCACCCAGATAAGCCCCTGGCAGTTGCACAGAAATGTTGATATGACTGAAAAGCAATATGTGAAGCAATGTGACCCAGAGAAACTAAAATGATAATATTCTGCTATGAATTACGTGCATGGATCTCCATGAACTGCAAAGTTATACTGACTGGCTCCATAGGCCAATAACCTACAGGTACATGAAACTAATAAACTAATGAGGAATATTAAATATCTACATATCTATCTCTGGGATAGCGGCAGAGAAATGCAAAGCTATGCTGAACGAATCTAGATGGGTTTTCATATAAAATATAAACACAACACCGTTCGTGAATATCATAGCCACACACATAACCCTCTCATAGTCCTATAGTAAATTGTCCCAGCTGGTAGACAAGTCTGATTTAACAAATTATGGGGCAAATAACTTCCTTCTGTTGAGGAGAGAACTGCAAAAAAAATTTAAAAGAAATGTTTCCATAGATTAGGTATTGGGGACAGGGAGCTAGAAGCTAGAAGCTCAGGTAAGTAGGACATTTCACCAAGTTTAAATAGCAATAACTAATATGCAAAATTTTCTGAAAGAAGTGTGTGCTACAATTTGTGAACATTTGGATTGCATTTTTTAGCTATGTTGTAATTTGAACCACCTTAATATAATTCAAGTTGCATGAATGAAGCTCTAAGTGATGCATAGCTTGGGATACAGCAGGGGACTTTGTACAAGGCCCTCTGTGCCTTGGTTTCCTCATCAGAAGATTGGAACTGATCTACTACCCACATGACAGGATGGTTGAGGATTAAAGAAGGTATGAAGTTCTCAAAACAGTAACAGGCACTAAGTACTCTATCAGTGTTTGTCAACCAAGTAAAACAAACACTGCACTACAGTACAAGATGTACCCTTTGCCTCCCAGGTCAAAACACAGTAGCAGCTCTCCAAATGGCCTGCTGGATGAAACCACAGGAGGTTAATGGTCTTAATAAATTGAGATAAATGAGAAGGAGAAAAGCAAGTTATTTTTTGTTTTCACTTTGTTCCAGCCTTCAGAATATGGGAACTTTCAACTCCAGGAGTACACTTCCCTCTATATTTGTAATTTTCTTTCTCTGTCCCCTCCCCTCCTCCTCCCTCCCTCCATACCCCTACTCTCCTCTCCTCTCTCCTCCCTCCTCTCTCTCCTCTCTCTCTCTCTCTCTCTCTCTCTCTCTCTCTCTCTCTCTCTCTCTCTCTCTCTACTGGCTCATTTCCCTCCCCCTCTCCCTCCTTTTCCTCATCCTTTGTCTTCTCTTCCCTCTGCCTTCTTTCTTTCTCTCCTGGTCCATACATAATTTTAAGTGAGATACAAAATTTCAAGAAACAACAAAATATGGTGACATTTTCAACTCTTGTAGTTTATTGATTTGTGGTAGTTGTGTTTCTTTGTCAATTGGCTAACTACCAAAAGTATGTGAAGAATTGCTACTGTTTCTTCATTAACCTCAAGAATTGAAACAAGAAGTGGTGAGATGAGTAGGCCAGGAAATGACTAGGACCTAAAAGTACCTCAACTGGTCCTGATTATGGGGGAAAATGCTCTAAAACTTCTCAATTATATGGGTTTTTTGGGGGGGGTTTCATTCATTTATTTAGCGCATAAATAAAGTCATGCACAATTATGATACATAATATAGTATGTTCACAATGACATGGCTAAATTAAACTCAATTATATGTTTAAACTCAATTATATGTTTAATCAAACATCAATATTAGTTTCTCAAAATTCCACCATTAAAGAAACACTTATTTGGATAATTTATGAATCCCTGGGGAGTCTTATATAAATATTTAAACATCTACTGAGAATAGCCACTCTCTCACACATACACTATCCTTTCAGAGTAGTTCCAAGAGTGTCATTCAAAACTTAGCACAAAAGTTATTAAAACACAAAGTCAGCAAGCTCAGTATTTGATGGAATATTTGAAATTGTCTTGATCCAATACAATATTAGAGAAATCTACTTTTGCTGTCCCTATAGAGTAATTATTTCCATTCACTCAGATACCCTCAAAAGTTTTATCAGGCACTAGAAAGATGGCTCAGCGGTTAACACTCGAGGCACTTCCAAAAGACAGCTGTGTTCTTGACACTGACAAGGCAGCTCACATCTACCCAAAGCTCAGTTCCAGGGCATCCACACTCTTCCTTTGGCCTCTTTAGGCAATGGTAAACATGCACACATGCAAACACTCACACACATAAAATAAAAATAGTCTTTCCTGGGTATCTATCTTACATACTATGAATTTACTGTGAGGAAGTCACACCTGTCTGTCTCCACACTTTTGGAGATTATATCCTAGTAAAGATAATAGTGCATGGATAATAGTAAAGATAATAGTGCATGGATAATAGTGCATGGGTGGGCAGATGAAAACTAAACTAGAAAGTACTCAGAAAGGTATAATTTCCATGCAGAATATCGAGCTATCAAGTGTAGGATGATAAACAGAGTAACTGGATGACTGATTCAGATGTACCTAACAAGTCCCTCTCTGGGTGTGACATCTGAAGACGGTTAATAGCTTAGGCTGAACCTGAGGTTACTTTCATTTCCTTTCCCTACTCAAGGAGAAAACAGGAGACACAATAGATGGCGTCTGGGCATCTGTAAAATAAAAAGTACACGCAGTGTCGTTTCCACTGAGTTCCTGCTGGCGCATGATGTGAAGAACCCACCAGGTAAGAATCTTTTGCCTTTTATACTTTGGGGAGGCCTGGGAGAAGGCCTCTGTCGCTCTTCACCCGAACCAGGATCTTACTGATTCACTAGGCCTTATGGGGATTCTAGGGACACCTAATTCAAGTCCTCATGCTCACATTCTATCCATTGCCAAGTTCTCTGGAGGATTGTTTTCTTATTTAGCAATGAAAATATAGTATGTAATATGAATATAGAATTTAGAATTCCACATATTTGGGGGGTTGGTTTTTCAAGACAGGGTCTCTCTGTGGTGGGGGGGTGGGTTTTGTGGAAACAGAAGTTCCCTAAAGTCCACATCTCCGTAAGATGACTGTTACCCTAAAGAGGGTTTTCAGCCTAAAGAAACTAGAAGGCATCCTTAGAAAAGGCAACTACAGTTCAGAGCTTACACACAAGATGTTAGGTTCTAAGTCTGACTTTGCTAAGAGACCAGGCAACATACATCCCATGGTTAATTTCTAGGTGTGAATTTAAATATCATTTTATACTAGCTGTTACCTGGCGCATGATGTGAAGAACCCACCAGGTAAGAATCTTTTGCCTTTTATACTTTGGGGAGGCCTGGGAGAAGGCCTCTGTCGCTCTTCACCCGAACCAGGATCTTACTGATTCACTGCGACTGTCTTGCCGGCAAGAACAACACAGGACATTCGGATCCTTCTGCAGTAAAGCTTTAATGCCTCTTGAGAGGAGAGCATAAGCTTACAAAATGGAGACCCCGAGCCAAGAATCCCATCCCCTAATAAAGGCTGGGAACCGCAGCCTTGGACGTGTTACCCCATGATTGGCTGTAGCTCATCGGACCATATGACGCCACGAGGCAGAGATCAAGGAATGGAAAGTTACCCAGCGCCTGCACGCATTAACTTTACATTCGGTGCCTGCCGGATACAGGCGCCATCTTGTAATGGAGAATGCAGGGACGGCTCCCTACAGTTACCACTGTGGAAGGTGATCAGTAGATACCTGGTTGATTTTTAAACTAAATCTATGAGAAGGGAACAAAACATGGAGAGCACAAATTCTCAAACTCTTATTCCTAACAAATATTGATTCAAAGAAAACTCTAGGCCTGGGGAGATGGTTCAGCACATGGCTCTTGCACCAAGCCCTTAGGCTTGAGTTCAGTACACAGGATGCATACAGTGGAAGGAAAGAAGTCATCTCTGCAAGATGTCCTTTGGCCTCCATACCTCCATATGTATTCTGTGATACAGACATGCTCTTCCCCACAAACAATAAATAAATGTCTTAAATAAAAATATTAAGAGGACTAGATGGTTCCTGTCACCTCTAACATACCCCCTCCCCAACCCAATCCAAAGAGAGGCTGACTTCCAGTGTTCTGTTTTATTGTTGAATATGACTGGGATGTCCAGGATGAAGTTTTCATAGGAATATGTAAAAATCAAAAGTACTACATAAATAGAACTATGATTCGATGTAAAATTCCTGACATAAACAAAAGACTAACAGGAGGTCACACAAGTCGGTGACATGGCAGTTTCCCCAGGGAGAAAACAGAGAGAGCCTCATCAGAAGAGTTAAGAAAATCCTGCAGAAGCAAAGGAGACTTCATGTTCACACATCACCACCAGATGAACTCTTCCCCCAATGTATGAAGTGACATTCTCAGTCCATTCAGCAATCTCTTAAAAACAAGCAGCTATAGGAAGAGGACGTGCATTTCCTGAATTGCCAGCTGCCTCCCTGAGGTCCTGCCTGCATTTGCTAAGCACCTCCTTGATGTGCATAAGCCAGGTCAGGAGGGCAAAGGTTATCCATCTGTCTCCAGCATCACATCCATGGGAGCAATGTGGCCATTCAGGACCTCATGCAAACTAGGGCAGGTCAAAGTATGAATGTCTCTATTAGATCACAGGGTTCTGTAATTATAATTCCTCAGAACAGAATCTTCAGTATCCAACAAGCATAAAGAAATGAACATACTCAGACAGGACACATTTGTTGGCAAACCCACCACAACTGTTTCCACATCTGTTTCCACATCTGACACACTGCAGCCTCCTCTGATGTGTCAGCTAATGTGACCACAGGCAGGAATCTTCTGAGTAAAGAACAAAGTGCTCCAATAATTTGCAAAATTAAAAAAAAAATAAACAAGGCTTTAGCAAGCAGACTGACAAAGAGAGTGAGCCTATAGTAGGATTCCAGTTGTGGAAACTGGTTTTGTGGTTAATAGTTTAATTCCCCATGTTTCACATTCTTAACTCTTCCAGTCTTCAGTATAAAGCTTAAATCTATCCTTTGAATCGTAATTATCCTATAGTTAATTCGAAACCCTAATTGAGTCTTCCACTGTGACTATTGTTAATAACACTCAAGTAATGTGAATTGGAAGAAAAGCTGATCATATGACCATGTGCTTCTCAAAGTAAATGGCAACACCTGGATGTTTATGGTGCTTAATCATCTCCCACATAAATATATTTTTTGATGAACCATCAATTATATTATAAAGTAATATGACTAATCATAGCTTGAAAACTGCACACCCCTACCTTTCTCAACCATAATGAAAAGAGATTATGAAGCTTCTAAACTAAGGACCAAAAGATTCACACAGTTAGCTGCTTTGCATAAGAAAGGAGCTCGCAGGAGCTCGCCCAATTGTATACATAACAAAGAAACTACATACATAAAATGCATATCTCTGCATGTGGTCTATTACTAATATTCAAAGAAAATGCATCTTGCCCATATCAAACTCCTTTTTCTACAATATTCTGCTATCATTATACTCAGACATTTTGATAATTTTTGTTGTGAGTTTTGGGTACTAGTAACTGACATCCAAAATTTTACGCATCAGAGGAGTTCAATGCACATTTATACAAATGTCTTCAAATGTCTTCATGAAGTCAAATTATCAAAAATATCCTATCAAAGACTATAAAAAGTTAACAAAAGATGAATTTATTTAAGGTCATGGTGCATATAGATAATATATTTCCACTGCTTAATGTTACATAATCTCAAGACAAAACTATTTTAATAACTTAACTGAAGAACAAACCATCTTTCTTTTCAACCAGCTAATTTTACATTTAAATACATACTTGGAAATTCTATGGAGTTTTGACTTGTAAAGTTTAAATGTTTCTTCACTCTCTATATTTAACACTCATTTGAATGGACAGCATACAAAAACATGAGCAAACATCAGGGCTGAAGAGATGGCTCAGCCTGTGTCTTGCAGCTCACAACCACCTTCTGGACTCCTCTGACACCTCCACTGGCACCTCCACACAGGTGGCATGTGACAGATGACAAACATAAATAACATACATAAATAAAAATATAATTTTAGGTTGGCAAGTTCTAGCTTTCACCAGAATACAACTTTATACTGGTTACTTGACTAAAGAGGAATATAGATAATTTGAGGAGCAAAATATTCACCTTTCCTTTAGTATGACTGAATTCTAATTCACATTATAATCATCTCACATTTTTTTCCAAAGGAGAATGAATCTGACTATTACACCAATATAAGGTCTTGAACCAGAAAAAAATATGAAGTTTAAGAATTTCACAGTGATATCTGGGAAGAGGTCATTTTACATTGTCAGTAGCCATACCCGTATCATTTCCAAACAATGCTGCATGGCAAACTTATGAGTTTTATGAGCACCAAGCCCAAAGGCAGACAGTAAAGTGATTAACGGTAGAGTCCACTATCTGAAAAATCAGAATCATGGAGTTATGTGAAGAGGCCATCACATATTAGAGTTAGCATATTTGTCATGTTTAGTTTGAAATTTGGTATAAAGACTAAAGAAATATTTACTTGGGACCCTGTGCTTTTTATTATAAATGTCTAGTAACAGGTCCTACCAGGGCCTTTTTTTAATTTCTTTTCAGTAGCTGACAGAAGATTTTTCTGAATGGCTAGCTTCTTGTTTTCAAAACACAAATATTGTTCCTCTGGTGCTTCCTAAACTTCAAAATGGCATTTTTTAACCTTTTCAAGATCTGATTTCAAAGAAGGATTTCTTTCCTAATATTTCTAATGTTTACACAGCCTGTCTTTGAATATTTTCCCCAGAAACCACTGTACTGCCAGGAATACAGAAAAGTTTGGGTGTTTGGGTGTTTTTGTTTTGTTTTGTTAAATCTTCAAAAATCATTTTGCTTTCTTCTCTAACTTTCATCTCTGAGTATGCAAAACTCATATTCTCCATTGTAGCCTAAAGAAAGGCAAAGCCACACATCAACACCCAAGGATTTTTTGTTGTTGTTGTTGTCATCGTCAATAGTGCTAAAAAGTTACAGTGGGGAAAGTTGCTGTCTTCAATAAATGAATACCCTTATTCAGAAAAATAAAACTAGACCATGCACGTTACCAGTTACAAAAATGAACTAACTCCAAATGGATTGAAGTTAAGACCTGAAACTATTAAACTACTGGAAGAAAATAACAGAAAGGACTTCAGAGCATTGGAAACAGTGAGTATTGTTTTGGGTAAGACTCCAAAGAAACAAAGCAAAAGAAATATATGGTTTTTGCATCACAAAGAAAACATACAACCTAGAGAAAAGGCTTCCAAACTACATGTCAAAGTCCATCTAGATAGATAGATAGATAGATAGATAGATAGATAGATAGATAGATAGATAGCCAAAAGGTATATGGAAAAATACTCAACATCGCTAATCAAGAGAAATGCAAATCAAAACCCCAATGACACATCACCTCACTACAGTAAGAACATTAAAGACAAGTATTAGTGAATATGTGAAGAATATAAATTAGTCTTAGATATTGCTATCAAGAATATAAATTAGTACAGCTATTATGGAAAACACTGTTGAAACTCATATTAAGTTGTTTTTTTAAAAGCTATCATGAAATAGCATATATATCAACAATAAACAAGTAAAACCATGAAAGAACCATCTAACTACCATGTCTGCAGTAGTACTGTTCACAATTCCTAAGGTAGAGAACCTACTGAGGTATCCACTAACTGATAAAGGGAAAAAGAAAATGTGGTACAGATACCAAAATAGAGTATTATCTAGCTACAAAAGAAATGAAAATGAAATGGAAACCCTGTCATTTGTGACAACATGGATGAAACCAAAGGTCATTGCATTGTGTAAAATAAATCCGTTATATAAAGACAAATACCTCATGATCTCACAGGTCAACCGTAAAAAGATGAAAAATAACAGTGGTGGGTGCATAGTGGGACACTGTGTCTACCCTGATCTGAATATTATACCATTATACCATATACACATGTGCTGAAAGTGGTTTCATATGCTTTATGTGTCATCGTTACAACAACTTGGCCAGGTGACTTAATATTCTTTTATCCAAAGTGGGAAACTGCATATTACAAAGAAAAGGAAATGAAGGAGGAAGGGAAGAAAGGAATAAAAGAAGAAAGGAAGGAGGGAGGGAAATTTTTCCTGAATATTGAGAAAGTCGTTATCAGTCAGAATGTAAACCCACTATCCTCAGACAGCTATGTTTTTTCCACCCTCACTTTACCAAGCTAAGAACACAAGAATTATGTGAATTAGAAGGACATATCTGGACTTTATCTCACTTCTGACCTTACACTATAGAATAAAGTAGCCTTTATCTTCTTGGAACCAAGATACCATTTTTCTTATCAAACTAATTAAATCATTACAAAAGATGAAATGTCTTTATATTTTATGTCATCAAAGTATGGTATGCTGTCTCACTTTCAAAATATTCTTGCTTAGACTTTACAAATATTATTTTTTTGTTAAATATCAGCTGACCTTAGAATTCCTAAAAGAACCTTGATTTTTTCAAATAACAATGAATATATAAGTATATAAAGATATACATGTGTGTGTATACATACTAGCATTTAACTTAAGGGTATTTGGTAAATTTATTAGAAGAATAATTTATACATGTAATTTCAACTAGCTAGCTAAAAATAAATATATAAAAAAACCTACAGACCATTGCCCTCCATCTTAAAATATATTAATGGGATTCTTAAACCTAAGGTGTTATCACCAACTCCTAAAGGACAGTGAATTCCACTAAAGCAGAATTTATATTTCAGACGAAAGATGGATAACATCTCACAGTTCCACCACAGCAGGAGTCATTAAGCCAGCCACATGTCTGAGGGCTGTATTTCTCATTGGATTACAAATCCAATAAGAGTTTTCTTTACCTCTGAGTTACTAGCACGACAAATTCTAAATCAAGACACTGTGGGAAAAGGAAAAGCCCTCAGATGTTTGGAGGTTTCTAGAATAAAACACTCATGATTTTGTTTATATTTTTGCATCAAATGGATAGCCACAGAAATCATATAGTTCTGATCTCTCATTACAGTACCCAGCTTGCAGACTTTTCCATTGTCTCCCTTTTGTTCTTGGCTCCCTCCAGTCCTGTATCCAAATCATTCCTTCATGTTGACAACCCAGAAAGACAGTGTGCTTCTTGCCCTGCCTGTCAGTTATGTTTCATAGGACATGTCCCTTCAGTTCCACTTTTATAGTAAAAGATGTCAAAGCAAAACAATATAAGGCAGACAAAAACAAATGAAGGATAGGTAAGTGTCACGCATAAGAAAATCCAAAGAATTTGTGTCAGCCCAAAAGGGAAGGCAGAGAAAATGGAGAAGACCAGGGAACTGATGACATGAATGAACCTATTTCCCAGTTTTTGAGATATGAAAAATTATACTGCGCAAAGCAGCAAGATCTTGAAAATAAAAATGACCAAGAGGACATGTCTTTTTGGAAATCACAGAGATCCTGGACAGGCTTCTGAAGGCTCATTAGGCATCCTTAGTAATGAGTGGAAACTTGAAGCATTCCTGGATGAAGTCAACCTATGCAAACTTTTGATCAACAGAACCAAACCAATCAGTCTACCTCACATACACAAACACAGACCTGGAAACAGAAATTAAAATCAAAATAATATCCAATTAGTAAAAATAAAATACAAAAAGGAAAAATGATTTAAAGAAAAAACGATGCGTTCATTTAAGATATGCATTGATAAACTGTTACCAAGACTGGGCAGGAGGCTTAAATACTTAAAGTAGAAAAACAGAGAAGGTGCAGGAAGATGATGCACACAGAAAGTAAACGGATTGCAACAGACTACTGACAATGTCACACCAGCGAATGAATGGCCTATGAAACAAATGAGAGAAGTCCTTGAAACTTTCAACCTCCCCCAAATAATCATGTGGAGAACAGAAACTTCTGACTAATGGTGAATACTACCAAGTGTTTTAAGAATAGCGAATACCAAGCCTCAGTCTCCAATAACAAAATGGAACATCACAAACCATGTTTGAAACCAGTATCCCCATCATATAAAGCCAGGCATGGGCATGACAGAAAGGCGAGATAGACAATGAAAGGCCTGTCTCTGGTGAAGAACTAAATATTTTCTCCCTAAAATTATCAGCATGAGGCTATTAGTGATAGGGAACACCCTATCAGTATGTCATGTTCTTGGATTTGGACACCAGAATTATATAAAATGAATAGAAGAGAGAGAATCCTTCCAGTGGAGTTGAACAGCAGAATATAAAATAAAAGTAGCCCTCCAGTAGATCTAGTTTGCTGGTGTTTAAGCGTTCTAAGTTCTATGTCAAAGCCAGAAAGTAAATAATATAGGCAGTCTATTTCTAAAGGAATGGCAAAATTGGACATGGCTTCTGTTTTCATAAAACACAGAATAATCATCAAAAATAGTGATTATCACATCTATTTTATACTAAACAAAAGAATTAATTGTTCTCTCAAAATGCAGGGCAATTGCCACACTTCATGTTTTCTTTGCATATTCCTTTTTTTTCCTGAACCTCAGACAACACTAAGATTCAGATTCTCATTGCAGATGAATGATGAAGCCTCCTAAGCAAGGTGGGCTAAATGGATATTTCCCTATGAGCGTGCTGCAGCATGAATTATACTCACTTGGTATTTACTGCTTCTGATTCAGTACCACTGAAAAGAACAACCAATCATCCTACATATATAAGAATTACCAATGGTGGATCACCTGAAAAAATGGTTTTTCAAATGCAGTAGAGCTATCACTATTGCCTGAGTGCAGTGCCCAGGCACGCAAACTTTTAACTGTGTGTGGGCATAACTCATCTAGGCTCTTCTTTTTCCACACCTGATCTTGGACTCTGACTCCTTGTAGTTAGGTAACTCCTTCACAATCATAGCTACAGAGGTTGAGTTTGAACAAGGATTTAAAGAATATAAAATTCTATCATCAGTCTCTCTGGTTATCAGGCAAGTCTGTCTCCACGCCTTCTAGGCTGTGCCTTACATTTGGTATTAAGATGCTCCCCATCTTGGTAAAGTCAAGTTATTATGAACCAAGTTCTGTAGTGCTCTGGTGATCAAGTCATGTGTGCAAAGCTATGTTAAAACCTAGTGGCTGAAAGCAACAACTATTTTATTGATTCTTGTGGTTCTGAGAGACTGGGGTCAATTTGAGATTTCACACACCAGGTCTACGGCTGCAGTGTAAGTTTGGCTGCAGCTGGAGCGAAAAAAGAGTTATGTGCAAGAGAGTGCATGCAAACACAGACCCAGCAGCTCATGATGGTTTTTTTTTTTTTTTTTCTGGAAACTCAGCCAGCCAGCCAGGTTTATCTGCAGACTAGCTCCCTGGCTGTGAATACACCATATTATCTTGGGTCCTACACCCCAGAAGTTTTATATTCTGAAAGGGAACATTCTAAGACTGAGTAGAAACTAAATATTATGAGTCACTCCTGAAGAGAGATGGGCTTAAATTGAAGCCTGGGTTCTTTTAAAAATAAGCACACTATGTTTAATCAAATATTAGGGGGAACGATATTTGGCATTTAATGGCCAGTACATGACTTGAGGTCTGGCCTTCCCTTCTTCCTCACCTAACTAAGCACATCCACACATCAAGCACTGTGATTCCTGCCCTTGTACCTTTGCACAGGCTACATCAGCTATATGCCAGGCTCCTGTTCATCTTTTAAAGCCAACAGAAGCAAGCTCTCATCTGTGAGGTCCTCTTCCCCTGGAGTGAGTCACCCTCCTCTGAGTGCTATACTATCAGCATTTGCCATCACTACAGCTTCTTTTTAAAAATTTTATTTTATTTGTTTCAATACATCCCAACTATAGTTTCCTTTCATAATGTTCATTTTACGTATTGCTTTGGCTGATCCCCTGACAATCAAGATGTCAATTTTTCCTGCTCCTGAAACCATCAGTTCCATAGAACAGTGTCTGTACAAGAATTCATGTGATCAGAAGTTGTATCTCTACCAATAAAACTTTATACTAAAATAAATTTTAGTTAGCTATCTCTCTTGGCCAGTGCAGAATCTGTCATAAAAAAAGTGTGAAATGTCTCTGAAAGTCCTCTATAAGTATCATTGCTTTTATAATCTATAGACAGTCACATAATCTCCAGATGGCCATACCACACAGTTTGCTTAGGACTTCCTGTAGGACAATTAAGCCTGTTGATTATTTTAAAGAATACTCCCTCCCTCAGAAGCATCTTAGTTTAGATGGCAGAGTATGTTATCCCAGGATTCCCAATGGTAAATTAAAGGCTCTCAGAGGCCAAATACCTAGTTGCTAAGACAGGGTCCTTTCTCCTAATTCATGGCTAGAGAAAGGGTGGTTTCACTTTGACTGGTAGCTGGAGTTGTGGGTCATGTGTGTTTCCCTAGATAACTTCCCCAAGAGATTTCCTTTTCAGCAAAAATTTCCAGCAGCTTATGGCTGGCATCACTGTCCCTAAACAGGGTCTAGTATCCGTTGCAAGATGCTCACACTCACAGGAATGACCCATAACCAATGCCTGATAGCTATGGAGAAGTCAACTCCTTTGTCCTGTCTTAATCTGGGGCTATCCTGAAGTACTCTCGCCTCCAAAATTCTAGTCCCATTGAACATCTACGTCACAAAAATCTCCTGAGGGAATTTCCCAATTATCCTTACCCATGCTAGTCTTTATTTCAGTCTGCATCCATCCTACCTGACAACTCTCTTCATGTTTTCATCAGATACTGGCTAGCAACTGAGCTAAACATAGGACCCTTAAATTTTATTCAGGTAAGCACAGTTTGTGCAAAGATTCTTGAGTGCTACCTTATATTTGTCATTTCTATAATCCAATTAGTTAGTTCTTTTTAAGGATAGTAGAAAAGGTGAACAATAACAAATTATATATAATAATAAACTGTACTGAAGTTATTTTAAGATATAAGCTATTTTTTAATTTTCCATATAATTATTTCAGTTGACAGTTGGCTATGAGAAGTGAAAGCCACAGGAGCAAATCCATGGATATACAGGGATGACTGTACAGCAAGATATCCTGAGATCTTGTCTGCTTTAGCAATGGCACTGATACCTGATAGATATATATAGTACAGAATCAAACAAAACAGAATCAAACAAAACAGACCTTGAAATAAATACTTTAAAACTTTCTGAGTGGTTCTCCTAGCAGGGAACCTTATGGCACCATGTCACATTGGAGAAGACAAACTGCTGTCCAACCTGCTTTGGCTTTTTACCCCTTCAAATGCAAACTCCAGATCTCCACATCACAAATCTTCTACCATCTGAACTCTTAACTTCCAGTACCCCTCTGTTGCCAACTCTGCTCCAAACAACACACCACTCTATATCTTCTTTTGAGCCTCTAAGTTAACGTGCAATGCTACATAACTCTCCAACTGAGATTTAGATTCTTCTACAACCAATCACCCACATACAAATACTTCTCTGGTTCTGACTTCAACTCTCCAAACTCCCAAAATTACACATCCTCACAGAACCCACTCTCAATGTCAGTTTCCACAAAATCACCTACTCCTTTGTAGGTGACTGTATTTCATACATAAAAGCAGTCCAGCAAATTCTCAAAATCATCGCAAGAAGATGCAAGTAGAAGAAACCAGTCACCTACATTGTTCATGTACTCAGACAGCAGGTCCTGGAGAGCCTGGCGGATGGCATTGCACTCAGCGATAATCCGTTCTCGGTGCAAGTCCCTGGTGCTGGAAGAGTCAGCCAATAGTGCAGCCCCACTGATGATGGCTTCTAGGCGTTTCTCTAGTGATGGTCTTATTTCTTCCTCTGTCACTGTGAGCGGGTTCAGGACAATTAAATTCTGGGAAGAGAAAACATTTGGATAGTTAGGACTCAATGGAAGTCCATTCTTAGAAAACAAAAAACAACGAAAGAAAAGCAAGCATTGTTTGCTTCACGCTTAGAATTCAGGTGTATTAATAAGGAGAATTATGCTTTTCCTGCCTCAACAGTTCACACAGAAGACTACATAACAATATTGTTCAGATGGATGATAAAAGTTGTGTGCTTATGACATTGTCAGTCCTGGATTCAAAGCTTGCCCTGGCTTCCCTATTCCTCTCTTTCATCTGTAAAGCTACAGTATTTATGTTACTTACACCATAAAACCACCAGAATAATTATACTCAATAGCAACATCTCCGAGCTGCCAAAACATTTCTCACACACACTATCTCATCTTAACAATGAGGATGCAGGCAGCCAAGGTGTGATTTTAGCCACACATTTCAGTGGCTATGTGAGGCTGACAGACTTTTGCCCAATGTCAAAGAGCAAATAAGCTTTGAAGTTCAGACACATAACTCTGTCTTATAATTCAAGATTCAATGTCATTTTCATTATACCTCACTGTAAGTCATAGACTAATTAACTTTACCACTAACATATCAAAGAAAATTCTGGCTCTTAATTATTCATTTAAAAAGTAGAACTCCAGGAACTGGAGAGAGAGCTCATGACCAACAGCATGGTCAGCCCTTGCAGAGGATCAGAGTTCGGCCAAGCACCCATATTGGGCAACTCACATGTACCTGGAACTCCAGCTCTAGGGGGTCTGATGCCTTCTTCTGGAGTCTATGGGCACCTGCACAGACACACACACACACACACACACACACACACACCACACACAAAAAAAAAATTAAAATATTTTTTAAAAAGGAAAAGTCCATCTTCCTATTGACCTATTAACTTGCAGAGATCCCAAGTTACTGGAAAGTGGCATGGTATTCTTAAGGTTTTATAAAGATATGGCAAGTCTTTGGAAGTAGAGATCAAGACAATGCATATCTTCTAAGATAAGTCAGAGGACACACTTCTCTAAGCATCCTTCAGAGGGAATTAGCAGTACAAAAAGCCTCTTCAAGGTAAAGCCCAATGAGCTCTTTGAAGAAAGAGTTAGTATAAAAGTTCTCTGAAGAATCTTTAACAAAATTGTACCATGATCTTCAGAGTACAGGAGTCAGAGTGATAGAGTTGATGAAGTGATACTATTATAATCTTACAAAATAATATCCACATGGGTGTGCATATTAACAGAGATGTTTAAATATATAAAGATTACAGCCTTATAAGATAATGTATACATAAATATGCATGTCACTATTGATATACATATGCAAATATATGTAGAATCTTGTATTGATCATGGTGCTATATGATGTTATGATAGATAGTTTATGTTAGAATTTTAAGAAGCAGTGGGCTGGTAAAATGGCACAGTGGGTAAAGGCATTTGCTACACCAGCCTGGAGACCCAAGTTCAGTTTCTGAAGCCCACATAAAAGTGGAAGGAGAGAACGGAGTCCACAAAGTTGTCCTGTGACCCTTCACTCACACACACACACACACACACACACACACACACACACACACACACACATATGCATATACACATATTGTTTAATAATAAAGCACATTTGGAGAGTTACGCTTAAAAGAGAAATTCATTTCAGAAAGGCATAGAACCATGGTAAAGCATAGAGCCCTGGCATGCTCACACACTATAAAATAAACTATAAACCAGAACACAGACCTTAATATGATGTGTCTTAATTAACTTATAGTGCTCAGGAGTCCTCCTTTCCAGGCTCTAATCCCTTAGCCTTATAGAAACCCACTGTGATCTTATTAAAAAATAGTATTTTTCAAAAAGGAGTTTGAACAGAGGCTGTTTGTAAGATAAGGTTGCACTAGGTAGCCCAGGCAGAGGTATCTTTGAGTTTGAGGCCAGCATGGTCTACAGAGTGAGTTCCAAGACAGCCAGGGCTAAACATAGAAGCACTGTCTCGAAAAAATAAAGTTTTTACTTCATCTTGTTGTCAGATCAAGAAAAAGGCAAAAAAGGTTTAAATAACTTGGGTGTTATATGAAATACCATTGAAGTCATTTGATCTTTTGATCTAACATAGCTATCTCATAATTATGAGAGAGGGGGGAGAGATATACATAATATAGATATCTCACAGAAGCAAACAACAGAGTGGGAGTTACCACTTTAAGGTGGAGCAGTAACTGAGGAGGTCCTGAGCAAAGAATTCTAAGTTTCAGTTAGACGGGAGGAGTAAGTTCATGTCCTCTATTGTAAATTATAGTGACTGCAGTTAATAACAACATATTCATGCTTGAAAATGAAGGCAGTTGATTTGAAGTGTTTTTAAGTGCATTGGCTTATATTTCCACTTCATAATGCATCACTGACAGAAGTCAGGGCAGGAACTCAAGCACAGTAGGACCCTGGAGGCAGGAGCTGATGAGGCGGCCATGGAGAAGTGCTGCTTACTGGCTTGTTCCTCATGGCTTACTCAGCCTGCCTTCCTGTAGAGCCCGCTGAGCTCTCCCCCCATCAATCACTAATTTTAAAAATGCCTTACAGCCACATTTTGTTTCTATTTTTATTTTAGAAACAATCTTATTTTACATATCAATCCCCCATTCCCTCACCCTCCTATTCTCCCATGTACCCCAATGACCCCCCCTAACCCACCCCTCACCCATTCCTTAAGGACAGTGAGACAGGCCTAGAACTTCTTTCATGGATCTGGGCTGCAATAGTAACCCTCCATAGGAAATGGGCTACCAAAGTCCATTTGTGCACTAGGGATAAACACTGGCTCCACTGTTACAGGTCCCATAGACTGCCCAGGCCTCCTAGTTGGTTCCCACATTCAAAGGACTTGGTTCAGTCCAGATTATGGATGCATTTTCTCAACTGAGGTTCCCTCCTTTCAGATGACTCTAGCTTGTGTCAGGTTGACAGGAAACTAGACAGCACAGTACTGAGACTATCTTGTGTCTATCACTCTACCAATGAGTGAAGGGATAAAAAAAAAATGCCTCATCCTGTGTGTGCAGATTCTGGTATATATACATTCACCAGAATATCATTTGGTCATTAAAAAATGGATGTTCTTGATGCATTTTTTAAAGTGGCATAAGAGAAAAAGACACTATATGACAGAGCTCACATGCAGGTTTTCTTTTTTTTTTTAAATAGGTGAAAGCAAATGGCAAAAGGGGCGAGGGGAGAGAAAAGACTAGCCTCTGGGGACAAAAGAGGAGAAAAGAATGGCAGAGAGGGAGAGGAAACAGAGACAGGCAGAAAAGCAGAGAGAGAGGGAGAGAGAGAAAACAATGGGAGGTGGGCAGGGCCCTTTTAAAAGGGAACATAATGAATATGCACAAGTGGTGCTGTGCTGAGGATGTACCCTGTCAGAAGCCCAAGGACAGGTCACTACAGATGCCTGAATACTTAACAGTCCTGACATGTATGGCCATATGGACATTAGGCTAAAGTGACCTGAGTGTCTCTCTCTCCCTCCCTCTCCTCTCTCCTCTCTCCTCTCTCTCTCTCTCTCTCTCTCTCACACACACACACACATGATTCATGTGATATTACTTATATGTGGGATATAAAATATTCAAAATCTTTGAAATAGAGTGGGATGGAATGCAGTTTGCAGTGGCTGTGGGCATTTTCTTCATCAGAAGGTACAAATGTTCACTGCATGCATGTATATGGTTATGTGCTGTACACAGGTTCACCTGGAAGAATCAAATCTCCCTGGAGGTGGAGTCATAGACAGCTGTAGGCCATGTGATATCAGAGCTGGAAACCAAAAATGTAGGTCCTGGGCAAGAACAGTATAGTCTCTTAACCACTAAGCCATCTTTCCAGGTTGCTTATTAATATTTTTAAATTTAAAAATTAACCAGAAACCTACTCATAATAAAACCCATCATTCATATACTTTTGTATTTGCCCAGAGCTTAAAATGCATGTAAAAACAAAACTTAGACACAACTAAACTGCCATCAAGTAGATTAATAGATAAACTTTAGTGCATTAAGACAACAGAATGAAAGCATGAAAAGACATGGAAAAAGAGATAAATGCATACTGTAAGTACAAGAAGGCAGCCTGGAAATGCAACATTGAATCCTGAATGATTCCAACCTATGACCCAAAGAAGAAAGGAAACTATGGATACAGTAAAAATATCAGTGGTTTTCAAGACAGAGAAGGAGAAGGAACAAAGAGTTGGAGAAATAAGCTGGGGTTTTTAAGACACCAAACATACTTAGAATGACATTGTTACAATGGTTCCATGCCATATACATTTTCCAAACCGTGTGTAACAGCAAGTGTCCCACCTGCAAACTTTGGAGAGGGCAGAAACTGATGTGTTAGTGTAGGTTGCACGCTGTAACAGCTGGACCACCCTTACTGAAGATGCTGATGATGAAGATGCTGATGATGACAGACAGAGGCTATACCTATGTTGAGGCAAGGTGCACATGGGGGATTGCATTATGGAACCAAGTTCCCATTTGAGAAGAAAAGGGCTGAGGAGATGGCACAGCTGATAAAGTGCTTGCTGTAACATGAGGACCTGAGTTGTCTCTAGCACCCATGTAAAAGCTGGGCATGGAGACAAGCTCCTCTTAGCGCTGACAAAGGAGAGGCAGGAGGATTATGCTGAGAGAGATTTGCAGGCCACACAAGCAGTGTGATGCAGGTTCAATGAGAGACCTTGTCTCAGAAAACAAAGTGGAAAGTAGTTCAGGAGGACACCTAATATTGACCTCTAGCCTACATACATACACAGAGAGAGAGAGACAGAGAGAGAGACAGAGAGAGAGAGAGAGACAGAGACAGAGAGACAGAGAGACAGAGAGAGAGAGGAGAATTAAAAAATACTTATTACCTCAAACCTTGAGCTCTCTATCATATCACTCTGGGTCAAAAGTTTAAGGGGAGTCATTCCTTCGTATTCTTATCAGGAAAGGAGCTCAAGTGGTCTAAGTCTTTGTTTCATCCTTTATAAACAGGAAAAATAGAATCTTTATAACTACCATGTAGGTTTTCTGTTAATGTAGCTTCTTTTGTCATTATCTGTTTGCATGGGTTTTTTTTTGTTTTGTTTTGTTTTTAAAACGAGGCCTCATTCTGTTGCCCAGGCTGTCTTGGAACTCACTCTATTCTGAGCCTTTTAATGCACTGTGTAGATAGATTTACTATCCAGTAAAGGATAGGACACTTCAGTGTCCTGTTTACTAGTGATATTTTTCCTTTAAATGCCTTGGCATCCACACCTGATAAATCCAGCTGTACACTACTATGAAGGAAGCTACATGCCCAAAACCCAAACAGCCTACAATACCACCCCTCAATGTATCATGTATTCAGTTACTAATTCCATAAGTATTTATTAATTACTATTTTTCAGATTCTGAACATGGCTTTTATACATGCCTTACACAGGGAAATAAAAAAAAGGAACATCTAAAACAAGTGAAAGCACAACATCAATATGGCTGGAAAAGTTTTCTGTATTTTAATGAACAGGATATAATGAACCTTATTCATCATTCAAACGCCGCATAAGGTGTGACGGGATTGATCGGATTTACATTCAAAACACTAAAACTCTCACACCTATTCTCCAAAGTGAAATTGCCTATCAAAAGAGCTGCAGACATGATTATAATCAAGTACCAACATTCTTCAGAAAAACACACGCTATGTTCAAGTTGGGAGCAGCAGAAATAATAAGCACGTAGCATAAATAATGCTCCCCTAGCAACTACATTATCAATCTTCAGAATGAGTGATAAAAATGGAATAAAAATTTCTCCTTCTGATTACCAACAGAAAATGGTACTGAGAAAACTCACAGACTCTCCTGGGCATTGAATATTCCTCCTTTTTAGTGAATTTCCACTTAATCTAAAGAATGGACAGTTGAGTTATACAAAATGTAAGTGAAGGCAAAATGTGAATAGAAACCTGTAAATCAGCAAGGTGATCAGCACTCATCTGGTAGAGTACCTTGGTCAATTAGTGTAACATTCCCACACAAGTTTAACTACTTGTTTAGCCATACATTTAAAAATGCATGGCTTACATTTACCTCTGTATAAATTAATATGATAAAAAAATAGAAAATATCTGAGAGGTAATCAATATAATTTCAAAGAAAATTACGCATGTAAATTGTTTGATTTTTTTCCCTCTACAGGATGAATGTAGACCATTAAACTAAGCAAGAGGCTGTGAGAGCAGTTACATCAGGGCCCTGATGGACATTTCAGCCGTGTAGCATGTAATTCACTTCACAGAAGATAAGTACTATTTTAGGATAGTTGTGCCAGAGTCCAGCAGACTGGTTTATGCAAAATACTACATTGAGAATTCTTCCTGGTTTTGTCTGGGGATGGTGGGAACAAAATGGGCCTTGATGGATTCTCCTCTTTTTAAAGCTTCTCTATATAGGATTATTGCTCGGCACTCTGGACTGTCAGTTGGGTTGTTAGATTGCATATTATCACCATGATGCTGCAGACCAGAGTGATATATTTAGTTTCAGTGTGGATGATCTATTTGGGAGCATGTTTTGTAGATCTGGTCTCTCTCCATAGTGGCCTATTTTAAAATAAGGTATCCTTGCTGATATTTCCAGGAGTTATGCCTGCAGAGTTCCCCAGAAAACTCCTCATCAATGAAGATGGAAAGAAAAGGCAAAGAGGGGATGGAGGAGTGAGGAAAAATAAGTAATCCCATTGGCACTTTATTTTGCTTGACTCTACCTTACACTTTTCTCAGTAATTACATCCCTGGAGAAAAATAGTGGGTTAAGTACAAGCCCTGGACTCACGGGTAGAATGTGCATAGCAAAAGAGAGAAAGGAAATGTGGCCACCATGGCACAGCTGTACTTCATAACTGGGAAGCTCTAAAGGCCAAGTCTGTCCCACAGTCCCTTGAAGAATGATGAGAGGGAACATGCCTGCCAGGTGGTGACAATTTCTCAAGAAATTGGCTGTCAGAGATGGGTGTTGTGGCTGGCTCCTTCCTGTAATCTCAACACTCCAGAGGCTGAGGCAAGAAGATCACAAGTTCCAGGCCCTACCTGGCTACATTGGAAGATTCTGTCTCAAAAAAGCAAACCCAAACGAACAGGCATCTCTACGGTGCTCTTGATGTGGTCCCTAAGATTTCCCTGTACCCTCTGTTTAAAGCCTGAGGATGCTGAATAATTTCAAATTGTAACCAAATAACCAACTAAAAATGTCCTTGGCCTGATAAGAGTTTTAAGACCTGTTCTTTTTCTGGAGAAGAATGTTCCATTAAATATAAATTATCTTGAATATTTCTAGCTAACGGGGCTAAGAATAAAATTGCAAGCATTAGCCTAAAAGTGCCACTAAGAATCATGATATTAGATTTCACCTGAAGCTATGTTGTCTTGGTAAAATAACACAACCTGAGTCAGTCTATATTGACTTTAATACATAAATTATATATGTATGTGTACATCTATGTACATCTATATACACACAGACATATAGATGGATGGATAGATGATAGAAGATAGATAGATAGATAGATAGATAGATAGATAGATAGATGATAAATGGAAGATTGACAAATGATAGATGTGATAAATGATAGATGTTAAATAGATGATACATAGATATATAGATGATAATTAGAAGATAGATATGGATAGGTAATGAATAGATGATTGATTGATAGAAGATAGATAGATATAGACAGATGATAGACTGTAGAGTACTTTATACTCTTCAGTAATGATGAGGTTTTCTATATTGACCATGGTTGGATATGGCTAGAACAGCCAGAGCTGGTGCAAATGAAAAGTGATTTCTAGGCTTTGTTTAATAATGATTAACTTTAAGTGTAAATATACACATATGATATGACTAGTGACTGTTGGTCTCATTGTCATTTTCAAGCATGAGATTCTTTTGCTGTCTCATCTCTGGCAAGCTTTACCAGATGACACTGGGCAGTGATGATGCTCAAGCCATACAGAGGAGCTTGGTGCTTCCCTTCTGTCCTGTCCTGCATCACTTAAGAAACCTTTCCTGTGGCATAAAACAACTGCCAGGGCCTGTGTCTATACCTAAAGAGGGAGGTGTTACAGCCAAAAGCAGAAGGGCATGAGTTTAGATCCAAATAGAGACAGAAAAAGCCAGTTAACTACAGTATAGAGATAGTATGCATCAGTGTGAAAGAGGGAACATGTATCCAGAAGGGGAAAATATTCTGAAGGGAAAAGGGGAGATAATTACCAAAATCAACATTCATCTTGCCCTGCTCCATTTCACAACCTCACAAGATGTAGGCATGTGCCCAGAGATGTCAGTCCCTGGCTCCCACACGTTTGCCATTAAGACCAGCTGTGGCAAAATCATCAGGTTGGAAAGTGACCACTGGTCATATCTTCTTGTTTTTCTAGGCCCATTTCAAAAGTTGGCCAGAAAAGTTATTAAGCCAAGATTATTCTTTATATCACCCATTTGCATTTATTGCCTTCTGGCAATTTTACCAAAGAACCTTTATTTTTCCACTGGGGCTTTATTAATCTGATTTACATCTTTTTTCATTTTAATTAGTAAGGAAAGAGAACATGGAAAAAAGGGAAGGGAAGAGGTAAAAGGAGAGGAGAGGAGAAAATGTGCAAAACAAAATTACTAAAGGGGAAAGAGGGGCAGGAGGAGAATAAAGAGAGTACCGAGGGAAAACAGGGATAAGAAAAGATTTTTTAAAGGGGTCAGCACAATGGCTCAGTGAGTGAAGGTACTTGCCACCAAGTCCAATGACCTGAGTTCAATAGCTGCAGGTGTTAGGAGAGAACTGACTCCCACAGGTTGTTCTCTGACCTCCATGGGTGCATGAAGGCAGGCACACACAGACACACACAGACACACACACACACACACACACACACACACACACACACACACCACACACACACACACACACACAGAGAGAGAGAGAGAGAGAGAGAGAGAGAGAGAGAGAGAGAGAGAGAGAGACTAAAATGCAATTTTTTTAAAGAGTCTTTTAGAAGTCAAGGCTGGTTAAGTTAAAAACACTGCTTAAAGTTTCTGTGTCAAGTTCTGTTAGGAGAACTGAAGCCAGGCTGAAGCTGTGCTTACTGGCCCAGCAGGACATCTGGGTGGTATGAGGATGATGAGCAAGGTGAGTACCCAAGGATTCAGTCAATTATAACCCAGCTCCATCACTATGGAAGGCTTTAAAGGCCTCCAGTTCGCACAGGAGGAAGAGACTCACCCAACTTGCCCTGAGTGGGAAGACAATTATGGTGAGCAAATACATGGTGGGTTGTGTGTGAGTGCAGAATCATGGCTGAGAAGACAAAAAACAGTGAGAAACAGGCTGAGTTAGGTGGCCTGTATGCCACCAGGGGCCATAGTGATATCTAGGCCTTGGATAGTGTAGCAGAAGCCAGAGGCATCGAACCAGACTCTCACTGTAACAAACATTTGCAAGTAAAGAGGTATGGGTTGAGGGCATACTGTGTGACTTGGCTTCCAAGACAAGATTTTTTTTAACCTTTCCTTTATATTTTATTTTATTTTGGTGGGGGTGGTCACAAGAGCAAAGGGCAGATACGAAGGGACAGAGAGAAAACTGGGATCGAGATGCATGATGTGAAATCCACAAAGAATAAAAAGTTTAAAATAAAAGCCAATGGCTCTTCAGACATTATCCAATAGACATCTTCCTAAGTTTTTGCCATACTCTCACTGCTTTGACAAATGGTGTGCATGATAATATTAAAAATGAGATTAATACATCTACTCAATGAAATCATTTCTCAAGTAGACACTTATTTGATGTAGTATGGTCTTGAGTGAAGATGGCATACTTTAAATTAACCATATATAACACCATCAAAGGAAATCCTATCAGTGGGACTCTGTTTCAGACTTTTCCCATCAAGGTATTATTAAAAACAAACAAAGTTACCAATATGGCTGCTGGGCAAGAGTGTGATATGGACCCTTTTTCCCTTTTCCCTTGCAGACCAAGGGAAAGGGAATTTGAAAATGAAAGCCAACATCAGTGCTTAACAGGAATGACTTGTCTAGAGACAAACAGGTATGCTTATCATGACAGCTACAGGATCACCATCCTGGGTACCCCTGGACACTAATGTAGGAAAGAATGGGCTGACTTGTCTTCTGTAGTCAAAAGGTTTCCAATTTAGCTTTGGATTTTCCTACTGTGATGACTTGTCCCCTCAGCTCCACTTTGGAGCTTAGTATCCTGTGGTGCTATGTTGAGAGGTGATGCAGCCTGTGATTGGGCCTTTGCATCAGAAGGGCCATGGGGAAAATCTCTTCTCAGTATTTCCTTGTGACCACCTCTCCTCTTCCTCCTCCTCTTCCCATTTTTCTTCTTCATGCTCATTCACCTCCCCGTCTTCTCCTTTCCCCGGGCTTCTCCCTCTAATTCTCTTCCACCCTTGCTTTTCCACAATAAGATCATCTCCAAAAACTACAGAAACTACTCTTGACCTGAAAGCAAAAGAAACCTCCTTTAAAAAAATTATAGCAAATGGATGGGGGCAGAGTAGATGTGGGGGACTGAAAGGAAAGGAGGGGGAGGAACTGCTCTCAAGATGTAAAATTAATTAGTTAAAATCATAACCCAGCCTGAGGTATTTTGTTCTAACAGAAAGTGAAATGAGACCTCTTATTCCACATTTGAAGACCAGACAGGAAAAGAATGTCAAAATACATACTGAAATATCTGAATCAAAAGTGAAAAATAACTATTTCTGAGAACAGTAGAGCATCCAAATCCCCTGCCCCAAAAGACTTAGAAGAAGGCAAGGCAGTGTGCTACTTCCTCATGAAAAGACAAAATTCCTCCTAAGTTGGAATTCTTTGCTAATACAGCCCCTACACCAGCATAAAATACAATTCTTCCTCTAAACTTAATTTCTGAATAATCTTCTTGGCAGATTATAGCTTGCTTATATTAGGTAAACTGGCCCCATCTCAAACTGCACACACAACGAAGGCCAGGAAATAGGGGTTTGCATCAAGTAAAATGCTCTTATGCCTTCACCTGCCATGCTCACAGGCCTTGCACCCAGCAGACAATTAATAGCCAGCCTATTGCTTTTTTCTCATAAATCTTCCTGGTCATGTACATCCTTTATATTCATCTGCTCAATAATTATGAAATAATCACCCTACACCTTACTACGAACAACTTGTCTTGTATTTAAATCAGAAATATTCAGATCCTCATTATTAGAAAATATTGACCAGAGCAAACTATTATCACTGCCTTTAGTATGACATGTCTTGTCTTGTTTGCTGATGAGGAGCCAACTAACCTAGACCCATAGTTGGTTGTCTTTTTTTTTTTATTTATGTTTTTCTCAGTCTACCTCAGTTCTGACTCTGCCTTTGCAATAAGGCTAGAAAGACAGGGAAAATTACAGGAACCCCTCACCTGGCAATGTAGCTGAAGCCTCTCAGCATGTGAGGAATCAAGAATTCTAATACAATTCACAACATCTGCCTAAGGCCTTTCTCTTCCCAGCAGTGTGTTAGGACTCTCATCAGAAACCCCCACTTACAGTAAGACATGGTCTCCCACACCTTGTACAAACCTAGATACAGGATAGAATTTCAATTAAGAGGTGAAGTGTGTTCAACTAAGACATTCAATGTCAACTTTTGACCTCCAAATACATACATATCCATGTGTACACATGTACACACACACACACACACACACACACACACACACACACACGATCTTATGAACATGATCTTATGAACATGCACACACACAATGTATTTTGTTAAACAGCAACTCTCTCTTTGAGAAGCCCAGGGTGCACTTTATTTTTCCCTGAGGTTCTTCTAATTTTAATAAACTCCAGTTGTACTTCATTTCTGCATCAAAGCCTAGGACGAAATTTTACCTGAGTTGGGTCCTTCCCTCACTGCTGGGAACAACGCATGAGTCTGTGCAACTATCCCTGGCTGCTGACACACTTACTCGTAGGGGGACTCAACATTCACATGCCTATGGTAGTACTGTGAAAGACTCATTCTACACCTTCAAGGAGGATCCATGAAGCTGCAGAGATGGGTCAGTAATTACAAGCATGCACTGCTCTTGAAGAGAACCTATGTTCAACTCCCAGCACCCACAGGCAGCTCTGAACTGCAACAAGGGATTCAACTCTCTCTTCTGGTCTGCGTGGGCACCTGCATACCCCCCCACACACACAGATATGTATGTATGTGCATACTTTTTTAAAAACTTATAAAAAAAATAACTGTGCCTTCTAAGGGACCATGGGTTTCCATGTGATACAAATAAGGTTAATCTACCTCCCACAGTGTAACTGCCTTTCTTCAAACTCCATAGACACTGGCAGGCTGCTTACCAAATATAACCTCCAACAGATGCACAGCAGGTCCTTGCATCTGCACTCTATACATTTACACAAGCTGCTTTTCCATCTGCAGGACATAACATATGTCAGTGGATTGGCTTACAGTAGGTTTGGAGAAGAGTCAGATAGAGTTGGCAGGAACCTCAAGTCTACTCATTGCTTTCCCACCCCACTTTTGCTCTGAGGCTTTGGTCCTTGCTCTTTTTAATTCTGTCTGCTAAATCAATCATTTAAATTCAAGTGGTCATTCCTGGCTAACAATGCTGAAATCCTGTGAACATGTAACTTGCTCACAGTCCAAACCTCTTAGATGTCAGTAATCAACCTGAGCTAATAGGCTTCACTCTAATTGAAATTCTGTCCTGCATCTGACATGAGAATGGAGCTTGTATCATGTGATGGTCACCAAGCACAGTAAAATTCAACCTGAAAGTGAACAAAGAATTTTCCAGGACCACCTACATGATTCCAAGAGCTCCGTGTTAAATAGAAATGTGAGAATCCTGTTTTAAGTACATTTAGGGGCCAGGAAGATGACTCAGTAGAGTGAAGGTACTAGGCACACAGGCCTGACAAGCTCAGTTCAATCCCCAGGGTCCACATTAAAAGCTACTTGTAGTGGCACTCATCTGTAATCCCAGCATGTCTATAGTGAGATGGGAGACACAAACAGGAAAAAGGCCCAAAAGTTCCTAAACCAGTTAGTCTGGGGTGCACAGTACAACAGGAAGAGGAGAAAGGAGGAGGAAGAAAGATGCTATCTCAACAAGATAGAAGGCAAGAATTGACTCTCAAAATCTGTCTTCTGAGTTCCATAGGTTCTATGGTATGATGGTGGTGGTGGTGGTGGTGGTAGCAGTGGTGGTGGTGGTGGTGGTGGTGGTGGTGTGTGTGTGTGTGTGTGTGTGTGTGTCTGTCTGTCTGTCTGTCTGTCTGTCTGTCTGTCTGTCTGTCTGCGTGCATGAACATGCTTGTACCTGTGCATGTATATGAGTGTGCACACACACACAGCTGCTGTAGAATAATCCTCTTGTACACTGTAAAGATTTGTCGCTCAAATTGGTTTAATAAAGCTCTGATTGGCCAGTAGCCAGGAAGGAAGTATAGCTGGGTAGAACAAATGAAGGATGATGGGAAGGAGAAGGGTAGAGTCAGGGTTGCCAACCAGACACAGAGAAGAGAAGAAGATAAACGTGCCATGCTAATAAAGGTACCACCATGTAGCAAAGCATAAGTAGAAATATTGGTTAATTTAAGTGTAAGAGTTAGCCAGTTATAAGCCTGAGCAATCAGCCAAACCTTTATAATTAATATAAGCCTCTATGTAGTAATTTGGGAAGTGACTGACAGGAATTTGGTAACAAGTGGGCAAGAGACAGGGCTCCATTTACACACACCTTTTTTTTCAAAAATTTAAATAGATTTAGAATTTCAAGGCAGTAACATCAGATAAACCATCTCCAAGACACCTCCTTGTAACTGGACCCTATGTAGCTTTCACACCATGAATGAAGCCCTGAATTTTTTAAAGAATACATGAGAAATATTTATCCACACATTGAACGCACACAAAGGGAAAAGCACATTTTATTGCATAGTGATTCTGTTTGATAAACTACTGATGATATTTGCTTCACAACTGATACCTTATCAAACAGTTTCTCTTTAAAATTTAAAGACACTACACTCAGAAAGCAAACTTTGAATTTTCACCCATACTATAGCATAAAACTTAATTAGGGTTCAAAATAAAATCACCTACCAATGCTGTTGACTTTCCTTTAGGTAATACATAAGTGGCATTTAAAGGTGATATATTTGAGCCAGGCGTTGGTGGCTCACGCCTTTAATCCCAGCACTCAGGAGGCAGAGGCAGGCAGATCTCTGTGAATTCGAGGCCAACCTGGTCTACAGAGTGAGTTCCCAGGACAGTCTCCAAAGCAATACAGAGAAACCCTGTCTTGAAAGGCGAAAAGAAAAAAAGAAAAAAGTAACACATTTATGGCAAAAATCTAAAACAGTCATTAACACCTGCCCCTAACAAAAATCTATGGGTGCTAAACTCCAGGCATAGTTTGATCACTATGTAATATATATGATTATAACATCTTATTCAACATCCAGAGAAACAAAGTCTGGTGTGCTCTCCTATGATGAGGATTTTATCAAACACTATGATTTTATCAAACACTATGTCCTCAAGCAAACATCTTTAAAAGTCTCTTCATACATTGAAGAGAGTGAAAAATAGATTCCTCCAAAGCCAAGCTGGAACTTGCATGATTGAGCACCACCAAAAATTATTCTGGATTTGGAGGGGGTGCTGAGATAGGGTCTTTCTACATAACCCTGGCCATCCTAGAACTCCTTATGTAGACCAGACCAGTCTCAAACTCAGAGATCCACCTGTCTTTACCTTCAAGTGCTGCAATTAATGGTGTGCACTATCATGACCCACATTTCTTTAATATAAGAAATGGATTCGTGGCTCGTGTGTTTGGTTCTCCTTGGTTTCAGCTTATCCTCTGAACATTTCTCCAACTATCAATCCATTCCAAACAAAGTGACTTATGCAGGATACAGACCAGGCCAGATTTTAAAAAGTTTTCTAGACAGCAGAAACTAAATGACTGTGGTTATAATTATCTATGCATGCTACAAAAGTTAGGGTCAGAGCCTAGACCCTAGCCCTGAAAATATGGCTCAGCCACTGCTCCTCAATAATACAACTAATACTATAAAACAAAGAAAGACAAATGGCCAGAACTATTTCTAGGAGACAAGCTCCCCCCTTTAGCTGGCATCAGGCTTTAGCCTTTTCTAGCTTGAGTGGCCAAAGAAAATTTCAGTTTCTTAGGGACCACTATTTTGAAAGAAGGACCACCCTTTATTATACCATCATTACTGCTGGGACAGGACAGCTACAGTCAGGATACCACAGTCACATAGCAAAGGTAACTTTCCCCAGGTTTCATGATAATCCACATATTAAAAAAAGTGGAATGAAGGAGAATTCCTAGAAAGAAGCTGTGACTATATAGGCTAAATAACTGATGAGAAACTCAATGGAATAGAGAGACTGGAATGTTGCAAGCCCAGAGTGAAACCATCTTGGGTCATCTTTATCCTTAATAGCCATTGATTGCCCTCTTCTGGGTGTGACCTAGCATCTTTGTGACCACTGATTAACCCTTAATACACAAACAAGACCCCAATTTCTACAAACCAAAAGGCTAAGAATGCATCAGACATCATCCGAGACCAACAGCTAAACATTTTCCCACTTTTCCACAAGCTACCTACCTAGTGTTTCTACAGATGTATTAAAAAGTCTCTTGATTTATGGTTTTCTTTGTTCTGCTTCTATAAAAGCTTCATGAAACTGATGTGTGGGGTGTGGAGTGACCTGAATCCCTGTTCCTGGGCCATGGTCACTCATATTTTGCTCCAGAATAAACTATTGCATCTGTTTCAAGGTGAGAGTTGTGGTTTTACATCAGTGGGAAAGAGGGACATGGGACTCATACTAAAAACTAGAAAGCCTCTTAAAATATTTTAATTATTTCCTTAATCACCATGAGTAATTATGGAAATACAGAACACACACACATATATATCAGATGATCTCCTTCATAAAACAAACTAAAAATCCACACATACACATTTGAATGGCCACATGCGAAACAGCATTTTCTTTGTTATCTACCATCTCCTCAATCATGGGCATGTACTTCTGTATATATGTTTCTCTTATTGGTTGATGAATAAAACACTGTTAGCCAATAAGGCAGTAAGATAGGCAGAGAAAGGAGATGGGGAGAATTCTGGAAAAGGTAGGCAGAGGAAGCCCACCAGAACAGTCACCACATAAACCATCAAAGGAGTAACAAATCCAGACCCTTCTCCAGTATGATAAGACCATGTGGAAGACTGAACCTCTTAGAAGAAAAAGTGGGAAGTACCCTTAAGGAATTGGTACAGGAAACCGATTCCTGAACATAACACTAGTAGCACAATTAATAAATGGGACCTCCTGAAACTGAGAAGTTTCTGTAAGGCAAAGGACACAGTCAACAAGACAAAACAGCAGACCACAGAATGGGAAAATATATTCACCAACACCACATCTGACAGAGGGCTGATCACCAAAATTTATAAAGAACTCAAGAAGTCTCCAAAACACCAAATAATCCAATTAAAAAGTGGGGTACAGAACTAAATAGAGAATTCTAAATAGAGGAGTCTAAAATGGCTGATAGACACTTAAGTGTTCAACATCCTTAGCCATCAGGGAAATGCAACTCAAAACAACTCTAAGACACCATCTTGCTCCTGTCAGAATGGTTAAAATCAAAAACACCAAGGACAGTTTATGCTGGAGAGGATGTGGAGAAAAAGGAACACTGCTCCATTGCTGGTGGGAGTGCCAACTCATACAGCCTCTTTGGAAATCATTATGGAGGTTTCTCAGGAAAATAGGAATCAGTCTGCCACAAGATCCAGCAATTCCACTCTTAGGATTATACCCAAAGGATGCACATTCATATAACAAGAACATCTGTTCAACTATGTTCATAGCAACATTATTTGTAATAGCCAGAACCTGAAAGCAACCTAGATGCCCCTCAACTGAAGGATGGATATAGAAAAATGTGGTACATTTACACAATGGAGTACTAAAGAGAAAAAAACAATGGAATCTTGAAATTCGCAGGCAAATGAATGGAACTAGAAGAAACCATCCTGAGTGAGGTAACCCAGTCACAAGACAAACATGGTATGTACTCACTCATATATGGATTTTACCCAGAGTAAATGATTACCAGCCTACAATCCACACCACCAGAAAAGCTAGGAAACAAGGAGGACACTAAGAGAGACATACATGGTCCCCCAGTGAAGGGGAAAGGCACAAGATCTCCTGATCAAATTGGGAGCATGGCGGGGGGAGTGGAGAGGGATTCAGGAGAAAGAGGAGAGAAGAGGAGGGGAGAGGAGAACATGAGGGAGCAGGAAGGTTGAGTCGGGGGAAGAATATAGGAGAGCAAGAAAAGAAATACCATAATAGAGGGAGAAAGAGGTTTAAAGAGAAATCAGGCACTAGGGAAATATCCAGAGATCTACAAGGATGACACCAACTAACACCCTAAGCAATAGTGGAGAAGCTACCTTAAATGCCCTTCCCTGATAATGAGATTGATGACTAACTTATATGCCATCCTAGAGCCTTCATCCAGTAGCTGATGGAAGCAGAAGCAGACACCCACAGCTGTGTCCTGGAATTCAGTTGCAGAGAGGTAGTAGTGATGAGCAAAGGTATCAAGACGAAACCCACAGAAACAGCTGACCTGAACAAGGGGGAGTTCATGGACCCCAGACTGATAGCTGGGAAACCAGCATAGGACCATGGGTATCAGTTAGGAGGCCTGGGCAATCTGTGGGGCCTCTGGTAGTGGATCAGTATTTATCCCTAGCATATGAATGGACTTTGGGAGGCCATTCCACATAGAGGGATTCTCTTTCAGCCTAGACGAACGGGGGGAGGAGGGGCAGGCCCTGCTCCAAATGATATGACAGACTTTGAAGATGAGGGTGAGCAGAAAAGAACATGGATGGGGGGTGGTGGGGGGCAGGGGAGGAGGGGGGGAGGGAGAGGGAACTGGAATTGACATGTAAAACAAGCTTGTTTCTAATTTAAATTTTAAAAATCTGAGAAAATAAGAAGACCTCATGTGTTAATAATTAAGACAGAGCTAGCCAATAAGAAGCCCTAGCCTTTGGCCAACAGTTTAACAATTTAAATAGAGTGTGATCATTTGGGTCGAGGCGGCTGTAGGACCAGGCTGGCGGAAAAGAACCTACACCTCACCTCACTGTTCCACACTGTTCCATTAGTTGTATGATGTCATGATTCTTTTATGAACATTTCCTCCTGATATCTCAGCTTATTTTTTGGCATAATCTCTTTTTTTTAATTTTTTTCCAACTTTTTTTATTTGAATTTGAAACAGGATTGTTTTACATGACAATCCCAGTTCCCTTCTCCCACCCGTCCTCCCCTACTGCCGCCCGCAACTAAAACCCTACCTATCACAGATCCTTTCTGCTCCCCCTGGATGGTGAGGCCTTCCATAGGGTGTCATAAGAGTCTATCGTATCCTTTGGGATAGGGCCTAGGCCCACCCCCGTGTGTCTTGGCTCAGGGAGTATTCCTCCACATGGAATGGGCTCCCAAAGTCCACAACTATGCTAGGGATAAGTACTAGACTTCTACAGGAGGTCCTGTAGATTTCTGATGTTTCCTCACTGGAACCCATGTTCCTGGTATCTGGATCAGTCTGATGCTGGTATTCAAGCTATCAGTCTGGGGAGCAAGAGTTCCCTGATATTCAGTTCAGCTGTTTCTGTGGGTTTCACCAGCCTGGTCTGGACCCCTGTGCTCTTCACTCCTCCTTCTCTGCATCTGGGTTCCAGTTCAGTTCGGTGATTAGTTGTGGGTGTCTGCTTCTACTTTCACCAGCTGCTGGATGAAGGCTATAGGATGGCATATAAGTTAGTCATCAATCTCATTATCAGGGGAGGGCATTTAAGGTAGCCTCTCCTCCGTTGCTTAGATTGTTAGCTGGTGTCATCTTTGTAGATCTCCAGACATTTCCCTAGTGCCTGATTTATCTGCAAAACCTCTATTATGTCCCTCTATTATGATATCTCCATTCTTGTTATCATCTATTCTTCCCCTGACTCAAACTTTCTGAGAAGGGGAGAAGAAGAGGGATGCAGAGGACATGAGGGAGCTGATAACTAAGCTTATATGGCCCACTTCTTCCCTCATTCCCTTTGGAGTATCCAACAGTTACCAGTCCTTTATATCTACCTTTCCATTTTAAGCTGTGTTTGGCATGGTCCCTATTATTTGGGACCAAACTTTCTTGATTCTTTTTGCCTCCTCCATCCTTTCAAAACAATCTGAACAGCATAACTATTTAATCTTTCCACATCTCTTCGATTTTGTTCTGGACCTAATCAAATAGTCTTTATTAATAAAGCTCAAATTTGTTAGTCTGCCATTCGGTATGGTTCCAAAACGTGGTTTCCAAACCTGGTTAACAGCCACCCTCCTGCTGTGGCTAACTGTCATATAGTGTTAATGGGAGTAATCTGCAAATGTAATTTCATTACTGCTGGAAAAGAGAAATTTAGTCCTCTCTCTGATGGAGGAAAATACGAACTTAGAATTTTTATTTCCTTATGAAGGAAACAAGCTTTTGTTAGAAGAAAATTATAAAGCTAATCTCTGACCTCAAAGTACTTGTCTATAGACATGTCTGAAATGTCTTAGTCACTGGGAATAGGAAAGCTAAATGAGTAAGCTCCTGAATCAGAGTAGACTGATGTACTGACTCATGAAGCCAGTGTGACAGTATCCAGAAGTTCTGATCCTCATCCTGTTCTGCTGTTTGTCCTTAATGGTTCATTCTTGTGTGAAGAGTTTCTTCTAGCTAACAATTCACTTGGAATTAAATAATCTTACTTAGTCCTTATTTTTACCTAGACAACTTATAAGTGCTTATGTTTTTAAAGGCATAAGAGTTTATATAATCCCTTTTACATAACTATGAAAAGTCATTAAACATTCTATCCAAATCTTCCCATTAATTAGGACTTTGTTTGGTTACCTTTCATAAAGCCTTTCCTGATTGCTCCTTGCTATAGGAGAGTCTTAGAATGTGGATTCAACAGACAGGCTCCATCCTATATTCCTTATACCCACACTTCCTTAGGAATGACCACCTCTGGGACAATTTGCAAAGAATAGTTTGTTTCTTCATCAGAGGAAGGATAAGGGTAAATACAAAGGAGATGGGGGGAAGAGAGAGAATAAAATAATTTCTCAGCAGGTGTCGGTGGCTCATGCCTTTAATCCCAGAACTCGGGAGGCAGAGGCAGGCAGATCTCTGTGTTTTCGAGGCCAGCCTGGTCTACAGAGCATGTTCCAGGACAACCTCCAAAGCAATACAGAGAAACCCTGTCTGGAAAAACCAAAAAAAAAAAATTCTCTAGGGCAAAAAAAGGTAAAAGCCAGTCCCCAAAGGAACCAACATTCTCTTTATAGCCTTGATTTTAGAAAACTTGTCATTGTAACTGTAACTGTCTCTGTGTACTTGGATATATACTCAAATATATTTTAAGTCCACCCAAGCTTCAAGCCAGCTTTTCAACCCTAGAATGTCTTCCTTAAGGACCCTAGAGCCATCTCTTTGAAATGTAACTATCAAAGAAGGTAATGTCCCAGTTTTCCAGGTATGATGGGAATATAGGAGCCTAACTCCTTTGGGTGTCTGGATCCAGATTACAAACTTATTAATCATAAAGATATAGAGTGTTGTTTTCCTTTAAATAAAAGCAAATGTGGATGATGATGCTAATCACTAGGTGATTTAAAATAAACTATGCTCACAAAATGTGCTGCAAGGCCTCTTATTTGAGACATGGTTCTCTGATCAGGCCTGCTTATTTGCATGTCTCTTGTTTGCATGGCAGAGACTGTACAACTGGAAATCACATGCATAAAACTCACACCAACCTCCCAGAAGTGTTCACTACTGTATGCACAGTGTGCCTTCATGATGTATCAATTGCATGCAGATAACTGCATGTAAAATGACTTCTAAACACAGAAGCACCTCCTCCTTGGTCCATTAGCCTTCTATTTTAAGCAATGTACTGGTTATTCTTAGCTGTGGAACATAAACTCAATTCCTAGGATAAGATACTATTTATCACATCAGTAAGGCACAAAACAAAATGGAAACAAAACAGATATCTAATCAGTATTGATTACGAACAGAATGCAAAAAACTCATGATACAAACCCTTCATGAGAATTTGTTGGGGGGTATTTCTTTTTTTTCTGTTCTAAGAATTTATTATGAAAAATAAAGTTCAGTGGGAAAATATAATTATCATTTCTACCAGTAGCCAAGTAATAGGTTTATCTAAGCTTGATGCCAGGTTCACATCCCACAATAGTACATACAATAAGCGCCTAGTATTGCCAAGAGGCCAGGAGCAAACCAGGCCTGCTAGCTATGAGTATGCACTTATTTACAAGGCACTTAATCCCTTCCATTTTTAACCATCAAGATAAAGGAAGTCTTGTCCATCCTTATTAGGTAAGTATTTATTACATGTATTAAAATCTCTCCAGATTCTTAAATACCAGCAATCCATTATCTTTTCAACAAATGTATCATTAGCAATTATTAGAAACTCAGTTCTGTACTAGACTAAGAGCAATATAAATATGAATAAAATACCAATCCTCCATTTGTACAACTCATCACCTACAAGGGAAAAATACTGCATAAATAAGTAAATGTATCAACTCAAGATAATGGTCTATCATTTATCACACAGGCTATTATTTGGAAAGAGCAATTGGTGTGTAGAGGTCATAAGAAATCAGCACAGGTTATTAACTCCTAGTTTCTATTCCTTTGACCTCATGCAAGTTATCCACCTTGGCAGGGGAGTAGCTGGCTTCTCCATGAAGTGTGTGATTTCTTTCCTGTGGACTGTACAGAACAATCTGCATCTAACAAAATGGACAGATAAATCTGAGCACTACAGATGTAAAGCCCAAGTACCCAGCACACTGCCTCACATGGACACTAACAATGTTGCTTCATCTATGCTCAGACTTACCCTGCTTTGCAGCATTTTATTAAATATCATTATGTACACCATTTGTAAAGAGAATGTATGAATAGAACACAATAATACAGCACACAGTATCAATCTGGCTTCAGAAAAGGAATGTGCTCAGTAGCTTTAAGCCTTCCCCATTCCCTCCACTTCTAGATTTCACAGGAACCCTTCCATTCCTTCTCTTATAGCTTACCATAATGGAACTTACCTATTCTATTAAAAGTATGTCTCTGCACATAAGGGTAAAAATACAGTGTGAACTCACCCTTTCTGGTAAAGTTTTATGTCCTGTTATTATTCATGCTAAATACATCACACACTTTATTCATTTTTGTACCTTACAGTCTCATTTCTAATCTTAAGGAGAATACTTAGAATTTAAATTTAAGATTGACCTTTACCATAAAATTTTATTGAAATCCTTCATCAATTTAAGAAAATTAACTTCTACCTGTACTTTCTAGACATTTTAATTATATTGGTTTTTCAGATGTTTTCTTGATCTATGAGATAATGTATTTCTCTCTTAATTGGTTAGTGTGCTGAATCATGTCAGTAGATATTCTAATGATGAACTGGAATCACCCTTGTGAAATAACTGTCACAATACATCCTTTAAATAATAATGGGTAAATCACTCAAATCTGCTTAGGGCTTTGTATTTTATTTCTAGTATTGGGTTAGTATGCAAATGGTCCTCCTTACATAACCAATACAGCGTTAGTTGGTACTGGTTTTTCTAACTTCACATAGTGAAGTTGAGAGTTTTTTCCTTAACCTTTCTCATCCCACTGCCATGGAAATAGATTTACACACCCCAGAAGGGTGGTAGACTGCAAAGGTACCTGCAGTGTACTTTGCTTTGAGTAAAAACTGATCCTATTTAATACTTTCACATCAAGCATCTATGGGTAACTCCTATTTTCCTGGGAATTTTTCTGTTTCATTTATCAGCACAGATTATACTTGCAGCCTATCTTCTTCCCTGTCATAAGCATCATAGGTGACACATCTCCCTCTAAGTATATCCTGCAAGTTTATGTTAAAGTTTCGCTATTTCTTCACTTAGGTTTTTGTTTTGTTTTGTTTTTGTTTTCAAGTATAACTGATGCCAGATGGTGATGGTGCACGCCTTTAATTCCAGTACTCAGGAGGCAGAGGAAGGTGGATCTCCGTGAGTTCGAGGCCAGCCTGCTCTATAAGAGCTAGTTCCAAGACAGCCTCCAAAGGCACAAAAAAAATAATAAATAAATTTTTTAAAAAAAGTATAACCGCTCATGAACTGGAAGATATATAGATGTGTTTTTTTTTCCAAAAAGGACCCAAACAATGAGACAATTTCACTTATCAAACTTAACACTATTCTAAAATATCTACAAAATGCTAGTTCTTTGAAAGTCATCCACTTAGCAACAATTCAGTTTTGATAATCCCCATACATCATTGAAAAGAACGTGTTACAACCTGGTGAGGGTTGATATTGACTATCAACTGGATTGGACAGAGAAACACCTGGCTGATTGATTAGTGGAGCATGTGTCCCGGATCTCTGATCTATTGAATTGATAGATTCATGATGTGATAGCAGCATTGGGGGTGGGGGTGTGGTGAAAGGAGGCCACTCAGGATATGTCTCTGTGGGTTATCGCTTGTCCTGAACTGTCTATTCTGCCTCCTGGCTGCCATGATGGAAACTGCTCTGTTTCACCATGCTCCTGCCATGGCAATCTGAAATATCTGAAAGCTAAGCCAAAATAAATATTTCCTCAAGTTGTTTCCATGAAGTATTGGGTTGTAATGACAAAATGGAACTGATGCAAACCCCTTGGTGAATTAAATTAGCAATTTAATTAATAAACATTGACATAGTTGTACCAGCTTTATCTAGCTGTGCTAACAAATATATATTTTATTTTGTTGTTTGTGACAGGGCTTCACTATGTTAGGCCAGGCTTGGCTCAAATGTGGCTTTCTCCTGCCTTAGATCTCCAAGTGTTGAAATTACAGGCATATGCCACCATATCCAGGTTTAAAAAAAATTATTCTTCAGCTTCACTATAATCTGTGGAAATGTACATTTCTTTATTAATATACTACTTGGTGCTTATAATATGCATTAGATATGGAAGTTCTAGAACAGTGGTTCTCAACCTATGGGCCATGACACATTTGTGGGGTCACATATCAGGTATTTACATTATGATTCATAACAGTAGCAAAATTACAGTTCTGAAGTAGCAACAAAAATAATTTTATAGTTGGGGGACATCACAACATAAAACTGTATTAGAGAGGCTGAGAACCACTGTTTTAGAAGATTCTTTGTTATTTTCCTTCTTCTGGACTTCATATTAAAATTATTTTTAACCTGTTGCACCTTCTTGTATATTAATTTTTTCCCAAGATATTTTTATTTCTGTTTCTGTGAAAAATTCTAAGCAGAACTTTCAAATACCTTTCAGAGATACTAATCCTCTACCTGATCATGTTTTGCCTAATTAACCGACAATCATATTTATATTTTTCATTTTAGGTAATACTGGCTGCTCTATCTTTGAATTCTTTTGTTCCTTCAACACATGTATAGTTGTAATAAACAAATGGGAGAAATATGTGTATTAACACAACTAATTTATATTCAGTATCTTGTGATTTCTGTGTCTGCAGTGTAAAGGGCTTTCTCTGCAGTCTGTGCCTTTTGTCAGTGTCACTCACAATGGCTTATTTTATGAGAACTTATCTTCTTTGGAGATGCATTAGAATTTTTTGAAGACTGGGCATAAAGTTCAGTATGAATCTGAGTTTGCTTCTGCCAGGTCCCTTGAGGTATTTCGAGATAGGACAACTTTAAATTAGATTTTCTGCTGAGCTTTAAGAGGCTACACAGATAATATAAATTCTGACCCAGTCCACATAAGGACAGCATTCTGGTTTGAAAATTTCCAGGTGCATTCTGTTCTTTGGAGGTTTGCGGGTTGGGTATGTGGGTGTGATCTTCTGTGCTACCCAGAGCAAGACTAGTCGAGTTCTCTGACTAATCCCTGCTGTGGGCTAGTGTTTCCCTCATTCATCCAGCAAGATGATCAAACCTTAAGGATTACCAGATTCTATAAAGATCTCTGTCTTAGTTAGGGTTTCTATTGCTGTGATGAGACACCATGACCAAATGATAGGTTGGGGAAGAAGAGTTTATTTGGCTTACACTTCAGCATTGCTGTTCAATATTGTAGGAAGTCAGGACAGGAACTCAAAAGGGCAGGATACAGGAGGCAGGAGCTGATGCAGAGACCATAGAGGGTACTGCTTACTGGCTTGCTTTCCATGGAAGCTTTCTTATAGAACCCAGGACAGGCAGCCCAGGGATGGCCCCAACCACCATGGGCTGAGTCCCAGGCCCCATTCATGACTAAATAATAAAATGTCTTACAATTGGATATCATGGAGGTAGTTCCCCAACTGAGGCTCCTTCCTCTGATGATTCTAGCTAGTGGCAAGTTGACACACAAAACCAGCCAGGACAGTATCCTATGTTCCAGCTATCAGAATGAGGATTTTTGTCTTTCACCTTAGGCTTGTCTTTCAAAGTTCAAACCCTAGGCTTTAATTACAAATAAATTGCTACATATTCCAGCACAATTCTGTTGCTGAGTTAGTGTGAATTTGACATTTCTTTAGATATGTCCTTAAAAAATCCCTTAACATGTGAAATATGTATTCTAAAATATTTTATCCATCACTTTAGTTACTTTTAATTCACTGTATTTCTGGAAACAAAAACATTTTTTTAAAATAGTAATTACATGAAGTAATTCTAGATAAATGAATGACAGCTACTTTCTTCCTAAGTTCCTAAGTGCTCATCTAATTGACAGAGGTCTGGCTTTTCATTTAAGTGAAAATGGAAGACAGTAAGAACTGTGTTCACCAAAAATTACTATTTATAATAAAAGGCAGCACATCTTGGAAGTCTCAAAGAACCTAGATGAAAGATGGGCAGCTCCTTGGAGAAAGGAACATAGGCATACATCTTTTTTTCTCTTACTAGAGAAAGATTCTGACCAAAGCACCAATTCAATTTATTTTTCAGTTTCCTCACTATAAATTCATGGCCCAATTCAAAGCTAAGTCCCTTAGTGAGTATATTCAGTTTCAGTTGGAGAAAAGAGAAAAATTAGAATAAGAGAAAAATGTCATTCACTGTGATACCACTTGGAGAGGCAGCATGCTTGAATGTACTTATTTCACTGATCGTCACTTAGCACCTGCTATGTGTAATTGTTCTAGGCACCTGGAGCTATAAGAAAACAAAGTCACATAATGGAACATGAAAGCTATGGTGAGTTAGGGGATGGAAGGGATTGGCAGAAGGGATATAAGGAGGGATAAATAACACCAAAGACATTTGAAACAGCCATACATAAAACCCACCTCTATGGAAGTTTCCTAAAATATATATAGTAAAGAGTGTTTAAACAGGGATATCCTATAATGGATAGGCAATGCCTCTCCCAGCCAACATAGGCTATCAAAAAAAAAAAAAAAGCCCAGTGCTAGATATGGGATATCTCTTTACCAGTTGACGGTCGGTGGGGTCCCATAGAACACCCCCTCAAAAATTACAGGTTATTTCTATTGCTTTTTGTTAATGTTCAGCAATCAATAGTCTTACCAAGCATGAACTCTGAAAACTACAATAGTGATGGATCTGGAAAGATATGCTCACTGATGCAATGGTGGCACAAATACTATGGGTGTAACCAACCCCTATTCCACTACAGATTTGATTTAAGGACCATTCCACATGATGTCATTACCTGTCCTCACTCCCACCAAAAAAAAAAAAAAAAAAAAAAAAAAAAATCTATGACTAGCTAGGTTATTCACCCTAGGGAAGGATCTAATAATATTAAGAACATAATAATAAACTGCCCCCTATGTTCTTATTATACCCATAGATTAGTGCATCTTTCAAACTCAACAAAGAAACTTCTCTTTGCAATACATGATAATACAGAGAGCCACAACTGGTCAACGTGCACAAAATAAGAAACCATTCTCAGTTCTAAATGGGCAACTTTATCTCATTTCCTCTGACCCCAAGGCTCAGGGACATTGTAATTACATAAAGATTATAAGAGCCCCCCCCCCTTTTTTTTTCCTAGAAGCCACCAAAATGGCTGAAGTTGAGCAGAAGAAGAAGCGGACCTTCCGCAAGTTCACCTACTGCGGCGTGGACCTGGACCAACTGCTGGACATGTCCTGTGAGCAGCTGATGCAGCTGTGCAGCACCCGACAGAGGCTACTGCTGAACTGCAGCCTGTGGCGGAAGCAGCACTCGTTACTCAAGAGCCTGAGAAAGGCCAAGAAGAAGGTGCCGCCCATGGAGAAGCCCGAGGTGGGGAAGACCCACCTGAGGGATATGATCATCCTGCCTGAGATGGCAGGCAGCATGGTGGATGTGTACAACGGCAAAACCTTCAACCAGGTGGAGATTAAACCAAAGATGATCGGCCACTACCTGGGCGAGTTCTCCATTACCTACAAGCCTGTGAAGCATGGCGGGCCTGGCGTCGGTGCCACTCACTCCTCCCGGTTCATCCCCCTCAAGTAACTGTGACCAATAAAGACTCGTGTATAGTCAAAAAAAAAAAAAAAAGAAAAAAAAAAGATTGTAAGAGCCAATGATAGTGGATGTCTGCAACAAAACACTATCTGCTGTACATGACTGGGACATTGCACGCATGATTTACACAAGATCAAGCCAGCCAAAATCCCAGCATGGGTAAGGCTATTGTCAGTTGGTGGCCACTGGAAGATGGAGTGTCATTTTCTATAAGGATGTGGTGTCTTATAAGTTACCCACGCTCTGGTACACGAAGAACTATGGAACTTGGTGGCTTTAAAAACAAAGCACATGAAGTTGGAAAGGAAAAATAGTCCAGGGAACGGGGCAGGAATTAAAGGGTAAAGAAAGGAAATAGATTTGGTCAAAACACACCATATGTATGTGTGAAATTATCAATAAGAAGGAATGTGAGATGATATATAAATATATAAAGGAAATACAGCATCTCTGAAAAAATAACAACACACAGCATCTCTGAAAAAATAACAACACACATATCCTTCATTATCATCATCTTAAAAGACAGATGCAAATAACTCCTATTACAATGCTTGATTTTTTTTCCTTCTACACGAGGGAAATATGTGCTAATGAACTTCAAGATTTCAATGCAATTTTCACTGGCAAAGTTTCCTGCTTAATGACATTTTCAAAATTCTATTCATCTAGAATGTGACACTTCTCAACTCTCATTCAGTCACAAATGCAGAAGCAACACTTTATAATTCACACTAGCCTTTCCAATAAATCAATCAATTCAGTTTGTACCGTGTTCTAATTCAGCTTCTATCTTCTTCACCAATAAATCTCAAGTTTCATACCCACAACCAGCCATGGCCCAGAATAAAAGATTTAACAGAAGTTTTTGCATGGTAGCTGTTGAGTAAGTGTTCTGACACATTTTCACACTATAAACATTTAATGAGTCTGGTTCCCAGCAGAGTATTTACTACATCCATTTATTTCATAGTAGTATATTTGCAGGAGCAAAATAGAGCAAAGGTTATTTCAGATCCTCTAATATAGCTCCCTGTAAATAATATAAAGTGCAACCATTTAACTCACAAAATTATTGTTAAAATCTTAAATGTTCAGTAAATTCTGTTTTATCTGATTCCAACAGCTTTGGCAATTGTTTGTGACTTGGATACACTTTTTTCAGGCATTTTATTCTAAAGCCCTATCTTTGACTATGGATAAATTTCAGGTGTTAAGACAGAATTTGGTTCTCAGGAAAGTATAGTCTTGTGCCTGTTTGTTCAGAAGTTAATGGGTCATAAGAGCTCTTCAATTCCTGAAAAAACCCTTCTCCGGGTTCTCTCCTCTCCAACCTCTGCTATTTCTTGCCTATAGCACCCACCTCCAACTGAAGTGAGAAACCAAAGATGTCTCAGGGGAGGATCAATTTGGAAAATTTTGGGGATAAATGAGGTCTTTTGTGGGAACATCTCTGGACACAAATCTGTTTAACACTTTGGAAAAATGTGCTATACAATTCCACCTGCCCACTCCTCTGGAAAGTTCCACCCCATTACAAGAAGCACTTCCCAAATAGAGACTATTTCTAGTTAATGACCCATGGACAGTGTTTAATCCACCAGAAAGACTTGGTTACATTTATAACTTTTCTGATGATTCATATAAACTAAGAACCTCAGCATATATTATGCTGAATTTTGATGAGCACATTAAGTCCTAGCTAGGAAAACTCAGTACAAGCACACCTACAAATTCTTCTTGGAGTCAGAAAGGCTATACCCATTACCCGTGTGCTCCTACCGGCTAGCTCCCTGATGAGCAATACATACAGCTTAGGGCTCAATTTATTTTCTTTAAAGCAAATACAAAATTTTCAATGGTGATGCTGTAATAATCAAGTGAATCATTCATGTAAAATGTTTAGCTGGAGGGGCTGTAGAAATGGCTCAGCAGTTAAAAGTGCTTGCTGTTCAAGCATGAGGGCCAGAGTTCAGATCTACTTAACAAGCCAAGCATCTAACCCATACCAGTAATCCCAGCTCCAAGAGATGCAGAGACAAGAGGATCAATGAGGCTTGCTGATGTCAAGTCTAGCCAAGAAAACAAGAGTCCCAGGTTCAGGGAGAGCTCCTGCCTCAAAGGAATAGGTGAAGACTGATAGAGGAGGATACCTGATGCTCTCTTGTGGCCTGCATGCATGCATATATACATGTATAACCCTGCACATCTAAATAAATACATGCTTAAAACTTAAATACATACAAGTAAATCTTAAAACACTTTAGTCAACTAGAAATATTTTAATTTTTATTTTAAGATTTGATTTATTTAGAGAAAAACAAAAACTCCCAACCCAAAGCACGAGAGTTTATTTCTCAAGGCATCTTCCAAAGAATATCTACAGATTACTAACCATTTTAATAGAAGATATTGTACAAATTTTATGTTTTCAGGAGCAGAATATACATAAACCCCCATTTTTATTTTAACAGGGGAGCAAAGTAGAGAGTAGAGTACAACAGTTTCCTTTTGGATACAACTATCTGAAAAAAAAATAGACATGAAGAAGGCAAACTGTCTTTTAATTGTCTACACCAAATGAGGTAGGGGTGTGTGTGTGTGTGTGTGTGTGTGTGTGTGTGTGTGTGTGTGTGTGTAAATTCAAAATTCAACTGTTGAGTATCTTTCTGAAAGCCCACTTCCACACTGGATAAGTGATTTTCTATGCTCACTGCTGCAGCATAGTAAGACATGCCCACATGGCAGGCCTAGACTTGCACAATAAGACCAAGTTATTATTTGTCTACAGATGCCCTGGCTTTGTACTTGGGTAAAGTTGCCATCTGTAGAGCTGACCTCTATGAAGAGATGTGCATCAAAGCAGAAAGGTCAAGCTACTGTGGTTGTGAGAGAAACCAGGACCTTGTTCAACAATTTTTCCATTATTCCTTATTTTTGAAGAAAATCAAGAAACCAACCTTCCTAAGCATAAAAGCACACATGGTCTAGGTCACATTATAGACCACACACAGTCTAGTGATATTCTAGGTCATGTTATAAACTACACACACTCTAGTCATATTCTAGGTCATGTTATAAACTATACACAGTCTAGTGATATTCTAGGTCATGTTATAAACTACACAGTCTAGTCATACTCTAGGTCATGTTATAAACTACACACAGTCTAGTCATACTCTAGGTCATGTTATAAACCACACACAGTCTAGTCATATTCTAGGTCACCTTAGAAACCCAAGCAGCTGGTGTGGGGTGCCAGTGAAGGAAACCTATGAAACCTTAAAACACCCCAATCCAGGTTGAAGGCCTATTCAGCATCGAAGTTCATTAGTTGAAACAGTCTGGTCTCCAAGGGGTGAAAACAGCAGGAGCCAGCAGACAAGAGCAGGAATCAAAGATATCAAACAGCTGGTTCACTTGAGAAAGGCAGTGACTCCTCAGGCCACAGCCTCGAGTGGCTAAGATAAAATGCCACTAAGAGCAGGTGTGTGACTTATAGACTGAGTTGGGAAAGCTAACAGTATCATTAAGAACCATTAGGTGACCAGAATGACAAGGTTTCAAAAGAATGTGGATATATTTTAGACAGGACAGTGCTTGCAAGGGGCAAGGATATGATACACATGACTAGAACTTCCCATTGCTCCCTTATCCAGTAAATGAACACACATGTGTTTATCCGAGGTCACACCACTTCCATTACTATCTGGTATATAAAATAACTGATCAACTCCCCAAAGCTTTTCAAACTGCAATTGAGTTTCCCATACATTTTGGTCCCCAAGTTTTATAGTTTATTTATTTAGAGTCTAACACTTTATTAGCATCTGGCTGCTATCTTCTAATCTGTGACTGGTCTTAGAAAAGGAGATTTTCAATCTTAAAAGACAAGACATCAAGATATGCATATAACACACAAGAGGATAGTGTGTTCATTACAGAGTGAACACTGAATGAAGGGAGATTATTAGTTGCCATTCTTTTTTTTACCTTATCAGACAGAATTCCTAAACTCTGCATATAACTAGATATTTCATGCATTTTCACATGGATATAATAATATATAATAATACAGCTAATATTGGATTAGAAATGAATAAATACCCTGTTTAAAGACACATAATTAAAGGGAAAGCAAGCAATTTTAAACTTAAAGGAATTACCTAATGAATTTACCATGAAGTTGATAAGAACCATATAGGCATTATATAAGTGTATTGATTAATTTGGTTATTGGTAAAACTTTAGTAATTTTAATTATAAATATTTTTTATTATGGAAAAATCTGCTTCCAAATAGTCTCCATAATGATATTAAGATTGAATATTTACTATGCATTGCTCTGAACAACTACACCTGTATTATGAATTCATTTAACCCAATAACACTGTGATGTTTTGGACACTTGTAAAAAGGAAAACAGAGGTCCATAAATATTATTCCCAAGGTCAAAAACATGGCAAGTGCCACAGCTGGAATATAAACCCAAGAATGAAGGCTCTAGAATTTTTATCCTTAAGCACCACACCAAGGAGTTCCTTGTTGGACTAGGATAGCCAGAGCTCACTGATGTCATAACTGAAGGCCTGATAAATCCCTTAACTTGTTCAAAATTGGGACTCCTTTTTGTTTTGTTTTGTTTCTTTTGGACGGGTTTCTCTGTGTAGCTTTGTAGCCTATCCTGTCACTGGCTCTGTAGACCAGACTGGACTCGAACACACAGAGATCCACCTGCCTCTGCCTCCCAACTGCTGGGATCAAAGGCGTTAGTCACCACTGTCCAGCAGGTTTCTTATCTTATGACCAGGTTTTGCCCAGTTGTGGGCAAGTCTAGCTTCACTACACAGATCAACCCTCCTGACTCCAGAGTTCATGATCTTCACCAGGCAAGTGACCTATGTTCAGCAACTGAAAGATGCAGAGAGGCCTGTGTGTTTCAACCTAGTAAGGCACGCTCTGAAAACCAATGCTCTCTTAAGTAACAACTGTCAGTTGGCCCAAACTTTGTAGGTCTGTCTCCCAGGCAGACTTCATCCTGTCTCTTCACTGCCCAGATATTAGCTCCTAATAACATCTCAGATTATGAACTCCACTCTGTGCTGCTAAAGGACTCAGTGTGAGATACCTTCTATGATGTCCCCTTTGTTCATGTCTCATCCATCCGATCATTATCCAGCTGATTCTTACTTAGAAAATTGAGCCTTGCTGCGGTTGTCATGACCATGTGTGATGGAGTCGCGGGCGGTTGGGGGTTGGGAGGCTTTAAGGTATAAGATGAGCTCGGGTTCCTGCCATAGCCTCCTGCCTGTTCCCAGCTTCTCACCTTATTTGCATTGAGTCTCTGCTCTTGTGGTGCTAACATGATTCCTTTAAGACATGAGTCTCGGTGTATTAAAGCCTTATAGAGTCCCGGTTGCTCAGAGGAAAAGCCAGCACAGCCGTCTATAGCCTGGTCCCATTGGCTCTTTACACTGGGCAGCGAACTACCCCCACTGCTGACTCCACCCAGGTTCCTGGCTTCTGTGATGTCACAAGCAAGGGAAGTGGCGCTGAGCCTATGTTCTAGATCTCCACCTGCTCCTGCCTTAAACTCCTCAAATCTTTGAGGCTATCTCGCCCCCTTATACTATTATATGCAATTTGGTTATTTATAATAGCTAGTGTGCTTTTTGCCTGCATGCTCTTGCTAAAATATAAACACTTGCCAAAGGCAGTGACCAGATATATTTCCCGAGCATATAGAACAGTGCTGATAATAAATATTGTACAGTAAATAAATCCTCCACTTTAGAAGCTGATCTATGTAAAATAAAATTTTCACTTGAACCTCAGGCAATTCCAATTTAAAGGCTTCTTTGGCAGAGGAATGCTAAGTATGCTGATAGGAAATCTTGCTGTTAATTCACTGGGAGACCCAAGAAGGTCATAGAGACTGATTGGAGCATGATGAAAGTCAGTTCTCTAAACTCCCACGCATGAACTGGAAGTCTGCTTCTGGCTACTTGTACTTAGGTGTTAAGTCACATTTTGGCTCTCTCCACTTACCTGCAGCTCATCAAGAGCGCCTCCCAGGGTGGCTGTCTGAGGCTCAGAAGGCGAGGGCACATTCTGGATGCCTTGGGAAGCATTTGAAATGACATCAAGAGCATTCTGAATTTCCTCACAGACTGTGTCCTTACTGGCTTTGAGCGAAGCAACATCGGAATGTTCCAAACAAGCTGAACAAATTGAATGCAAGAGCGGGGAGTTCTCCTTCAAGGTGGCCCGAGCCCCTGCAATTTCATCCCTCTGGCTTGGGGATTTTAAGTCCTGAGAAGAGAAATTAAAGGGGAAAAAATCTTACTATTGGTCATAGAAGGAAGATATATTACATGGATGTTCCCTTGTGGCATATGGGGCAACATAAATCAAAAGATGTAGGCGCTAAGCAGTCAGCTGAAATTAATCAAGGGCATTGGGACTCTCTACAGTTCTTCAAATTCTGAAGTTCTACAATATGAAACTGGGGGCAGTTCATAGGTAAATGAAATGAAAGAGAGGTGTCACTGGTCAGTCATACATGTTGTCTTAGATTTGATTACTGCTGCTGAGATAAAATACCCACTGAGGATCCCTGTCCAGGTGAGTCTGGAGCTTGTCAATGTGATAATTAAATCTAATCATCACACCTGTATAAAAACTAAAAACTCTGACACATCATTAAGTGCATTATTAGGCAGCTTGAATTACTAATATTCTGCTAACCTGGTTTCCATAGATAGTAATATTTGCTTTTAACTGTTCATTAAGACAATCCAAGTGAATTAAAAACACTAAATTAAACTTTCCACCATCCAGCTACTTTTCCTATTTCAGAAATGCCAATAAACCAAGCCTATATTTTTCTTTGATACTTATCTAACAAATAGTTTCTAAGCACTTAGCATATACTAGTCCTTCTGTTAGAATCCAGGAATACAGCTATGAGAAATCCCACCAGACCCTTGATCTCCTGAAGTTCATGTTAGGGGGACAGGAAACTTAATGGCAAATAATAAACTAGGCAAACATAGAAAAAAGTCAGTTTCGAGCAATGAAAATATGAATGAAACAAGATATAAATGCAATAGCAATTGAAGTATGAAAGTGCTTTAGTGTGAGCAGTCAGCAAGGAAGTTTCTGTGGCTGTGACAATTTGAAGTAATTCTCATTGGAGAGTATCACAGACAGAGAAAAAACAACATAAACAATGGCTGGTTAGAACTGTCTAGGATGCAGTAAAGAAGCTATCAAGCCCTACCTTAACCAAGTGATGAAGGCTGACAATATCAGTGATGTCACATGGATACATTGTCACACACACACACACACACACACACACACACACACACACACACACAAAGGATCACTTCTGGGGTACTCTCTAGAGACCCATATCCCTTGTCTAATAATGAGAAACAAAATGAATAAGAGCAGCTCAGGAAACATTCCACATGACACATGGGCACCATTCAGCAAGACCATCAAGGTTTGTAAAATAAGGATAACTGCTGACAAATTGTCATAGACTAGAGCAGAACAGGACATGTGACAATTATATGCAATGTCATTCTCTGGACTGGATCCTAAAACAGAATAAAGGCATTTGTGCAAGCCTGGTAAATCCAAATAAAGGCCATTAGAAATGACGCATCATTGTGATTTTTTTATTCAGACAAATTTTAAGATACTAACAATGGAGAAAACTGAAAGGAATTCTCTATACTATCTTTCTTATTTCAACTAACACATATTCCCACAAATTTTCTTTGAAAAACCTGTCAAGGGGCATGGACATTTATGCTAGTTCATGCATGTCATATGCAGTATATTTTACAAAATCCATAAGGATTGGATAAATGGGATTGTTATCAGAACACTAAGTATCTTTAGGCAAAAGCCAAAACAAAATGGATACATTGTGTCTTTTAAAGCATGTTAGTCAGCCCTTATCTTGACAATGTTACATTGTTTCCTGTTCAGAAAGGGTTTTATTTGTTATCCAAGAATGGAGTCTAAATTTATGTATCACACAACCTATAAAGTACTTCTTCACAGCACCTAACTAACTAAGCATATCAGCTTTGGCAGAAGTTTGTCATTACAAGCCCTATGTTAACCAAGTAGATACTTAGTGCAAGATAAAGAGACTGGTGAAAGAACAGAGATCTAAACTTACCCATTACAAACACTCTTGAGTTTATTTCAAAACACTCTGCTTGCCTGGGACATTACTGCTGGGGTTAATAAATGGCTTGTGCTACTGTATTTTTAGTTCCTTCCCTTATAAAAGCAAAAGCTGTATTCTACCCCAAGCAGGCTTTTTTGGAGATTAACTTCTTTACAAATTGTAGGGAGAACAGCTAAAGCAGCTGTCAACCTGCTGCTCGTGCTCATTAATTACCCTAGAAAAGACATTTTGTGATTTTCTTGGCCTCCCATGATTTCTCCCCTATCTCTGGCCTGGGTGCTAGTTTTGACTCTGACATTACAACTAAAAGATGGGAGTCAGCCATTCTTTTGGTATCTGTTTTTCCATTTGTGAAAATGGAGATAATGATACTTCTGCCAACCTTCTTACAAGATAGCACAAGAACAGCAGAAATGGAATACAGCCTGCAGCCATGCAACCCTGAACATGCCAATCTCATCTGGTCTTAGAAGCCGCGTGTATGTAAGAAATGGAATACATATGGAAAACAGTAAATAATTACAGAAAATATAATAGATCATTCCTTAAATTTTTATCAAGAATAGAATGAAGTTTTTGTCCTGTGATGGTCTTGGTGATTTTCATATCCCTGGTTTATAGCAGCATTCACCAATGTAAATCACATTGTAGAACGCATAAAGCTGTAAATCACATAAAGAACATAATGAATAGAAAGAATGCACAGCCCCTGTGAGAAATACTCACAAAACACATAAATGTTCAGAAAGAGCCACAGAAGACTCTGTGAGCTATCATAATCAGAACACTTATTACATAAGTTCCTTTAAAGTAGCCTCTGCATAATTATTTAGAATGACGTTGTCAGTATTTAGGTGGAAAATAGTGCACATAAATCACGATAAAGAAGGTGAAAGTTTAAAAATATCATTTCTTTTGCTTTGGTGCTGCCTAGGTATATCTTACTATAAACTGAATAATTTCAATGTTTGTAAGGACATTGGGATTTTTTTAAAGTACAAACATGTTTTGGCTTTTGAACAAATGCTTTGTCATCCCTACCTAAGGCAATGACACAATCCTTAATAAGTACCAGTACCCCAAATATCAACCTTGTGAATCCTGCAAGGAAGGACAGGATCTGTAAGCATAGTGAAATTAATACTTTATGACAGTGTACAGAATGGGGCAAGGTAGAGGATTTAGAGATCATTTGAGAAGACAAGATCATTGCTCACAAATGATATTGCACATTATATACTTAATGTGTCAAATACACTCCTGGATAAATGGCCATCACTCTTATAAATTAAAGCCTACTATGGGCATTTGTGGTTACTTTAACTGATGAGACTATGGGTTCATAGGTTGTCTCTTTATCCTAACTTCAAACCAGTTCAAAATATGTACTCAGTATCAAGGTCAAGTGGGGGTGTCCCTGCATAGACAGGTATATAGAATTTGGCTCCTTAAGGACTGACACTTATTTAATGTCTTCCTAAAATGTGCCAGAGAAGAAACACATACGGGATTTCCAAGCCTCAGAGACATTAAATGCTTCCAGATGATGAAGAAACTCACAGATGGGATTAAAAGGAAAAGAAAAGACCTTACACGTCTACACAAGTTGGTAGAGAACATAACACATGAATTTTAACCCTGGCGAGGAAAATGAAGTATATGTAGAGATTTTAAAGAGTGCACAATGTGAAAACAGGATGCTATAAGCTATCAGTTAATTTACCATTCACCCAACAATTATTGAGCCTATACTGTGCAACAGGCATTATATTGATTAAGGGGTGGGAATATCAAGAAAAAGTCCTCAAAACAAAAGTGTAGACCAAGAAATTTTACAGAAACAGGGTTGAAGAGATAGCTCAGCTCTTAGGAGTATTTGTTGCTCTTGAAGAGGACCTCGGTTCAGTTCCCAGCACCAACATGGCCAATAACCTGTAATTCCTGCTACAGGAAGATCTGGTGCTCTCCCCCAGCCTCCTGATTACTGCATGTACATGAAAGATACACATGCATGCAGGCAAACATTTATACACATAAAATAAGTAATTTTTAAACATTTTATAGAAACTAAAATAAAGCTACAGTATAGAGGAAAATCTTCAATTTAAAGAGGTTAAAGTAAGTTTATTAGAGGAATTTGTCCAGCTTTTGGAGGCATAACTGATAAATAAATTAACATATATTCACTGTCTACAAATGATGCACACACAAAAAAAAAACATGCATTGTGTAATGATTTTTACAATTAAATTCATTACCACCACTCTCGACATACCTAATCACCATACATGTATATGTGGTAGGACTACTTTTCTAGTTCATTTCAAGTAAGCAATACATTATTATCAGCTACCATTACCATACTGTAATTAGATATCCAGAACTTGTACATCTTAAAAATATAACTTGGGGCTGGAGAGATGGCTCAGTGGTTAAGAGCACTGCCTGCTCTTCCAAAGGTCTGAAGTTCAATCCCCAACAACCACATGGTGGCTCACAACCATCTGTAATGGGATCCGATGCCTTCTTCTGGCCTGCAGGCATACACGCACTGCAGAACACTGTACAAATAAGAAATAAATAAATCGTTTTTTAAAAAAAGCAATAAACTACAACTTGTATCCCTTAATTAATTTCTTCTCATTAACTTCCTGCCCTACCCCTAGCAACCACCATGAAACACTCTTCTATATTTGACACTTCTTTTAGAATACATACAAAAATGAGACCATCAGTATTTGCTTTTTTTCTGTCTTTGATCTTGCCTAGCACAGTGTCTTCCAGGTTCATTTGAGCTGTTGCAAATACAGGAATTCAGAATGAAGTGAATCATAAACAGTGAGAAGAAGCTGTTCTGTAACAGTGCAGAACAAGACACTAGGCAAAGAAAACAATGAGTACAACAGCCTGAAGAACAGAAAGGGGAGGAGCATGCTGGCTACAGTGGGTGACACTACAAATAGAGAAAACATGACAGGAAGGTAACAAATGCAGCTGGGAAAATCATCAGGAGACACCTCACATGTTATACCAAAGAACTCTGAAAGCAGAAAGATCACTTGAGGGTTTTGAAGAGGTCTTTGACAATGGCCATTTGAATAGACAAAAGAGGAAGACCAGGCAATAATCCAGTTGCAGGTGAGAAACAATAAGTGTCTAACTCTGGACAGGATCACTAGGCTAAAGCAAGAAGGTGTTGTGTGATATTTGTGCACTGTGTGAAGCTGTGTTGCTGTGATTTTTGTAATAAAGAGTTGGATATCTAATAACTAGGCAGGAGAGAAAAGGCAGGACTTCCAGGCAGAGAAGGGACTATGGGAAGAAGAAAAGCAAATTCTCCAGTGAGACACAGGGGAAATAAGACATGCGTTATGAAGATAAAGTAACAAGCCATGTGGCAGAATATAGATTTAAAAATAGGTTAATTTGAGTTATAAGAGTTAATTGAAAACAAGCCTAAGCTAAAGGCCATGCTTTCATAATTGATAATAAGTCCCCATGTCATTATTTGTGGGCTGGCGGTCCTGACTAGCAAATATTACTACAAGAGGAGCCATGCAACACTTACGAGGTGAAAACCCTAAGACCTTGGGAGTAGGAGGTTTTACCAGTGTCTAGAAAGTGACTTCAGTGATTGTAAACATAGAATGACATTCACCAAGAGGGGAGCATGGTGAAAAGAATGCGTTGTAAGAAAAAAGTGAACTGCATCCGTGATGTATCGGATGTAAGATTAGAATAGCATATAAGTGAAGACACTCTCTGCAGTAAGGATGTAAGTTCAGATAGAGATCTGGAAGTCTTCCTTGGGGGTCCATATTGTGCATGAAGGCGGCAGCACCTTCATCCAGCATGAATGCTGCACTAAGGAAGGGAACCTGGAATCAAACACTGTTCCTTGAAGATGTCAATGAAATTGCCTTATGTGCTAACCCCAAAGGACAAATTGCCAAAACAGGTATCAGAAAAGAATGAACCTCAAAATATTCTAAATTTTGAAAATTAAAAAAGTAATAACAGAATAGAACAAGAATTAAACTGTTGATAACTATACTTATAATAATAAGCAGTTTAGAAAGACAGAATAGTTTCTACATTGTGTAAGTTAAAAATATCTCTGCCCACCTTTAAAAAGAGAGATTTGTATTGGAGAATACATATATTTGGGAATAATCATAAAAATACCTAGAAGATTAATGAATTTCTTTATCAAACCTACAAATACTAGATTAAGGAAGTAGCTTTTCAAATTTGAATGAAATTAATCAAAATATCTATCAACATTGTTATCTCCCCCAGTTCATTATCATTCTCTTGAATAAAAGCCATATATAATTTATTATTTTGAATCCCATTTCCACTTAGCAATACAAGGAATATGAGTTTAATGCATTTTGTTGTAGAAACAAAAGACCAATGGATTAAAAATAAGTCAGATATGGAGCTGAGGAGGTGGCTCAGTGGTTAAGATTATAGGCTACCCTTGCAGAGGACTCCAGTTCAGTTCCCAGCATCCAAATGGTGGCTCACAACCCTCTGTAACTCCAGTACAGGGGATGCAATAAGTTCCTCTGGTCTCTGTAGGCACCAGGCTATACATACGTGCAGTCAAATTACTCACACACATAAAATAAAAGCAAATAAACCTTTTTTAAAAAAATCAAAGGGGAAGATACATTTCAAAGGGAAGTTGAGAATTCAGGTATCATTATTACTCCAAGAAATCAAATTGTAAAAAATATAATTTAATCTAGAGAATTCAAACAAATTTGTATATGAAAAGCCACAGAAAGTTAAACTTAAATTACACCCATCTCCATACTAAATGTTAGTGAAACAATTGGTACAACTACCTTGGGAAGCTGCCTTTCAGACCCACCTGGAGCTGAGTGTATGCATGTCCCACTAAGCTGTCCTGCCTCTGGGAGATGATGCACATGTATGGAAATGTGCTCATATGTTCATCAAAAGACACAAAGATATTCGAAGCAGTCTGTTCCCAACAGTTCTAAACTGGAAACAATGTAATGAGAACCAACAGAATGTGCTACACGCAAGAGAGTGAAAAACCCCACACAGGGGTGTGTGTTGTTTGATTCTATCTATATAAAGTTTTGACTCAGACAACATGAATTTAGAGCAGGAATCAGAATAGTGATTATTCCTAAGGAGTGATCCGAGAAGAAATCTAACTCTGGTAATTCTGTTTCTTTTTCTAGTTGCCTAGGTATACAGGTATCTGCTAGAAATTTTCACCAACCTCCATACTTTTGAGCTGGGTAAACTACATACGTTTTCTTGAATGGCTGCTGTAATTTTGTAATTATAAGTTGATCTGAGGGCTGACAAGATGGATCAGTGAGTAAAGGCCCTTGCCACCAAGCTTAATGACCTGAGTTTGATCCCCAGGACCCACAAAGTAGAGCGGATTCCCACAAATTGTCTTCTGACCTCCACACACATGCTGCAGTGTGAATGTGTGCGCACACACAAACACACACACACACACACACACACACACTCACACACACACACACACACACTAATCCCATACAATACAGAAATAAGTGTAATAAAAACTGTAAGATTACTTAAAGTTTAAGGAAGCTAACGTATTAGCAGAGCCAACCAGTATTTGTGCCACATGCTTTCTCTTAGCAAATAACACTGGTACAAGCTGCCCAAGGACCAGCCCTGCTGATCGTATCTCCCGTGTTATGGGGATGATAAGAAAACTGAATATGCAGTCCGCTTTCTGCCTGACTAAAGGAATTGTATTTTTAAAAAAAAATCTGCTTGAAAATAAACACACACACACACACACACACACACACACACCACACACACACACACACACACACACACACACACAGGAAGTTTCTATGACCTAACAGGCTGTCAGAAAGGCCAGAGCTGGAATCCACGCAAGAGTTTGATTGATTCTGAGTGCCCTGCGACAAAGCTGCGTCTCAGAGGCTACGAGAAAAGTCCCTGCTAAGCTGCATCCGTGCCCATGTAGCTTCAGCAGATACTCTGCTCGGCAAAGCAGAGCTACATGCAAATGCTTGCATTTCTCTTCCTGGCCTTCAAATGAAGCTTTGGAAGCTGATAAAGCCACTCTAGTAACGGGGAGGAAAAGGGCTAAGGAACAGTAGTGTTTGTTTTCTGGAGATTAGGATGACATGTCGCAAGAAAGCCTGTGTCCTCTTTGCTATTTGGAATCTTTGTGGGGTTGTCTTCTCTCCCCAGTCTTCCCTCTGCCAAGATGCAACATGCTGACTGCTTTATTGGTCACTGGGCAGCTTCATGTTCTATTGGACGACAAAACAATGCAAATGCACGCTGATTTCAGTGTTTTTCTCCAACATAAATCAGGAAATGGGAATACTTGACCATGACTGATCTGAGTGAAGAAGATATTGAACAAGAACAGATGTCAAAGAAAAGAAAATTGTGAAGAAAACAGAGATTCTGGGATTTTATAATCAAGACATCGTTAATCAGCAGAGATAGCCTTCCACTGCCAACGCATTATGTTTTACAGAAATAGGTCAAACTCAGTAAAGGGGAGAATAAAAGAACTGATAACATTCAAATAGGCAAAGGGAAAACTGTAAGGATTCAGGCATCATGCTGGCCTGCCCCTGTCACCTATCAGAATGCACTCAGGCAGTACTCTGGTCAGCCCAGGGTTCCATTATTGCATAGTCTGCATGCAGGTGCAAAGGACCCCTTTAGAAGAAATACCCCTGCCCACTTATGCTCTCTTTCTCAGCTCTTTCTGCTGTTCCCCTGGGGCAGACAGAACTTTTCCTGTCTCCCTTTTCTCTTCTGTCCTCTCTCTCTGTCTCTGTGTTTCTTTACCTCTTTTCTCTTTCTTTCCCCCTCCCTACCCTTCCTAATAAAACTTCTCACTTAAGCTCCGTCTGCCTGGCATGTTTGTCCCTCTCCCTCGGTCAACCTTGCCTGCCATGGAATCCATCAAGGCCTCAGGAGCTTTGTCATAACGAAAACCATTGGGTATTAGTATTAGGTGAATTTCCAAAGTCTGTATTGAGGCCATTAACACATACCTTGGGTAGCTGAAAGACCCGAGGCTGAACATTACCAAGTCCAAATAAATCACCTATGCAAACATCAGCACCCCTCTGTTTGCCTGTGTCCTTAGATGGGATCTCACAGCTGTTCTCAGATTCAGTGTTCTCCTACCTCAGCCTCCAAGCAAGCTAATCATCCCTTATGATTTTACAGCAGTTTATTCTGTTCAACATATTTCCAGAGATTCCTTCTCAAGAAGTCCCATGGGGAGATGTAAGAAGTGTTTTTATACCTATTTATTAAAAAAAAAAAATCTCCAAAGACACACACAGATATGCAAAGGAGTGACAGCAACTGTTTTGAGAACCCTGGGGGGGGGAGCAACCAAGATGCTTCCCTTTACCCAAACATGCAATTGCTTTCTCATTCATGGGCCAGCTGTGGACAGGATTCAAGACTGGATCATGTCTCAGTATACCTTTTATCCAACTTTATTTCTCTCGGTTCTCGGTAACTTTAGCATCTGGTCCCAAAGGTCAAAAAACAAAAGGATTTTTCTTTCTGTACTGTCCTTCTGTGGTAAATCAACAGAGAATAGACCGAGGAAAGTAACTGTCATACCTAGGATGACTCAGATTACAAACACAATCTTGAACTGTAGAACAAGATCGATTAGAAAACCTACGGATGGGAAATGGAGATGGCTAGCCAGGCTGTTTTACGACAGAGGACCTGAAAGCAGCAATTTCAGCAATGGCAGTGGTCCTCTAGGCAGTCCTGTCCTTGCCAGGGCTCAGGGATGCCAGGAGGGAGTTCTGGTTTCTGGCTCCTTTTGTCTCTTCTCCTAAATGAGTACCCCTGCTTGGAAGCCACACACGAGTATGTGGCTGACACTGAGACCGTGGGGGTGGGCCAATGAGATTGTCCACCCCATCATGCCTCACTCCAGTGTCTGCCATCCTTCTAATGACCAAAGTTCCCACACCACAGAATTGGCAAGACTCCATATCAGACATGCTATATCTGTACTCTGCCTTCTTTCTACCCCTTGGGCTCAGACCTACAAATCCATGACAAACCTTTTTCTAAAACTCACCCTCTGTTGTCCAAGGATTTCATTCTTCAACTTCCTGAGATGAAGAAGGACCCAAAGTCACTAATTCAGTGGGTTATTTATATGGCCTTCTGGTACCCTAACTCCTGAATTAAAGTCAGCCTGAGGCAAAAATACAAACCTCATGAAATTCACACACCCCCACTTCTCTCCAATTCACTGAGGGCAAACTATGGCTTGAAACTGAAGTGTGGTACATAAAATGATTTAAATGACACAAAACTATGTCAGAGATGCACGGAAAAAGAGTGAAAATAGTCACTATCAACTTGAATCATTCCATCCACTTTTCATAACAAAGAAACATTCTAAATATAACCTCTTAGCAATGATTGCCTAATGGTTGCTTTCCCAGGAGAAATCCCATTTGGCTTTTTAGTTTAATGCAACAAGCTTGAAACACCTGCTCTAAGGTGTTGAATCTGAGACTACAAATTCTGGTGTTTATTCTAAGCAGGAGGCATGAACAGGACAGATGTTGGTGAGAGGGAGAGGCAAGGCCCAGGCACACTATAAACTATCTCCTCAAATTTGGAAGCATTCAAATCCAAATTGGCCAAGCTGTAGGAGGAGGAGGAAGAGAAGGAGGGGGAGGAGGAGGAGGAGGAGAAGAAGGGGGGAGGAGGAGGGAGGGGGAGGAGGAGGAGAAAATGTTGGCCCTGATATTTGCCTCACCAATTCAATCGACTGTGGTTTATATTCATGGCATATGCATAATTGACCTTGGGGAAAAAATGGAAAACAGATAACAATACATACATGTCCCTGGGCCCAATGAACCTACAATAAGAAGAAGAAAAAAAAAGACAGGTGGCACATTTCCAAGGCAGGAAATCAGATTCATTACAAAGGAAATATCAATAGCTGACCATAACTACAAGGTCAGAATTCCAATTCAAAAACTCTCCAGCCACAGGCGATTTCAAGTAGAATAATTAACCTAACTTCGGCTACAAAATGGGGTAAAAATTCCAACTAATGGGAATTAATGAGGTTAAATGATTCAATGCAAAATACCTTTCCCATGTTTCCTTGATTTATCTAGTTCTATGAGCAAACTTCAGGCCATATTGCCTCCCTAAATATTTCTTGCTGTCTTCTCAGGCAACAGTGGATATGGGATTTAAATTGCCGTGTATTTCTCACCTTTTCAAACTTCAAATGCATAGCTAAATTTTTGGATCAAAATAAACATGCCTAAAATAGAAATCATTGTGTTGTGTTGTGTTGTGTTGTGTTTTGTTTTGTTTTGTTTTGTTTTTACACATACTTCCCCTTGTCTTGATGAGCCTTTTCAAACTGTATGGTCCTGATTGCCAACTGAACTATGGGAAGCCCTGAGAAACAGCCTCGATACTTCTACTCATTACATTTTTCTCCACTGTGTAGCTGTTTCCTTATCCTTAGTAGGACACATATTTGAGGTAGAAATGAGTATTTTATTCCTATAAAATAATGTATGCATGTGAACATAGGAGAAAGAGACCTATGAAGGAAAAGGATAGGAACACAAGGTTTGTTGTTGTGGCTGTTTCTTTGTTTTCTTTCATCATATTGATCTTTTCTTTTCTCTGTAATTCCACCAGAGGCAACTTTTTAAAATTCAAAACTGATCCTCACTCACCACTTTACCACTTCCAAGTGAATATTATAAAGTATTATAGCTAGAGTTCACAGTGTTAACTTTGAAAATGATCTCTCCCTCCCTGCCTTCCTCCTGTTACAACAGCTGGGAGCCCTCTTCTCCAACCACACAGTCACATGAGGTTCCTGGGACATTTGCACAAGTTGGGCTCTCATCTTCCCTTGTACCTTCTGGAACTTGTCTATTTATCCTCTGGAGTCTCTTGGATTCTCACATCACATTCTTTTTTTTTTTTTTGATTTTTTTTTTTATGGTTGTTGTTGTTTTGGGGTTTTTTTTTTTTCAACTTTTTTATTTGAATTAGAGGCAGGATTGATTCTATCATGCACAGACTCCACTCATGCACTCCTCTTCAACAACACAACTCAATACATGTCATCAAGACATTGCATTCTGTTGCACTTACATGTTGACATAACAATGTCTCTCACCAAATTGTTTTATTGGGGCCCAAATAATCAAACATCCCCAATGACTGGGCTTTGCATAAGAGTAGTTCCAAGGCCTAATGAATTAATAAGACACATTACCACTGGTAAAGAAATGAGAACACTGTGAGAGTAGAAGATGATAATTTAGTTACCCACAAAATAAAATTTCTAACCTTGGAAAATTATAGTTAAAAACTATCAAAAAGAAAATGTAAGATCTGCTAAGCATAGAAAGGAATTGTTTTAGTTGTGTTCCAAGTGAAGCTAATGATTTTTTTTTATAAACTACCCTTAAGAGTGCTAGTCAAGGCCTCTTTTCAAAAACTAATAGTGACATCTTTTGGCATAGACAAACAACTGTATCATGCAGACCTTCTTGCTGTGAATCTTAGGATGTGTTAGAAAACACCTGCTTTATAGCATATTCTCCAACAGGAAGCAAGACCTTGAACAGAAAGTAGATAACAGTGCTCCACAAACAGTTATGTTTTTCAAAAGCCAAGCTGGTAGCCCTGTGTTAACAACTGAGGTCAACAATTTTGCCATGATTGGGTTTCAACAAGTGTCTATGTGGTGGCATTGAACTGCTATAAGAAAATACAAAGTGAAAATTAGTGTCTAGCCCTGAAGTGTCATTTCTCCCAGTAACTAACTGTTAGTTACATGTGAAGTAAAGAGATTAGGTTAAAACTGGTGAACTAGATAAGAGCTAGTCTGGGAAATATAAAGTATAGGCAGCTTATGCCTCACAAAGGAAGGGGGATTTCTAGATGCCTAGGAGATACCTAGGAAAACTGAGAGAAGAGTCTGCGGGCTTGCTAGTCCTCTCAAACATGAGATGTGAAAGCCTGAGCTCCACCCACCCATAATTTCCACAGTGAACAGCATTTGTTCCAGTTGTTCAAGCCAAAAAAAATTGTTTTCCTCTCTAAATGTCTCTATCTTATATGTCATATTCAATCTGTCAGAGGGAAAAAAACTATACATTATCGTAATTTATTCAGAATTTAATCTATCGATTCTTACTTCAAACCAATCTGTGTCATTTCCCACACTCCCTCCACAATATTCTATATTGTGGTCTGAAAGAGATGTCTGTCCCTCATATCCTCAGGCATTTGAATACATGGTCCCCAGTTGGTGCTGTTTAGGAGACCTGTTGGAGGAACTGTGTCACTGGAGTTGTGCTTTGAGAGTTTAAAACTTCAAGTTTGCTCTTTCTGTATACCCTGTCTCCAATTTGAGATACGAGCTCTCAGCTGCTTCAGTCAAAACACCAGCCCTTAGCCATGCTTCCCAATGGTGATGGACTCTTATTCCTCTGGGACCAAATAACCCTTCTATACCTTCTATACATTGTCTTCTACACATTCCCTTCTATACATTGCCTTGGTCATGGTGTTTTGTCACAGCTAGCCAATATATTCTCCATGCTAATTGAGACCTGTCACATACACCTCCTCACTACTTTTCCAAGAATCTAGTCATGCCCCTAACTTAGGCCTTTCCAATGTTGACTTGCTGCTCTAGATCTATGGACTCACTCCCACTACCTATGTTCGTTCATTCATTCATTCATTCATTCATTCATTCATTCATTCATTCAATTTGTGTGTGGATAGGTGCCCATGCCCAGGTGCCTATATGGAGTGCAGAAGACACTTGCAGGAGTTGGTTCTCTCCTTCCACCATAAGGGTCCCAAGGACCCCACTCAGCTTGTCAGACTCAGTGGTAAGCACATTTCACCACTGAGTAATCTGACTGGTCCCTGCTTCATTTCTAAGTTTTTCTAAGAGTTGTCCGGAAGACCTTCCCCAATTACCTAGTCAAAAAGCTTAACCAATAGCTATACTTTGTTTGTCACATCCCCTTTTCTTGTTTTATTTTCTTATTATTTATTTAATGTATGTTATACTTTGGATATATTTTTCAATGGAATGAACGTTTCATCAATGTACATGGTAAAATATGTTTAATAACTGGATTAGAATTAATACTTGTCTACTCAGCAAATTATTGACTATATGCAGTTAAATATTTGGAGGCTGTTAATGATATACAAGATAATGTCCTCTTTTAGGATGATAAAAATGCCAGAGAAGACAGATAAGTTGTATAGAAGTTGATGAGCAAACTTCCTGCTCTGTCTGATATTTCACTCGAGATTTGAGGAAGCACACTGCTGTATCTCAAGACTTAGTTGTAGTTTTAATTTTGGACAACTTTCATACTCACCAGAAGTCTCATGGAAGTTGATGAACTCACAACAAGGCAACAACAGATAGTTGTGTATGCTTATACTTCAGAAGATAATTTGATGTTGAAGTCCAGGCCCCTAACTGACCAAGATTTTCCTGTTCAAGAACTATGTACAGAAAAGTATACAGTGGTGTACAACTGTAGTCTTTGTTATTCGTGGGTAGGGAAGGTGGGAGAATTGTGAGTTTGGGGCTAGTCTGGACAACTGAGGGAAACCCTGTCTTCAAAATTAAAAAGCTGTTCACAAAGCCTAGATTATCCACATGCAGAACACTCACTGTTTAGTTTTGTCAGCTTCAATACTCTGTGTCTAGGAACGGCTTCAATCCACTCATGATACATGAAATAAATTAGCATTCTCACACTCTAGAGACAAGTATGAATTTAGCACCAAATGGAATCAGCAGATGACTAAACACTAGGTTTCCCCCAGCCATACACACACACACACACACCACACACCCTACTCCTCTCTTGTTTCTATCATAAATACAACAGATGCAAGATGCTGGAATGTGAACAACCCCAGAAGGTAGATGTTTGCCTCTAATGCAGAAATAAACCATTCGAAATTTCATTCCACACAGCTCGCAAGAGCTCCTTAGTTCCTTTACTGCCATTAGGAGGACTTTGTGACTAAATGTATCACATAAGTCTCCACAGTTCCATGAAGCATACGGCTACCTTTGATGTTAAAGATTACTAAATACCTTTTATAAATTTATAGTAATGGCATCTAAGGCCAATATAAACTGCTGCCCCAGCAATGATTTGGAATAACTACAGTTCCCACTAAATCCTGAACATCAGTCAAAATTACAGTGCACAAAGGTGTGATACACAGGTTTAGAAAAGGTTAAGTCACAGGATGGAGAGTTGGCGCAGCAGGTGAGAGCACTTTCTGCTCTTGAGGAAGACCTGGGTTTGGTCCCTGCCACCTACATGGTGGATCACAGCCATCTACAACTCCACTTCAAAAGGATCCAACATCCTCTTCTGACCTCTGAAGTACCAGGCCCACATACATGGTGCACATACACACATGCACATGAAACACTCAAGCATGTAAAATAAATAAATCTAATTTTAAAATGGATATAATTTTGATGTGATCACTGAAAACCATCAAACACCATTAAAGAAATCCACTAAGATGGAAGAAAATGGAAGAAGGGTGTATCATTTTTGGGAGGTAACATGTTTATAATAGCTACATAACCCAAGCAGAACTATAGGTTGAATGCCATCCTATCAAGATTCAACAGGGTTTTTTGTTTTGTTCAGTTTTGCAGAATTGGACAGGATGATCCTAAGTTTCCTGTAGAAATGTAAGGGATCAAGAATATCCCAAACAAGCTTAAAAGTAAGAAAAACTGTTTAGGAATACCCAATTCAAAACTTATTACAAGGCCCTGAGATGTTGCTGACAACATGCTTACCCGAGAAATTACTACCAAGAAACAGAGTGATATAAGACAGATACATAGGCCAATGCACCATAACCCAGAGTCAGACTAAATCCTTTGATTTATGGTCAGGAGATTTTTCAACATGGCTGTATCAACATGAGTCATGGAGCTTTCATTCAACAAAGCCAGGACAAAAGTGCTGTAAGGAAAGACCTGGATCCCTTCTTATACCATACACAAAAGCAAGAGTAAGGTGATCACAGTCTTTAAGAGCTAAGTCTATAAAACTAGAAGGAAATATGAACATAAATCTTTGTCACTTCAAACTAAACATTGTTTTCTTCAGTGTGACAACAAAAGCATGGACAACAGAAAAGCCACAGAGTGAACTTTGACACCAAAAGCCTGCATCAATGTGTGCTACTTAAACAGAGGAAAGACACTACAGAGAATAGTGAAGTGATCTTATAAACCATATGTCACAAGGATTTTATATCTAGAACATGAGGTGATGCAAATAAAACTATAGTGATTTTTTAAAATCTTGAAATAAATGAAAATGAAAGAACAACACCACAAAATCTCTGAGATATGGCAAGAAAAGATAAGTTTACAGTAAATTATGCCTACATAAAGAAAGAAAAGAGGGGCTGGCAACATGTGTGATGGGTAAAAAGACATGTAAGTGTGACAACCTGAGTTTGAGCCCTGGAGCCCATATAGAGGTGGAAGGAGACACCTGACTCCAAAAAGTTGTCCTCTGACCTCTACACAGGCACTGAGATAGGCATGCACCCCACCACACACACACACACACACACACACACACGCACGCACGCACGCACGCACGCACGCACACACACAACCACACACACACACACACACACACACACACACACACACAATAACTGGGTGGTGGTGGTAGTGCACACCTTTAATCCCAGCACTTGGGAGGTCAGGCAGGTGGATATCGGTGAGTTAGAGGTCAGCCTGGTCTTCCAGGACAGCCAGGACGGTTACGAAGAGAAACCCTATCTCAAAAAACTCAAAAAAAAAAAACAATAAATTAATTTTTAAAGTGAATTTGTCTGAATCGAGTGTATTAAATGAGGCAAGATGTATAGTCTCCAACCCACATCATATCCGTAATAATCTGGAACAACGATTGGCTTTGGTATCTCCGTTATAAAGAATAACGGAAGTAGTATCTTCTCAGTCCTTGTTCAAATGTTAGCCTTTTTATTAAGACGCTCTGACGGATACACACTCAGTGCAGAAGGAAAAAGTTGACGTTACCAAATTGCTTTATTGTCTGACACTTATTTTATTACAATCCAGTGCCAGCAGCATTGTGACTGAAATGTAAATTCCATCTCCGTCAGCTTGGGCTCATTACTGGAGCTGAAGCCCTCCTTCCCTGAAGGCGAGGTCCTTTCCTGCTCTGATTGGCCAGTTCTTCTCTGCTCAGTGACCCCTCTCTCATTACTGAAGGCCCTGCCAGCAGCGGAGATGCATGTAAGTCCTCAGAGTGCGCCCTGAGAATCAGCCAATGTTTTCCAGACTTTCACATCTGGTCCTGTGCAGTTTCACCCTGAGCAGAGAGAAGTGGTTAGGAGCAACAGCCTCACCAAGATGGAGCTGGGAGACTAGGAAGGGAACTGAGGTCTTGGTAGCTTTCTTGCAGGGTGAGGCATTTCCTTTCCTTTTATTTTTATGAATAAGGGTGTATGGGTAGGGGTACCTAGGCAACCATCTGCACTGGCTTCAGCCACCCCTCAAACTTTAATACCAAAGAGGAAAAGTCATGTATCCCCAAACAATGTGAGTGAACCTATCACCACCTCTGACTTCTGCCTCTCCAAACAGTGTTGAGACATCCTGGAAAAGTTATTTCAAGCGGTATTTATGGTGCTGTCATAAAGAGAGCCCAGATGGCAATTCTGCTAGGCTTGGAAACATTGCAATTCCAATGGACTTTAAAATAGAGTGATGCTCTGGGCTTCTAAGGATGAAGCTGATGGCTGCAGCAAGAATCGTCCATTGGAAACAAAAGGCAGGTATGGTGTGGCCACCTTGGGCCATTTTCTATATGGCCTTGATTTTCTCTATCAGCAGTGATATAGCTTCTAGCTTTCCCCTGTTCTCGTTGGGTAATTTGTGCATGCACATGACACGTTAACTATATGAACATGCATAGTTCTTATTAAATATGTTTACTTCGTTGATTTTTGAAGTCAGCATACAAAGTAATGGGCTCCGTTACTGCATTTTTGTACACAACTTTCTTTTTTCTCATTCAGCCCTTCCTCCACTGTGCCATCCCCTGGCGCTGTAAGTATTTTCACCTCAAAGAATGGGAATTACCATTTCAGAGTGAACAGTGATTTCCCCACGTGGCTCCTGCCTTTTCTAATTAGCCTTGCTATTTTTCACTTCGTCATCATGTGATTTTTTTGCAAACTCTTTTATTTTAATTTTTTAGCATCCTTTGCTTATGTTTGGGAAACGATACTTTTCCCCTGAAAAGCCTTAAATCACTTTACACTTTATATTCTCACTTAATTTGATCCTCTTTCTATCTCTGATTAAGGGTATCCTCCACGGTTTCTCCCTGAAGATTCACAGGTGGCCTTATATAAAACCCTCAGTGGGAAGGGCTAGAGAGATGGCTCAGCAGCTAAGAGCATGCACTACTCTTAGGAGAAACTGATACTGGGTCCCAGCACCCACATCCAGCTGGCGGTTGACAACCACCTGTATGTAACTCCAGCTCCAGAGGAGCTGATGCCCTCTTCTGTGGGCAGATTTTTCTGTGCCACCTGCCAGTTCCCAATAACCACAAGAAAACTTCTTGTTAATTATGAAAGCTTGGCCAATAGCTTAGGGTTGTTACTAACTAGCTCCTACAACTTAAATCAACCCACATTTTTATTACTCTACGTTTTACCGTGTGGCTTTTGCCTCTATCCCATTTTGTGTGTCTGACTTGTTCTGTGTCTGTCTGGCTTCTCCACCCTTCATCTTCCCAGAATTCTCTCTGCCCCCAAAATCCTGCCTGGCTATTGGCCATTCAGCCTTTTATTAAACCAATCCAAGTGACAAATTTTCACAGTGTACAAAAAGGTTTAATAAAAGGCAACACTCTTATGGTCTTTGTAGGCACCTGTACTCATACACACCAACTCACAATTACATACACACACACATACACAAAATTAAAAACAAATAATTTTTATGAGTACTTTTAAAAAACATGGTGGAAGTGTGAACTGTACTCTTTCTAAGCACCTTTGGTTTCTCCATTCTGGAAGTAGATTTCTCTGGTGTCCACAGACCCTATCAGCATCTCAGATTCTAGATGGGCTCTGTAAACATCTGTGTAATGAAATAGTCTCTCTGGGGCCCTGATTCTCACTAATGTAAGCTGGAGATTCCCATGGTCACTAGTCACAAGCCATTCTCTTCCCTCAAAATCAGTAGTTCCTCTCCAGCTGCAGAGCCAGCTGAGCTTCTAAGTGGGTGCTTGATTTCTTGACTTCTGCAGACAAAGGAAAGACAAGAAGGGGCCTGCTTGATGGCTTAGCTGGTAAAGGCACTTGCTGTGCTTCCCTCGAAACCTGAGTTCAACCACCCCGAACCCATATAATGGAAAGAGAGAACCAACTCTACATTGTTATCCTCTGATCGTCACACAAACTGTGGAGCATGTACACATGCATGCACATCATGAACTGATAATAAACTCTTAAACTTTTAAAGAAAATAATCACCATTTTCAACCCTCAAAAACATAATAATTTTATAGTTTACTACATAATAAGGTTAAGTAGTGTATTCTTACATTTATGGTATTAAAAAATTAAAAAACCCATACAATCTTCGTCCTATTATATGTAGAAAATTGTGGTTTGTAAGCATGGCCATTGTCCTTTTCTCTTCACTATTTCTCTTTTCCATTTCAGTTGTAAAACAGTATAAGATCATCAAAATCTTCAACAGAGTTGTCTATATTTAATATCACTGTACATTATTGCATTACACAGTATTAAAATGTATTGAACACACTTAAATGAGTAATATATGTTAAGGTTCTTACAGTAATGTATGATACACAGTTAAGTGCTATGTTAGTGTTTCCTATTAGTTGATTATTGAAACCATTCATAATTCATCCAAACAGCAGAACTCTATGTATAAGGAAAAACATAGGCTAGCAAAATGGCTCAGTGGGTAAAGGTGCTTGCTGCAGAACCTGAGGACCTGAGTTCAATCCCTGGGACCCACATGAAGGAGAGAGAGAGAGACAGAGAGAGAGAGAGAGAGAGACAGCCAGAGAGAGAGAGAGAGAGAGAGAGAGAGAGAGAGAGAGAGGAGAGAGACAGCCAGAGAGAGAGAGAGAGAGACAGACAGAGAGAGAGAGAGACAGAGAGAGAGAGAGAGAGAGAGACAGAGACAGAGAGACAGAGAGACAGAGAGAGACAGAGAGAGAGAGAGAGGAGAGAGAGAACCGACTCCTAAATTTGTCCCCTGACAAACACATCAAAGTAAATTTAATTTTTCTATGACTTTTTCTTATTGCTTTTACATTGTTTTCTTTACCAGTTTCCCCTTGCTGACCATATTGACTGCTGTTCTTTGAGGATTTCCATACTACATAGATGCAATGAAAATATTTGAAATAAATGAAGGTATTTGAGGGGACTGATTCTCAGAGCTGTGAAGGTCATGTGAGTCCAGCAAGGTACCACCATGCCGTTTTTCCTGCTTCCTATTGATGAAGCTGGCGATGTTCCAGGTTGTGGTTGTACCTGAGAACTAATGAGAAAGGAGAGCTTTGTCTTCTCTCCCTTGTCCCTTTGATTGTGCATTACATCATCGTTCTTCACATGAAGGCGCCTTAATCTGTTAGTCATTGCAAATGCCTCTGTCTTGGCACCTCCAGAGTTGGTATTTCAGACATACAGTTTCCCAAATGTCGTTTTTTAGAGAACCATTCATACATTTTTCAAGCTCTTTGGCTAATTCTAAGATCTTTTCAATCCTTGATCTTAGATCAATTGCGAGCTGTGTTCTTAACAGTTCTGTCCCTCCTGGTTTTGAAGTTTAGCCTTGAAGATGGGTTTGGAAATTTTTGGAATATCATTTGTGGGTGTTTTGTAATCTCATTATTTTGAGACCGATGCTTGCCAATATAAACTACCTCTGTATGCATAAATAAGCAGGATGGTCAGGGTTGGCCTCGAGACAAGTCTTAAAAGACACACAACTCTCTCATAACCCAGTCCCCAGGATAGGTTATAGAAGGGCTGACCCCATACAATAAATAGACCACTGACCCTGTTCTGTCAGAGCACTTGGTGTCTTAAATGGATTCAGCAAGAGCAATCACATAAGAACACACTGTGATTCAGTGCTATCTGTATCTGCCTTGTTTGATTCAGAACCACATTTTGGGTGAGGCAATGCTTCCTTAATGGATTGTATTATCAAAGAATGAAATTCTAGGTGTTAGATATGAAATATACTTTGAGGTGAGGAGATTTTTCTGGGCATTTGTCAAACCATATCATCTTTTCTGTGTGTCAAGTGGTCTCTGAAATGATTGGTATAAAGTATTTTATATTTTCTGCCAAATTTCTCTTTTAGAGCCTCACATAACAACGCCCTATAATTATAAGAAATTGTATATATGTGCTTAAAGTTCTTTCCATACCTTAACATTTTCTCCATACCCTGTCCCAGAATCTTACCATTATTCTCTTCGACCAATTTGGGTGATAATATAAGGGTGGTTTTCCCCTCTTGCTGCAAGTTAATACTTTTCAGGATAGAGGCTTTTGCCCTATTCTTTAGACACACATAGACTCTGTGGTCCTGTTCATTCCAGATCATGGCTCTTCTTTAAAAATGACACCAAGGGTTGGTTTGTTATTTACCACAGTACTAGCAAATATAAATTATGCTTACAAATACATTTGCTTATTACATCTTTAGGGATTCTGGTATCTAAAACAATCTGGAAAGATTGTTCTAATCCAAAGTAACATTCATATCTTATACCACATCATAATTATTTTTGTAAGCAGAATAGATGAGAAAGCATGTTTGTGGAGAAGTTCATTTCAACAATATACTATCACTGTTTACAGAAAATTGTGATACTGATGAGGGTATTCTCCTTGAGGAAAAGCATAAAAGAGGCAAAATCAGAGAGCCATGTCCCCTGATAGTCTGTCTTGGGAAATGAGAATGTTTACTAATTAGATACAAATATAAAGGGTCATGAGAGTAAAAACCATAGATGTGGAACATAAAGTGATATTTTTAATAAGTCATTAAGTTAACAGAAGGCAGCAGTATATACTTTACGATTTAAGTGAAAGTCATAGTATATTATAAGCTTTCCAAAATCCTCCATATGATGAGTGTCACTATGATGGTTAATCTCAATTGTCAGCTTGATGAGATCTGAAACCATCTAGGCAACAAGCCTTCAGGGACACCTGTGAGGCACTAAGGTAGCCTCTGGCATGGCTGTTAAGGATTATCTAAATTGACCTAATTGAAGTGGGAAAAATCTCCCACTATGGGTGCCATCATATCCCTGAGCTGGGATTAAAGACTGTATAAACATAAGAAAGGCATTCATTCCTCTCTGCTTCTTGAGGGTGGATGCAACGTGACCAGCTCCCGCTGCTCCTGCTGCTGTGACTTCCCCACCATGATGAACTGTAACCTGGACTTGTGAGCCAAACTCTTTTCTTCTTAGTTATTTTATTTGTAGTATTTTATCAGAGTAGCAGGAACAGTAACTAAGACAGTCATTCACCATTCTTAAAGTGATGCAAGCTTCCAAAGCAGATCATTTGTACATGGTAGATGTGGTAGTTTGAATGTAAATGGTGCCCATAAGCCCATAGAGAATGGCACTATTAGGAGATGTGGCTTTGCTGGAGTAGGTGTGGTCTTGCTGAAGGAAGTATGTCATTGTGAGGGTGGCCTTTGAGGTCTCCCTATGCTCGATCTATGACCAGTGGCACAGTTCACTTCCTGTTGCCTGTGGATCAAGATGTAGAACTCTCAGCTCCTTTTCCAGCACCATGTCTGCCTGCACGCTGCCGTGTTTCCTGCCATGATGATAATGGACTAAACTTCTGAAATGTAAGCCACCCCAATTAAATGTTTTCCTCTATAAGAGCTGCGTGGTCATCCTCCATTCACAGAAATAGAAACCCTAACTAAGACAGTAGGTGAGTCAAGGTTGTACCCACATCTCTTAATTTTGAGTGTGTTTGTTGATTATTTGGGGGTGGTGTAACATTAGGGCCAAAGGTTAAAATTCAAGGTTTCAGAATCAGGTTCATCTAATATGTTTTTTATAGTTATACAACGACTGGCTTTCCTTACCCAGGTAGTTTTTTAAAAAAGCCAAATGAAACAAGACAAAAAATAGAAAGAAAAAGAAAAATACTACCACAAAACACAAGTTGCCCAGCTTAAGAAGATGTTCTTATATTTGATGGATAGAAACAATGTATTGGAACATCCTTATTAACCACTTGAGTAGAACATTCAGGTTATAAATACAAAGCAAACAGAAGCCATAAGACACGAGCCATCTAGCTATAATATTTCCCACATTATATGTAATAAGGCATTCATGTAAGAACATAATTAGAAGCAAGGACACTGCCCAGGTATGCTGTAAGAGAACTGATGTGGTAATGAGAACATTAGTGCTGGCCTTCTCTCACTTAAACTGAAATTTGTGCTTCCAGCATTCCCCTCCAGGAGCCCTTGTACATTTGATTCTCTAGATTATTTTTTGATTTAAAAAAGCTGCAAAGCTAGTCTTTAGCTCCCCAAGAGCCTGTTTGTTCTCCAAACAACAGGCTCGGAATTACAGCTTTACAATTATCACTCACATGCTGGCCTTAAAGAGCCCAGCTGTGCAAGCATTACACAATGATTCGAGAAACAATTGAGGTAACTGTTGTCTGGTATCATTTCATAGTTACAAAATGACTGACTGTTATAAGAATTTAAAATTATGTGTTTATAGTTAGGGACTAGTACACTTTTGACTCCCATATAAACAAAAGTTTGTGTAAGTTCAAAATATTAGCCAAGATGCTTCAGGTTTAATTTCAAGGAATACATTTATCTGGAGGCTGATGCATATCATCCATGTATTCTACGCTGAGATCTATCTCCTCCACCACCACCCCATTCCCTTTTTATTTTGAGACACTGCCTCAGTCTCCTCAGCCAGGATGGCAGGTATGCATCTCCTCATCCAACATTCTTCTTGACTCTTCAAAGTTTATCATGATTCTGTTCTGAGTTTCACTGGAACAAAAGTATCATTTGGGAATTTTCAACATCCATAATGTGGAAGCTTTTGCAGTTTTCCTCCCTGGATTGCTGTTACCTCCCTTATTTGATCTTAAATGATGTTAATTAAAGCTTAGATTGAATATTTTATATTGTGTTCTATTTCTCCTTCCTGGTGGGAAATAAATTAAATGCCTAACATCACTTGGAGACTTTTCAAACTGATGTTAAACTCCCAGATAATTAACTCTGAGAAAAATCACTAGAGCATCCAATCTTGTGTCATTTAATTGAACATAGGGATAAAGAAATTCTTTTAGAGAGAAAGCTCTCATCCTCCCTGGATAACCTTGCACCCAGATTAGCATCCTGTGATGTTTATGGAACAAAATTCCTAAGTCCCAGTACTGTATCTAAAAAAGGAAGCTAAAAAGACATATTTTCCGGTTTTGTATTAATTATTCATTTAAAATAAATCAAATGGCCTAACAGTTTTAGCTGTTGAGGCAGGTCAAAAGGAAACATTTGGCAAGACGATGAGTCGAGTAAGCAATTCAGACCTGAGATGAAGAGATAAGACCACAGTTAAGAGTACTTGATGATCATTCAGAGTTACGACCACCTGTAACTCTCACTGTGGGGGGAGTGGAGAGGGAAGAGACCCAACACCCTCTTCTGGCTTCCTGCAAGGGCACCTGCACTCATGTGAAAGTGTATGCACACACACACAAATAAAAATAACAAAATTAATTAAAAACCATTTAAGGAATTCAGACTGAAGTATAATCTAAGTTTAAAGTCAAAATAAACAAGGCATTGTTTCTCCAGTGTCTGTAGTATGTTTCCCAGTTTGGTAAATAATACATGTAGTCAGAAAGACAATTAATTTACAACAAATTAAAGAAAGAACATACAGTACAGAAAAAGTGGTAGAGAATAATGTTTCCCTAATAGTTTGAACACAACTTCAAAGGCTAAGTTCAGTTCAGCAGTACAGAAGACAGAGAGTTTATTAGTGTATGTGAACTTCCAAGAAAGAAGCTGCATTTCTCCTACTGCCATCCTTGTTGTCTCTGGTGTGTGTGTGTGTGTGTGTGTGTGTGTGTGTGTGTGTGTGTGTGTGTGTGTGTGTGCTGGAAAGTGTGTTATGTGGTACATGACATGCAACAGGATTCCTTTTTTCAATTTATAGCCATCTAGGTAATAAGCAAAATACAGCATCACCAAATAAGAAAGGGTAGACAAAACAAAACCCTTAGGAAGTAGTTTACAGTCTCCTTAGAAAGTCTAACAGCCTTGTGATGGAGGAAATGGGACTAGAGTGATGGCTCAGGGTTAAGATTACCAGCTGCTCTTGCAAAGGACCTGGGTTCAGTCCCCAAAAAACACATGATGGCTCACAACCTCTTGTAACTTCAGCTCCCGGGGATTCAACCCCTCTTCTGGCCTCCTTGGATACCAGGCATACACACATATATAAACACAGACAAGCACTCATACACATAAAACAAAATAGTCTTGTAAAAGAAGGGAAAATAATATCTTCAAAGGGTTATTAGGAGGATTAAAACATTTTTTATCAAGAATGTATAACATGCAGATGCACAATAGTCTCTAAGTCTAGAACCAAGTAGCTAAGGCTTGTGGGGAAGAGTCTTGGGGGAAACACGAGTCTTGGGGGAATGAGGATTTTAATTTTCCTCCTGAATATTACTTTGCTATGATCAAATTAAGTAATTTGAGATCTCTAATAGATTTAAGAAATTATAATATTTTCTACAGGAATATCCTCATAAAATGTATGCTACTTTAGAACGACACTTCACGACTTAAGCATGTCAGTGGGTACATTGGTGAAGCAAGCTTGAGAGAGATAGCTTAGCATTGTGCTGAGAGCAAAGATTAGATCAGAAAGGTGGGTTTCAGTGCCAGCTACAGAAAGCAGACCTGTGATTCTGTGCTCTTATTCTACTCTCTTTGAAAGTGGTGACACTCACTTCAACTCCACGAGGATAGCAAAACACCTTGAACTCTTCTGGGCCCATAGGACGCAGTCAACACCTCGTTTATTCAGACATCCACAGTGTTGTACCTTTATTTTCTTTTTTGAGACAGGATTTCTCTGCAGCTTTGGAGTCTGTCCTACAACTCACTCTGTAAACCATGCTGGCCTTGAACTCACAGAGATGCGCCTGCCTCTGCCTCCAAGTGCTGGGATTAAAGGCGTGTGCCATCACTGCTCAGCTGTGTTGCACTTTAAGAGGTTTTTTCTTGATTGCTCATTCATTCTTCTTGCTTCTCAATGACTTAAATGTTACTGTTTTACCTTGAGGTAGACTGGTTCCCATTTTCTGGAGAAACTGCCATACTGATTTCCAAAGTGGCTCTACAAGTTTGCACTCCCACCAGCATGGAGAAGCATTCTCCTTTTTCCACATCCTCTCCAGCATAAACTGTCCTTGGGTGTTTTTGATTTTAGCCATTCTAAGGGGTGTAAGATGATATCTCAGAGTTGTTTTGATTTGCATTTCCATGATGGCTAAGGATGTTGAGAACTTTCTTACGTGTCTTTCAGCAATTTTAGATTCCTCTATTGAGAATTCTCTGTTTAGTTCTGTACCCCACTTTTTAATTGAATTATTTGGTGTTTTGGTGACTAGCTTCTTGAATTCTTTGCATATTTTGGAGATCATCCCTCTGTCTGGGGTTGGTGAAGATCTTTTCCAATTCTGCCATTTTTGTCTTGTTGACTGTGTCTTTTGCCTTACAGAAGCTTCTCAGTTTCAGGAGGTCCCATTTATTAATTGTCGCTGTCAGTGTCTGTGCTACTGGTGTTATGTTCAGGAAGGGGTCTCCTGCACCAGTTTGTGCAAGGATACATCCCACTTTCTCTTCCAAGAGGTTCAGTGTGGCTGGATTTATGTTGAGTTATTTGATCCATTTAGACTTAAGTTTTGTGCATGGCAATAGATATGGATATATCTGCAATCTTCTACATATCCGAATCCAGTTACGACAGCACCATTTGTTGAAGAATGCTTTCTTTTTTTCCATTGTATAGTTTTAGCTTCTTTGTCAAAGATCAGGTGTTCATGGGTGTATGCATTAATATTAGGGTCTTTAATTCGATTCCATTTGTCTACCAGTCTGTTTTTGTGCCAATACCAAGCTGTTTTCATTATTATAGCTCTATAGTACAGCTTGAAGTCAGGGATGGTGATGCCACCAGAAGTTCCTTTATTGTACAGGGTTGTTTTGGCTGTCCTGGGTCTTTTGTTTTTCCATATAAAGTTGAGTATTGTCCTTTCAAGGTCTGTGAAGAATTGTACTGGGATTTTGATAGGGATTGCATTGAATCTGTACATTGCTTTTGGTAAGATTGCCATTTTTACTATGTTGATCCTACCTAACCAAGAGCATGTGAGATCTTTCCATTTTCTGCTATCTTCTTTAATTTCTTTTTTTTAATGACTCAAAGGTCATACAGGTCTGTCACCTGTTTGGTTAAAATCACCCCAAGATATTTTATGTTGTTTACGGCTATTGTAAAGGGTGATGTTTCTCTGATTTCTTTCCCAGCCCCTTTATTGTCTATATATAGTAGAGCTACTGATTTTTTTTTAGATAATCTTGTATCCTGCCATTTTGCTGAAGGTGTTTATTAGCTGTAGGAGTTCTCTGATAGAATTTTTCAGGTCACTTATGTAAATATCATATCATCTACAAATAGTAAAAGTTTTACTTCTTCCTTTCCAATTTGTATTCCCTGGGTCTCCTTTTTGTTGTCTTATTGCTCTAGCAAGAACTTCAAGTACAATATTGAAGATATGGAGAAAGTGGACAACCTTGCCTTGTTCCTGATTTGAGATGAATCGCATTGAGTTTCTCTCCATTTAGTTTGATGTTGGCTGTCGGTTTGCTGCATATTGACTTTACTATGTTTAGGTATGTTCCTGTTATGCATGATCTCTCCAAGACCTTTATCATGAAAGGGTGTTGAATTTTGTCAAAGGCCTTTTCAGCATCTAGTTAGATGATCATGTGGGTTTTCTTTTTCAGATTGTTTATGTAGTGGATTACATTGATGGATTTTCGTATGTTGAACCATCCTTGCATCCCTGG